>NC_139808.1:17928705-18646562 GCF_963457635.1 Microchirus variegatus
TGCAAACTAACAACACTTCCATCAGCCTCGGCTGTGCTTACTAGCACATTATCCTGAGATGGTGAGCATTGCAAAAAACTGTCCAAACTTAACATCAGCACTTTACATGGTCATTGGATTCTTGGCACTGCTTGTGCAATGGATTCTCATTAATAACTACAGTATATCTATCAGGATAATAATAATAATAAACACACTCTTATATCTCTATGCAAATGACAGACTTCACATTGCAACTTTAACAACAACACTGATGAATAATATCACATTCAGAGTGAATATGATGGGAAATAAAAAAAAAAAGGTAACAGGCATTCAAAATGAATCTGAAAGAGAAAGTGACATTCAACCTAATGTTGTGCTGCAAATTGGCCCTTTGCAGAGCAGCCATTTTTAAAGGTCACAGTAGGAAATTCACAGGTGTAAATATTCAATGCATTTGATGGCTGAGTGCCATTTAGCTTCTTCAGTTTCAGGGTGCATGCCGCTTCACCGTCACACTGCTCTGACGTACATGAACCGAACACAGCCAACGTTAATCGGTTCAGCGACACCTGTGCTTTTCTGGTTAAAACATGTCAAAATGGACGCTCTGCAAACGGCCAGTTCAATATAAAACCATATTGTGTTGATAGACATAAAAACAACAGTCATGGTGCTGGTATGTCTTCCATTATTTGTTTTTTTCGAGAAGCTTGTTCATGTTCCTTGGCAACAGAAACCTCATAGATGCTGTCAGTTTAAGGGCAGCAACATTGCAGATAGACATTCAATTTACTTGATATGATGCAGCTTTATTTGTTGCATTTAAGTTGAGACTGTACACTTTGCAAGTTATTTTCTCAGATCTCAGTTGTCAGTTTTTGAAATGGATGTTTTCTTGTGAATAAATACAAATACTGTAATGAAATATTTTTTTCCTGTTCTGTTACTGCCTGACATCTGGCAAGATAGCTTATATCCACACAGACCGGCCAGAGCCTGGGTGCCGATGTCAAGCAGCTGCATATACACCTTAAAGACACAACACTATAATTGTGTGAATCTTGTTCATGATCCTCAGAGCCATCTTAGACTTGCTACTGAGCTGTTGTCTTCTGTTGACTCTCTCTTTGCAAAGAATAAACCAATGCTTCAGCAAAGTTGCTTTTGCTCCAACCTTATTTCTTCATCAGACATCTTACAACCAAATTTGCCACAACAGTTACATCATGATATTATGGCTACAACTAAGGATTGTTTTCACATTCAATTAGTCTCTCAATTGTTTTCAAGATTAATCGAGTATTGTTGCTCCATAAAATACCAGAAAAATGTTGATCTCTGTTTGACCCAGCCTGTAAATAATGATCTTCTTAAATGTCTTGTTTTGTCCACAAACAAAATGATTCAGTTTTAATGATTTCTTGTTAATATGGAGCAGAAAGAAAGTAAATATTCACATTTAAGAAGCTGAGAAATCTGAGAAAGTTGATTTAAATATTTTAAAAACAGGCCAGTGTGATATATCATAAATTAAAAAGTCTTGCAATGATCATATCGCTATCATCACGCTATTGTTATCATGGACAAAACTGCATTGTCGTGCAGTTGTGTGTCCTTTTGGTGCTGCGGAAAGGGCCACATACTTCCGTCTAATTTTCGAGAATAAACTATTCCTTTGTGTTTCCTTGACTGCAGAAATAGTGTTGCCTTTCTAAGGCAAACTGGAGTTTTGTAGGATAAACTGATACTTTTTTGGGAGTCACTCTGGCTGAGGCTCTCACGGCCACTAATCTTGAAAATAATTTCTCTGCAAACGTTACAAACCCTGTGATCCAAATGCATAATCTTGCTCTTTGCAAGCCTGGACTCCTGTCAGAATGTGCTGGTTATGTGGCTCATAAAAGCCCATGGATTCATGTAAATATATTTATTGCATGCAAAAGAGGGGGGGAGGGTGCAGTCATTTTAAACAAGCAGTTTCCTTGGGGAGTAAATTATGGCACACAATTCCTACAAAGTCACACCTCTGAAATTGAAGCACTGGACTGTCAAATGGTGTTGGTGTGTGAGTGTGAGTGTGTTTCTGTGTGTTTTTCATTTGCATGTGCATGTGTAAGATGTGGCATTTTGAGACTAGCTCTGGACTTAAGTTGTACATGTGCTAATTGGGGGTCATGTGAGTTGTCTGCATTCATTTACAGTATTTAGAATCTTTTTTTAGAAATCTTTGTTATGCTTAAGGGCCAGGGATGATTTTTTTTTTTTTTTAGAAAGTGTCCCCCCTTTTAATTGATATCATATGAACAAACTTTGTGCAAATGAGAAATGATCGTAGGAGACAGACAAGAGGCTTGGAAAACTGCCAGATACCTTTTCCCCTTCCTGCACGGCCTGCAGCACTCACTACTCCTTTTGTGTGTGTCCCACATAGCAGATACATTTGGGCCTAATCAGGGCCACCTTTGGCACCTATGGCTCACTTACAGCATTGGCAAGTACTTAGTGAGCCAGATGAGGCCCAAATGTCATGAGCCAGTTCTGCATCGCAGCACACGCACAGAATACACACACACACCTAAAAACAACTGTGCGGGGGGTCTGAGTAAATGGTTCATATTTTTTATCACACTTTTCTAGTGTTGATGATCACGCAAAGCACATTTTTTCACCACAGTTTTGCCATTCACACGTTTACACATAACAGCTATCAGCAGCGTTTGTTTTGTCACATATCTGTGTCATACCCATTCTCACACACACATCTGTTGGGAGCAATTTGGCGTTAAGTGTCATGCTCAAGGACACCTCGGGCATGTAGAAGAGTGAAGATGGGGATCGAATCCTGACCTCCTGGTTGGAAGAAAACTCGCCCTTCCTTTAAAGCCTCAGCTGCCCTGCAGTGTAAGGTGGCCCATTAGAGGAGAGAAATACAGGAGAGGACAGTCCAGGTGTGTTTAGCAAAATTGCAAGCATGTAGGAACGGCTGA
The DNA here is from genome assembly GCF_963457635.1 of Microchirus variegatus. Classification (NCBI taxonomy): domain Eukaryota; kingdom Metazoa; phylum Chordata; class Actinopteri; order Pleuronectiformes; family Soleidae; genus Microchirus; species Microchirus variegatus. The sequence continues at coordinate 17,931,678 of NC_139808.1, forward strand.
CTTGTGTTTTGTTTCTCAATGCCATGCTCTCAGCAGTGCAGTTGTACAGCTGGAGCACAAATACTTGAATGGGACTGTCTTCCCACTTGTGGATACTGTTCTGTTCCCTTGCAGAGTAAAAATGCTTCCTTGTTACTAGGGGCTGTCACTTCAAGTTTGAACAAATATGAAATGACTTGCTACATTGCTGTTTCGAGCTTTAATGCCACGGTTGTCCACTGAGGACGACGGCTTAGCTTATGTCCTCCATTCTCACAGCAAAACACCATAACATCACTGTCTTGGTGTATTTTTCTGATTGGCTCGGAGGGCGTTCACAATGGGTTTAAAGCCATGCTGCTCTCAGAGCACTCTCTGCTGGACTATGCATACATTACTTCAGACTGACTGGTGCACTTTTAGGTTATACATTTTGAACTTGAAACATACAATAAACTTTCTCTGGTTCTCCAGTTTCCTCCCACAGTCGAAAAACATGCAGATTGTCCAAGGTGTGACCCTGCGTTTTGCCCTATGTCAGCTGGGATTGGCACCAGCAACTCGTTGAGGATATAGCGGTAGACGCTGGATGGATGGACATTGTACGTGAGTGGTTTTTACGTTTGTAAATTTCGGACTTGGATTGTGACAAATGCTGGGTGGGCCAGACATCATGATTATTATAGTTACCATAATTTTGGATTTGGATTGTTGTTCATCTGAATTTGCAGTTTGAAACAAACCGCTCACCTGTGGAAGCTCTAATTTAGCATGAAACTAAAATGCTGAATGACGGTCATGTGAGCCACAGATGCAGTGTAAGACTGACTTGTCATAGCTGCTGAGCATCAACGCTGAAAGCTTCTGAGACATTTCAAAACGAATTTCACTTAGACGCCCCCTTGCAGATGCTTAGACAGCGTGCTGTGACACTGCACTCCTGGCTCTGACAGCCTGTGTGATTATGTAAATGTCAGTGGCTCAGTTTACACACACACACACACAAGCGACAGTCCATATAGCATCATGGAATGTAGTAGAATGACTGAATACTGGCACATTCACAGGTGTTAGTAGAAATCGTTGTATTGACGGAGATGTAGCTGTGGGGAGGTTATGGACCTGTTTGACCTCCAGCCCCTGCTTCTCCTGTTAATACCAGTACAACATATAGATTATTTTCAGGCAGATCTGACTTAAATTAAAGGAGCTCCCCTTTTTTAAGTGAAAAGCCAGAGACAGAGATGAATGATGATAGTTAGTGGGACTTAATGTGCTTATCAGGAGGAGAGAAATCGCTCATTAGTGGTGTAGTGGGAAGACTACACTTAAGGCCACATTATACTTCTCCGACTGCGTAATGCGTTATCCGACTGCGTAACCACGGAGACACCTCGAGCCTTCATACTTCTGCGTCGTGGTGACGGATACGCGCTGCAATTTCCCGCCCGATCAGTAGGGGTCGCTGCGCAAGGTTGTTGTGCTTCTGGCTACAGTGAGCAATGGCGTCCGAGAGAGAAAGAGAGAGAAAGACTGTTGTTGTTGAAACAGTGGCCGTTTCTCACTTTTCTGTGTCACGGAACGCAGTTTTAAGATCATTTGAGGCGAGAAATTGGCCATTTAGAGTCTAAACATGTGCTTTGTGTGTTAAGATATGACGTATTTATAGTTTGGCAGCGAAACCTACGCAGAGCACTTTACGCAGGAGTATAAATTGGGCTTTACTGTTCTTCATTCACAGTAATGGGAACATTGGGTGGTATGTCGTACAATATGGAATGTTAATACTGTTATCTGCTACATCCCTAATGTGTTATTGTTTCGTGATCTTGCTTGCTGTTTAATGTTGTTACCATGAGGAAAAAGGTCCTTACCTTTTAAGGGAGAATTCAGGTGTTTTTTTGTTTTTTTTAGGTTTTTCCTATGGGTCATATGTGAAGATTTATTTCAAACAGTTCTTTATTCAACATTGAATTACTTTAAACAAGTGGGAATGAGGGGTCAGGCCCAGTCACATTTCCAAGTGGTCAAAATCTACTCTTACAAAAATGGGTCACTCGTGTCCAGAACACGACACATCATCATGTAAGCAGACATGACGTGAAGGTTTTTGCTGGAGATTATGAAAATGATTATGTATTGTATTTGCATGTATAAAGGTACAAGAGGCCACAAACGAGCGTTACTGTAGCTACACAACTTGCTCCTGTTTGTCTTGTTGTCCTTGGATTTGCTATATCTGGAACAAAAAAAAAAATATACTTCTCCATTTGAAATGTGACCCTGATTAGTCCTTTCACTCTATTAGGGGGTATGGCTTTGGATTGAGATTTATACATCAAGCTACTCAAGGTCACCATAGAAAAATGACAACAATATGAAATATAGAAATAATTAAAATGCACTAAGACAGTATACAGAGCAAGGCCTATTAACAATGCATGAGGAGTGTAGATTAAGAAACCTATTGAAGAGAATATGCCTGTCTGATGATGTGGTTTTTGAGCTGCTATTTGATGGTTGTGAGAGAATGTGACTTTTTGATGTCTTGTCAGACGGCGTTCCAGAATTTGGGGCCGACCGGCTGAAGGCTTTTGAATCCACGGTGGTCAGACGAGCAGCATCTTAAAATTGATCACTCACCAATGTCTAACATTGTCACTGAGCATTGTGCTGTTTTAATTTTTGTTCTCTGACTTGTTTCAACGCCTAAGTGATGTCAGTTTTTTTGTTTTTATTGCTTTTGACATCTTCCTGTCTGGGGGTTGCCACAGCAGATGATCTGCACTTGATTTGGTTTGCATTTTCTGATGCAAACGTTTATCAGATTATCCGGGCTACTGGACCTAGCCTAGCTGGCTAGGGTAAATTTAGATTGTCCAGTTAAAGGGCTGTTTCACCCATTTTTTTCCACTTGGTGAAATGAAGAGTAAACTTAAAACAATTCTGATGCTGCTGTGTTTGTTTAATTCACATTCTATTACAGAGTTTGATGAAACTTGACTTTTTTTTTTAGATCTTTTACTTATAAAACTTGTTGTAATTGACAGAAACACAGTGAAGAGCAGTGTATTTTCTTCGAATGCAGTCAATTTGGCGACAACCTTTTGTCAGTATTTATTTACTTGGTTGTTGGAATGAGACATGTATCTCAGATCCACTGTGTGATGATTCATGCTACACAACCACATCGTGTCGTTCTTCTTGTCTACAAGAAACAGCCCAAATAGCATCTACTGGATATATTTTCTGGTTTGTCTTTAAGTGTACTGTATATACTTCCTTTAATGCCGCTATTAACGAAAATGCAGCAGTAACTAAACCTCAATTTGGTGTATGCAAATTGTTCTCTCGGTCCTGTGGGTGGTATCCAAGTTTTTCAAAACCCAGCAAGTTGCTTGAATGACTCCAGTTGAATGAAGTGCACTCCTGAGACCAAGTATGTTTGATATTTGTTTTCAAGAAACATAGTCTGCAAGTGAGAAAGTGGAAAATTCGATTTTTTTGTCCTTTATAGGACCTTCTAACAGATACACAGACAGTGACTCATTTAACAAAACGGTGCCCCACTTACAGTCCCTTACATTTGTGATGATGTTGTTAGATACAGTGTTTGACCTAGAAAAAGAACATAACTTTGTTTTACAGCCACAGTGAGACTAAGATGTGAGGGGGAAACAAGTGGAATGTCACAGGATTATTTTATGAATACACCTCTCTGAAGAATATTCAGTTCAATGCAAAATTCGATCCTCAAATAATCTTTACCGTTTTTAATTTCGAAATGGCACGCAAGTCGTTAATTCTCTGTGTAGCAAGAAGAATCTTTACTTCCTCTTTTGTTTATAGAAAAGTCAGATATGACAAATGACAAAATCATTGCAAGTACTCCCTCAGTGCAGATTTTAATCTTTGTTTTTTTGGGGGGTATTATTTGTTTAATTACAAACTCTGCTGCAGTGCAAACACTTCCAAACCAACAGCAGACATTTACTTATCCTGTGCAGTCTAATGGAGTTGTTGACACTGTAGGACAAAGGATCAGTAGACAGCAGGGGCAGAGGGTCCACCGGCCAAGGTCTACGAACTTATTAGTGCAGGAGCTTCCGGGGCTACAGCCCCCCCCTGTCAGAGCGTCAGCTCCCCTGAGGTGGCTGCAGGGTAACAATTAAAGTATAACATGGGCACAAGAAGCTGAGTAATGAGATGTTAAACCATGTCCTGGACACACCGACGTGAGCACTGAAGCTCTTCAACAGCACTATATGAGCTGGCCGAATCATCCTGTCTCCAGTCTCCACCTGAGAGTCACTGCACTGTACGTAAAAGCATCAGGTGCATGTGCTTCTAACTTATTTTAACTTCAAACACTGCTTTTTTTCAGCTCAGATTTGTATTTTTATTCTGCATCGTTATCCTCCATATTTTCATTCTGTCGTTCCTGTTTTTTTTCTCCCCACATTGCTCACTGGCCGACTCTCTGGGAGCTGCTTGCACGCGAAGGCCCACAAGCAGATCCGTCTCCTTAACAGAGAATCGTTCAGTTTGCCACTGTTGGCACAGGAGCACCTGGCTTCTAAATGGAATAAATAGCAAGCAACCTGATTGGTTGAATGTATATTACAAGCAAAACACATCTATGAATAATTCAGACATTAAATACGACCGATTTGCGCCTTACGCCCCATTTGGCCCCAAGATTGTGCACGATGTAAAAAGCAAAACTGAAGGCGGACACGCCCAAATGTACTTTGTAGACAAAGCTATAGATCATTTAAACAGGGTCCCCCCTTTTACTTGTACACAGAAAAAACAGACAATCATATGCTCAGATACCTCACAAATACATGCCTCATTATGAGGGTATTGGGGGAGCAACAATCAGACATTTAACCCTTCTGTGACCATCTGTAGTTCTCATTACTATAACTCCTAGACCCTTTGTGATATCTAGAAAATTGAAAAACTACCGGAAAGCAGAGAAATAGCATCATCAAGCTCTGCAAAATGACCGGTAATGACCCATTTATTTGAATCAGTTGTGGGTCCCCAGGACTAGGATAGTTTAGGGAGTACCAGACAAAATAAAAAACGCCTGCACATGAACTCCAAAAACAGGCGGAAACTTGAAAAAAATGACAAATGACAAGTTTCTGCCTGTTTTTGGAGTTCATGTGCAGGCGTTTTTTTTTTTTATTTTGTCTGGTATTCCCTTAACTATCCTAGTCCTGGGGACCCTCTGCCCTGCATGTTTTAGATGTTTCCCTGCTCCAACACAACTGATTCAAAAAAACAAATTACCTGTCTTTTTGCAGAGCTTGATGATGAGCTATTTCTCTGCTTTCCGGTAGTTTTAGAATTGTCTAGATATCACAAAGGGTCTAGGAGTTAAGGCCACATTAAACTTCTTCGACTGCGTAATGCGTTATCCGACTGCGCAACCACGGAGACCCTTCGAGCCTTCATACTTGCACGGATATGCGCTGCAATTTCCCGCCCAATCAGTAGGGGTCGCTGTGCAACGTTGTCGTGCTTTTGGCTACAGTGAGCAATGGTGTCCGAGAGAGAAAGACTGTTGTTGTTGAAACAGTGGCCGTTTCTCACTTTTCTGTGTCACGGAACGCAGTTTTAAGATGATTTGAGGCGAGAAATTGGCCATTTAGAGTCTAAACATGTGGTTTGTGTATTAAGATATGACGTATTTACAGTTTGACAGCGACGTTGTCGGCGGTGATCAGCTCCGCCTCTGTGGACGCTCGGTGCGCACTGTGAGCCGGCACAGAGCAGCGTTATCTCGGCCTGTCCTGAGGACCAATCACAGCTCTTGCCGTCTCCGTAGTCCCTTGACGGAGTAACGGACACTTAAAAAAATATTTTGTGCGGTCGGAGACGCAGAGCACTTTACGCAGTATAAATTGGGCTTTATAGTAATGAGAACTATGCATGGTCCACCACTGACAATTTGTATTATGTAAAATGGTTCAAATTGTGAATTTGTTCGTTTATGGTCATGTTAGAGTGGATCCAAATCATTTGTGTCTTTTATTCCTTTAAACTATTATTGCTCAGTCAAAGACACAGAACTGGCAGATTATGGAAAGTGAAAGTCATCTTGGAAAAAGGGGCCAAAGCACTCACTCATTGAATTATGTTTTGACAATTCTACAGCGATAAAATCAAAATAAATCCAGGCGTCATGAGAGGGTTAACACAGTTTTTGTGACATTTGAATTCAACTAATCTGTTCATCAATGGGTGGAAAAAAAAATGTGGACAGATTAATGGATGAAGGGAAAGTTAACTGTTTGTTTACTGCGAGTCTTTTGAAAGATGTTTGGAACATCAACGTGTCAGACACTCGGAGCAGCAGCAGGAAGACGACGATGGGGAAGGAGGAGGAGGAGGGTGTGTTCCGTTTAGATGGTTGTAGCAGTGAGGATGCTCAACTGGGATCTGGGGCGTTCTCTATTTCTCTCTCTGTCTCTCTTTTCAATGCCCGCGTGCGTCCCAGAGTGAGAAAGAAAGAGGGAGACAGAGAGTGGAGGAGAGGCGAGAAAGAAACCTGACGCATCCACGCGAGTGAGTGAGTGAGAGAGGGAGGGAGAGAGAGCGCTTTCCAATAAGCAACCTGCGAGACAGCACCACGCCGTCATCTAGAGAGAGGGAGGGAGGGAGAGAGAGAGAGAGGCGGGGATGGAGAGACAGTAGTGGCGCGGCGGCTCAGCTCAGCTCGGCTCAGTCCGTGCTTGAACGTAGCGCGACACAATAGGAGGAGCCGCATCTTTTGACAACAAGTCACGCGCGGATATTGTGCGCGTTGTTTGTTTCTTTGTTTGTTTGGTTTGGTTTATTTTCCCCCGGGGGAGATATAGCCGCGTATCTACAGTGATGTGTGCGTGCTCACAGTTTTGTTTAGTGACAAAATACGGATTAATCTGAAGCAGTGGATTCCTACTGCTGTCCTAACAGGTAAGATTATTATTATTATCAGTATTATTATTATCATCAGTATTATTATTTGAACTTGGGTTGATTCAGTTGAGTGAAAGCTCAGCAGACGGATAATAAAATGCACTTTGCATCCCAACTTTCATGACATTAAAAAGCCTGATTCTATAAGAGAGGAAGTTTACATCCAGTATTTGCCTTCTGCTGATCTCATCTGCTCGTGTCTGTACTTTGTTGTGGGACAATATCGGGATGGAAAACAAAGTAATCCGTGTGTGTCAGATCAGTGCAGATGTTTAGTGAGTGACCCTCCCTTGAATAATCCCTGCGGATTTTGTTGATAATGCCTCAACCACCACCACCACCACCACTACTGCTGCTGCTGAGCTGCTGCTACTGATGATGATGATGACCACCACCCGCAGCCACGAGAATCTGTCTAGTCCTTGATTCTGGGGGGGAATTTAAGCTCCAAATCTAAAACATGCACTCGTGCCTCAGATTGACTTCTCACTCGTGGTGCTGAAAAAAAAAACTAACCCTCTCATAACTAGAACAAAATGAAAGTGAGTGCATGTTAATATAGGGAGGAGGAATCATCATGTATGTGTCACCCTATCACTGCTCTAATGGTGTTAATCAGTGCATCTGTCAGTCAGAATAAGTGGTAGACTTGTTGTGTTGGACCTGGAGTCTTATAGTCGTGCAGTAAATGCATTGTATAGAAGCCTAGATACTAAAATGTGATTATACACACGAGCAGCTTCTGCCAAATTCAGCTAAAAGCTTCTCATAAGTGAAAAGTAATTCCTGTCAAAGAAAAAAAAAAAAAAATGTTCAGCTTCGAGGAAAACATAAATATAAATTCTGGTGTGTAGAGGCGGGTGAAAATGTGTGAGTGTGATGATAAGAGCAGTCAGAACAGACCATGTGCTGCACCACCAGTCTGATGATATATTGTTCTTACAGCATCAGGTCTGTGACTGAGCGAGGAGCAGCCACTGTGACTGTCTCTCCCTCTGTGTGTGTGTGTGTGTGATCCGTTTCATACACTTCTCACCTGACACATGGATGAGACAGATTCACCTTAAACAGGGTCACTTATTCCGGACGTGATGTTCATTTATTTTGGTTCACTGTCATGGGACAAAATAAAAAAAAAAGGAACTTGTGGATTCTCATTTACAAGATTGGGGGGGGGCATGACTCAATTCTAGAGCTGCACGATACGTGTGCATATGTGCGGTGTGATTCCAGGTCGCTGTGACTAATTGCTGTTTGTATCTTGACTGTAATTTTCACTCAAAAATGTGACATTCTTTGGAATCCGTCTCCAAGAAATACATTTGTGGGGTTGCTGCAGAATTTCATCATTATGCCGTTTTGTCACCCATTTTATCCTAATCAAATAATTGTGGTGTCTTTAAATTTGGCTGTTGTTTTTGGTCACATTATGATTTCGATTATTTTGCCGTCAATTGTATGCACTCGAGTGCTACTTGATACCAATACTGCTTTGATATGACTTGATACCGATATCAGTCCCGTACAAAGTAACACGCCTTTGTTTTGCTTTGCTCCTATTTTCTATTAAAGAATGTCCACACAACTCACACAATCCGCAAAATCCTCCAGTTACAGATTACATTTGGCCCCAAAGCAACAGTTGAATAAATATTAAACTTATTTTCTTAACACTTATTAAACATAGAAACTTGATAAAAATTTGAGCAGTCATTGTATGAAAATAGTGTACTACATCTGGAGTAGTGTATTACTACAAGTTTTGGTCATATGACATTGGTGGCATATCTCTCTCTCTCTCTACAGCCAGTGCATAATTAAATGTAATTGATCCATATGTTTACATCATATCCATTATATGGCACCCGCTCCAGTAAACGATCATATTGGCTCATCCCAACAGAAATGCTACTGGCTAGGGCTGAAAGATTTTGAAAAAAAAAAAAAAAAACGCATTTAAAAGGATTTCTCTGTGATGTGATGATCAAAGATGTTCTCAGTCTGTAGGATAAGATGTAAATAGATCGAGACAGTGATTCGTCTTAAATTATATTTTGACATATTCAATACATACATATTCAGCCCAAGAACCGGCTCGAGCATATTTAGACTCAGGATGTCTTGATACCACTTTTTTCTTGTCCTATACCACAACCACGACCAATTTGAACAGCAACTAAATATTTATAATCAAGATGCTTACAGACACACTAAAGCTCAATTACTTGCAAGAATGCTTCAGTGCATGGTAATAATTGCAAAAGGCATCTTATTTATTTTTTCCTGTTTTGTTCACGGTATCCGGTGTGGGTGTGATTACAGCCTTGGAGGCTGTAAGTGCCCCTCTTTGTGGTTTGTAAACCAGCAACTGTGTCAGAAGTGACGGAGAACACAAGTGGCATTAAAAATACCTCAGGATATGGTGCATTTAGAGGTGTGATATAAAAGTTTCATCACACACTCCTCGCGCGGGAAGTATCGAAGAGATGTCATCGTGATAATTTTTATTTCATGTCTCTCGAGGAAAACTGGTTCGGGGAGTAAAAGGGAAAAAGCAGAACGTGTGCAAAATGTTGGTGCACAAGTAAGAAATGTGACGGAGAACACTCAGCGTCGAGCTGTCTCCTTGTCATCGCGTATGGAGCTGCACTTTTACTCCTCACATTGACTTGTTTTGTCACAAGATATCCTTTAAGTGCTGCCGTTACAGCCACATGGGCTCTTTACATTTATCATGATAGTTTCATCGGCATTGGTCTGTCAGTTGCTCTGGCTGCACGGAGGCATGCTGGGAGATGGAGAAAGTGTGCCGTAAGATTTGTTCTTTTGTCCTCCCTCTTAATCTTACCTGTTTTACACCTTGTTGTCTCCAGGTTGGCCCTGAACCAGTACCAGTGTATGACTTTCTGGTGAAAACATCTTTTATTGGCGCTTTCACACTCCTGCACAGCATTATTTCCCCAAAGCTGTTTTGCTTGTGATGCACTATATTCCGAGCAGAATCTATTTGTGCCCCTTTGGCACAACGTGACTGTTCTCGGGCCATAGCTTACCCGCATGACATGGCACCAGGTGCAACGCAGGTGGCGGTGAAAAGCCATGGCAATAATCTGTCCTGAAGTCAGTCAAAAGGATACGATAAATGAAAGTGAAATGTGCAATTTCCAAGAAAATACAACTGGGAATGCTGAGCACTTGCCCTGTTGCCTTTGATCTTCGTCCCCTTTTCATTTTTCATGAATCAAAAACTATGTTGTGTTTTAAAATACACACACATCCACATCATTAGAACCAGTTCACATTTCTTTGGTTCCAGCCCCCCACCACCCTCATGTGGTGATAAAGCCTGTAGACAACGAGAGATCAGTATATTGAATGCATCTAATTTAAATGAGTCAAAGGAGAATACAACATTCTTACATTTTAAACAACGACTCCTCCTAGATCTAATTTGAATCCTTCTCTACTGGAAACCTTTTTTTTTAAGTTTTTAAACAAAAGATGATGGATTAATGAAAAAAATACGTAGCAGTTTGTTTGATAGTCAACACAATCATAGATAAGAGAAAAGCATACGACTGTCTTCTCCTCCTCCTTATTGTCCGTCTTATTATCCCTCGTGCTGCCGACCTGGCTCTTCTTCTTGGTCTTCTCAGTCTTCTTCTTTGCTGAATGTCTACAAACATCCCTCTGCAGATTCCAAGCATAGCGTGGCGTCCAGTGCGAGAGATGCTTGGATGCCCTATTGCTTTGTGTTATGTTAATCTTCGTATTAATATCCTTCATAAAACTGACTTCATTTTGATGACATCACATGAAGATCAAAGGGCAACACCATGACATCAGGCCTGAACTTACGAAAACTTGGAACAAATGACAGCTCTAGTATCATCATCATCATCTTTTTTTGGTGTGGTGTCTGCGTACTATTGTGGGATTGGCCAGAAATGTAAAAGTGGGCGTGGTTAATGCTGAAATGTCGGTTGAAGGTTCATCCACGTCATAGTCTTCTTCAGTAGTTGGCTGTAGGGGACTGGACTTGCTTGCGGAAATGCAGTCATTCCCTTTGAGGACTTCTCAGGGGTTTTGCACTTGTGTTTCTTGTGAAGTAGGAAATGTCCTGGACAGAAGTAACTCTGCTCTTGTTCTTGCCACCTCGAGAAAAATAACACATTTCTCTGTTCCTGCGGAGTATGTGCAGGCCTGTCGAGTCCTGTCATACTCGCTTGCAGGTGTAGTTTTTATTTTGTATAATTTCCATCCATTAACTTTGCCAGGTCACAAGATATTCAACATGCTGTGGATCACACATTACTGACTTTCATATTCTGGAAGTTTTCTGTTGTTGACTTCTGACAAAAATGATGTCTAATTTATCAGGACACCGTATATAATTATTAATTATTAGGAGAAATTGCCATATTTTCTGCTAAGTTTGTTACCGGCCAGTAACAACCTTGACTGTAGAGCCTCGATGCAAACTGGTGATCTGCATCTATATATGACGGAGGGAGGCAAAGCAGATACCACTGGAGCCTGTGTCAACAGATGCCAACAAAAAAAAATGGCCTCAGCTAAAACTATTTATCGCTTGACCTCTAATATCTCGTGTCCGCCTTTCATGTCTCTGACCCGATGTTTCCCTCCACAAGGACAGTGAAATATTTGACAGCTGTGTCTCCCACCAAGCTGAATTGAATCCCTGTCTATCCTTGTATATTCGGTAACAACCACCAATCACAAAAGCAACTGATGTAAGTTATTAAGCCCTGCAGCTTCTTCTTTTTGCCTCACTCACATATTTTTTAAAGGCGAGAGTGCTGTGAGGTTTTTTTTCCGCCGCACCATCATAGATGAGAAGACTGCACGCATGCCCCTGATACTACCAGTGCGGTGCAGTTTTATGTATGCCATGCATTACAGACTTGAATCCGGCATCACAGAGGTGTTTGACAAGGTGATATGAGAGTCGTAACACAATATCGTCTCTCAGGCAGGATGCTGGAAAATTATGTTTCTTCCTTCACCCAAACGTGAATAAAATGTTTAATAGAAATGATTAAATGTGTTCCAGGACAGGTCATTGAGCAGAGATAGAGATTAGTTTTATTTCTACTGTATCAAAGTGACTGTAGAGTCGGCACTGAAGTGCAGAGAACTCGCTGTATCCTGCACTTAAATACAGTTTCCATTCAGTTTTTCTGCACAGCTCCTTCTGGAGTTTGTTGCACAAATCTGCATGTAAACCAAATAAAAAAAATCCCACAACTGCTGCACTTCTGCTCTGGTCAAAGCAAGGCCATGAATGATTGTAATTTACACAAATATGTCCCTTCTTCACCATTGAAACGTGATCGTACGCACACTGCTGTGAATTGGAGGCCCACAGCTGTCGGGAACAAGTGCTCTCGACTGTCGTCTACTGCAGAAGAGCGCTGCGCTGTCCATCCCGTCCTGTCTCCTTTGTTCTCTTTAAGTATTTAGAATAAAGAGGGGAAGATCCAGCGAGACAGCTCCATTTCCTGCTCTATTTATCTGGTTCTGTAAAAGCCCCGTTTTGTAATCCAATCACATTAGAATAATGGAATAATATCCGTGCTTTAGCGATGCTTTATGATTCTCTGTCACTTCCACAACCATGTGTTTTTCAAGGCACAGTGTTCCTTTGGGGTGAGGACTGTCTGAGCTTGCAGACGTTTCCCTGATTCGAACATTGTTACACACTGCCTCTCCTTGGGAATGGTTTAAATTGAGTGCTTAGTAAGGGCAACGCCAGACAGCAACCAACTTCATGGGTGAAGGAGGGGGGGGATCTGAGTACTGGGATTGCTGCATTATTAAATGTATTTATATAAGGCCTGCAACAATTTTTTTCTTCTTGTTGATGCACTTGACTTGAATGTGAATTTGTGTTTACTGAAGATCAACAAGAGCACACTTACAGTGTATGATGCTCCACTGGGTGTGGCTGCTGTGTCAAAGCCATCTTTCCTCCCTCATCGAGTGCAACATAAGCACTCAATAAAACTGTGTTTCCCCCACAGGGTATTGTTATTTTATTTGTCTGAATGGAGATTAAAGGACTGGAGGGGAGCAGTTGGGACGATTCAAAAGTACATTTTAAATACAATCTGAAAGCAGCGTTTGCTGCGTTACTGCGATGAAATACACGGAGCACCCCACACCCCCCCAGCCTTTGTGCCCGATTCTTTCCCAATTTTTTTGAGGGTGGAGTCATTGTGACAGAAAAAAGAAATGGAACATTTTAGTTTTAGTCATTTTTTTTTAGTTCATTTTGTTTTTTAGTACAGCAACATCATCATTTGTAAATTATAATGCATTTCGATTTGGGATTGTAGCGATTCACTGGCACTGGCTGCAATTGTGGGTCTGTTGCCTTGCATTGCTTTGCTCGTGGCAAAGGTTTATGTGCAACTTTCCAAGCCTCAGTGCTATGATTGGCCAGTTAAAATACATTATGTATGCAAATATTTGGTTAAGATTGTTTATTTCAGACATTCACATTCTTTTTTTTTTTTTTTTTTTAAAAAGGAGTAGACAAGAAGTATAAACTTATATGTTCCTACCCCATTCCGATTACACCCAACTCAATTTTATGACGACTTCATCCCTTCATCAAATATTTGCAAAATATACATTTTATACAGCATGTTCTCAATACAACACAATAATATTTCTGCTTTAAAAGTTGGCCATGACAGACACTGCGCTAACGCATCATGAACATTAAGAGTTAAAGGCTCAACTGGTTTTCATAGCCCTTAGCTGGTCATACACGATGCAATCAATTTGTTTTGTAAACCTCCAGCTGAAACTATACGACTTAATTGAATGTGATGAAAAAGCCAGGCCTCACAATATGCGCGCACTATATGCTCGATGCTCGGATGCAATATCCTCACAAGGGGTGACCTAATTTTCATTAACAGGTTGATTTTCATCTGACCACATGATTGACAATGGGGAGCTGGTCATGAGGGGTTAATCTGCACGTCTTCCTCTGTATACTACACGATCCATGATGCATGATGAAGCCCAATCCCCAAAATAATCTAATTTGGAGAACAATGGACTGAACATCAGCCCTGCTTTAGGGAATGTATCAGTAAATTCCTAACATTATATTTATTTTACTGTATGCCAATAACAATCCAACTCTGTATAAATATAATCGTCAAAGTCCTCTCTTCATATACAATTTACATTTCAATAGTTCAGGAATTATTGATGTGATTGTTAATTCTCAATTATTGTAATCCTCATGAATTTAAATTGAATAGCTTTTATTGTTTTGTCTGATCTTGTCTACACCGATAATTTTCAGGCCAGTGTCCCAGTCGGCTTCAAGTTTCTTTCAACTCGCAGGCAAAAAGCCCCGGGTCTGTGTTTGATCTGCAGTCTCGAGTTGATTAGTGGGACTTGCTGAAGCAAACTCTGAACAGCTGTAGCCAAAGCCTGCAACAAACTCAGCTGTCTGCAGCCAAACAGACGAGGATGTTTGCTCAAACCTGAACAGAAATACACTGCTCCAGAAAATGGAGAAGGGAAAAAGAGCAATAAAATATCCAGTGTGTGTGACTAAATTTGGGTACGGAGATTATTGTCGTGTGTGATATTGTGTGAAGTCGCAAACAGCGATGGCTCAATAGCACTTTTTTGTGTGTTTGCTACATCAATCGCAGTCAGATACAGTTGTTGTACATTTTTAGCAAAATAACTCTAACCCTCTAACCCTAACCCTCCTCGTAGTTAAAAGTCCTCACAGCAGACATGATCACTGTGGTTTATCAGACCATATATATATATTTATATACTTTGTATATATTTATGTATGTATATATATATATACCATGTATATATTCATACAGAGTATCATATCAGCTCGTCCCGACTCAGAACGCAATATACTTTCAACCACATTTGAGTCAATGGATGTGAACCATGGCCTCCATGTTATGCACCATATGTGAACGGTGTGCCACTAACCGCAAATCTAACCCTGATCTAAGCCAATACTATGTAAACAGGTAAAGTAACTAAACTGTATTATTTATTTTCTACAAATATATTGTCTTAATTTGTGTGCAAATTACTCAGTGCAGCTACAATCTACTGGGCTCTTGGTCCAGGATGCATTAATTGTGTCAATAGCCTCTTTGCCAACTGTTTTTGTTTAGTGTGACATTTATGTAATGGCTTTTAAAACCAATCAAATTTGGGTTTTATAATGAGGCTCCTTCATTCATATTTAAAGTGGTTTGGTATATTAAGTGAATCTCTTCCAGCAAAGGAAGTTGAGGATATGCATGTGTTTGCTGATACGCTCATTAGTAAATGGACACTTTTTTTTTTGTAGCTGCTGTTCTGGTTGTTATGACTTGTGTTTTTTACCACTGATTGAAGGCCCTCGGAGACTTTCATTTAGTTTTGTTTTGTATCCGGAGATGAAAAACAATTCTCTAATCAACAATGCCACAGCAACGAAGGACATCATATTCATGGCAAAATAAGTTTAGACAGAACTGCAGACTATGCAAAGTGCAGGTATTAAAAATCTCATCTATTCCTCAAATGAAATAATTAGGCATTCCAAAAATGGCACTGTTTGTTTAGCGGACCATTTTGTCTGTCTGCGGTTCAGACAAATGAGATTCTGTTGTCATTGTATGCGAGTGCAATTAGTTGGTTCATCCATTAAAACCAAGAAAGACGAGAATAAAGAACAAAAGTAGGTTTGTTTTAGAGAAATGCACCATTCCATTCAGCCTCATAATGTTGTTGTGTCAGACAAGTTGTAAGCTCAGATTTACCTTTTATGAAAAACTGGTGACTTAAGCTGAGATAAAACCTGATTCAGTGATAAGGGCCTGGCCTCACACCCACATTCAGCAACAAGTAAAAACTATTTTTACACTTCCATTCTACATTCTACCTTATTGATTTCTCCTGAGATCCCCAACCCATTCTTTGTTGAAATAGAGTTCCTCTTTATGTACTTTTCCGATATATTTGTCAAAAACAATTCAGTTTATTGAGTGCTGTGTTGTTGTTGCTAGACTAGTTGTTGCCACGGCCATGTCCAAATGGCTTTTATACAACCCATCGGACATCTGGAAGTGTCTTTAATTTAGTTATCCACTGTGCAGATGCAGAGATATGGACATTGTGCCTTCAGAAAGCTGTGGCTTATGTCCTTATTTATATCTGTTTTGTCTTAAATGTCCAATGTGGAACATTTAGGAGACAGAAACTGAACATACTACCCATAAGTATGTTTGTATACAAGCACTTTAATATGAGAATTGTTTGCGAAGGGCCTTGCTTTATGGAGGCCATGTTTCTCCAGCAGCCCACTTTAAACTTATTGCACAAATGAAGAAAAACAACGTCCTTCCTGTGAAGGGAGCGGGGATATACGTCCTCTGTTTGTTACAGTTAGGGCTGAGTGTAGACGTACAGTATAAAATGTCCAAAATTACCTGGTTAATTCGATAGTCATTCAGGAGCAGAACTCAGTCCCATCATCTGACATTTTGTTTAGGTGATAATGATGTCAACTGGATTCACACGTCTTTACTGTGATAAAATGTTTGACTGTATCACCCAGCTTGAGTTACAGTCTGCAGTCTCAATTAGATGTCAATGATTCCTAAACAGTGGACTTTAAATCTACATCTACTTTTGTACAAAACGAGTACAGCTGAGTTGTGCACTTCTCCTCGTGTTCCTCGTGACCGAGAATCTTGTAGTCACTTTGAGTCATTTGTTCATAAAAACATGGGAAATTACTTAATTTATTATTTATTCTATTTCTTGTTTCCTCTGTTTGTTGTGTTCTCATTCTGGGTTTCCACCTGTGCCTTCATCGTATCCTGGTCTCTGTTTGGCTACAGAGCTGAAGTGGGATGTCACAGACTCTAATCAGATCTCCAGCAGACAGACAATCGGAATGAGCAACGCTAAACTCTTTTTTTGTGGGTGTTTTTTGAAGATAATTCAACTGGCAACTGCTGATTAAACTATGATCCAAGGTTGTTGCTGATGACGGACTGGAAATCTGAGTGTGAACTGGGCTTAAACTGTTGTATTCACTGCTTATTTTATGTCAGTCATTGAAAGGGTTTAGTGATTATGTCCCATTTGTTAATGATACTTAAATTATGCCAATGGAAAAACCACAAAATCGTATTAAAAAACACAGTTGGTGAATTTTGTCTTTAGTGGTCAATATAGTTGTCAAAATCATTTATTATCTGCCTCTCTCTCTTAAAATATGCCAGGCTTCATTTTTTCTGGACCCGCGCTTGAGATGTGTCAGGGCAATAGAGTTGGAAAAGTCACTCTCCAGTTCCAAACTCTCCAAATGCACCTCTCACATTAGCAGGGATGTGGATGCACAGCAGAGATCTGTTTCACACAGCTCTTACCTTAGCCCCACGTAACAGCATGAAGTGTAAAATGAAGCTTGGTGACATATGTAAATGATTTCACAACACGGGTAGTGCTGCCCATGTATGCTAACCCTCCTGCAGCTTGTCCTGATACAGAGTGAATGTGCAGCTGGTGTCTTGTGTATTGATTTTTTTTTTAGCATATCATTTTTTAACTAATGTTACAAATAAACATTAAACTTTTTGTTTAGCATGAAAAATAAATTGAGATTTCAGTTTCACTAGAGCTGGGTTATATCATTATATATATATATATATATATATTATATATATATATTATTATAATTAGTATTACGAATCATGTATTTTCGTGATTTAAATATCACTATAATGTCATACATTGATAAATATCGTGATAATGTCGTATCTCGACTCAAATATCATGATAATGTCATCTTGTGACTTAAATATCACAATAATGTCGTATCGTGGCGTCTCCCACCCCTAGTATTTAGACACGATTACATGAGTAATTGATATTCAATAGTACATTATTACATTGCTACTTGGTAGGTAGAGTGATTCATTGAATGAGGGCAAATAGGGACAATATTTGGCAAGGCCAATTATTTTGTATTAAAGGGCCAGTTATTTCAGATTGTCAATTTTTTTCTCAGAAACTTGGTAAATATTCTAAATCACAAAAAAATGTATCTCTTCATCCAAAATTGTAATTATGTTATTTAGATTTAAAGTTTGGTGATTAATTTGGTCTTAATTTTGGCATTCATTTAAACAAATGAATTGATTCTAATGTGCGTGTGTATTTTCTCTACTGGCACAGAACATACCACAATCAAGAATATCACAAATGCTGCATAAAACAGTTGGCACAAAATATTGCAGTTCTCTCCTTGCATCACCTGAAAATAAAACTTGTCAGTGTTGAGACCTAAGTCACGAACCCTTGTATGAAGCAGTTCAAGTGTTAACGGCTGTGAGTTACTTAAGAAAATGTGAAACTTGTGGTACAATGAAAGCTGTTAATAAAAAGGTAAGGTCAGGGACTTTACATCAACTTGAAGCTGGCCACTTGAACTCTGAGAGAACCGAGCACATTACGTAATCTGTCTGGTTTCTGCTCTATACACAGACCTTGTGTTGACTGCTCCTCAAATCAAAAGACTTTATTTTGAGTAAATGTACACTGGACCTTGTGCAACTTCTTTAGTATTATATTCCCTTTTAGAGTCACTGTCATCCTCAAAAGCAAGAACACTGCCACCTCGACACGCAGCAAAGAGCAAGGCAACTAAAGCTTTGCTAATTAAATGTGCTGAATTTTGGTTACTGAAGCTGACACAGGAGCTTGTGTGAATCACACATTTTAAATGATAATTAAAAGAAAAGGAAAATATTGCTTTAAAAAAGATAATTTAAAGCTATCCATCTCGCATACATATGTAGAAATCCGATACATTTGACTTAACAGTTAATTATCTTGACTAGTGTGGCATTGCTTTCTTTGCTTGTTTGCAGTTTGCCAGTGTTGTGAAGGAAAGTCGAGCTGTTAAAAGTGGAACTATGCAGTATTTGTACCCTTTACCCTTCTAATTTAACAGCTCCAGAGTCTCCACTCCCCCTTCCCAGTTAGGGGAAAACCAGAATCTGTGTACCATTCTTTCATTCGCTTTTCAAAATAAAACCAGAAATAAAAAAACGAAAAAACAACTTGTTTTCTCAATATTTGTTTTCAAAATCGAAATGAAAAAACAACTAGTTTTTCCAATTTCCGATTTTGGGCAGAGATGAAAAATGGAAAAAAACGGATAACGGGCGTTTCACGTTTAATCCAATTTTGATAAATGCAAGTTGCATGATGTACATATCTGTGTTGATAGAATGTTTGAAATAAAACCAACCTTGCAATTTGAAGGATTTATGTCTCAGCAGCAGCAGCAGCAGTAGCGTGTCATACTTTCGGCAGCGGCGGACTGATTCCGCTGCCGGAAGTATAGTGCTGAGAAAGTAGTCCCTCAAAAATCCATGCGATGCGACGTTAGTTTTGTTTCAAATATTATTCTATCAACACAGATATGTACATCGATAGTCTGCCATTACAATCGATTTGCCTCGGGTGCATTGTGGAGTCGGTATGAGTGTTTTTAATGCCATGCTAACTTGTATCATTGACTTGCGCTAGCCATGGCATCAGCGAACTCGGCAACTAGAAGAACTGAATAAAATTTCTTGAAAACGTCTCCAGACGTCTCCATCACACCGGCTGAGTTGGAAAGTAGGTCTTATGTTCAAAATTCCGAACTATCACTCTAACCTTACTTGCTCATTGTTGAGAGACAGTGGACAGTGTCCACAACACCGCTACTAATTATGACTCATCATTTGTTCTGTGTAGGCCTGTTCTACGTACATCAAGCAATGCAAGTCATGATGATGTGGCTTGCAAATGGTGGTCGTAACTAACTAGGCCACATATCTACTTCTTTCTTGCACAAAATCCAAGCACTTTCAATGACCCATGCCCAATTTTCAAAAACTATCAAGATCCTTGTCCAGTAATTACATGGCTCCATAATTGTGTTTGTCAGTTCTGTTGGAAACAAATGCACATGGCCAGGAAAGGGGAAGGAGGTGGGTGTCAGTGTTTGTCAGTGGTGTCAAAAAATATGTACTCCTGAAACTGTAGGGGGAAACTCCATAGAATTAAAGGTGACAAAGCAACCAGACTTGCAAATATATGAGCATATACAGAATTCATTAAACAAGAGTCTCTTTGCTTTAATTGAATGCTGGCCAGTTTCTCTAGAAATAACTAACAATTTTCCTATATCCTTATAGTCTAGTGTGATGTTCATCTCGCTGCATCCTGCTAGAAACTGAGTGTTAGATATACTTTTCTTAAAGTTGAACTGTCTCCTTCATCACTGCTGATTCTATTTGGCTGTCTTCCTTGAAACCAAAGAAAACAAGACGATAGATCTGTTATCCCAGTGCAGTACATTAAACAAATGTGTTATTTCTTCCAAAGCTGATTTGATTCAAGTGGTGATTCTGCTCCTCCTCAAAGACATCAGTTTCTACTTGGAACAAGGTTTGTAATAGATGGCTCTTGACCTGTGTCCTGCATAAACATGTTTTGGGATTGCTAACAGTGCACTGGGAAATAATAGCTGGTGATTTAATGGTGACAATGCTATTTCAATAGCACCATGGTAGACAGTGTTACTCATTGTCAAGGTAGATGTTGCATTTCTCAGAATGGAACAGGCAAACAATTATGGATGCAAATCTGTAATTTTTCTTGTGTAAATCTATTGATCATGTCCTTCCAGTTTGCCTTGTAGCATCAAACTCATGGTCAATGAACAAATACAGACGGAATACACCCACTGGTCACTTTACATGCAACACGGGACATCTAATAAAGAGGCAGGAGTGGCACCTGCTGTGGTCTTCTGCTGCTGAAAACCATCTGCTTTAAGTCTGATGAGTTTTGTGTGCAAAGATAGTCTTCTGCATTACTGTTCAATCATCTCAAGCCAATCCGGTCATTCGCCTCTGACATTTGGCATCAATAAGGCTCTCTGCAATTAATGGTTGTCTGAGAGTCTCATTTCATCAGCAGTCTCTCAAATACTCCGACCAACACCCATGTCGCATTTAAAGTCACTTATATCCCCTTCCATTCTCATTCTGATGCATGGTTTGGACTTTGGCACGTCATCAAGACCATGTCTACACGCCTAAATGCATTCAGCTGCTACCACGTGATGGGCTGATTAGATATTTCTGTTAACAAGCAGTTAAACAGGTGTACCTAATTAAATGGACTGTCGGGTGTATATTACATCAATCTGCTTTAGTCGTACAGAGCCTGGCTGCAATCTGGGTAATTAGGGAATATTAGCATTATAAAAGTAAATTGTATTATGAATGTGACAATAGTTGAAGTAGGTGTGCTATCAATAGAAGTGCCATAAGTACTATTAAAGTCCTGGAGAGAAAAGAAAAAGCAGTAGGTGTACTGTTCTATTCGTATTAGTACAGTGACAATGAAAGGGATATTTAATCATTGCCCTGTGTTCACTAAAGTGGACATTTCTTTTCTTTTGTCATCTTTTCTGTTGTGTTTTGACAAGTTGTCCTTGCTAACGAGTTAGAGTTATGTGTCATCGTAATAGTGTGTGTCCTACTCACAAGCACTGGTAAACTCTTCACACCTGGCCAGAACCTTTGTTAACAAGGCTCAGCTGGAAATGCTCCATGTAGCCAGGACATTTATCAACTTCCATTTTTTCCTGGCATCAAATAAGTAAATACACTGCAGCACCAATAGGCAAGAGCAAGTTAGTGAGTTCCTCAGTAGTGTGTTATCTTTAGCTGCAGGGGCACTATATCAACTCCGGGCAAAAATGGTTGAAAGGACCAAAGCAAAAATACTAAAAAAAAAACAGACCATAGAAATGTGAAGATAAAGAAGTCACTACAACTCTATAAGTGAGAGATGATGAGGAGCCACCATGGCAAATGGTATGGACACAAGATCTCAAAATCAGATATGACATCTCTTGGATTTGTAAAAACCAGGACAAAAGGTTAAAGGCGCCATCTGTAACAATGTGGCCAAAAACGGTTACTACACTCAAAATCAAAACACTGCTGCGAGTCGTATCCGCCTCCCACTCCACCCCTCCCTTCCAGAGTCGAAGTTGCCAGAGCGGTTAACATGTAACTCCGTCAGCAACAAGCGACGAGCGAGCGTTTTATCATAAATGAGTGGCTCTAAGACACACAATTCTGTTCTCTCAGTAAAGATCAAGATGTATAATAATTTATGGTAACATTAGCTGTTGACTAGGGATGGATATATCAGATGGAATAACTTTATGCATGATATTTGACAGAACTGTCCTTCATTTTTGCCTCCCCTTTTACAATGTTATATAGACTCTACTGACTGCTATGATTGGTAGACGGCGGTAGATGGCGCATCATGCCAAAACATAATTTCAAGACATTAACAAACTTTGCGGTGCGAAAAGTATTTTGTTTAATGCAAATATTTTTGTTGTACTATTTTTGTTGGTGAGTTCAGTATTTTATATGAACATTATTCCTGGTCCTCTGTGACATATTAGGTAGGATTTTATGGCCAGTTACTTTAAATTCATTACATAATGCACCTTTAACTGACGTTAGGTTTGTTTGGGCGTGTCCAGGGTAGACACATAGGTCTAAAGAGTCTTTGAAACTTTGACATTAAGAGGGTTTTTGTCATGTGTCAATTTGATGATTCACCGCGAGCAATGTTTTTCACATTAAACATCATCATGCTTTCATTGTTCATGCAAATATATTGATTAGGGCATCTTTAAAGCTGCTGCTTTTGGTGATGTGTGTTGTCGATGTTGTAACTCTGCCTGTGTGAACATGTCTGTGAAGTTTCTCAGTCATTCAGTATCTTAATTTGTCTAACGCCTGCAGTGTAAAGGGAAAAATAACAAATTTTGTATCCTGCATCCTTCCTTTTGAAAATTGGCTCTGTTAGTGCTTTACTATCAGACCTGACAGTGGAAGCGTTTGTGTGTTGTGCAAGGATGGGTTCATCCCATCTCGCTGCTGAATGACTGGTTTTCTGTGCAGTAGAATTCACTTTTCCAACTCTCAAACTTTTCGTCAATGCTGTAACTCAAATTTATCTCGCTAAGCAACTATCTTTTCAGAGATCCTGTATTCAACACATTAAAATCGTGTCTGGTTTAATTTCCATACATTAAGGGCCTGATTTACTAAGATTCCAAACAGAGAGCGCTACATTTCGTGAGCGAGCTTAAAGACTGCGCCTGCTACTGGATTGTGTTTTGTGGGTGAACTACTCAAATTGCGACCGCAATTGACTACAGGCGCAGAAGTGGTTAAGACCGCCCTATTTAAATGAGGATTTTGCGCTAGTCAAGGGTTGTCAACATGGAGAAAGAGAAAGCGCAGACTCAACAGAATGAAATTTGAAGCCACTGAACAGAAAGTACAGCTGACGTTACTGGGATCGAGGGATATGACATCCTTGTTCCCCGTGTCTCATAGGACCTTTTTTTATTATTATTATTTTAATCCTGCGTCGATATTTTGGACAGCTCTATCATTACCTGAAGTATCAAACAAAGAAAACTGGAAAGGTGTAATTTCCTGATTGACAAATAGTATTTTTGTTAATGGATTTCTCAGAGGATAATGTGCGTAACCGCAGTCATGTGTGCGCACCGCTGTGCCAGTTAAGACCTGCCTTTCAAACGTGCTAATTATAGACGCAAAAATAAGCACGGCAATCAGTTTCAGGTTTGATAAATCACTTTGCGCGTGCTAAAATAACATATTTACATTTCCTCCTCCCAGCAATCGCAAAAAAATGCGTGGAAACGACCCATATTGCATATGCATTAAGGCAAGAACGCTAAATGGGTTGCGAGTGCTATTTTGCCCGTCTGAGGGACGCGCTCCTCGTTGCGCCCTGTTAGTAGATCAGCATCAACGCAAATTTGCGTGTGCAATCCAGTTTGCACACGCAAAGCTTTAGTAAATCAGGCCCTAAGTGTGTTACTGCTAATGTATGCATTTTCAAATCTAAATGTTCTAGCATTATGGCCAGTTGCTGCTTAGATTATTTTCACTGTTGTTGAAAGTTGCATAATTATAACTTTTTCATGTAGACAAAATATAAGAAACGGTTTGTTTCTCTCGCGATGGAGTTCTGCTAACATACTTGGTCTTTCTCGCACTTGTGCATCAGCATATTGTTTTGTACAGTTTCATCTCATTAATGCTGGTGTGAAAGTTTAAATGGAAACAAAACCGGTAAAGAGCTTGGTGCTTTCACAACACTTACTTTAATATGCAAAAACTAGCACTTCAAGGCAGACTTCGAGTCAGACTCAGCCTTGCACCATTGATGTTTCCGAGAGACACTCTGACAACCTTCTGTATCATGTAAGAAGATAAAAGGCCTCTTTTCTGTAGGTGGAGACAGGAGATGGAGCTGCCAGGTAGAAAATCTGAGAATAATGAGAATGCGCACTATTCAAACAGTTTGTTGTGCCTTTTTCATGTGTTCAGTGGTTTTGTCGCATTCTTGCTCTCTGTGTTTTGAAACGTTGTGCTGTCTATACTGAATCACAGCAGGGTGGAGTCATAATGCTTCTTTGTAACTGTAGTATTTTTAATTTTGGAGAGGTTTGTATTAAACATGTTTCAACTCTAAATATATATTTTACCCAGTAGATGTTCTACTACAGTAGATTTAGCGTTTTGACAATATATATTTATTGCTTTAAATCATGGGGTGAATAAATGGGAATTAACTCCACTAATCACCAGAGGGTGACACCGTTAGGCAGATAAAAAAGTAAAAGGGGCAATTTAATTTGCAGACAGGAGTCAATCTATAAAAGAAAAAATACAGTACAGTCCACTCAACTCAACATTACAGTGTCCAATATCTGTCAAGGAAAGGAAAGTGGAATATCATTGATCCCATGCTTATTAAGAGCAATAGCAGATGGAACAAAAAAATGTATTGATAGTATATTCACAGAGGCTTTACCTTTGCCCCGATGAAAGCAGCTGGAACTCGGGGTATAAATGATTACACAAGTCAGAAACACTAGTCCGAGCCCTCGAGACGAGCCCTGCTCTGTGTAAATGTTTGACAGAATTGAGGCAAACATCAGAAATATTGCAGCACAGCCTGACCAGTTGTCCAATTTATTTTCTTTTTGACACTGACATGTCCCAACTAGCAAAGCACATTAAAAACAAAAAAAACAGACTCAATAAATTCAGACTAGAACTAGAACAGTCCTGTCTACATTGGAACTCCACAGCTTCCGTTAAAAAAACAGAAAACAAAACACACCCTGACTTACATTTATGAATAACCTATGCCACCTATGGCATAAATATCTGACTTCACGTCTGACGTCACCATTAGTCCAGAAACAGTCTTTGCTATTGGTACATTCCTGCAGGTTTGTAAACATTTGATAAGCAATAACTTGTAAATGCAGGCTTAAGGCTTAACAGCTGTCCAACACTGACTGAAGATGGCATCAGATGAAGGACGCCCTGCAGCTTTCAAGTAGACTAACAGCTGGAGTTAGAATTATTACAAAAAAACCTAAACACTGATCTCTGTTAAAATGCTGTTGAATGGGTGCAACATGACCAAAGTAGGAGCCCATTAAATTCTGGGTCTGAGCTGAGAGAGAAGATGTTTATTGGTCCTTTCACACGTTCATCTTGTGTCATACAGTGTATGTCAAACAAACACCTACAGGACAATGACTCACAACACTGCCCATCAAATAATCATAATCACTGCAGAGATACATAAGACAACAAAGGTATAACAACATTGGGTGGGTATAGTCAGAAAGGTCCATAATGTTAATAACCTCTCCATCATGTAACATGAGCTGTGATGGTGTTAGAGGCAGATGAATGTTCTCATTTTGGCCGATGAGGGTGACAACAATATGATTAAGGGGGTTGAATAGAATGTCAGAGCCGGCAGGATAAACAAATTTGTGGACAGACATAGATTTACTTTGCTTAACAACCCATGCAGGAGTCCTTTGTCAGGAATGGTATAGGTTTTCTGCACAAACTAGTGAGTGACAAGTCATTTTTAAAACATTAAACGGGGACACAGTGTAGCCTATAGCACAACCTGTCTTATCACTGGTTCATTAATATGACCTATGCTACTATGCTGTATGGTTTGAAAACTACTCACGGGCGCAAAATCCAGCAATATGCAGGTTGTGGATCTAAAGTCTCCCTGAATACAGAACAGTTTGTGATTTTATTGAGTACTGGTGTGCAGGAAAGGCTTCATTGCATGGAGCATTTTGGCCATAGGTGCTTAGTGGTTAACGCCGGTTGCCTTAATGCAAGAAGGTGCTGTGTTTGATTCTCTTCTTTCTGTGTTTGTTCTCCTCGTGTCTGTGTGGGATTTCTTCCTGGCTCTCCAGTTTCCTCCAACTATCAAAACAGCTCAAATCGCAGTGGCTCTAGTGGATCAACCCTCCATCTGACCTCACAATTTAATTGAGCAATTTTTGGTTGTATAATGACTATGAAGATCATTTCCTTTCCTTTCTCTTCATGAAGTTGTTGAGCAATGAAAGGTTGTCCTCATCCGCATCTGCAAGACTTTGCAGAAGTCACTGCTTTCACACATTCTTCAATCAAAGTTGTTAGCAACCTTGATAAATCTGCATCAAATTGGTTCCAAATGTATGAGGTGTATAAAGTACAGCCTTGGGATGGAGAGCCTAATTGTAGCTGTTATAGTTTGACAACCAGTGTTGCTGGTTGTCAAACTATAAATGGTTACCTTTTTAACTACTTCCTTTGTCTGTCTTGTTCCCTAATGTATCTTTACAAGTATATGTGATACATGAATACACAGCTGCAAAGTAGACACTTCTGGAGACTGTAGAGTGCGAAAATGCACTGTTGTGTCTGTAGAGAGGGATTCACATGTGCTCGCCGTTGCCTGACACTCAGTGATCGGGGGTTTGCCATGGCCATTTTTGTAGCAAGAGTTGCGAATATTGCTAAAGTGACGGCAATGTATGCAATCGTAGAGATGCCATAGAGTTGTTTCAACCTTGTCCCAGAGTTCCGTTCGGATAGTTGGACATTGAAGTGTTCTCGCTCGTTTGATGGAATGTTAACATAATGAGTTTTGATTGGAGACAGCTTGGAGAGTTGACCATTTCTCAACTACTGCTGCAAGCAACACTGCAACGCACACTGTATCAAGATAATGAATGTGTCAAAAGCTGTCATGTATCACTGAGTAGTGAGTCTTCAACAAAAACAACTTTATACATGTTTTTTTGCTCTTCCTGTGTGACGGAAAAAAGGACAGGCTTTTCTTTAGCTTCCATCGGAAACCTTCAGGTTCAGAGGAGAATTCTCCTGGATGTTTGAAGATTTATCATCCTTTAAATATGAGGCTTTCAAGTAGGAACAATGGGCCTCATTCACAAATAGTGCATACACACAAGTCTGCTTAAAGGGACACTGTGTAGTATTTATGGGTTTATATGACCCAAAATCCACTTTTTTATACATATTACGTGCTCCTGCATTGTCTAGTCGCTGTATAATAGTTTTTGTTTCATTTTCGTAGTGTTTCAAAAAGTCATGTAAAATAACATGGTCGCGGGCCGCGGTTGCATAGCCACTGTTAGCAGCGAGACGCCATGTTTCTACCGGAGCCTGTAAGGACAAACGAGAGAGAACAAATCAAGCGTCGCTTGTCGTTTCGTCCATCCCTCGCCTCACGAACCTCATCTGCTGACACGGAGAAAGACAACGAGGACGACATTTGACCGGCTGTGGATACCGTAGCGCTCAGGGAAGGGAGGGGGTGAGCAGAGGAGCAGTTCTTTGTTGTACATTTCAGCCTCTCCTCTAGATGGCACTATAAACTACTTACTTCACCTTTAAATAGTGCGCACAACCGTTTGATGCAAAAATTGGAGATTCATCAATATGTTGGTCGGCTGACTTAGAAAATGTAAATACACAGCCTTTTATCTTTTTAAATTAACACTCCACTCAGTTTTTTAAAAGGCTTTAATAGTCAGCAATATTAATTTTGGGGTATTAATAAATTGAATGCTCTTTCATCATCATCATCATCACAATTTATTTGAAAAAACAACACGTCAGGAGTGCTACTTTGGTGTTCTTCACTAGGGGATATGAAACATCTAAGAGAACTTGAGAAATCTGAGGCAAAGCCTTTAATATTTCATGGTTATTGAATCGTATCAACAGTGAAACCATGCCAATGCGTTTCAGCCATCGAGGCAAACATACAATGTATAAAACAGCCTAAAGACAGCAATTTTGTATGCCTCAAGTCATCTTATCATAATCATTATATTATCATAAAATCGTCATCCACACCAGTTGAGTTAGTTATAGTGTGTTGCTTAGTTC
Source organism: Microchirus variegatus (assembly GCF_963457635.1). NCBI lineage: Eukaryota > Metazoa > Chordata > Actinopteri > Pleuronectiformes > Soleidae > Microchirus > Microchirus variegatus. The sequence continues at coordinate 17,960,075 of NC_139808.1, forward strand.
ATTATGAGGAGGTTGACATTGCTCCTGCATCATTGTGGCTTACAAATTATATATCATTTATGTTTGTAAACAGCAAAAGCAGCTTCTGTTTTTATTTTTTTCTGATCCAATTACACTCATTAATTAAATAAGAATTATCTAAACAGGTGATCGGTTCTTGGTGGATGTCACTAATGGCGTTCTCATTCCTTGAACACATTCCACTTCATGATTACTGTCTCATAACCGCTCTAGCCTCTGAACCTGAGCTGTCAGATGCACTGTTTCTTATCCTCCTCCTGTTTTCCTTTTTTTGCCATCAACTTAATTGTCAAACTATCCTTTTTTTCTCTCACACTATCGTCCAAACCTCTGGGGACCCAGCTCGTTCACTGTGTCAGTCAATGCAGCGCAGAATTATTTTCCCTCTTTCCCTTCTTTCAATGTCATCAGAATGGAAACGTGGGGCCTTTTTTAACATCAGTCTCCGACACAGGCGTGTACATTTTTTGAGACACAACATCTGCTGCTGTGCCGATTCTTCTGTTTTTCATCTTTTCTGAGAAAAATGGGCGTGGCAGCATGCAGACATCAGAGTCAATTTACAGCAATTCTGATTCACAAACATGCAAAATGTAGTACCATTTTAAAAACTGGCTGGTGTGCACATTTTATGAATCCAGCAGTGATATTTTTTTTTTGTACACACACTTGACTTCGTACAGTGAGTACATATTACTGATTGAGGCCAATGCTATGGGACCTTACGGTTGACTTTGCTTTTACACTGACTGTCCCTAGAGTTTCCATGGATATGTATATGTGAGTGATGTACATGAAGTATTTGGTGTTCATGTGCTTAGTGGTTAATAAAAAATAATATATTCTTTGGAGGGCCACTGTGGGTTAAAATGTTTTAATCCTGAAGTGGGGGTTGATTAAATACATCATAAAGTCACATGTTCAGGATTGCTAGCTTTCCTGCCATAAATCTGCGCATTATAATCACTGTGCTTTTTGCTGTACATGCTTGATCTCCTGTTGTGTTCCTCACTTGGTGACAAAGACCATGCTGAGAAAAATATGCTGCTAATTGGAACCTTGCCACCATCCTCATCTCACCTGTTTTTTTTGTTCTTCTCCTCTACAGATTCTACAAAACGAGGCCGGCTCCAAAATACGATTCCATACATTTATGAGTGAATGTGAGAGTACTTTGACCCTACAAAATTGAAGATGATGTTGCTATGGAAACTGGTGCTGCTGCAGTCACTTATGGGTTGCCTTGCAGGTAAGGTATCTTATTTAGAAGTTTTTGATGCTTGGCAAAGCTGCCTTTGTGAAGTCTTGAGTCCTTATTCATATGTATTTGGGGCAGGTGATAGAGTGAAGCTGATGTTTACAAAGAGCAGTCTCAAGCAGATTAGTCTTTACAAAACATATTTTCACTCCATTTGATGTAAAATAATAAGCATGTGGAATCCATTCAAGAAGGAAATTATTATTAAAGTAAGCCATTGCCAGCTGAAGACCTCCAGTTGCAGCAGCTGCGGCTCTCTGGCTCTCTAAAAAGCCTTTTCATATTATGCCGAACATGAAAGCGGGTTGTGTGTGCCATGTCAAAAAGTTTATCAAGAATAGGAAACTAGGATGACAAAACACCTCGTACTTTCTAGTAAATACTAAACTAGTATTAGTATGCACACATTAGCGGTCTTATGTGATACAGTAAGTGACATCCAATGGATAGGCAATTACAAAACTAGGAGTGTTCCCTCAGCCTTCCCTTTAAATGTATTTTCCTCTTTCTGAGGAAGGTGCTATACTTTATTCTTCACAAGAATAAAACTATTAATAAAAACAGTAAGACAACAAACAATGTACTAAAACATTGACCATGAAACTAATAATGCAAAGGATGAGATATAATATATGAAATAAATACGTGTAAATAAAGCAAACAAAACCTGAGGTGGCCTTCACACACTGGAAAGGGTGTTGATCGTATTTGTTTGCACAGTAAGCCTCTATTTTAAAACTTTAAATTAATGCTTTGTCTCGTTTGTCCTTTTGGGCTGCTTTAGTCAAAGCACAAGCCTCCCCTAAAGTGCAAACATGAAAGGCTTATTTTAAGGCTACAAAAACTGAACAGTTTTTTATTATTATTATTATTATTTGAAAGTGATTAGAAACACACTTATTGGTTGCATAAGAAGCTATTTCTACCAGTTTAACCCCCTTATTGTTGCACACTGGTAGAGGTGTCAAAAATTGTACAATTACAACACAGTGGAAAACGAAGGCTTTATTTGTATGAATACAAGTGAGCCAAGATGTGTCGTACCCTCACTTACTCACCTACTTGTGATTTGCTGCTGTTTACAATGACTTCATCCAAATATAAAAATCTCCTTATCTTGCAAAAACTGAACTCTGATTTCACAATGACAAAATTCTTCTTAGCACACAACAGCAGTAGAGTAGAATCGTAATATTCTGAAAGATTCACACCTGCACACAATGGATCTTTAAATCTACCAGTGTTACTGTGCAACAATGGTTTTCAAGAGTCTCTCATGTAACGTCACTGTTAGAGGAGGTAAGTTTAGATTAGGTTAGCCGTTCAATTGCACTTCTTTTAGCTATTTTTAAAAGAATACTCTGTGTATACCTGTCTCTCAGTTGCTCACTGAATTAACCTCTCCGCGCATGTTTTGCTTTGCACTCTCTGTGCAAAGCCACCATTTTAAAAGACACCAGATTCTTGTACACCATGTCACAAATGTTTGTCCTCACCCCAAAGCCTTTCACATCAGCAACTTCCTTACAATGTAGTATAATTAAAAACAAGAAGTGTTGCTATTTTAAAACTTTAATTTGCTCTTTTTTAACTGTGGGGACTTTTATTTTTATTTTTTAAATCCTAACAGATTCACCACGGTTGGCACACATACAGACACACTTAAGAGTTATGTGTTTGGTGGAAAAATTTATCTTTGGTGAATGAATAGTGGTTGTAAAAAGTGAATTGAGCATTGCAGTAGTTACCTGCCAATGCTGGAGGCTGCCTCAGAGATGTAACAGAATATTAGGGTCCATTGGTCTTTGACAGATGCTGGGCCTGTTTAACCTTGAAAAAGTCTCAGTGAAAAGGGCATTTTTTATCACAAGCCAGTAAATAAGTCCAGTGTGATATTGATATGTGTCCATTGGTGTTCATCTCACACCAGGTAGAGCAGCGTTACCTAGATCTGTTACATGTGTCACCAACACAACACGTCCTGTACCTGTTTGGAAGGTAAAACAAATTGTTTCTTCTTTTTTTTTTTTCAACAAGGCATTTATTGTGAACAATTTGATGGAGCAGTGGATGTATAGCTTCACACTGAAGAGTCCTGGTATTTTATTGAGTACAGAGGAGCATTTAGAGCGTTTAAGAGTATTATTTATGGTGACATTTAAAGGCAAACCCTATGTAAAACATAGCAGCAGCTCCATAAAGCTGATGATGTAATTAAAAGGTAACGCTTTAAATGGTCTTTAATAGAAAAATAGAGATATCTATGGGTTTATAGTGAAAAGGTGAAATGACTATTGTAAGTGTGATTGTTTTTGCAGATATGTTATATCGCAAAGTGAATTCATGCATTAATAAATTACCAAAAATGCATGACTAAATTAAAAAAAAAAAAAAAAAAAAACCTGATTCACTGGAATTAATAAGGTTACAGCCAGGTTTGATTCTCAGATGGAAACAGGTCAGACGTAAACAGGATATCCTCTGTGGGTTCTTTCAAATGTCCATCATTCATTTACCTTGCAGTAAAGTTGAATTATAGCTTCATTACACCTCGGTGCCAGTTGCAGCCAGAGGCTCCTGTGGCATTGATCACATTTTGATGGAGGACTTTAATTTGTCTCCTTTACAAATAGGAGGAGTCACCAAAGAGCATTGGCTGAATCAGTCAGACTGTTTAATCAACAGGTATTATGCGAATCAAGATGAAGAAAAGGCTTGATTGTGGTGTGCGCTGTGGTGGAAATGCACCATCTCATTACTCAACACATTAGGCCTGTTGTGGACCCATCCCCCTTTTCTGCACATTACATTACTGTGGACCTTTGAACTACTTTATAACGTTGCCTATACACGTCGCTGCCCATCTTATTCTGTGTCTAACAGTCCCATGTGATCTTAGTGTTGACAGCTGATGAGTCTGGGTATAGATGAAACTTCTTGATTATACATTATTGAGGTAATTTCTGTCACGGAGGAACACATTAAGATTTTTTTTTTTTTAAAAAGATTGTATTCACAGTAAGGAAATGTATCGCCCCAATCAGGAATGAAGTGTTTGAGGAAAAACCTTACAAGTATAAAATGGTGTTATTTCTCTGACACGGCATAATGAAGTCACATGAACATCTTTAACTGAATATTTTATTGCATTGTCGCTACTGTTGGTGTACCAAGTGCTGAAAAAAACAACATAAAAGACATGCATTAATGAGTACTAAACTATCCTACCAGCTCAGTGTTTCAATAAGAAACTCAAGGTTAATTGTGGATGGACTTTTAATTGATACGTTTTACAGATTGTATATATGTCTTCCTGAACGACGCCCTGAAATGTTCCCATACTGATGATTCAAGAGGTTTTTTCTGGGTGGAACCCAACCTTTAGTGCTTGGTACCTCAGTCATTGTTAAGCCAATGTCGCCATGGAGTTGGTATTTAATGTCAGGTGTCTACCTGACAATGGTGTAGTTTTGTGGTGGCTACCGACCATGTTAGAGTATGGTTCATAGTTCCACCTAACTGACCTTGCTGCCACACAGCACTAATGATACACTTTTCTTAATAAATGTTACAAGTTAACAAGTGCTTGACTGTAACTGTTACGTTTCCCTTTAAAGGGGAAACCTAGATCTTTAGGGAGTTGGACCCGAATGCAGAGCAGGACACAGGCGAGTATATATATATATATAATAATATTTATTAAGAACGAGAACATAAATATATATCTATATATATAAACACAAATACACGCGCTAGAGAGGGTGTAGAATGTGACAGTATAAGAGAGGGTGAAACAGCAGCAGACCAGATCCTCAGTGACTCCTTCGTGGCAAACACAGTTCGTTCTTTCACGTTCCCACGGAACGGACTCACTCGAGATGTACAGCGAGGAGGGTGTGATGATCCACGAAGGTTGAGGAGAGGTGAAGCCGCGTCGTCGTGGTGGAAGAGACGAATGCGGTAGAGAAAAACAGGAGTAGGCGATTCCAGGAGTGGTAGGAAATCCGCGGAGACTCGGTGTTCTTCTCTCGGCAGGAGACGTGGAGACCTGAATACGGAGATTGAGGTGAGTACTGGAAACGTCAGGAATTCTAGTAGCGTAGTATGAAAGCATTTACCAGCTAAGCGAAAACGTGGAACTGACACCAGAGAGACGCGAAGTCCCGCCTTATATGCCCGGATGATTGCTGATCAGGCGCAGCTGGGCAGGAACTGCGCAGGTGGACGTCATCTCTGGCGTCATGTGGGAACTGGGTCAACCACGCCCCCTGCAGGGTGAACACAGAGAGAAGAACAGAGAGCAGCAGGCAACAACAACAATAAAAATAGACGCCATGAAATGTGGATCGTGACAGTACCTCCCCCTCAACGGGCGCCACCTGGCGCCAAGGCAGGAACATCTGGGTGGTCACGGTGGAAGTCCTGGATCAGCGTCTGGTCCAGGATGAAGTGGCGTGGAACCCATGACCTCTCCTCCGGACCGTACCCCTCCCAATCGACCAAGTACTGGTGTCCCCGGCCGCGTCTGCGAATATTCAAAATTCGGTTAACTGTAAAGGCCTCACCGCCTTCGATCATCCTGGGTGGTGGAGGGGGGTCAGAGGGAGGGACCAGGTCCGACTCGATCACAGGTTTCAGGAGTGACACATGGAACGTCGGGTGAATCTTCAGGGATTGGGGTAACTTGAGGCGAACGGAGGTGGCGTTGATGACCTTGTCGACTGGGAAGGGGCCGATGAACCTCGGAGCCAGTTTTCGGGATTCTACCTGTAGAGGGAGGTCCTTTGAGGAGAGCCAAACCTTTTGGCCAGGTAAGTATTCAGGGGCGGGGATGCGATGGCGATTAGCTTGCTTCTGGGATTGGAGTGACGCTTTTTCGAGGGATGCTCTGACCTCTACCCACACAGCCTGGCAGCGTTCCATGTTGGCCTGGACTGACGGAACCGCTACCTCCCTCTCCTGGAAGTCGAAGAGTGGAGGCTGGTAGCCCAGGGAAGCCATAAATGGGGAGACGCCAGTAGAAGCCGAGGTGAGAGAATTATGTGCGTATTCTATCCATGCGAGGACACTGCTCCAGTCCTCAGGGTGGCGAGCGGCGACACAACGTAGCGCCACTTCCATGCTCTGATTAGCTCTTTCCGTTTGGCCGTTGGACTGAGGATGGTATCCGGATGAAAGACTGACGGACGCCCCCAGTGCCGTACAAAAGGCCTTCCAGACCTGGGAGGAGAATTGAGGCCCACGGTCTGAGACGATGTCCATAGGGAAACCATGGATCCGGAATACGTGTTGGACCAACGTCTCGGCTGTTTCCATGGCAGAGGGGAGGGCAGGGAGGGGGATGTAATGAACCGACTTGGAGAAGCGGTCTACGACCGTGAGGACAGTCGTGTTGTTATTGGAGGGAGGGAGTCCAGTGACGAAGTCAACGGCGATATGAGACCAGGGGCGATGGGGAATGGGAAGGGGATGCAGGAGTCCAGCAGGCGGGCGGTTCGACGACTTGCCTCTAGAACAGATGGGGCATGCTGAGACAAAGGTAGCGACATCCAGGGACATGGTGGGCCACCAGAAGCGTTGTTTCAGGAATTGGAGTGTGCGCGCAGAACCAGGATGACAAACCAGTCTAGAGGAGTGACCCCATTGGAGAACTTCCGAGCGGGTAGCCTCCGGGACGAAGAGGCGGTCAGGAGGTCCTCCTCCGGGATCAGGTTCGGTCAGCTGGGCCTCGCGGACTCTTGTTTCCACCGGCCATGTGGCAGCGCCCAGAATGCAAGACGGTGGTAGGATGGTCCCCGGTTCCAGCTCCGGAGGATCTGGTGAGTAGAGTCGAGAAAGAGCATCAGGTTTCACATTCCGGGAACCAGGGCGGAAAGTCAGTGAGAATTTGAAGCGGCCTAGGAACAGAGCCCAGCGAGCTTGGCGAGAGTTCAGGCGACGGGCGTTCTGGAGGTAGGCCAAGTTCTTATGGTCGGTCCATACTATGAAAGGTAGGACGGTCCCCTCCAGCCAGTGTCGCCACTCTTGCAGTGCCAAGACCACGGCCAGGAGTTCCTTATTTCCGACATCGTAATTCTTCTCCGCAGGGGATAATCGGCGACTGAAGAAGGCGCAGGGGTGGAGTTTCTGGTCGTTGTGGTCTCGCTGGGAGAGGACCGCCCCTACCCCGGTGTCAGAAGCGTCGACCTCGACCACGAACTGGAGCTCAGGATCCGGATGGGAGAGGATAGGGGCTGAGGTGAACATCTCCTTCAGGCGGAGGAAAGCAGTCTCGGCATCATTGGACCACAGGAACGCCTGTTTGGGAGAGGTAAGTCTGGTAAGAGGTTCAGCAATACGGCTGTAATTCTTTATAAATCTTCTGTAGAAATTAGAAAAACCCAAGAAGCGTTGTAGCTGCTTCCGGGTGGTGGGTGTCGGCCAGTCTTTGACTGCAGAGATCTTAGAAGGATCTGGTGCAAGACTGCCTTGCTCAACAATAAAACCAAGAAATGGTACCGATTTTGCGTGAAACATGCACTTCTCGGCCTTCACGAACAGTTTGTTCTCTAAGAGTCTCTGTAACACCAGTCGGACATGCTGGACGTGTTCCTCTTCAGTCTCAGAAAATATCAGGATGTCGTCCAGATAAACAAAGAGGAATTTGTCCAGCATGTCGCGCAAAATGTCATTAGCCAGGTGTTGGAATACTGCAGGGGCGTTAGTGAGGCCAAAAGGCATGACCAAATATTCAAAATGTCCCATGGGAGTGTTAAACGCCGTCTTCCACTCATCCCCCTCTCTGATACGAACCAGGTGATAAGCATTGCGCAAGTCGAGCTTGGAAAAGATTCTGGCCTTACTGAGGGGGTTAAAGGCGGCGTCTAGAAGAGGGAGTGCGTAACGATTCTTCACCGTTATATCATTTAGCCCACGATAGTCAATGCATGGACGAAGGGATCCGTCCTTCTTTTCTACGAAGAAAAATCCTGCCCCTACAGGAGAAGATGAGGGGCGAATGAGACCTGTAGACAATGACTGGTTGATATAATCGTTCATGCTTTGATGTTCGGAGCGTGAGAGGTTGTAAAGTCTTCTGGAAGGAAGAGTGGCGCCAGGCAGGAGATCAATGGCGCAGTCGTAAGGACGATGAGGGGGTAACGAGAGGGCCCGATCCTTGGAGAATGCCTCCGACAGGTCGTGATAACTCTCTGGGACGCCGGAGAGGTCGGGGGGCACTGGTGGGACGTCGGCCGTTCTCTGTGGCGAAGGTAGAGCAGATCTGAGGCAGCGGGAATGGCACGGAATACTCCAGCTGGACAACCGACCCGAGGACCAGTCGAAGGAGGGGTTGTGAAGCGACAGCCACGGAAGACCCAGGATCACTGACGCGGAGGAAGCAGGAATGAGGAACAACTGGATCTCCTCGACGTGATTCCCAGACAAGACCAAGGTGAGGGGAATGGTGCGAAGAGTCACTTCAGCCAACCGATTTCCGTTGAGGTCCGAGATGATCTTGGGTTGCGGCAGGGATATCGTAGGGATGCCAGCCTGTTCTGCCAGATGCGTGTCGATGAAGCTTTCGTCGGCTCCGGAATCCACCAGGCATGTGGTGGAAAAACAGTCTTGGTTCCAGCGAAGTTGAGCCTTCAGGGAGACCCGGGTCGGTGCAGGACAGGAGATGGTCCTGCTCACCAGCACTCCTGCGTGCGCTGGTGAGCTCAGGCTTTTTGGGCGATGTGGACAGTACGACATGACGTGACCAGCCTGTCCGCAGTATAGGCAAACTCCAGACTGTAACCGTCGTCTTCTCTCCGTGGGCGATAAACGTGTTCGCCCCAGCTGCATGGGTTCAGGAAGGCTAACCACGTTAGCAGAAGGGAAAGGCAGAGAAGAAGAGACGGAAGAATGTGGGGTATCTGGGGTACGAACAGTAGAGTGACGTCGTCTATCCATTCGTCTTTCACGGAGCCTACAGTCAATGCGAATAGCTAGTTCGATTAACACTTCAAGATGGGATGCCATATCGCGAGTAGCTAATTCGTCCCGTAGTTCGTCTGTAAGCCCACGTAAGAAAATGGCCCTTAAAGCCGCGTCATTCCACCCACTCTCAGATGCCAATATGCGAAAACTGACGGCAAAATCAGCGGCAGATGAGTTACCCTGTTTCAATGAAAGTAGTTGGTTTGAAATGTCACTATTATGAAACGCTTGGTCGAAAACCCGGTTTAACTCCGTAGAAAACGTAGTATATGAGATGGAGCGGTGGTGATCATCTCTAAGGAAGGCCGTGGCCCACTGAGCGGCTCTACCAGTTAGCAGGTTTACCACAAACGCGATTCTAGCATGACTTGTAGGGTAAGTGCTAGGTTGTAGGTCAAAAACAAGTGAGCATTGAAACAGGAAACTCGCACATTTATTAAGTTCCCCCGAAAATCGTTCGGGGGTAGGAACAAATGGTTCGCGGGAAGCTAGCGCGGGGGCTAACGTAGGGGTAGCTGGTGGAGAAGGAGCAGGCAGTGGAACAGGTAACCCGGAAGTTAGCAGCGGCTGAAGGCTAGCGGTTAGCTCATGAACGGCGTTGGCTGCGTCTCTTAGCAGGCCCTCGTGTCTGCATATGGCCTCGCCGTGAGAAGTTAACGCCTGGTGTATCAAGTCCCTGTCTGCCGGGTCCATAGTTGGTCAGTTCCAACTGTTACGTTTCCCTTTAAAGGGGAAACCTAGATCTTTAGGGAGTTGGACCCGAATGCAGAGCAGGACACAGGCGAGTATATATATATATATAATAATATTTATTAAGAACGAGAACATAAATATATATCTATATATATAAACACAAATACACGCGCTAGAGAGGGTGTAGAATGTGACAGTATAAGAGAGGGTGAAACAGCAGCAGACCAGATCCTCAGTGACTCCTTCGTGGCAAACACAGTTCGTTCTTTCACGTTCCCACGGAACGGACTCACTCGAGATGTACAGCGAGGAGGGTGTGATGATCCACGAAGGTTGAGGAGAGGTGAAGCCGCGTCGTCGTGGTGGAAGAGACGAATGCGGTAGAGAAAAACAGGAGTAGGCGATTCCAGGAGTGGTAGGAAATCCGCGGAGACTCGGTGTTCTTCTCTCGGCAGGAGACGTGGAGACCTGAATACGGAGATTGAGGTGAGTACTGGAAACGTCAGGAATTCTAGTAGCGTAGTATGAAAGCATTTACCAGCTAAGCGAAAACGTGGAACTGACACCAGAGAGACGCGAAGTCCCGCCTTATATGCCCGGATGATTGCTGATCAGGCGCAGCTGGGCAGGAACTGCGCAGGTGGACGTCATCTCTGGCGTCATGTGGGAACTGGGTCAACCACGCCCCCTGCAGGGTGAACACAGAGAGAAGAACAGAGAGCAGCAGGCAACAACAACAATAAAAATAGACGCCATGAAATGTGGATCGTGACAGTAACCTAATCAAATATTTCAGATCAATAAATGTTTCTAGAAATAGTTAAAGGGCAGAAACAGGGGAGAATGACACAGAATAAGGAAAAAAACAGTTAAATAAGTAAGTTGAAATAAGAGAAAGGGAGGGCGGAGAATTATCACTGTAATCGAAGGAGCGTTTTCAACCGCACATCAGGGGTGAAAGTGGATTTACCTGCAGATGCCACACCGCTGTAAGCAATATCACCGTCACATGTGAAGCAGACTGTTACAGTCATTACATGCTATTCTTGCTCTTCCCTGTCCATCAGGACTAAATAATGGTGCTGACACAAGGTGATATTATTTCATTTTCTTACAGTTTTTTAATTGAAAATAGTTAATTAATTTTTTTTTGAACCTCAGGTTTTAGAGGTCCTTTCTGAAATCACCCATTTGGTTTGACAGGCATTTTTTCCAGGTGTTTCAGGCCTTAATGGGTTAACAAATGGAACATAGAATATAGAAAACTACAATAATCCAAAATGTATAATAATCACATGGAGTGTTTGTAGGTGAAACAGTCATACTATGGTCAGTAATTTGTGCTCTGAACTAAATGTTAACATGTCTGCAATAGTGTTGGATTATGATATATGTTCTCTTTCATTGAGACAGCTTTGATGTAGGAGTGAGGGCAGTGTATGCATATTTACATGATGGAAAAAGCAGGGTAGAGTTCATACAGAATGAGAGCAGCATGTGCAGACACACCCACTGCGAACACCCATGAACTGCAGTGATGCCTCAATGTCTAAAATTAGTGTATCCCCGTGAAATTAACCACAAATGAATGTTTGCTTTCAACAGTCTTTAAGAGAAGCATATACAGCACTTGGACTTTAAAACCACTAATGTGATTCCAACTGAGGTGGAAATTAACACCTTGGAACATTTTTCTTTTTCGAACATAACAGGTGATTTAAGTAAAACGTTTTCCTGCACTCGCAGTTTAAAACGGCACATAAGCGTGGTTCAAGGAGGTTGCCAGGTTTGAGAAATTGTGTAAATGGGATGCTGCACTTATGACGGTGGGCCGAAAAGTTTATAGACATAGATATTGATGACCAATATCTGGAGGGGACCGTCCTACCTATATATTTGACCAATTATGGTTTATTTTACCGTCATCCGCTGCGGTCATCTCCTCAACAGCAGATATCTCCACTGTCTTCTTGTCTCTGGCTTGAAGTGGTGAACACAATATAATGTTCAAGAAAACCTCCTTCTCCTGCAACATGACCAGCCTTTGTTATTCGGAATGTTCTCCACTCTTTCATGGGAGACGCTTAGAGCTATAACAGTCCGTCATCCATCACCTTGTGGTGAACACGATCAATGTTTTCTTGGGTGGTCGCTGTGGCAGGACGTCCGGACCTTGGGTCTTCAAAGCTCTCCCTACCCGTCACAGTTGATAAAGCTGGAGCATCATCCCCTAATATAGCAACCCATGTCCTTGGATGTTAATACTACTGTCAAATTTTCACAATGATGTTCACAAAATCTCTCTAATGGCATGTTTCGGTTCGCTACATTATTATTATTTTTTTTTCCCATCAGGAATAGCACCAATATAACCGGCCCCAACTGTTCCCTTTTTCACTACCCCTCCCAATCGGGAGACAACTGGTTGGATTTGTTGCAGACAGTGCACCATGCAATCTGAGAACATCAAGATTGTAGTACTGTATTATAACAGAAACTTAAACTGTGTGCACGTGTGTGCACGTGTGGGCGTTGCGTGTTAAAGAGAGGGAGTGTACTTGCTTATTTCGTTTGAAGATGAAGCCAATGCTCCGTTCCTTCTTCACAAAGTTGTCGATGACAGAGTTATAAAAGTCTCCTGACTTGGCCTTCAGTTTACAGAGTCCACAGAGTTTACAGTTGCTCTGTCCGTTTTCTTATACCACTCCTTTTGAAAAGTACGTATAATTTTATGTCCCTTCCTTTGGAGAAGGTCCGGTAGCTCAGGCGTGGGTCTCCCTGCTAATAAAAGCTGCCGTTTTTCATCAAATGCCAGCCTTAAGAAATGTTTAAGCCTCTCTTGTAGAGCCATCGTTACACCTCCTGCTAAATTGCTCAACGTAAAAACAGCGAGAGGGCGTGACGGTGTGTTGACAATTCACAAAAGCAATGTGAACGTAAATGCAGCACAAACATAGTACAGTAACGTCAATAGACAGCGTAGCATTGTGCTTTTTGTATATCTTAACTATACGGGACACTGACTGCGCATGCGCAAACAGGGTTAGGAGTTAGGAGTTCTGTGCCTTTGCTCTGTAATCGAATGCTATGGCGAACGGCTTGTGCAGCCGCTGCCTGACCAGAAAAATGTTGAGTCGCTTTTATTAGACAATACAAATCACCAAATGCCCATTTGGCACACATTCAAACCTGTATTAAAGTTATCTGAAATTTAAGAATACAACATTTAAAAAAAAATCAAACCTGTCATGAACTCAACCTCAAATTTTCAGCCTAGGGTGTAGGCACTTCTTAGTCAGCCTATGAACTTTTTAGTCCAACCTCGTATATACCTGGGTTAGACTTTGTTTGCATACACACATTTACATACATAACTGTTCCAAAGTATTTTCTTTTCATAAAATCTGAACGTTTTGGCACTGAATCATTTGCTTAATTGTCGCATGTCAACAACAGATAGAGACTGAAAGGTAAAATGAGTAGAAAATAATGAGGGGGACTGTAAAAACATAATATACATCAAATATCCACTGACAAAGTGAAAAAGAGAGAGGTAGTGAGACGTATTATGTTGACCTCTGCTTGAAGTTCCCCATTTTGCTTGCTGGAGAAAATGATCTTTTCTTTATGTCTGTCGCAGCCAGTCGTGAACTTCCTCTCCTTTTTCAGCCGTCTATATCCGTACTTATCTCCACTGCAGACATTTGTTTTTCTTCTCTGCTGGTTGAGTTGTTTTGCAGTGGGCACCGAGGCTTTTTAGGTATGGTATTGTTCAGCGTTTACGATGCTTGGCAAAATCTCTGCTGACATAAACACAGTTTTCTCCCTGCAAATGAAAATATACGGTATATTGCTACATGTACTGTGTATGGTTTCCTCACTCTCTTAATCTGACACGTCATGGCCGTTTCATGCATTTCTTAGACGGAGCACCTTTGCAGCTTGAGCACATTATCATTATTTTAAACCCCTCTGCCTTTCAGTTTGAAAAAAAAAAAGCTCGCTTTGCAGTACATGGCATGGCCCTGATATGGATTAGAGAAGTGGCTGAAGCTGTACACGTGCTGTAGACTAAAAGTAAGAATGCATTTGCAAGTGGACTGAACCTCGTGTCGGCCTGCGGGGGGTGAGGGTGTGGGGAATGAATTGTAGAGATGTGTATTGCAGCTTCAGTTCCACTTTTCTGCCTTGGGAGTTTTAAGTTGATTTGTTCACCATGCAAAAACGAATAAAAAAAAAGCTGGATAATAATAGCACACGTGCCGGTTGAAACTAGAAATCCAATTACATTTTTAAATTAGTCACCTGCCTATTTGCCTGCTGACTCAACTGCTGCTCTGCAACAAAAATGACAACAGGGGTGTCGCTTCATTTCTGTGGCAGATGCGGGTAATCTTTGAGAAATCAAAGTAAGACTCCAGTGTTTGTCAAACCTGGTGTTATTGTCACATTTCCCCCATTGTCAGTATTGATCTGGATAATGTTCTGCTCAGTGCGTCTTTATTTGTAGAGATGTAAGGAATATGCTTTTGGGCTTGAAAGATGCAAATTGGGAAAAGAAGCTATGTCCTTATTTTTTTGAGTTTGCACGTGAAAAAGAAATATGGTCAAATAGGTACAATATAAGCATTAAGTAATAATGAAGAAATAAATGTAAAAAATATATCAATGTAGCATTTTACCTGTGCCACACACTATTCATCCGATTATTAACAAAATGATTGCAATATGTGCAATATATGGATTATCTGTGGTGCTGTGTTGTTACATCAGACATCTTTCTGCTCCCTCAACTTCCACTCCTCTCACTAGTCAAAGAAAAACATATATTGTTTATGATACACATGTACATGCAGAAATTCTCTTTTTACTGAGAGTTTTTCTTAAAATACACACAATATAACATTCATCAGGTATATCAGATCAGGTATTTCACCAGATTCTTGCCAGTACACAGCTCTAGTCCGTACAGTCACCTATAGTTCATACAGTCAACTTTACAGGAACAGTTTGTGTCTTTGACATGTTTAATAAAAGGGTACCCAGATCAATATTTCCACAATAACCTCTCAGCAGCACATAAGTCAGTCTGAGTGAACATTTCTGCTCATCCATTGTCTGGACTCCATTTACAGCCTCACAACTATCTGTGTAGTCACAGGAATCAAAAGGCTGTTCAGACGCTCCCATTGGCAGTTCCTCTGCACCTGCTCTACATATGGCTCCTTTCAGTGGGAATGGTTGCTAATCTGGCACAAGAAAAAAAGCCCTACACTGATGTGTTTCATAGGCCGTTTTTTTTTTTTTTCTTTTTTTAAAAGACGGCCTATGTCTTTCAAGTTCCTCCTGAAGCCAAATAGGAAGGGGGAATAGATTAAATAGCCACCAGGGGTGACCTCTGGTGGTTGCAAAAATAACTCAGTTTGAATACAAGTCTATGGTAAATGAGCTTCCTCCTGATTAACCTTAGAACACAGAGCATTTAGGCTGGGTTTTTTTCCATTGCTATGTTAAATCGTATACTGAGGCTATAAGAATGTGCAATATAGAATGTCTTATATCCTTTTTTTTCAGCACAACCTACAGGCAATGTGATGATATAATTGTTGTTGCCATTTTCACCAACTATATAAACCACCTGAGCTAAAAGTACTCAATTCTTTAAGAACCGGATTGAATTTGTGAAATTTGGAAATATGTCACATTTTAAAGTTTCTTGGCTCGTTTTTATGAACGAAATAAAAACGGTCTATTTTGCAACTTCTGCACAATTATCACTTTTTTTAAAAAAAAGTTCCCTTATTGATATTAACACAACAAGCCCTAAATGTCTTGAAGACAGTTTTAAATATAATTGCAACTGAGTAGGGAATGGAATTGGCATCAGTCAGAACTTTTGTTAAATGGTTGGAGAATTATGTATTTGAAATGATTGCACAAATGTATCAGTACTATACTATAGGTATCAGTAGATATAGAGTTTATGATATCATATTGGACACAAAAAAAAAATCCCATTCATGGTTGAACTGAGATAGTGGTCTGTTTAAAAACCTGAAATATATGATGTTACAACACAAAAAAAGCCATTAAGCATCTGCGCCACTTCTCTTTTGTTACCCTGCCATTACTAATGAAATCCTGGACGTATGTGTGTTGTTTGTGTGCCAAAAGGCTCCCAAGAAGTAAATTAGGTGGGTGGGTGGGGGTTGAGTGCTGATATGGAGGTGATTTAGTGTCTCGACATGTTTAAGGTTATTATTCTTTTTTCTCTTTCTTTTTTCATGTGCTTGATGAATCACTTGTCCCTTCTTTTACCACAATGCTTCTTACTGATGCATCCACAATCCTAATTCCCTGCTCATTGCCCCTGTGTGTTAAACCATAATAATAGCAGCAAGCTCCTTTTCTGTTCATGCCCTCTTGTGCATTTTTTTTGTCTGTGATTTTTTTTTTTGACATCCTCTCTCAGAAGCGGGTGATTTCCTCTCTCTGAGACTTGCTGTGGAGCAGATTAAAGTGCCTGTCTTTCCAGACAGCATCAGCATTTTATATTTACACACAAACACACAGACAAAAAGCAGACTTTTGCTTTGTGAGTGTGGAAGAGCCTGGTTTCTCGGGATTTTGTCTCAAATGGGCTCAGCGTTGAAAATTGCAAACAGATTTTGTGCCATGTGCTTGAAAAACAAAAAAAAAGGGATTTAACAACGAAACATAACCAGGAAGTGATTTGAACACAAAACAGATTTATTTTTCCTAGTGCACTCTGCAACACCAAAGTCCATACAGAAAAAAACTGGTTTGTGTCACTTAGTTAAATCCAAACAAAGGATTTCAACAATTAAGGGTCCCATATTATGCAAAAATGTCAAACTCAAGACACATGTGGCCCGCCATGTCATTTTATGTGGCCCGCAAGTGATTAATTGGTCTTAATCTGTGTTAAAATAGGACATTTTCGAACCGCAGAAGAATAACGTCCGTTGTGGAGGTGTTTCACGAGCGACAGTGTCTTCTGACTCTGGGTCTGACTCCGGGTCAAAGTCAAGGGACTGCGGCAGGGAGTCGTGACAAAGCTATTTTTAAACACTGTTAAAACAATGTTTTGATAATGAGTAGCAGTGCATCCACCGTTCCAGAAGGGGGAGCTGCGTTTCTGAGAGCGGGTGTGCCGAATGTCACTTCCGGGGTACTGGCCAATCACACCACAGTCTGTCTTCTCAGGCGAGATTTATGTCTGAAATACCGCAGCTGAGAAGTGCTTCAAAAGGGACAGATTTCTATCGGCTCGTTTCCAGCAACTAGGTGGTTTTTGACCATAAAAACAAGTTAATATATGTAAGTAGACCTCCATAACTAACATATGTGCAACAGGACCACTCTATGTGACCTTTAAAATATATTTAAAAAACATCATCTTTCAGCTGGTGGCACACTCAGTGTATCGTTGGTGTTCGCACAGTATGTCAATACCTCATACAAACACTATTTGAAAAGAACAGAATTATATTGCAGTAGGCACTAGCGGAACAAATCAGAGCCGGGCCGAGGGCGGGGCAAATGACCGGGCCCTTTAAACCCAAATAATAAAGCGCATGATAACATAATTTTACAACATACACATGCCCGCAACAGCGGGGCTTACAAGCTTCGGCACCACGGAGAGCGACTATGTCATTTGGAAGTCAATCAAGCGGACATGAAACCAAGAGAACAACAAAAACATTAGGCTACATGCACATTGATAGTAAAACAACACAAATTCAAAGCAGTTCAGCACCACGGATAGCGACCGCATCATTTTGACACCCACTTTAACTATTTTGACTCAGAGCCTGTATCAGTAGCTATAAAGTTTGGTTAAACTGACACAGCGGCCCACATGTTCACTAACACATTAGCTATACTGTCACAAGCTCAATTGGAAGACAGTTTCAAGAGACAGATCTTTAGTGTAACACGGCTCTCGCGCTGTGTGTTCAGCAGCGAGTAAGTCCGTCACTCTTTTAACAACCAGAGACACCAACATTTGATGGACATAATCCCCCACCCCATCACACTCAGTCATGGTGCCACACCACAAAATCACTGTCTCCACCAATTCAACAAACATCCCGGGAACACAGCAGGCCATAACAACAAACTGCAACAATCACAACAGTTCTGTCAACACATAAGAACCGACTCCCATGAGTCCGGGCCATCAGCGCTCACTGTCCGCAACCGGTACTGCTCCCGTCACTACAATATGAAGTAGTCTATAGGCCGACTCACCACTATTTGAAGGGCATACGACGAGCCTTGCGCTCCGCGAACTCGTCCATGATGCTCTGTGTCCAGTTTTTGTAACTTGGATTTTCCTTGCCCTCTTTTTCCCTTTTCTTTTCGCTCTTATGTTTATATGAAGTACCACTCATTTTAGCTTCCGTAAAAGTCTGTTGACAAGTGACTGATGATGACGTTGGTGACGAGTTTTACCCAAAATACACTTGGAGACAATATCGGCGATCCACTTGTAAATGTGTGCGTCATAAAGTTAAATGTGAGAGTTAAAATAAAGCCAGTCATGCAGCACAACGTTTTATTCAATATTTTACACCTACTACATCACTAAAGTCAGTCGGTCTTGTAAAGTTTTTAGCAACCATGACTCAATCCTGACTTGGACAACCTATAACTCCTGTATGAGTTAGCATATGAGGTTATTTGAAAGGGGCTGTGACCAGACTTTCGGGCACATCTGGCCACAAGTCATGGGATGGCCCGCCTTTTCCAGCTCTCTTGAGCCGTGGTAGAGGCCCGGCTTTCTCGAGACCCACTTCCTATCCGGGCCTATCCGGGGGCGTGCCCCCCCCCCCCCCCCCACCACCACCAAGCGCCACCCCTGGCAGTAGGGCACAACCTTGTAGTTGCCTGAGCATACGGATTAAAACTGTCACCGCAGCCATTTTACCAGTTGGATGTTTTTCATGACACCATGTGTCAGATATTGCAGAGACTGTGAATGGCACATTTTAAAGGCTGATATGGACATTTTCTTGACTCCACTTCTTGTAATTATTATCTAAGCCAGGGGCCTAAAAAAGACAAGTTGGGGGAAAAACTCACTCTTTAGTGGTTAGAGATTAAAATGATATCTTGATAATCCATCAGGATGTTGCACTTAAATATATCAAGGATGATTAAAACGTGAAAGTGTTTGTTTGTTGATGTACACAACAACAAAGTAAACATGTATGTATGATGCGAAATGAATCTGTAATAACAAAAACAGACCAAAATAAAATATCAAAATAACATGTAGATAATTGTAATTAAAACATTAGACAAACTTATGTTTCTCATCTGTCATAGGGTGAACGGCGGTTCACCAGTCCTTCGCAGGGCCACATATAGAGACAAACAACCATTCAACCATTCACTCTCACGGTCAATTCAAAGTGTCCTATTTAGCTAATCCCCATATTGCTTGTCTTTGGACTGTGGGAGGACGAGAACCCAGAGAAAACACACGCACACACCTGAAGAACATGTAAACTCCATGCAGAAAGACCTTTGTTTCGACCGGATATAAAAAATGGCCAAAAATAGGCTTCATTAATTGGTCTTTCTCTAGTCTGAGCCATGCTATAGCTCTAAGTGTGCGCTGTGCTGCGATGCAATGCTAAGAGTCAAGGTCATGTGTCTGTGAATTTAAAGTGTTTTAACTTAAGTTAAACATTTTCTCTCAGTGTTGGGCTTCATCTACACAGACAAGATAACATTTGAGAGACTGGTGGTAAAACAACAGAGAAAGAGAGAGAGAGAGAGAAGGTGATCCTGGTGAGCTGAAAGTTCAGTGAGTGGGCTCGAAACGCGCACACGCTGTTAGTGCGTATGTGTTAAAGCCAGCTCACAGTCATCACCTCTACAGTCATTGGGTGTTTTTTCCCCCATGATTTGTATTCCCCAAACATAATCTTTGCCTCTCCAGTGTTTGTACCGATTTCAATGTATTATAAGGAAGAAAAGGAGGATTTCAGTCTTGAAAACCGTCTCTGACTGAGTTGACCTCAGCAGCTTATCGCACATTGTTGGAGCCACTCACAGCTTTCCCAGCGCGGCTGAGGCATGACCTGTGGTGAATTCTTCTGGATAGTTGGGGGCACTAATGTACCATCAAGGCCTTCTTTTCAGACTCGAATAGCATGCTGGATACAAAAGTCATGTGTTTACCATGATCCCCACTGCTTCCATGCACTTTACCTGACCCTTTTAGCAACTTGAAATCTTTTCTTACCTTGAAATGAAAGTCAATGCAAAAGTGATATTTTCCTGTTCTTGCACAAAGACAAGTGCAGCATCTTTGTTCTCCTCAACAGGACAGTCTACAGCCTATGCAACAGCTTTACCCTGAAATGACTTTATGTTTGTGCAATTTATACTTTATTAATTATTCAGCAACGTACTGCTTGTGCATTAATGCATAGTGGAAACAAAGCAACGCTCAACTTTCCATGACCCATACCTTTGTCATTTTTAAACACTCATTGATCACATTTAAATATATTTTGGTCAAGTTATCTCAAATACTGTATATTATATATCAGTATGTGGTTATTTACGTGGATTATTCTAAACCAGCCATTTATAAACCAGTTTACTAGCTCTGTTTATTGTCAGAGACTTCAATTTTCAGAAAATAGTAGAAACCAAGTGGCAGCCGGTCAATGTCACTCCCAAGAGTCTGAAGCCTCCAGAGTTGTGATTTGGCCGGCGGCGTGTTGAGTAAACACACAATAATTAAAGAATACCATCGGTGTTGAAAAAACAGAAGACGGAAAGAACAAAACACAAACACAACCGACAAAACAATACGAGCACGCTAACGCCTGTAATATCAAATCATGGAGCATTGCAAAAAAGAAGAATGCATTTATGGCTATAATAGGAATCTCCCTGAAACCAATAAGTGGTGAAGTTGAGAAACAATAATTATTTTAAAAAGTTATTAGTTGTTATGCAAAATTGATCTTTTTGTCCCCATCATACAAACCAAAGATACTTAAGTTTTTCTGTCACGGAGATGCAAAAACAACAGGATCACATTTAAGAAGCTGAAATCACAGACTGTGTTTTTATCTTATAGAAAGAAACTGACAGAAACCATTTGATGGATTATCAAAATAATTGTGCAATTGTGTGATAGTTTGACGTCAGGCTGAGAGGTAAGAGTTCCACAGCTTTCAAATAAATCTCAAACAAAAACTTGCGTTTTACTGAGTAGATAATAACAGCTGCTTCCTCAACTCCCATCTGCGAGACAGACATTTACATTTATTACATGCCCAATAAGAACTAGTGAGTAATGTTATAAACTTTTATCTTGATATAAAATTATCTTATTGTTTTGCACCAATGGAACCTTGAAAATGTGTTCCATCTCTTGGATGACTGTAATAGTCTCACCCATTCAAACAGTGGTCATTTTTGTCCAGTGCAATATAGAATGTCTTATATCCCCTTTTTTTCAGCACAACCTATGCAATCTGATGATTTTTTTCACCAGTGTTCACCAACTATATAAACACACCGGAGCTAAAAGTAAATGTTTAAAATCGGATTGAATTTGTGAAATTTGTAAACATGTCCCAGTTCACTTGGCTTGTTTTTATGAACAATTAGAAAAGGAAAAACGGTGTAATTTTGTGACTTCTGCACAATTATTACTACCTTATATCACGACTAAAAATGTCATGTGAATTTAATTATAACCTCGACTCAACAACACATAAGAGGACAGGAAAAAAACACATATTTTAAAACCTGGATATGTGACTTATAAACACACACCCCCAGGATGTCCTCATGCAGAGTTGTGTATTCCCACGGCAATTGACCATGGGTGCATCACCTAAGGGTTAATTAACTGATTCTAATGATTCAGTACACCAAAAATAACTGCTTTAGAAGTCACTAATTTGTTTGTGTCGTGTATAGAAGGACGTCAACAGCCATGCTATGACGACCTCCGCTCACATTTAGGAGGTACTATAGTCGGATGGAAAACGACGTGACTGATACCAAACTGAGTAGAGTGTGAGACAATAAGAATCTAAGTGAATATAAAATACTGTAGTTTCTTATTTACTCGTCCATCTGACATAAACCACAACACCTGTGTGTTCACGTAAGCAAACAAGTTTGTTTTTTTTCCATTACTGTGGGCATCATTAATGTAAACAGTACTCGTCTAAACACACATTTGCATCTTCTTAAATATTTTTTTTCCCAATTTGATCATTTCCCAATATGATATACTGTATATAAATGTATGAGCGTAAAACAATTATAGAATCAATCAGGTAAGGCATAATTTACCCAATGTGTCTTACTAATCAAGTAACTACAGTAACACATAGGGCAGTTTAAAGCAATCATATCTACATTAGTTATAATGAATGATTGGAAGAGTCAGACTCTTCACTGCTGGTATGACTATGCTAATATAACAATGCTCAGTCCATGCTATGCATTTTTAAATATCATTACGATTCTAATTTATGATTTGAATATTCATTAAATGAGATAATGTTGGGATCATATATCTTATTTTATTCCCTGTGCTGTATTCACATGAGGAATAAACGCCTGTTTTCTTTATTTGCCATTACACAATTTATACTTGTACAATCTCTACTGGGAATGGCATGGTCATGTGTACGCGCGCGTGTGTGTGTTTAGATTAAATCAGTTCATAACCGTCTTCCGCTGAAGTAAGAGAATCAGCCGACATACATCTCCCGTCTGTGATATCACAGGCTTTGTTTTATGGAGCCTATGAAAGTTGTTATTGCTGAGGTAACAACTAAATGATCACCAGGCTAGGCTGTACTTCACAAACCCAGTCAGTGCCAGAGGAAAAGAAAAGACAAAAATAAATAAATACAAAATAATAAAATAAATTAATAAAACATTGTATTGATTGTTAGATGCACATATAGTATTATGGGATAATAAAATAAAGGAAATTAGAACGGTATATTAAATATAAATATTACACCCACATCATGAAAAACAAGAAAATGCGCATCCTAATTTTTACATAGGGGTCCAACGTTTTATATCGGGATGGGTATTAATATCGGTCACAATCACTGGATTGGGTATCCAACATAGAAAAAGTAACATCCGACAAAATTCAAAAATCCTTTATATCCTTTATGCTTCACTATATGCACAGAGTGTAAAAATGCAAATAAGTAATAACACGGGGCGGGGGGGGGGGGGTTGCTGTGCCAATCTCAGCTGACATAGGGAGAAAGGTGGGGAACATCCTGGACAGATCGCCAGTGGGCATGCCAAGTCCTGTCTGCAACAACAGGATTGGTAACAGAAGGGTTAAATTGGACCTTAAATTCTTATTCTTTTTCTTTTAAAATAGCATTTTTCAGAGCAAAGCACCTGATAAAGCCACACATGTATAAAATTGAGAATATTCCACTTAATGTGAATGCTTCACATCATCAAACCTGATACTGTTGTAGCACTGATGTGATTCACGAGAAAATATTAAATGTTTTTTTTCATTTCTTTCTTTCATAAATAGGTTATGAAGTCCGTTTGAGTTGAGCTCACATCATTCACTTTAACAGTATCATCCAAAACATGACACAGGATATATTATTATATTGTATTATTTATTTTTTTTTAGCTTACATAAATGTTAGCTTCTCCAACAGGCTGATGTTACCTGCACATAAAGAAAATAAAAGGCTGATATGAACAGGGTAAGAAAACAATAAAAGGAAAAGAGTGGTTCAAAAAATGACACCGACGGGAGGAAGTAGGCCAGGAATGAAGACAGGGTTGTGTTAAAACATTCGGGTTCTCAACAAGGACTAACTTGTACTTTCTCCAGCCAAAGACAACCAAATATGTCTGACACAAAGGTTATAGGCTTACAAACAAGTGAGTTTCCAGAGTATATATCTTTTAAGACTAACAAACTTCCAAACATGTCATTTACAAGTCGTAATTGTTTTTTTGTTTTTTTTAGCTGTTCATCTAAACACAGTGGAGCTGAATTTAATTAAATTTAATTTGATTTGGGATGGAAAAAGTAGCAATTGAAATTAGCAACATTTGGAAAACTCAACAGTCCAGACTCTTCACAAAGACGGTGTCCCTGTTTCTGTGTGTAATCCACAGACCTCACTCTAATCTTGTTTTGTTTCGCAGTGGCACAAATCCATGGCAATTAAAACAATTCACTGCAAGGTCTGGGGATTAGTTTAGAGGCGGGATGCAACATTTTTGAGAGAAATCTGGAGCGACCAATAATATAATAATAAAGGCTAATTTTGGGCATTTTAAATGTAATAAAGCCAATAACAGAATAAATAACGTTTAAATCCTTTGAAAATGTAATAATACATTAATAAACTTAATTTATTTGAAATAAAATTAAGTTTTTTGTGCAGTTTACTCATCAAAAATCGGTAAACTGCATGACACAGTCATCATATTCATTCATCAAGGATACGTACTACTGTATGCACTTTCTCTCCTTAATTACAATTGTAAGCGCCAATTTGAGAATTATTTGATGAATGAAATAATATTCCTCCATACATAAAATTATGAATTAACATATCTAAATAAATATTTTCAATTATTGCGTTATTGGTTGCAGCATCTGCAGTCACAGTGCGCAGCAGAAATGCTGCCTCAAACTGTTTCTACCTCTTATTGTCAGTGTTGGCGAGTCTTCGTCTAAGCTCCTCTACAATATCTGTGTTAGACCTCCAGACAGCCCGCACATGGATGCACTCATTTTATTGTTCAGTTGTCCATGTCCTTGGATAGACCTTCATATAACGAACAAAGTCACACGTGTTAACATGTGATTTAAGCATATATTGCAACACGGTAACATGCAGGATTTATGTCACTTTATATCCAAACCCAATGTATAAATACATTTGAATAGTTAAATCAAACGGATTACTTAGATGTTGCTGCTTAACAGCTTTAGCACAGCCTCCCAGATGGGGGGAAAAAGTGCCATCACAGTTATTACAACCATTTTATAGTTGTTAATTTCTGTGCAAATTGAGTAGTAACATATGCATGTTTATAAAAAAAAAGTGGGGAAAAAATCTTAAGTGAAATACATATTTAATTTTAACAGTACAAACAAAAAAAGCACGGATGATGTCACTGTGAGCTACATCAGTTTCAGTGTGGTGGGACAATTTAGTGTCACATGCAACTGTAATCAATGGTGAAGCTATAAGATGTGAAAAAAAAAAAGGATTTCCATTATCTAAGGGTAAATCTGTAATATAATGTGTAATGATTTTATAATTTTGGGTGAAATAATGCTCTGTTAAACTATGACCGTGGCAAAGTAAAGGCAGTTTATTTCTTTGAGACTGCATTATTATTCCATTAGGTTTGGTTTTTTATTCTCTCTCTGTCTGCCTTCTCTAGACCACTGGGTGTGAATCAGAGCGTTGCTGTTAAAACACACTCCATATATCAGTGTCCCGACTATAGAAAATGAATATTTCCAGCCCAGTGAACTACTTATGTGCTTTGACAGAACTATCTATTCTGATAGTTACAAGGAAGCATGAGAGATATGTGTAGATATCCTCTATTCTCTTCACCTTGAACCTGTTCATGGAGTCTTTGCATTAGTGTGCCACACACAGACACACACACAGACACAGACACAGACACACACTTTAATCAAGGTTCCTATGTTGCTGCAGTATTTGCTTCAGAGCAGAGCCGAGTATTATCTCCAATAATCACAAAGGACACAATCTCTAATTAATTCCACAAAGCAGCTCAGGAAGAAGCATCAGCACAACATATTTGATCTGCCTCCTCAAAAGATGTGCTATCTATTGCTTTGGTTTTGAGGCCAGGTGGTGGATATGAAAGTTAAAAAAGCCCAATCTCCCAGAAGAACGCTGCTATTTTTCCTCACATTTGTACGGTCTGTACAGGGAAAACCAATGTTCAATGTTACTTTTTGGAATATTGTGGTTATGTTCACATTTCTAAACAGTATTTTTCAAATTCCTGGTGGTGTGTAACGTAGGCTACATCCAAACAAGTTTGTTTTCATTTAAAAATGCGTCAATTCTACTGCAGTAATGTCTGCTAGCCTAATGACCCAGAGCTTTTTCTGTGCATTTTGCAAAGGCAAACTCTTGGTTGTGTTGTTTTTCTTGTATTTTTTTTTGTCGCATGTCGACAAGATCATAAAAAAAAAAAACCTCATACATGTGGACTATAGATCTTTGTCTGGTCTGGAAATGGAGATCTTTGTAAACAATCGCCCTGCGATCACTACCTGGTTGGCCACACCTTGACTCCCAGC
The DNA here is from genome assembly GCF_963457635.1 of Microchirus variegatus. Taxonomy (NCBI): domain Eukaryota; kingdom Metazoa; phylum Chordata; class Actinopteri; order Pleuronectiformes; family Soleidae; genus Microchirus; species Microchirus variegatus. The sequence goes on from NC_139808.1 coordinate 17,986,387, forward strand.
TTTGTTCTGTGAACACATACTGTACTTTCTGTGCACGTCACTGTCGATTCAATGAAAGAAACCCACGCTCTGACTTTTTACCATTGCCGTTTCTCGTTGGCCAGTGGAGCTGAAATGTCATTCAATATGCATTTTATTAGTTGGGCTGAACGGTTTGGGGAAAACGTCTAATTGGGATCTTTCTGACTGACATTGCAGCTGCGATTGGATTTGCGTTATAATTTCTTTGAGTCAGAGTTCAGATCAATATTCACTGCGTAATAGATTTAAAATGTGATGGAGCATTGCCACACTTCACCATCAGAACAGGAACTACTCAATATTCTATTGCAAGAATGAGAACTAATTCCAACATGTGTACGTTACATTTTTACTTTTCAACCTGCATTAAAGATATACCTGTCAAAAATAGAATTACTAATTTTCTTATCATCACCCTCATTTCCTCATTCCAGCCAAAGCCTCAGCTTTTAAACACTGTATGCACGTCTGAAGAAATGTGAATGTCTACTATGAGTTTGGATCAGTAATGTATGAGCGCACACCTATCTGTGTTTTCACAAACATGTCATTAAAATATGCAAAGGAGTTGATGAAGCAGCATTTTGCTTCTCAACCCAGTTTTTATTCATTTATACTGAGTCATGATGTTTAAAGTAATATATTGTCACAAAAATTGGACCACAGCTTCTTTGTTTTGTTTTCCTTTTCTCTGTCACTTGTCAGCACAAAAGCTGCCTTTTGACAGACCAAAGCAGCTCTGCTGTGAATAGCAGCAGCCACAGAGTGGGAGCAGGGAGATGAATCGGAAGCTAATATCCTCTTATTTCTCACCCTTGCCTGTCAGTTTAGGATTAGTGCACATGTTATTTTAAGATGATTATTCTTTATTTTTCATTGTTTAAAGAACTTAATAGCACACGTAAACTGACTGACCAACTTAAATCTTACTCTTATATAAATACTAACTGTACACTATTGGAAACAGTCAGACCGTGATGTTTTGTCTCTTCTGTGGGATTACAGCAACACTATTTCACCATGTTTCAACACATTAAACTTAAAGAATATTATGTTTATGAGTCTCAATCGAATTAGTAATCACTGTCAACTTACTGCATACAAAGTACATTTAAGGTGAAATATAGAACAGACTTATCTTATTTATTTACTGTATTTTGATATGGAAATTGTACAACTTATATTTTGTGTTGAAAATTTTATTTTTCTATTTACTTTCAAATAGTGTGAACAGTATGAATTATTAAACTATATATCCGACAATTGTGTTTAAACGGGTAGAATCAAACGTGATTCTATTTTTTTTTCTTTAGATCTATTCTTATTCTTTTGTATGGAACATTTCCTATGTTGGCATAACATGCATGTATAAGTCTGTGATTAGCAGATGGAGCAGTGAAACAATTGTTGGTCTCATATTTCACTGTATCGAAACTGTTAAATGCCACCCCTGTTAGCGACTATTATATTTATGAGAGGCAATATTATTAGTGCTCATTTTAGCACATACGATGTAGACAGATTAAAAATTTAGCACCAATTGAAAAAAAAAAAAAGTAAGACTTACAATCTGTTTCATGACAAATATTTCAGTCTTCATCACTCAGTTGCCTTGCAAGTCACATGAGTGTGATTGTTTTTGTTTGTTAGTGTTTTTATAGGTAAGGGATACAAATATCAGTGATTTTATTTGAAAGTCTTACTTTAGTTTACCTCTACGTAGTGTGAATGTTTATGTGACGATGTAAACAAAGAGCCTATGGAAACATATTCTGTTTTTGCATTTCTGCAATTTCTCATTGCTGTATATATCTGCTGACCTGTGTATAGATACTGATAGGAAATCTGTGATAAGCTCACATCAGCAGATGTAACAGTCTGGCCCATTTATACATCTATCTGTAGTTGTTAATCCTGATGCACTGCCAACTACATTTTTATAAAGCTACATGTAACAACAATCATTTGAAAATGAAATGCTGGTGTAGGGACTGTGTCAGAGCTGTCAATGCAAGTATTCTTCAAATACTTCTTCAGCTGCAGTCTGTGACAGACACATAGCTGAGGGGAGGAAGCAAGCAGCCATTTAGTCATATGTCACCCAAAGACTGGATTCACTAAGTGAGCCACAGGCTGCCCTCAGCAGCACACAGTATGCATTTGACCACGACCACAACCTGACCGCTGTTGCAAATAGAAAAAATAGGACAAACTACTGTACTTCTAACAAAGGGCTGTGGATGCTGACATTTAAAAAAAAAAAAAAGTTGCACAAGTGTCCAATTGTTACTTTTAGGCTACTTATACAAGATTCCCACTTGTGTGTCTAGAAATTTAGTTTTAGAAAATGTAATAAATACACTCCACCCTGTTTTTGTCCTTTTTGGATTTATACATTTAATTCTATTCAACATATTTGTTCCTTCCTTCCTAAGGGAAGGTAAAAAAAAAAGTGGAGCCAATAGAACTGTTGAGGTAATGTATTATGTAGAAAAAAGCACATATGCACTACAGTTGTACAGTCCAGTCCTCCATCCTGCACTACACCAGACATTTTTCTAGTTTTACAACACTTTTGAAGTGTACTCAGTGCAGTATATAGCTATACCTTTTTTTTTTTTTCCATGTTGTCACATTTATTCTAACATGAATACTATACCCACTTTATTGGGAGGTTATTGGGAGTGACTTAACAGCCCAGTGTGCAGCGTTATCAAGGAGATCTACCACACTGTTGGACATTTCTTTTTTCAAGACCTACGTCTTCCATCTATCATGTCGCTTTACTAACTAGTGACAGGCAAAGCTGATCTTTTAGGGGTACTTAATCATTAGACTCATTTAATTGAAAAGATTAGTTCAGTACTTCTTGCATGACCTGAGTGCATACTCCGTCTGACACAGTGACTGAACTGAAATACAGCTGAACGGGTTGTGATTCAGTTCGTAATCGCAGACTTCCAGCAGTGCTGTCACTAAAAACACCAGACTTTTCTGGTAAATACTGCGATTTTAGAAAGGTCCTTGCTAAATGGTGGGCATAACCCCATGTTTTCTTGATTGTTGAATTGCTTTTAACTAATCTACAGTTTGTCATTGTTGTAAAAAATGCTGTAAAACGCTTGACAGTACTGCGCTGAAAATGGCTGGCAGCCATCAATAGAAAAGCACGAAAAAAAGTAGAGAGGAGCTGAGTTGTGCTAGAACTGTATTCAAGATTCAAGATTCAAAGTGTTTATTGTCATATGTACAGTAAAGAAACACGTTTTCCTGTACAATGAAATTCTTAGTTTGCTGTCCACTCAAAAATACCAGCATAAAGTAGAAAGACATTTTTTAAAAAGTATAATATACATAAGAAAAAATTGTAAATAAATATTACCAAAAAAACTAAAATAATATATATGCATGAAATAAGTATAAACATGTGCATGAGTAAGAAAAACTGTACATAAAGTGCACACTGGTTGTGCAAGATGTTGTGCAACAGATTCAAAGTGTTACCACTGTATAGTGGTAATGTCCCATTAGATATTGTTTAACGTGTCATTCACTTTCAGAGTGAGAGCAGGAGAGAGAGTAGCAATCACTGCTAAGCTAACTGCTAGGCTAGGCTAGGCTAGAATAATCACTATAGTCAAGATTGTTTTATTTTATTTTATTTTATTTTTTTGGGGGGGGGGGGGGGGGGGGGGTGCTCTGTCCTCCCTCTGAAACATCTTCTCCTTCAGTGTAATGTTGTATAACAGCACATGTAAAGCATATGTCTTTCACTTACACGTGGGTTTGACTTACTGGGTCAGAGGGCGTGGAAGTAGCCATATTAGCTAACAGCCTGGCCGGGACAACTACTGGGTACATTTTACAGAGAAGAGAGTGACAGTTTCACGAACAGAGGGTGAGTAAAAAAACAAGTGTATGACCACAGTGAATTGTATGTATGAAATGACAATAAATTGTTGTATACAGAGAAAACACAGCTTGACACTCGTGAACAGTGGCGGCTCCCTGATGAAAATTTCAGGGGGCGGGCATTTTTTTTTTTCGGATAATGATTAAGGTGACCCATTCAATAGGTGCATAAAGAAATTCAGTATCAATGATGTAAAATAGCTAAACAGGACACAAGATGTGTACAGCAACCACATAAAGACAGGGGCAGCTTATTAAGTCAAGTATTTATTAACTGACCGAGGATCAAGAGCTTTCACAACTTTTACCAGATACATACAACAAACATGACAAGATGCAGTCAAATTATTCATTAAGTGTAAAGGAAAGTGCAGAATTGGATCTTTGAATGTGTTGCTAAATGCATCTTTCTTACACGAAACAGTCCGATTGTCTGATTTGCCTGCATGTGATGTGAAGAGCAGAGAAGATATCCCCTCCCCTCTTTGCTCAGTGTACGTATGACGCAAGCATGTTTGTGCATGCACATAAATCCTCATTAAAAATGCATTGGAGGGTATGTTTTTCGGAAAAACACTTTTAACATGAGAGTCAATGAATCATGAGAATTTTCGGGCAATTCTCCACGTCAATCAAATCGCCCCAAAAGAGGCAGGACCATAAAACATGACATGAATCTTACGATTCTGATTGGACAATGACAGATAATATGTCTAGAAAGATAACTACTTTTGCTGGCAGAGACGGATGAAAGTAATATTAGTACTAAGGATATTTGGAATTGCTTAGGGACAAAAAAAATCTTTCTCCTCCTAGTTGGTGGGGCGTCGCCCAAATCGTCCCTATACACAGTTCGCCCCTGCTTGTGAAACAGGAAGTGACAGTGGCTTATCATCCTTTGCGGTGGCCTTTTCCTTCCGAGATGTTTCATTGACAGTGACAGGTCCAGCTTTTATGTAGATCACTTTTATGAACTTAAAGCTGCTTTACCTCCAAAAAAAAGTAATTGACTTTCAAGTTGCCATAACACTCCTGACTTACTGGAACAGACAGATATGACTAGGTCCTAATTATAACATGTCATTAAAGAGATCTCTGTGGAGGTGTTAATTTTGCCATTTGGTCTGAATGTAGCTTCACGTTTGATAAGATAATCTTCAAGACCATGATTCACACTTCTGCTTCGCTCGCTCGCACAAAGAGAACAACTATCTGATGTGATATCGAACATGTGGAAGTGCAGGTTCGGCAACGGGCAGTCATTTCCTGTTTGTGCTGGTGGAGGGTTATGAGTTGGGGGTATCATTACATGTTCTTCAAAATGTACATTGAAAGCAACAAAAGTCAGATGGCACTATCTGCTAAGTTATTGATGTAAACTGATGGTGCTCTTTTGCATATCAAAGATCTCCCCTTCTGACAGTGTGCTCAGTTAATATTTGTGTTTGTACTGGAGATGAACAGTTCATTCTATTTCTTTTGTGATTCTTGTTTCTTCAATAAACAGCAACCCTACCACTACTACAACTGAATAGTATATATAATAATAGTATAATTGTAATATCACTCTGAGAGTGCTCAATAGTACAGTCCTGTGTGTCCATATCTGGTTCTTATAAGAAAATATATTTTTCTTTGGACCATTGACTTCCCCAGATTGTTTTCCATCCAAATCTGTCTTAATTTTTTTGAGTTGTAACAACCAAACAAGACATCACTTCCTTGGCCAAGGTTAAAATCCCAAATTCTGTTTTGATCAAATAAAAATCCAACTTTCAACATCTTTAGTTTCATTTTGATTATCCATTCAAGTGTGTGGGACTTTTTCCATCATAGTCACTAGACCGTAGTTGAATTATGAGAGTTTTCATTCAGATATCTCATATTTATTGTGACAATTCATTATTTATTTATATTTTAATTAGTGCTGTCAAACAATACAAATATTTAATCGCGATTAATCGCATTATTATTGTCATAGTTAACTCGCGATTAATCGCAATTAATCACACATTTTTATCTATTCTAAATGTCCCTTGATTTCATTTTGTACCATTATTTTTCCTCATTTAATTCTCTTATCAACATAGAAAAGTGGATTGGCTTGCTTTGTGTAAATGTTATTTGCATATTTTGGCATATACTGTAGTGTAGGGCTGAAATTAATCGAAATTGATCTAAATTGCAGTACAGCTTACTGCAATTTCAAGACACAATATTTATAATATAATTTTTGTTCAAGCCAAAATCTCATTTTAGATGAATTATTATTACACATCTTATTCTACAGACTGAACCATGCTGACAGACACACTTATCTATGTTACAGGCTAAACCTGCTGTGTGTAACGTGTGTGTGTGCGTGCGTGCATGCATGTGAGTGTGTGCTTTAGGAGGTACGAGAGGTCCATAGGTGAAGCAGGAAGTAATGTGTTCCGTGTGTTTACATTAGCGAGCCGCAAGTGAATATCTCCGTCGCTCTGCATAATTTGAGTTATTCCTCCTCTTATTGTGAGAGCCGCACAATAATAACAGAGGCTGTGTATCACCCCACAGTTCTGTGAATAAAGAGCCGTTCTTTAACGCAGACGAAGTCCCGTGGTTTAATGTGTTGTTGCCGTAACGAGCTAATCTGAGCTGAAGGAGCTAGCGGCAAAGCGCACATCGCTCGCCATCCGCTCAAAACATAATGTTTACTCTTTACTTACGCAAGCTGACTACTCTTTGACCGGCTCGCGCAGCGTGTCTGTTTTTTGATCCGGTGTGGTGTTGTCGTTGTTCTTATGTTACTAGTTGATGCAAAAGCTTGTGAAAAAAACTACAAAGTTTGCTCGGCCAAAAAAAGTGTTAATCGCGCGAAAGAAAATTGACGCCGTTAAAATGGGTTCGCGTTAACGCGTTTAACTGACAGCACTAATTTTAATTTAAGCCATGGTTTGAGGTATATTAAAGGTAGTGTTGACTTGAATTTGACTTGCCAAAATTAAATAGTTGAATTGCACACTTAGCAGTGCATTGTACAAATCCAATCATGGATGCATTTTTTAATTGATTATGTTTTAATCGTTATTGATCCATAGTGTTTATTTTTTAACCTTTTTTCTATTTTCTTGTTACTGTACATGTTTTACATACACATAAATAGCACTAAATTACCATGATACAAGGTTTATTCTTGCTTAGATTCAGTGTAACGCCTACCTATGGATGATGATGTTATTCTTGTATACCCACTTGTGCTGAGTAGTCTGTGGCTCAGTAGATGCTGTCATCAAATGGTACAAACATATTAAACTTGATATCATGCTCAAGTTTATCAGATCCACGGCTTAGCTAACATGACACTTAAAATCAATATTAATTGTTTATAACTGAATGAAATATGGTTACGGGGTTTGTCATCCCCTTAAGTCAGCTGATAGTGAATCAGCACCACTCCACAATTAGCCATGTGGAACCGTGCCTTGTTTCCTGAGCCGGTGATTTATCATCATAATCCCCTCTCGATGAAAGAGTTAGTGACTGTGTTCTTGTTGCTAATGCTGGCCCTCACACAAGGATAAACACATCAGTGTGTTGAGGAGCTGCTACATAAAGTGTTGGCTAAAGTGAGTGCTCTGCAACTTGGCAGCAATAACTAGTCGTAACAAAATAGAATGTACATCTATGCAATATAGTGCAATCTAATGTAGTAGCTCTGCCATAAAATCTGCCTTTTACAAAGCCTATAATGGTCAGGTTTGTTTCAAAGGTGCTGCTAATGTACATGAGGGAGGCATTAAAACAGCACTGAAAAACCCTTAATATAACGCACTCCTCTACAAAGCCACCACTCAATGCAACAGTAAACTTAGTGTTGCATTTACATTACTCTCACGGTGTCAACAAAACGTGAACATGCGCTTCTTAGGATAGAATTAATGGCAGGGCTGGTGTATTGGATTGCGTTAAATCCTGAAGGTGTAATAAAACGGTCTAATGTTTTTCTTAATTATTACCTCACAAAGAAATCACATTTCACACTCATCATTGGGGGGAAAACGGAACACCTTTTTTGCAGGGAAATTTGTTTTTGTCTGTGCTGAAGCTGCTAAGTAGCAGTGGTGATTTCTCAAAGACAGCAAGGGAAGTTCAGCTTCCTCTAAAATGTCGTCAAATATGTACTGTGTTGTATTTACATTTCTATAACTAATGTGTGCTAGAGCAGGATTAGAACGTTTCACGGATTTCATCTGTAGACCAATAACTATATAATAATTTTGTGTTTGCTCCGCGATACATATAGCCCAGTTTTTGTTTCAACAATAAACCCTATAAATAAAAGCACTATTAAGCATTTCAATTTTACACAAACATTGTGTTTCCTAGTTCTAGTTGCTCATTTGCTGAACTTTTCTCAGAATGTATGTATAATAACTGGGTCTGAAATAAGCTTCCCCTGTTCATAAAGAGCACCCGTCAATACTACTAGCCCTTAACATTTTTTCACCTACACTCACCAATTTATAACCTACACTCACCAATTTATAAGGTCCAGATTAACTTCTTGTTTATGCAAATATCTAGTCAGCCAATTACATGGCAGCATTTAACGCAATGCATTTTTAGGCGTGTAGACAGACGACCTGCTGAAAAAGCAATTCTTCCACCTCTTTGTTTTGCCCTTTGAATTAAACTTGTCGCCTTTTCACATTATTGTGTAATACTAATGCATTGTTATTTCTTTGGTATGGTAGTAATATTCTTCAGTAGGGAAAAAAAAAGTGTATATATATATATATATATATATGTATTAATGTTGGTGCCAGATGGGCTGGTCTGAGTATTAAAAAATAACAAAAACAACAACAACAACAAACAAGCAAACAAACAAACTGCTAGTGTTTTCATGTGCAAATCTCTAGTGTTTAAAGAAAATGCTCTCAAAAAGTGTCTTGCTGATGTAAGAAAACAGTCCAGACGGGTTTGAAATGATGGACATGCAACTGTAACTTGTTACAAGCAAGGTATAAAGAAGACCATCTCTCAATGAACAACACGTCAAACCTCAAGTCAAATGAGCCACAGCCGCAACAGTGCACATCAGACACTTTATAAGGTAATATGTTCACCCGAAGTAGTAGCGTGCAAGTGATAGGATACACATTGGCATTGAAAACAAGGTAAAGATTAAAATGCTATACTCTTTGGCCAGGTATAAAGAAATATGGCTCCAATAAAAACATGGCATGGCTCCACATGCTTAATTGCTAAATGACTAAGTGACACTGACTCACTGTTGGCAGGCGCACAGAAGGTGTCAGCCCTGCAGACGTCGCATGGAGGACAATGTGACATTCTCTACATTTCCTATACACTTTGGAGTTCTGCCAAACACATCTGACAAATCCGAGTGTCTTTTTTCTCACACCATTTGTTTCCTCTTATTTATTCAGGCTCATATGTAAAAACTTTGCGAGGATACTGTAGGTGATCCATCACAGTGAATACGATGTCAGACATTACACAGCCTTATTTATTTGATATTATTGTTGTGTGGTAACATTTGGAAGACGTTTTAAATCATTCTTTCATTTACAATCTACGACCATAATTTAACCGTGACAGCAGCAAAAGCTGACAGGATGTGGGCCGTGATGGATGACGCGTCTCAAGCAAGTCGAGATTTCCACAAATTAGGTTTGAGACTGTAGAAGAAGAGGAAGCAAGTACGGTGTAGAAGACGCTCTCAAATTTTTTTTTTTAAATGGCAGCATCAAGCAAACTCACTTAAGTCAAAAATAATTGAGAAATGTGTTTGTACTTTTTATTCAGTCACACAAATGCAAATGACATAGATTAAGTTAAACAAAGCAGTAACTTAAAAGACAGTGCTTGTACAGTGTCCTATATATACTGTATATTTCAAAAGAGAAGGGGGGAACTATATACATACACACATGCATACATACTTACCTAAATGCATGGATACATGCATCTAATTTAAATTAAAGTATATCATATATCAGAATTTTGTCTCAAAAACTAAAAATGTACAGTACGTCTCAAAATATCAGTTTAAAATTTGCCTCAGTGTCCACTTTAAGACATTTATTCATGATGAGATAACAGCGTAAAATGAATATGAAATGCAACTGCATTTCAAATAAAATCAACGGATTAACTCTCACATAGTTTTAAGTCTGACTGAAGATGCACAGTGATAAATATGTTCTCTGTTATCAGTTATGCTTTGAAAGTTTGTTGACTCAAGCTAGCACATAGCATCTGTCATCACAGCAGTGCTCCTGGATGTTGCAATAACTGTCACCCAGAATGATGCACACCTAATGTTTCTCCGTAATCATGCCCACAGCCCGTGAAGGGCATTCCCGAGGTTGACGTGCATGTCAGATGGCCTCATACTGTATGTCAAGGTCTCCTCTGGTAGTGCTGCCCCCGATCTCCTCAGGCCATTTCACAGTGACAGGATGAACATTGACCTTTGTCATTCTACTGCGTGAGCAGCCTACGGTAAGTCCGCTGGTGCCAGGCCAGCTGAGCCATGCTGCCAGGCACGCAGACTCTGTGGCCCTTTGGCCCCGTCTCTGCGGCCATGCGGCCGTGCACACCTCCAGTCTGGCCCAGCTGTCCCCACTTTATTATGTGCTGATTAGGACTAGATTGCTCCACGAGGTGGGTTTGCTCCCCTGATCTGCGGCACTGCCTAAAGAGGCAACTGCATTGCAATGAAAGGCGGGCACGTTCTTACCAAATTTGTACCTTGTAACATGACCCCACTACTCCACCATTTAAACTGTTTAACTGACTAAGGTTTTCATCAGTTTTTACACTGCTCTCTGGCCTATTAAGCTTTCATTAAGTCTGAGATCTGTCTGATGACAGTATTAGTGAGAGCTCAGGCGCAGCCCATGAAATTGAAGAGCATGTCTTGCTAACCTGGAGCAGGCGTCTCTAGGTGCACTCACCTGTTAGTCCTCAGGAGGAGCAATTATGTCAAGACGAGGAGTGTGGGGGGGGGGGCGTGCATCCCCAGATGGCCTCCGAGCCAAACCCCTGCTAATTGGCCATGTTAGGGATTCAGAGCAGGTTCAAGGGAAAAACTCTCTCCTCTCTTCACTGCCCCTACATCTTTGTTTGGCTTTGTCAAATCTTGCCTTTTGATATGCATATCAATACATATTTTATTCATGGCTTTTTGGAGTTAAAAAGTTCAGTTGAGATCTCTGCACTGTTGTCTGTATACGCACAAAGAATTGTTTTTGCCACAAGCATGTGTGGATGGTTTTGCCATTTCAAAGCCAATTTACGAGTCGCCGCCTGCACTCTCATGCAACCCAAAGAAATGAATGATTTATTTGACTGTCAATTTGAGGGTACCGAACAACTGAGACTGTACAATCTACATTGTCGTCTTAGTTATGTGACAGCTTGTACACATTTTTTTGTTTTTACTTTAAGGAGACAGCCATGCTAAATGACTGGGTTAAGAAGTACTAGGACAGGGTGAGCTGCGGGGGTGAGGCGTGCTAGCCACATCCCAATGGGCACAGTTGTTTCAGCAGAGAAGAGAACTTATGCTAATCATAATGTTAAAGATGTGAATTTAATTAGAATTTTATTTTATCACAATCCTGTCAGCATTTATTAAATTGCATGATCCCACCCTGGTCGAGGACATATCTGTTAAATCAGTGCATACGTGTGACTATTGCTGAGCTTAAAACAAGCCACTTTAGACTGTCCCTAATTATCTGATTATCAGATAGACCACAAGCTGCTATCTGATCACTAGCGCTTTGTGCACAGGCTACAGCCACTAATGGGACTCTATAGGCAGGGTAACTCATTAGTCTGCAGCAATAAAACAAGAGTTATGATTCATTCGTATCAATAATGATCCTACTGCAGAAGAGAAGGCACAGTGTGTTTTCTATGAACATCATCAATGATTGGTACAAGTAGTAAAATGCAAGACAATGGAGAGGGTTGTTTTGCAAATGTCCCCCAAAAGACATGTGTTAACAGGGCAGTGACAACATGCTCCACAGTTTATCGCCACAAATTTCACATGAGAGCATGAATGTGGGTGAAGATTTATTAAAACGGAAGATTTGTGGACTGTTTAATGATTCTCCTTTTCCAACTGGCAGTCACTGTTTGCTCATTTTCCAACTTTAATCAGTTGCCAAATATTTTAACTAAAGTCTTGTCTGACATTTGTGTCTCTTAGGGAAATCAGATTTCAAATCACAATTTCTGTGCATTATGATGTAAAGCAGCACATTTTCTTTGGACTTTTCTGCAAAATATAAAAGAGTAGAATCAATTTTAATATCGATTTGTTAAATTTTACCCCATTGTCTGTCTTTATTCGAAGCCAAACAAATGGCTTCTGGGTTTATAATGTTATGAAGTGTAAAATATGTTGTGGAGGTAAGTCTTTTCCATCCAGGTGTTGCCAGTGATATAAAGGTGTTACATCATTCACACTAAAGGCTTGTATACTCATCTGTCACTTCTCTGGAGAATTGAGTCACCTCAGTGAGTTGCCTGAAGTGGAAAGAAGGAAAAAAATAAGCAGGTTCAGTTATAGCCTACAGTTCAAATGCATTGGAATTAGATGCAGCTTGAAATGGAAAATTACATTTATCTCTGTCTTAGCATATGTAAACCTCATACAGTATATGCAGAGCATTTACCTGTAGCCTTTAATTTTAACTGGCTGCTTACGCTGCAGACTGTGCAGTGAGGCTTTAAAATGGCCACATTAGAGTGCCACGCTGTTCACTAACCATGGACAATAAATTTACACCATGCCCTAATAGTGTTGGCATGGCGGCGGACAAAACAAACACAAAAGTCAGTCACTTTGTGTTGTGTTCCTGAGCCTAAGCAGTAGTTACAGACTTTATTCCAAAAGAAAAACATGAGTCAGGAGTTTCTTTTTCATTAGATTTCACTCTGTTGCGGGAGAATAATTCATTCACCTTGTCTCTGTAATACTAAGTACACACAGCATTTCTTTAGTTTAAAAGAAGAAAGGTTCTGTTCCAATTGTGCAAAGAAATCAGTATTTTCTTTCTTATCTGTCAAACCACTTTCTTTCAATGCTTGCAAACACAACAATGGCTCCACTCACTTTTTGAGACACTTATTCTCTTCTACTTCCGTGGACCGAACCACAGTGAACAATAAAAACACATCCAACCAGCTATGTCTTAGGGGATAAGTTCTTAAATTAGATGTCCTGAAATTTCGTTTCCTTCATAAAAACTGTTTTGAGGTTTGTTGTGGCTCAGATTGAGCGTCAACTTTACAAACAGGTCAGAATCAGAGCATGAAGACTGTTAACGGTGGCCCACAGGAACAGAGCCATTTTCAGGCCGTTTGACTTGTCAGCTTAAAAGAGAGCGTGCTGTCCAAAAATATTTAACCTCCAGCTCTTATAGGATTGGGGGTGATGCCTTTTGAATAGCTGTTTGATTGTGTAACTTGGATGACATTTAAAACCTGCCTCTCTGTGGATTAGCTACAGAGACCCGAATGAGCAGCAGGGGAAAGATGAGTTTGAAGGGCAACATTTGTGGCACTGAGTCTTCTGGACATCATGTCTACAGTGATTGACTTTCACCACACAGGGTGAATGACGTTAAATGTGGTGTATTCTGTCACATCTAATAGACACAACTGTCACTTTTTGATTGAGTTTAACAGCCTTTGGTTTATGTGTAAAGATGTGATGTTTTCACAATGGACAATGGACATATAATACACATTTTTCCATATTTATGTTCCTTGAGTTCCCATCCTTTCCTGTTTAGTATTCACTTCAATATCTAATTATACACTTTTTTACACACTATACACAATTTCAATAATTGGAAGAGGTCATGTAATTTTTCATGATGAAAGAGGGAGTTGTTTTTTTATCACCTGTTCTTATGGCTACAGTCAAGACCAAGGGCCAATTCCAATTCCTATCTTAACCCTCAATCTTAACCCTCAAGCTCTTATGTGAAAACACGCAATGCATTCTGGGTAGCCCTTGCTCCCAAGGTTGGTCTCGGAAAATCTAAATATTGAGGGCGATACAGCCCTTAAACTCGCCCCTCAACTTAATTTTTCTGAGAATCGGGACAGCACTTGCACCAGAGGGAGCGCGCATTTTTGAGATTGAGGGTTAAGCAAGGAATTGGAATTCACCCCAAATCTAAATGTAAGTTCTCACTGGACATGATGTGATTTGTTAGCTGCATCTATTGCATGTAGCCTGCCATGTACTGTATTTCTGCTGGAAGAGGAGGGATGAAGAGCAGCCGTTTCTGAGCGGAAGTAGTTGAAAGATCGTCACAACGTCAGTTACATGTCAATGCTTTTTGGTTATCATGATAACGCATCAGTCAAATTTGACGCATGAGTTAGTATTAGTTAGTATTTAGGCTAGTTAGTATTTCAACTAGCCTGTTTGCCAAGACAACGCATTTGTGTATTTGCATTTAATTTGGTAATTTTAATCACATTTCCTGTGAACATACAGTAACCCTAGGCAGCGCCAAGTCTAGGTTGAAAATACTTGAAACGTGAACATTGCACAAGTGTGGTATATGTTAATATTAAATACATTATTTCATTTTATGCATTCAATGTCCAAGACTACAGACGTTTTGAGGGCCTTGTTTTTCCCTACCAAGACCTTTAAGAAAGAATTTGAGATTATAGGCTAGAAAACTGATATTACAGCTGTGGAAATTCGAAAAAAATCTCCTACATTTGCTACACTCGGAGCAGATAAGATACACAGTGGCAATTCACGAGGGCATCTCGTTTTGCACTTGATTAAAAAATATAAATTCAATCAATTGTACTGCACCATTGGCCTTATTAAACAGTGTTGTGTGTATTTACTTTGGAAAGTAATTTATAACGTTACAATGTTACTGTCAAATAAAAGTAACTCATTACTGTATGACGTCGTTCTACAACCCATAATTTGTAATTCATGGGCCTAGAATAACAAGAATGACAGCAATTGTCCATTTAATAGCGCTCCACCAACTTTGAGACCCGTATGTCCTCTGTAAATGAAAAACATTTGGACAGGGTGTCTCCTCCGCTGACAGGAACAGGTTATTTTTATTTCCACTGTCTTCCTCTCTTTTTCTGTCTCTCTTACTGTATGTGCACATATGGTTGGTAGTGTGCTGAAATACATATGATCCATACAAGGCTTTGCAATCCAAATTAATTAATTCAATTATTTCATTAATGTCTGAGATTTATTTTTGATTGAGCAACAGTTGTTAGCCTAATTTCAACTGGGACCAGTGGGTTACCATGGCAGCGTTACCTCAGTGGCCATGTATTCGTGAATGAGCTGAAATATTTGTATGAAATAACGTTTTCAGACTGTAGTGCTATGTGATACAGAACATAGTGAACATAGTAGAAATCGACACGTTTTCTGGTGGAGCAGGCAGGTCATAGGGTCATGTCTGTCTGCCCCAGACAGACTGGTGACCCTTAAACCCGTGTACCTCACAGGTTAAACCGGGTTACAGGCTCAATCTGTGCAGTAAGGTATAAGAGACCATGTTATGGCAACCAGCACACAACAAAGTAAGGCTTCAGTTTTCTTTTTTCTATGGGATCATGTATTTTTTGGTAACAAACTGTAACATGACATTCCATTAACCTTAGTTCAGAAGAGACATTATTAGACTTTACCTCCCATTTAAAAACAAAAATGCACAGTAGGACGGAAGGATAAATAGCACCATGTACATATTAAAGATGTCTCACCCACAATGCATTCCAATGAGAGAGAGAGAGCGAGAGACGCACAGGAAAAAGTGAGAAGTTGAGAGATCAAAGACCCCCCCCCCACACACACTTACATCTCTACATATTTTTCATTCCATTTAAAATGTAAAAATCTACGAATGTCACAGCAACAGCCAATTTCCACAGAACTGTGGGTTTTCCCTGTGGCAGTAACCTGGTGCTTTGGGATGACATGTTCCTCACACAGAGTTGCACGCAGATGAATCAGGCTGTAACAATGAGAAGAGGAAGTGGCTGTCACAGGTTTGTGAGGCCTACTGGGAGTTTTGGTAACACCACCTGAATGTTAGAGACACACAGGATGGGTGTTTTTAATGATGACCTACTTCTGTTCTGCACGAGTATGCTAAGCAGCATCATACGAACTGAATAAGAGGAACATTTCGAGCAAGTTCTGTTCACAAAGAAGTTAGAATAAAAAAGCGGTGCCCTTATACACATTGTTCGTAAAATTAGACAATGAGAAACTCATCTACTTGCCTTTGGTTAGCAGTACAACTATAACACAAACAAATTGAAGGCTATGTATCATAGTTTATCACAGATAATAAACTGCAACTAATTAAATAGCTTACAACTGAATTATTGATATGCTCCAACCCACAGACTAATTAGCTGCGGTTAGGTGTTGTAACTATCTGTTGCACTCTGAAAAGTTAGGCTGGCAATTCTGTGAAAGGTACGCTAAAGTTGTTGCTGGAGAATTTGGTTTTGTTAGCTGCAGCTGCAGAGAGAAATGTGTAAGCATGTGTGTGCTTTGAGTCACTCAGCCATTTTCACCACAGTTAGTCACGGAGCAAAACTCATGTGTTTTCCAACGCTGACAATTAAAGTGTTGTTTTGCACCAACAGTAGCCTGTTACAACTGCTAATGTATCACAGCACATGTTAGTTCAGCTCGTTAGCACGCAGCCATTGCTGTATTTTCATTGATGTTTTTCTTGGTGAAATGCTTTCACTTTCAAAACTGTTAATCTTGGCTTTTTTTTTTGTTCTCTTTTTTTCTCTTTCTTGGGCCATCATTAATACGCTTGTATCATACAGAATGCAGTCATGGTAGAAAATGGAAGCAATATTAACCCTAGCACGTTCAGTACTGTGGTTAAAAATGTACATTTACACAGTTTCATTTTATTTAATGATAGCATGATGTGCTGACCAGATGGTGGCTTGGTGGCTAACACTGGTCTGACCAAGGGCCTTTACACATGTGTGCGTGAGTTTTCTCTGGGTATTCCAGTTTTATCCCAGTTGGAAAACATGCAGAGGTTAATTGGACAGTAGGTGTAGGTGTGATTGTGAGAGTGAATGGTTGTTTGTCTCTGTATGTTGACCTTGCTCGTGACCTGTCAAGGCCGTACCCCGCTTCTCGCACACTGTGTCAGCTGCGATTGATTCCACCTCCACATGACCTTTATGTAGAGGATAATGCAATAGACAATAAATGAACCCAAAAATTCCACATTGACACATTAGTATGATCAATATTTTTGGTGATTTGATGCAGAGCTATAAACAGTAAAACTGATATAAACATCACCCAAAACTGTGCATGTTTTAAACACAAAATCATCCGTCCGTTGTCCTCTCCACTGGTAAGCTGTTCTGTGTCCTTTTACGATACGGTTTGTCCTTTGATGAATTTATCAACAGAAAAAAAAAATTGTCTGCCAATGTTTAGTTGTGGAATTTGCTGATATAATTCAGATTTTAGCGGCATTCTTTGGGTACACGCAAAACAGTGTTTTAAATAGGCTTCTCTGAACATTGTGGGTGTTTTCATGTTTGTGTTGTACACAAGGCATTTAACCACACAACGGTTTGCGTGGCTGCAGCAAAAGAGGCTTGCCAGAAATAAAAGCCCACTTTGAAACACTCCAGTGTTTAAGCAGTATGAAGAACATCATTCAGGGAACAAAATTAGAAAGGGTGCAGCTGTGTGATATGCATCATGGGGGCATTACTAGAAATATGTAAGCGGGAACGTATGTTGCACAAGAAAACAAAATTAATGTCTGTGTTTTTTATACATCTGACTCCTATTTGTATTAGTGCCCACATTTTGTTGGTGCATCCACCATGACCTTCTCCCAAAAGGAACTTCATAAAACCATCACCACCACCACCCAATTTTCTCAATTTTTCCATTACAAGCTGCCATGTTGCTGACTTAGATGGAATTATACACAGTGACACCATTCTGCAAAGTACATGAAACAAGAAACAATTAAATACAACATTATTTTTTAGAAGTTGTTGGATGTATAAATTTATTCTGTATTTGTGACATTTAGAAGGAGGTTCCTTCCATAGCTCTTATCACAAAAGCAGCATCCACTTTGGATTGTAGATGAGTGCAGTGAACGGTAAAGAGGTAGAGGATCTCAATGGTACCGTCATGGGAAATTTCAAATTTGTACACCCAACCCTTACACCCCTTGTTGCATATCAATGTTTCTCAAGACAATCACATGTGTGACTTTTTGGCAGATTGTTTCTTAAGTTTCAGCATTTCATCGTCCAAACAACAGGGAATTCAGAACATTGTCACATAAATTTGCAACATATTGTGGTCCACTGAGTTGTACCATACAACTGTGTTTCTCTGGCAACCAAGTTAAAATAGAATTAAAATGTCTGATTATGAAGTTTCATAACCAGGGGAGTGTTATCATCAACTATCATTTCATCAAAATGCCAAACAACGATTTAAAAATAACAGCACGTTGATAGAAGATCTAACGTAATTGGGGCTTTGAAATATGAGCTCACACATATCTATGCTTTGCAGAAAAATAGCCCCCCCCCCCTTTTTTTAACAATCAAATAGTCAAATCTTGTCATGTATAATGTTGTCGTGTTAGTTTGCACATTTGTGCAGCTATATGCATTATTAGAGAAGAAATCTCAATGTAACACCATTAATACCAAAAATAAAGCAGATTTGTGGAGTTCTATTATAAACTGAAATCCAAAGAAATATTTTGTGAACCAAATAGATACAGATCGTAAGTCAGTATCTTCAAAATATATGCAAATGACATTTCTACGGGTTAGTGTGTCAGGATTGGCAACAAGGAAAAATGTGGGCATGGTGCCTGAAGGAAGGCTGGATTAAGATAAATGCGCCTCGTGGTTGGAAACAACAGTCGTTAAAGGATATATACTGCATTTTACTAATGTTTATTTAGCCCATGAATTTTTCAATTTGGCATATAATCACAACAAACCGAGCTGCCATATATGTGCAGATAATTTCACAGATAGTTTCGCTGCAGTCCGACTGAAAATAGTCCTGATGATTTACGACCGATAAACACATTAATCTTAGCGGAATATAAAATTGAGTCATGTGGAATTTCTGTCACTTTATCTACTGACATGAAGCATTGTTTTTTCATCCTGACAGTTGTGGATTAATGGAGACCTCGTATCCTGCTGTGGAAATGATCTTCTTTTTCACAGCTGCAATTCTTTGTTATTGTTATTATCAGTATTTGAACAATTTTATTTTGTCTCCCAATTCCAAAAAGTTGTAGTGTGTGACTCTGCTATTTCCTGCCTTTTCCGTGAGGTTTAAATAGCTGATGGCAGATACACACAGTTTGTTAAGAGCACCACAGCAATTGTCACAGCCTTTGACTCACGCTGCAATTGCAGTTAAATAAAAGTCACTACTCTTGCGGTTGTGGGACAGTCACTATTATCTTTTTCCTCCAAATGGTGCAGTTCTGCCTGTTGGCAATGAACACAGTCAATTCATTTTGCCCAACAATGTATGAGGTTACAGCTGATATTGAAGAATAATACTGAGAAGGTGTTTGCCATACAAGGCTCATTATTGTGTCCTTGTACAACCTGAGTAATTACTAGTGGCTGATCGGGAAGCAACCAACTCCAAAAAATAATTATAAGGGTTGAGTGAATGTGTTTTCCTGTATTGTTTTGAATCCTCTTTTGGTTGGATGGTAAATGGCTGAAAGGCAAAGTCAAAATAAGCAGCACTTTGCGCCGTCTTTGCAGAACATTTGTAATCAAAACCATAATTTAAATTAAAGCTGCTGGCAGCCCTGGCTGGACCCCTGTTGCATGTGAGCACATTGAATAGTGGCAAACGTATATATGAGCTGCTGCTAACTCAGGAAACTGGACGGATGAGGAAGATGTCATTTCCTCCTTATCTACTTATGAAGTGGGTTGCAGTTGCCAAAAAAAAGACAGCTCACTCAATATGCAATATGCAGCAGCTGAGGCCCCCATGTTGGACCATCATGTTTTTAATGGAAAAGCTAAATACGAGGGCAGTCAATAGATAACCCCCCACCCCCCAAAAAATATATCTCAAGTTTTGAAACGTGTTACTCACAATTAAAAGTTTGCTTTTGTTTTAATGACTACATTAATGAGTAATCAGACAGTGTGCATTTCAGACGTCATCGCTTAATTGTATATGTCTTTTTAAACACAGACCTATGTGAATTTCAAAGATACTCAGGCCTATCAAGTGCCAACAGGTCATCTCAAAATAAAGGCCAACATGGATCACTGACATCCTGTGTATAACAAGAACATCTGTTAACATCACAACAAAAAAATCCACCTGAGATTGTGCTTAGAAACTCAGACAGAGGGAGAGAGAACAAGAGAACGAAAGCACAGTCAGCCACGCAGGTTAGGTGTCCAAGTAGAACTGGCAAGGCAGCTGCCAGCATATTACAGACACTATTGGTGCTTAGAGTGGTGAGTTTACCACTTATATTCTCCACTCATTGGCGATGTTGAGGAAGTGCTCTGCGCATGAGATCGTGTGGATAATTCCTGGCTTTCATGTCAGAAACAAAGTTGCGTTAACTGCGTTAAATTGTTTAGTCGCGTTAATCTCGGCTATATTATTCGCAATGATTAACACATTCACTTTAACAGCCCTCCTAAATACCTTTCGAGGGTTAATGATAACTGATGATAACCTTTTGTTCTCGTACATGCTTGGAAAGAAAGGGAGATATTCAACAGCAACATTCAAATTCACCAATATTGTACCACTTTATCCTCTACATGAGGTTCCTGGCTGATCCACAAAAGGCAGGATTCACCATAGACGAGTCGCAAGTCCATCGGAGAGCCAACATACAAAGACAAATAACCATTCACTCTTACTTTCACATCTATTGTCATTTTAGTGTCAAATTAACCTCTGTATGTTTGTGGACTGTGGGAGGAAACCAGAGTAACCAGAGAAAATCCACGCACACACGGAGAACACACAAACTCCACACAGAAAGGCCCTCAGCCGATCCAGGATTTGAGCCAATGACCTTCTTGCTGTGAGGTAACATTGCTTGCCATTTACACCACGGGGCCAGTTTTTCCAATTGATGTTGCTCAATTCTGCACATTGTTCCTATATTATATCACAAAATGCATTTTTTGTTGTTGTATCACTCAAGATTTTTACAAACAGTGTGCATGTGAGACATTTCAATGAATGCTGTGTTCAGTTTTGCATATAAAAAGAATAGCTTAGTCTTATACTAAAATTAGCATGAGATTGGAATGCTACTTGGGGATTGGAAGCAAAGCCCTGATGCTGTAAAAATGTGAGGTGTGCAGGGAGACATTTTCTCGAATTAGATTGCCTACTGAGCAACTCCTTGAATCATGCATAACCCTGTGCATGTCTTTATGTATCTATATGCAGAGGCTCTGCTACTCATCATTTGAGGAAAACATTTAAATGTTCCAAATGTAAAGTGGAGGCAGAATCCACCCTTTGCTTGGCCCTCGGTATAGTTAAGATGGTGTAAAAAGGTTTAGCAGAATCGGCCAATCAGAGGTTTTTGTTCAGTGACTGTGTGTAGGTCAAAGTTTTAGCCTAATAGAGGTGATAAAGAAAAGGTCAGAATATTTAAATGTCATGTGCCCTCCCCAGGGAAAATCAAATATCAGCAGTACATTTTACAGGAATCCTATTATTACATGTGGACTGAGCTTGTCAAGCACCAAAGACTTTGTCAATAGGACATTTTTGATCTGACAGCAGTGTTGTATGAAGGGTCACTGGGTCAACTAAATCATTCGACGCTATCAATCTGAAGCTTCAAATGTCTGCGTTCAGAGACATGTCCAGCTATTCTGTAGTCCAAGGTTGTTGGACTAAGGTGCATGAAGAGAACCAATAAACTTTGGTTTTCACCCCCTCTTAAAAATATGGAAATATTCATCACTACTCAAATCACAATCAGATTGTCGAAAAGCTTAATTTTCCACTTACACAGAAAGTTAAAGGACAAGGGCAAAAACAAAACAAACAAACAAAAAAAAACTTCCTGGTAATAATATATTAATGCCATCATCTGGTCTCAACTCATCAGCCACATCATAAAGGCCAGTTATGGGTTTAAATGTTGTGGGTGATCGATGTTTATGGAGTTTCATGTTGCATAATTTATATATTGTGGCGGGCACTGAGGGGTGTGTCTTCTCACCCAGTGGGTTGTGGGTCAGGAAGTGTTATCCCTGTTTTCCAGGCACATGTGCTGTTTGAGTTCTGGCAATAAACCTGGTTAAACTCACCTGCGTCTCTTCATTCCTCGTCTTGCCACATTGGTGACCCCGTTTTGAACATGTTCGAAGAAGAAGAGGAAAGTGTCTCCTCTTCGACAGCTGGTGGACGTGCCTCCTTTACAGCCATGCCCCAACTCCCGCAACCGGCCGGCTTCCCGGGGCCGGTGAAGCTTCCAGAGTTTTGGGTGAGCGATCCCGCTCCGTGGTTTGAGCACATCGAGGCACTTTTCCACCTGCGAGGGATAACTGCAGACGACTCCAGGTATTATTTGGTGGTCGCAGCACTGGACCAGCAGTCCACTCGCCGTGTGATGCAGTTCCTGCGGGCCCCGCCGCGGCACGGAAAGTACGCCGCGCTCAAGCAGTTTCTTCTCCGGCGCTACAGCCTGTCCACCGCGGAGAGAGCGGACAAACTCCTTTCGCTTCCCGGTTTGGGCGATGGTTCGGCGGTGGACCTGATGGATGCCATGTTGTCCTTGCTGGGCTCGGAGGACGGCGGTTTCCTTTTCCCGCATATTTTCCTGCGACAGCTCCCGCTGCCGGTGCGCACGTCCCTGGCAAATTCTCCGTGCCTGGCTGCTGGCGATTTCCGCGGTTTGGCTGAGGAGGCGGACCGCGTCCTGCTGACTTCCAGACGTGTCTCCGTGCAGAGTGTGGCGTCGGATTCCCTGCTGCCGACGGCGGAGTGCGCGGCTTCGGTGTTGACGGCTGGAGTCTCCACCCGAAGACGGCGGGGGGACCTGTGTTTCTTCCACCAGCGCTTCGGGGGCAAGGCTCGGCGCTGCGTCCCTCCGTGTGCTTTCGAGGCTCCGGGAAACGGCGGTGCCAGCGCTCAGTAGCAGCTGTGGGCGCTGGCGAACGAGAGGAGCTGCTGTTTGTTAAGGACTCGCTGTCAGGTAGACGGTTTCTGGTGGACTCCGGCTCACAGAAGAGCCTCCTCCCTCCGGCTGAGGCGGACCTGTCGGCCCGTGGCGGTTGCCCACGGTTGAGTGCGGCCAACGGCTCCTCTATCGAGACATTTGGTACCAGGTCTGTGAATGTTTGTTTCAATGGACGCAGTTTTGAATGTGACTTTGTGATAGCCTCCATTACAGTCCCCATTATCGGGGCAGATTTTCTGTGTGCTAATGGTTTGCTGGTGGATGTTGCTAACCGTCGTTTGATTGATGCTGTGTCTTTTGCTACTTACCCATGTCAGACGGGGGGTTCTGGGCCGTTAACTCATGCTAACTTCTCAGCGTCGGGGGATGTGTTTCAGCGTTTACTGGCAGATTTCCCGTCGCTGACGACGCCTGCGTTTTCTACCGCGGTTACCAAGCATGGCGTGGAACACTTCATTCCTACCGTGGGTCCGCCTGTTTTTGCACGCGCGCGGCGCCTCGACATGGTTAAGTTAGCTACAGCTAAGGAGGAGTTCGCTACCATGGAACGTTTGGGGATCGTGAGGCGTTCAAACAGCCCGTGGGCCTCGCCGCTGCATATGGTGCCCAAGTCGGACGGGTCTTGGCGGCCGTGCGGTGACTTTCGCCGTCTGAATAATATTACCACGCATGACCGTTATCCAATTCCGCACATTCAGGATTTTTCGGTTCACCTTGCTGGTATGACGGTTTTCTCTAAGGTGGATCTGGTGCGTGGTTATCATCAGGTTCCCGTGCGCGCAGACGATGTGGCCAAGACCGCGGTGATCACGCCATTCGGGCTTTTTGAGTTCCTGCGTATGCCGTTCGGCCTGAAGGGCGCGGCACAGACATTTCAGCGGCTGATGGACTCGGTGCTACGTGACCTCGCGTTTGTCTTTGTCTATTTGGACGACATTTTGGTGGCCAGCCCGTTGGCTGGTGAGCACCTGTCTCACCTTAGACAGGTTTTCCGGCGCCTCGACGAGCACGGCTTGATTGTCAACACTGCGAAGTGTCAGTTTGGGCTGCCAGTGATCGATTTCTTAGGCCATCGCATTTCGTCGCAGGGCGCGGTTCCTTTGCCGTCTAAGGTGCAGGCGGTGGCGAACTTTCCTCGTCCGGTCTCGGTCAAGTCCCTGCAGGAGTTTTTGGGCATGGTGAACTTCTATAACCGTTTCCTGTTTCGTGCGGCCCACCTCCTGCAGCCACTATACGGGGCCCTGAGACTGAAGAAGGCCAACGACCAGGTCGACTGGACCGCCGAACGAATCCGGGCTTTTGACGGGGCTAAGTCTGCCCTAGCCAACGCGGCGCTCCTGGCGCATCCCGTGTCTCGGGCGTCCATTGCTCTCACGACCGATGCGTCGGACGTGGCCGTGGGGGCGGTGGTCGAGCAGCGTGTGGGGGGTGCGTGGCAGCCCCTCGTGTTCTTTAGCCGTAGTTTGCGGGACAACGAGCGCAAGTACAGCGTTTTTGACCGGGAGTTGCTTGCGTTGTACCTCGCTACGCGCCATTTCCGTTTCCTGTTGGAGGGCCGCTCTTTCACAGCCTATGTCGACCACAAACCGTTGACGTTTGCAATGGCGAAGGTGACAGAGCCGTGGTCTGCTCGCCAGCAGCGCCACCTGGCGGCCATCTCCGAGTTCACGACGGACATTCAGCATGTGGCGGGTAAAGCGAACCCGGTTGCGGATTGCCTGTCGCGTGTGCTGGTGTGTCCTGTGCATCTCGGGGTCGATTTTTCTGCGATGGCTGCCGATCAGCCTGGTGACCCGGATATTCTTGCACTTCGGTCCGCTGGTACCGGTCTCGAGTTAGAAGAGGCGGTGGTGCAGGAAGGTGGTCCCGCCCTCCTTTGTGACGTCTCCACCGGCCGCCCCCGCCCGGTCGTGCCGGTTGCTTGGCGCCGTCGGGTTTTCGATTTGGTTCACTCGCTCTCTCATCCGGGAGTCCGGGCGTCGGTGAGGCTGGTGTCGTCTTAGTTTGTCTGGCCTGGCCTGCGCAAGGAGGTCAGGGAGTGGGCGGCCACGTGCGTGGCGTGTCAGCGTGCTAAGGTTCACCAACACACTAGGGCGCCTCTTGAGCCTTTTTCGATTCCGGCCAGGCGTTTTGACCATGTGCATGTGGACCTGGTGGGGCCTCTGCCTCCCTCCCAGGGTTTTACACACCTGCTCACAATGGTGGATCGGACGACCAGGTGGCCAGAGGCGGTTCCTCTGTCCTCCACGACGTCTGCAGATGTGGCGCGTGCGTTTCTTTCATCTTGGGTCGCGCGTTTCGGTTCCCCGTCGGACATCACCTCTGACAGAGGCTCTCAATTCGTTTCAGAACTCTGGTCAGCGCTGGCAAGGTCTCTGGGCACACAAGTTCACCGTACTACCGCGTACCATCCTCAGACTAACGGCTTGTGTGAACGTTTTCACCGGTCGCTGAAGGCGTCGTTGCGTGCTGCGCTCTCGGATGCTAACTGGGTGGATCGTTTGCCTTGGGTGATGCTCGGGTTGCGCTCGGCTCCTAAAGAGGACCTGGATGCTTCACCTGCGGAGTTGGTCCTCGGTCAACCACTCCGTGTTCCAGGGGAGTTTTTGCCTGAGAGTTGGAGTTCGTGCCTGTGGAGCTCGCGTCGGCTCGTTTTGTTTTTGTGCGCCATGACGCTCACCGTTCGCCCCTCCAGCCCCCTTACGATGGCCCGTTTAGGGTGCTGGAGGCGGGCTCTAAAAGTTTTGTGCTGGATATGGGCGGGCGTAGGGAGCGCGTGTCGGTGGATAGGCTCAACCCGGCTCATTCAATGGCCGGGGAAGAGGTGTTGCCGGCCCTGGTTCCCCGTCGGGGTCGTCCCCCTTTAGTGGCCCCTGATATGTCTTCTCCGGTTGTGTGTCCTGATTTAGAGTCTGCTGTGGATGGTGTCTCTCCTGCCTGTCGCCCCCCTACGGTTTCAGACGTGGGGTGGCGTAATCGGTTTGGCAGGCTGGTTAAGCCTCCTAGGAGGTACTGACTCTTGCCATGGGGTTTCCCTCTGGGTGTTCAGGGGGGGGCTGTGTGGCGGGCACTGAGGGGTGTGTCTTCTCACCCAGTGGGTTGTGGGTCAGGAAGTGTTATCCCTGTTTTCCAGGCACATGTGCTGTTTGAGTTCTGGCAATAAACCTGGTTAAACTCACCTGCGTCTCTTCATTCCTCGTCTTGCCACAATATATATATATATGTGTGTGTGTATAAAATGTGTATGTGTATGTTTGTTCTCCTACAGAATGTTTGCAAAGCTTGCCTTAATGTTCATTTTTGCTTAAATTAAAATAATCTTGAATAATATTTGTGAAACAGCTCATTGTTTCCCTTCATTTCATACTGTGAATATGCAGATATAACTGATGTCGCCACACTTTCCCGGACTTTTTTCCCTGTCCATGTGTTCATTGCCCAATTTCCCATTAATATACAGTGAAATGCAGACAAAATGAAACACGTCAGCGTCTTTGTCTTTTTTTTCTTCCCTATAGCAACAGTTGTCATGGATGTTCTTGCAAATATGTCTGCCAGTTGAATTTAAAGTTTGTACCATTTGAAATAAAATACAACTATGCATACTTGAAATCCGTGCTATGTGCTGCAACTGCCTGCAATGAGGCAGTCGCCAACCTCACACTTGCATGTCTTTCTATTGGCTGTGGAATTTTGATAGGGTTATTTCATGAAAATCCAAGCCCTGAGAGCTGAGAAAAGTTTTGGAATCGCACAAAAGCAGCCAGGGAGCGAGGAGAAGGAGTCAGATTGAAGTGTGGGACATTTGTGCAGCAGCAGAATATCTGACTGAACACAGGCAAACAGTTCAGAGCGGCAGCAGCAGAGCACATTTGCACATGAGGGGGCTATTCGGGGCGAGGCAGGGTTTTCACGGAAAGCTGTCCAAAACATGAATGTAAAATGAGGAAAATAATGGTCTTGATTTACACCATTTCAATGACTCGGCTATACCACAACCAGTGGGAATACCCATCTTCCACAGTTGGCTGAGATACTATACTATACTCATACATATACAGCTACTATCCTCATGTCACTAAATATTAATCTTCCCATTCCAGTGTAGACTGCGGAAACGTACACAAATATGTATTTCTCTCCATTTCCTTTACATATAATATCGACGGATAGACATAACAGGTTAATAGACATAACCATTAGTAGACGTGTGTAAATTAGGTCAGATAGGTGGATGAAAGATAGATCAATTAGAATAAAGATTATTAAAATAGGCTCTCCACTGTGAATCACTCTGCATACAAATGAACAAATGATTACAATATCAACACAAACAGCGAGCAGAAGTGGACTACAGTGGGCTCATTGTAGCAGTGGAATAACCTCAGTCTACTTAGAAACACTCAAACGCCCAAGGTCTTTTGGTGATCATAATTCTGTGGATCGGCAACAACTTCCCCATGAACCTTATGAACATGTCCTTTGGTGTCCCGCCCACCTCTGTTTTTGAGCATTAGCCAGGAACTCGCTTTCCAAACTGCAGCCCCACAAGATCCGGCTCACCTTAACCTCCCATTATCGCTGTGATTATTTTGTTCTTCCTGTTTTTGTTCGAGTTGTTTTCTCTTGTGTCTTTGCATAACTTATGAATCATCCACCATGTATGCATAATAGCACATGCATGTGGACATACGTCCTGAGATGATTTCAGTTCCTATGCTAAAACAATATCTAATTTTTACTTTGAGGATATTTCTCAGGTATTAATGTTTTCAATGTATAAGACAATAATTCACTTATAACAAAATATATAGCATAATGGAGGTTAATATCACTTTTGACATCAGTGGTGTTCTGGAAAAGATTATTTATAAGTTCATGACTGAATCGAGTAATTTGTAATCTTATTGCCAGCAATTTGACTCAGGTGGGATTTAGTTCTGACACACAGCGGTTATAAATGTTTTGGTTTGCCTGGTCTGCACATCACAGTGCATCTTTGATTTTCATGTCGACACTTATGTTTCTCTTATGTCAGATTAGTGCTGCCACAATGAGTCTCTCTGCTCATCTAAAGATTTGGGCTCTTGTCTATTTTCTCTGTGTCCTGCAAAGAGTTTGCAGTCAAAAAGATGGTGAAAATTATCTTAGAATACAGCTCCAGTGGTCAGTGATGTGACAAATATCTAAAACACCTTTTGTCCCAGTTTCAAAGTAAAAGCACTCTACACCATTTCTGTTTTCAAAAAGGCTTTCATTGTAAAATATTTGCAGAATTGTCCCTTAATTTAGTCAAATATTAAGTTTTTTTTACCTCCGCCAAGGAGGTATGTTTTCGCCAGAGTTTGTTAGTTTGTCTGTCTTTCTGTTTGTTTGTTTGTTTGTCTGTCTGTTGGCAACATAACTCGAAAAAGTCTCAGACGAATTTGGATGACATTTTCAAAAAATGTTTGCAATGGGACCCGGAACAAGTTTGTGCAATTTTCAAAAGATTAGATGCAAGGCAACCACCATGAACTGCACATACACACACACACACACATACACACAAGGAAGCACACCTTGAGTTATTGGCTGCTTTTATGGAGGAAGTGAGATGTTTCACCGTCTAAGAGCTCTAACCACTTGAAAGCAGCTGATTACAGCCCTGCATGGACACACAATCCTGCTATAGCTGGACAAATGAATGAATAAGTGAACAAATAAAAGCATCTTGACAGAAGTTAATGAAGGCCTTTGTTCAGACAGTTGTTCAACATCAGTCAGCTTCTATCTCCTCTTACCACCTAAATAGCTGGCTCAGACAAGCCTCACTTCAAAATGTTTGTCCCTGTGCCACGGTGTCATGACAGGCTGTTCAAATTGATATGTTTGGTGTGCTTGTGGTTTTGCCCTTGGTAACACTTAACACGGGGCATCACCCTATTTCTGCCACAGACTAATTGGCTGTTTTACAAAAAGGCCTTTGTCTGACTTTGTACCCAACGGCCGCATTGTCTTTGTGTCCTCCTACAGAGAGCAGTGTCCTGCAGAGTCCTGTCTTCACCAAGCAGCCCGGCAGCATTGTGTATCCCGTGGAAAACCTGGAGAGGACCAGGGAAGTGGTGTTCAGCTGCGAAGCCCAAGCAAGCCCACCTCCGATGTACCAGTGAGTGTGTGACTGCGGCGCCGCATCTGTTGCAGCCCTACCCTCAGCCCCCTGCACATTTTCTCCTCTCCACTGATTCTGCTGGCTTTTATGGAGCTGACAATGTCAACACCCTTCAGATTCAAACAAACAATCCCTGGCACATGACATCATCTTGTCTTCCAATAGTCTTGTTTTTTGGCAGCTGTGAATGCCAATAAGAGAGAACTGTTCCGTTCCCTCAAATCCTGTTGTGTAGTTTTTACCAACTGAGTCAATAAACCTTCTTTCACTCTAAAATTAGCAAGTGAACTCGCCTCAGAAAGGCAATTATCACTATTAACCAACATTACCAGTGGTTCGTCTTCCAAAGTAGTGAATCAGTATGAACACAAACACATTTGTTTTTTTAAGACGCGCAAAGCAGCTGTGAGGGAAATGTGGTGCTAATAATTCATTGTCTTTGTTTTGATTTTTCTTGGTTTAATGTTCTTATTAATTCAGTGAGCCTGGTCGTCTCTGCAGCTCCCAGGTTTAGTTGCTTAGTAACAATGGACGCGGCAGGAGTTTAGCGCCTTGGTTAAAAACACCTCTGGCATCTTCCCATAATGTTTCATGTGTTTTAAGGGACTGCCTGTGAACTGCCCCTAATTGTGATCCAAGTCAAAGCCAATAAAAACCTGTGTGTATTGCACAGTCATTTGACTAGGGGACAAATGCTGATTAAACTGGTCAAAAACCTATTTAAACTCAGGATTAAACAGGTTATTGGATGGTGTGTGGTAGCAAACTCCTCGGCTATAGTGTCACATAAAACACCACAATAAAAAGGTTAACCAGAATCTTTAAAATATGCAAGTAAATATTAAAAAATTCAAAATAAATTCTAAAACATAATACAACCAATTATAAATGAATCTTAGGCAACTACATCATCCCTTACGTTAAAACATGGGAACATAGTAATGTTGGAGTCATTCTCAAATATACATTGCAATGAATACATACTGTATATTAATCTGCAGCTGTAATCCCTAACATAAGATATTTAACTATTTGTGGAACATTCTCTTGAATCTACAGTGCCCAGCCCAATGTGTTTGTGTGTGTCACTATTACAGACCATAATGTTGGCCATAATAAAACATACTGTCTAAATGATACACATTCTGATTGCTTATAGTAGATCTTGGGCTGCCACCATTAAATCATCATTATCTGCACTAAAAGTGAAGTAGTTTATTGTTGCCAATGGGTAACCAGGGGCATTTCAACTGAACTGAACCGAGGCAAGCTGGTGGCATTGGGCCTAATTAGGGGATTTCCAACCATGGTCTCATTGTAGTCTCTTGTACAATACCGATCATTAAAATTAATTTCCCACAAAATTGCTGTGGAATAAGCAGCTGTTCCTGGGGGCCCCTTTCAGCTTAGGGCCCAAGGCCGTTGCCTGATTTGCCTCTATCCTGTTGCTGCACTACTGTGACTAACATGGTAATAGGGACTGCTAGTAGCTCATGCAGCTACTTTTCATTGTACAGATTCACCAAATTGTGAGAATTAAGGGCATACAAAAAAAGCAGGGATCGGGTTATGCCCTGAACCTCAATCAAAGACATCAGTGCATGATTTTACTCTGTTTTCAAATCACCCTACACGTAATAGGATCAATGGTGTCAGGGTTAAGAAATAAGAGACATTACATCTGTAATATTTAGGGGTGTCCCGATTATCCAAATCCGCAATTTGATTTGATTTTTGATTTTGAGGTCTACATGGAGTGATATAATATCCATCATTTGTTTGCAATGTACCACACTAAGGCATCATTTTCAAATGTAAATCAATACATACAAAAGACGATAAGCAGTCAGTTGGTAACTAACCGTAAAAAGAAGAGAAGTCATAGAGAGTCATGTGACTCTGTGTTGCTCTGAAGGTCCGGCAATCCGGTTGTTATCATACATGGAAGGCAACACCTTCTGGTTTCAGTACACTAATTAAATGCTTAAATCCAGGGTTTTCTTATTCACTGAATAAGGTTGCGTGTCAAACACACTACAAACACGCCTGTACCGCTAGTTATCACTTGAGTGTGCGAGTAGAATTTTAAGGTTTTGCTCCATATGAGGGCAGAAGAGTTGCCTGAGTTAATGGCATTTTGTCGATGTGTCCCCCCAAATCAGCAGTTGCCATGGTTACTATTAGTTGGCAGGAGCGTTGAGTTATCCGGGAGGAGGTAACGTGTCGTCGTGCTACAATGGCTACAACCACAACACTGTTTTTCTCCCCTCTGACACCCTAGCAGGACATCACACTGGGGGCGCAGTCAAATCCTTGATTCCACCTTTGCTTTGGAAGGTCGAGATTGTGACATTGTTTTGATCGATTTATTGTGACAGTAATATCTCAGACAGTATTGAAATATCCTTTCACATTTTGTTTTGGTTTTTTTCTTTCGGATGAGACAATATGATAGGAAATTCAGTATGGGTTTTGGTCTGATAGTGGTTAAATTCACTGGATCGTATGTCAGGAAAAGAAGAACATCAAATTCCCAATTGTACATTGCTTCATTAAGTACAGATTGTAAAACTGTGGGCTGTTTATTTTGTTCTTAGAGAGAGCAGAATATCTGCTTTCAAAATAGTTAGTAGTTAATAGTTCAATCGTGGTGAATGTATCAGCACAAAGGTGTCGTTAAAAGCTTGGTAATTTAAAAGTTGTATTAACTGCATCAAACTGATATTGGCACTCAAGGTTGTGATAATAGTACCAAACATGGGATCCAAGAGAAGAGGTAGTTTTATCTTTTTAATCCATTTTTTTACGATTGTATAATATTAAGATATAAAAACATCTCCAAGAGATCCTAAAAGTAGTTATTCATGAGTTAAGTGGTTCTCCTGAAAGTTTCACAAGCTTAAGGGATGTTCAGTCAGCACAGTTAAAATTACTCATTGCTCAGGCTCAGTCATGAGTCACAACAATGAAGTGCACAACAGAGATTACTTATCTGTTCAGAATCTCTTCTCATTCTCGACAGTTTAATCTCCACACTCTGCTTCTGCTGTAAAACTAGAAGCCAGCGAGGGTCTAATGTGACGAAGCAGCAGGGGAGCAGCTGCACTGATGGTCAGTTCAACTCTGTTCTTTTTCTCACATATATTGAGGCCTTTTAATACCATCTGTGAC
Source organism: Microchirus variegatus (assembly GCF_963457635.1). Taxonomy (NCBI): domain Eukaryota; kingdom Metazoa; phylum Chordata; class Actinopteri; order Pleuronectiformes; family Soleidae; genus Microchirus; species Microchirus variegatus. The sequence goes on from NC_139808.1 coordinate 18,018,931, forward strand.
TTCACAGTCAAAATGAAGACAAAGCAGTGTCCATATTCTGACATGGCTGTTGCAGTCATGTCCTGAGATTCTGGCCCTTTCTCAATGCCCAAGTACGGGAGTACACGAGTACGATCTCTTCAATTGGAACAGCGGTGTACTTCCTTGTTCTACTGTTTGAATGGCGGTTGGCGCCAAGCACTTAAGCCTCATTACCGCCACCTACAGTGTTGACGAATGATCATATAAAATACTTTTAATAAATGCATATATATTGTTGTTATTTTCACATATTAAATATTTAACTTAATGTGTTAATTCATTTTCATTAAAATATACAGTACCATGTGGAAAATAGATTAATTAGAGCAGCGTAGAGTAATATATATATTAGACTTATATATATGTACACTATATATACACACACACACACACACATACAAACACACACATACATATAATATATCTGTGTGTATATATAATGTATTTAAAACTGTGTTCCGGGGCAGAAAAAATATTTATTTCAGGTTTATATTTGTATTTTATCCTGCTCTGTTCCGCCGAAATGCATTCTGCTGCGGTGCGAGAACACTTGAGAACCGTACTCACTGCTCGCGTTCTTGAGAATTGAAACAGAACTTGGATAGAGGCTGATGGCGTTTTCACAAGTACAGGAGTACGCAAGTACGGACAACTACACACCAATATGGATATTGAGAAACGGGTTCTGTTTTCCTTTCATCCTGGTTCCAACTAGTGCCAGGATTTCTCTTCTTATTGCATTATCGTGAGACAGTCTAGGCTCGTTCATCCTCACAAATCAAGCCAGAGGCGATCAGGTTTAAAGGACAGAATTAACCGCATTGGTAACTCTTTATTTTGATCGTCCATTGTTGGCTCTCTAGTAGTGATCAGCAAATTAATAGATGAGTTGTGCTTCAGTGTTGGTCTACAGATTCAGAAGTGAACATCAAATCATAGATTAGTTGACATCTCTGTTGACAATAAACAGACTTTTATTATTGTCCATAATTATGTAAATGTGTGTCAGGACCATCAAATTAAAGTGAAAAACAGTTGAGAACAGTAGGTATAAATAAAAAAAAAGTGTTGTCTGGTTATTTGTGTGTTTGAGACTTCCAGTTGAATTCTAATAGAGAGTCAAAAATGGACTATCAAAATAAAGTGATTAATCCTATTTAGTGGTGGATATTTTTCTTCTACTCCCTGCCTAAAACATGTATTATGCGTAGCCTGGGAAAGCATGCAAAGCTCTGCATGCTCCCAGCACAAACATTTTTCTCCTGCAGAGTTAAAAGAGCCCTCCCCGCTTTACCTCCCGCTCGCCTGGACCATCAGTCTATTGGAGGGCTGTGGTGTTTGTGTAGCGCAATTTGTGGGAAGTAAAAGTTTGAGTCAATCATGTTTGCTCACTGAAATTGCTGGTGTGAGATTTGGAAGGATTGGTACATTTAATACTTGGGATTGATCCAGCTTAGAGGATGACCTAATTTGCTGGTTTCTGTCAAGGTCGCTGTGCAGTCCCGTCAGAGTGGCTGCTGCCTCGGTTTGTGCTGCAGCAGCTGAGTTGTGTTCAAAGTTTCATTAATTGCACATCAAACGACAAAACCTGTGACAGCTTCAGCTGCAGTGTTTACGTTAAATGCCGGGAGCAAAGATTTATGTTCAATATTGTCTACACTAAACCCAGACAACAAAACAAAACATAGACAGTTTTTTTTTTTCTTTAATTAGGGGGGGAAACGGTTTCATAATAGCAAAACATAACAAACAAACAAACAAAAATCACATCTACTGAAGTGGTTTGGCAAAAATCTTTTAATAGATCCGAAGTGTCTATGATGAAGTAGGATTAGTGGCTTAGTGAGGTGTATTGAGTCTTAAGCCAGAGATTTCCATGTCTTAAAGGTGGCTGTCTTTTAACCTGGCCCCTAGTGGCTGAAGTTGCCAGAATGATTACCAAGACCTTTACCTGTTGCTCCTCAACATAAGTGGACCTACCTGTTCTCACTGGATGGGGCGATGTTATGAACCGTCTTTAATTGAACACAGAAGCATTTATTTGTCTTGTAAAAGCACATCATATGAGACTGTGCTCTTATGCTAAGATGGACCTGAAAGCCTATAGTGTTTATTAGTCAATGACTCATCTGTCAAAATTAATTTGACCTGAAATATATTTTATAGTGTAGTAGCCAAAAGGTGATTGATGTAATTAATTTAGATTAATAGCCGAGCTGCTTTTAGCTGGATTTATTTCAATATTGCGGTTGTAGCTTTACACGTAATAACCCAGATTAATAAAATGCATCAGCACAAACGTCTTATTAACTTCTCAGTTGTCTGAAAGGGATAAAAAAGACTGCATCGTAATCATATTGGTATTGATGGATACTTAAGTTACTTTTTTTGTTTTGCTTTGCTTTGAATAGTGACTTTATTCACAGCTATGGAGGGAATAGGCGAGATATTGCAATTGTCTATCAAGCCTCGGACCACAGTTCCAAGCTAGTTTGACACCAAACCAAAGATGTTTATTTTGATTGTTAGTGTTGTTTTTTTTTATCAGAGACTCTGTGTATTTAACTGAGAGAATGTGGGCACTATAAGAAAAACCTCAATCTTTTCCGAGCTTAAATGGCTAACAAGAGGTTACTCGCTGTCGCTAAACCTAAACACATCCATAAACAGGAATTATCATCACCCTCATTTCATCATTATTAGCCATAAGCTCTATAAGTGGTTAAAATGTAATTGCTGAGCTTTGTAGACAAGGCTGATATAAATACACATCATCACACATGCTTTCTTTAGGACATTTTGACACCTCATGTCCTCAAGTCGGTCTAATTCTGTGTCAGAGGAAAAGATCAGCTTTTTGGCAAAAATACTTATTGGCATTCCTACGAGAGTCAGATGACAAGATGGATGCTGCTCTCATATCAGCCTGTTAAAAATAAGGCGACAAATGTGAAAAGTACAGCTCAGCAACACCAGCGTTATCAGTGTAAATTAGAGAACGTGTGAAAAAAATGTCGCCCACATCCAGTGCCAGCCTCTGAAGCATGATATGATGTACACAGAAACACAACACACTCAACTACAAAAACATTGGACAAAAACAGACAAAAACTACTAATCCATTCCCACTGGTCAAAACCTGTAAAAAATAAAAATAAAAAAAATAAACCTGCATGCAGTCATTGGGGTGAATGCCAATTTGGTCGAAAACCTATTTAAAGCAATGGTGGAGAACCTCAAGGCTGTTGACTGGGCCTGTCCAAAAAATTGATATTTACTAGTGCTGTCAGTTAAACGTGTTATTAACGACGTTAACGCAAACCCATTTTAACTGTGTCAATTCTTTTATCGCGAGATTAACGCTCTTTTTGGCCGAGCAAACTTTGTAGTCAACTAGTAACGTTATAACAACTACAACACCACACTGGATCTAGATAGACCGGAAACAAAACATCAGACACGCTGCGCGAGCCGGTCAAAGAGTAGTCGGCTCACGTAATTAAAGAGTAAACGTTCCGTTTTGAGCGGATGGCGAGCGCCTCTCCGCTAGCTCCTTTAGCTCGGGTTAGCTCGTTACGGCAACAACACATTAAACCACGGGAAAGAACGGCTCTTTATTCACAAAACTGGGGGTGATACACAGATGCTGTTATTATTGTGCGGCTCTATCACAATGAGAGGAATAACGTAAAATATGCAGAGCGACGGTGATATTCGCCTGCGGCTCGCTAATGTAAACAACACATTACTTCCTGCTTCACCTACGTACCTCTCGTACCTCCTACAGCACACACACACACAGCTCCTCACACACACACGCACACACGTTACACACACCAGTTTAGTCTGTAACATAGATTAGTTTGTCTGCCAGGGTGGTTCAGTCTGTAGAATAAGATGTGTAATAATGTAATAATTCATCTAAAATTATATTTTGGCTTGACCAAATATTATATTATAAATATTGTGTCTTGAAATTGCAGTAACTTGTATTGCAATTTAGATACATTTCGATTAATTGTTCAGCCCTAGACAACAGTATATGCCAAAATATGCAAATAACATTTACACAAAGCAAGCCAATCCACTTTTTTTATGTTGATAAGAGTATATAAATGAGGAAAAATAGTGGTACAAAAGAAATCAAGGAACACTTAGAATAGATAAAAATGTGAGATTAATTGCGATTGATCGCGAGTTAACTATGACATTAATGCGATTAATCGCGATTAAATATTTTTAATCGTTTGACAGCACTAATATTTACCTAATTAAAAAATATATACAAAAACACATATGGGGGACGTTTTGTGTGGCAAATGAAGATGGTTCAAAATTGCAAACAAAGACAATTTTTGTTCCCAACACACAGACATTATGACAGAGGCAACGTTATGCAGGGTTTTTTGGTGAGCAAGCTAATAGCAAAGGAACTACAAATTTAATCCAGGATGAGGCATGATGAAGCTTTGTTGCTGTTGCTGTGCAATGGACAAGATAACATTTAGCATTCCATGCCAAAACTACATTTTGCTACTCTGCAAGAACAAAAGCCTGCTTTTAAATCTGAATATGCGGGCGAGTTTGCAAAAGCCACATCGTAATGTATTAAAATGTGAAAGTAGCTGATGTGACAGAAAGGTGACAGCACAAAAATATTATGCTGCAGAGGAATGATGAGTGCAAAGTGACAGGACACCAACCTGTATTACTTCCATTTTGAGAAGATTCAAACTGCGGTTTTGCGTCTCTGTTTGGGATGACCTGCTGCTGTGAACAGTTCTTTTCAAAACTGACTCCCACAGAGACTCATTTCCACTCAAGACTGACTCACCACACCTTGTTGTAGCGTCGTCTTTAGCTCTTTTTGACATCAAAGGCGAACAGTTCCTGCCAAAACACCATTTAAGCAGTTTAGTATCATACATATAGTTAATAATTCAGCATGGCCTTCAAAGGGTTTTGTAAAAACTTAAATAGCCTTTTTTTAGAAAACTGCCCCACCCCTAGCTTTTATTGTATAAAATATTCAGACATAAGAGTACTGTATATAAATGCTTTGTTTTTAGTGGTTAGGGTTAACACAACCCCAACCCTGTGAATTCATGCTGATGAAAGCCTTGTGTCAAAAAGTATTATTGGATGATCATAGCAACACTTTGCTCCTGGGTTACTTAAACAGAGGGTAATATTTACCTTGCCAGGATCCTGCTCACAAATCCTCCCACCAGCACATGTGAAAGGTGTTGTACCGTTGTTAATTACTTTGACTGGCACATGTACAATGATAATCAGAGTCAAAAACACTTCTGACAACACCTATAGCTCTGAGGGCACACATCTCTGCCACCTCTTCATTTATCCAGATCTACGGCTGAAAGATTTTGAATTGTGATTATGTTGACTGGAATTGTGATTGCAATATGATTTGCGATATCAGAGGGAATGGTAATTTTGACATCATTATTCTCATTTTCATTTGAAAAAGAAACGAGGACTGTATGATATTTGTGCAGATCTGTGAGTGAATGAAGATGTTTTTCTTCAGCCTGTAGAATACAATATGTATGGATATATATTGCGATTTTGATAACATTTCAATTAATTGTTCAACCATCCAGATCCACATTAAAGGTTACCTGTTCACTGATGTTAGCACTCCACATATGCCTCAGTTTTGCGTTTTGCATTCTTGAGAGGAGGGGAAAAAAGTGAACCGCTGAAGGAGATACATAATACATACAGACATACCAGCAAAATATACATAGTAAACCAGTCTGACAGTCAAAAAGAATAATTTCAACTTTTTATATTCAACTTTTAGTGTTATGTTAACACTAAATTTATTTATTCAACAAGTCAAATATAACACTAATCCCAATTGTATCTTGTACTAAAAATGGTGTCAAATTGACATGTTCAGTGTTACTTTCGTACTGCAACATGTGCTGCGTAGAAGAAGGCAGGTGTATGAGCACATCAGTCATTTTGAGGTGTAACAGGTGATGCTACCTCGTGTTAAACTTCACAGTTTCTCCTGACTAGTCGGACTACTAGTGGGGTAGAAGTTCAGTTTGTGCTGTCCACGCACACCCAACGCACAAAATCTGGGCTGCCTGTGCGTTGATGGCACAATTTGCGTCATGCACACGGTGCTTGGAAATATACCAGGGCCTTAATGTTACATGCTGAACCTTGAATGAACCCATACTCTCACTGGAGTCTCGCCGTTACTGACCAGTTAATTCCTGACCAGTGGATGAAGAGCAACAACAGCAATTAAGCCTGTAGAGACAACATGGGTGGTGTTACACTTACGTAACATAGCTTCGGCTGTTTCTATGTAGGGCAGGTCATCCACCTCAGAAAATAGTATGTTTTTATGAACCCATTAAAGCACCAGGCTCAAGAAAAGCAACAGACCGCCTCACATTCACAGCCTCATGAGCCAGATGGTGCTGTGTTATGCCACTTTCTGTGTGGCCTGTTGTTACATGATTGCATAAAGCATGTGCCTCACAAATGGAACCGCTGGCCTGTGTTCCAGCATAAATCACTGTAAATAGAATAATTAAATAATCTAGTTTACATGTGTTTGATGTAATCTGTTGCTCCAGACGTGGATATACCCGATTTCGGGAATCCAAAGTTCCTCCCATGCTGTTTCTTCTCTTCGTTGCACTACTGTTTTCAATTTATTTGATGTTTCAATGTTTCATATTTTGAATATCTGTCACTTAGCGGCTTCAGCAATGTTACCTAATTGGCTTAAAGCAGCAAGGGTTACCATTGGGAATTCAATTTGTCTCAGAAGAGCAATGGCATCTTTGCGTTTGCAGTTACCTTTAAGGACCACTGTTTTTAACACCTACATACGCATTCACAACGTAGCACGTTATTGGAATTCCCACTATGTCCCACTATTTGGGTCAAATTCTTTGCCCTTTTAAGCATGAGACCTGACTGCAGACTCCGATGCATCAAAACATTTTCTCGGCTCAATTAGCAGTTCAAGTCTAATGTTTCGGAAAGGCATAGATAAAGATAACGGATCAACAACTCTCACAAGAAACCTTTTTCAAAAACATTTTCCACCTGTCACCTGATTAAACCTGTTTCAATTCAGAATTTCCAGAGTTTCTGTGGGGCAATTCCGACCCTGAAAAAGATGTATTCATTATTAATGGGATCCACTTCGAGAAAGGGGAAAAGGCACTTTCTTTGCCCAATACTGAGGTTTGGACCAACACTTCGCTTCATCCCTCGGTCCATTCTGCATTGTTCATTCAAGTCCAAGAAGCTCCTTGAATGTAAAACATTTATGCTGATTTTTTTTTTTTTTTTTGCTCCTGTGCTGCAAATGAATCGCTGCTGTGGTCCTGTGAGAAGGCAGCCAGTGTGTAGCCCCCCCCAACCCACCCCCTCAGGCTTTTCTCTATTGTATGTAGCAATAAGGCTCCAGAGAGAGTGTGCACTTACTTATGACTGAACTGGAGAAAGGCCATGAAAGACCATTGTGCTGCACATTTTGTCTATTAAAAGAAAAAAAAGTCTGTAGAGGCAGTTTGTGAGTGCGGCAGCGTCCAACCCACAAACATCCTGCTGTTCTGGAGACACTTCAGTCTGTGGGTAGGCGGGTAAGTAACACACTCTGACATTGTGTTTCATGTAATCAGCTCCTACTTGTGTATAATAGTATGTTGATTCTGCACTGACAGTGGCCACAACATTGTACAGGGTTGATTTTGATCAGCAAAAATAAGTAAATTGGTCTTATCATAAGCAGTAAAAGATGTAACACATGATGAAAGTACCATAGTGATAACACAACAGCATTGTCTTATGCCTCAAAGGCACCAAATTGGCACAACAAGAGGCGTTAAGATAGCGCCGCACAAAACAGCTTTGCACAACTTGCTTTTCTGTACAAAGGGGCTTGTTTTCCTCTACATCAAAGCTGCTTTCTTTACCAAGTGAAAAAAAATCCACTGTTTTCTCCAGCTAAGCCTGAAATTGTTGAGTGAAAATTAAAAGAAAAAAGAAAAATCAAAGCAGAAGGGAGTTCAGAACGTGTCTTTAAAGAAATAATCAACTGCCATATTGCTTTGGGCCCTAATCAGATTTGCATTAAATAAGGGACAAAATGCTCTGTTCATGTTCACGTGCACGTTATTGCTTTGATGGTTATACATCGCTCTCTATGTTTCACAGTTAAGTGTAGCGACAACTGTAGCTTGATTGCGCCATTTGTTTGAACTACTGTCTGTTGATGTAGAGGAAAAATACTGTCCCATTATACAAGCACTGGTAAGGAATCAGTTTATTTAATGAAGTGTCTGACTCACATATGTAGCAATATGCCTTCTTTCAGCTGGTCAGTGTTAGGCGGCAATTTTCCTGTTGACCTATTGTGTCACTGAACAAAGCAGCCGTTAACTTCAAAATATGTTATTCTTTAAGCCAGACAGAGCATTAATTCTGTCTCCAGGGATGCAACAATTAAATTATCGGAGGAAAAACAAACATGGCTTTATGATTATAATTAATTGTGTGTTTTTATCTGACATTACACTACAATTAAATCACAATAAAGCATTGTTAATTATAGATTTTTACTGTGTTGTCTCTAAAGTGGATGACATTATGCCTTTGTACATTCTGTTTCCTCTTATCCACCTCTACTATGTTGACTGCAAGTGACGCTTGAGCTTAGTTTGCTACCTTTATATGATCACATGCATTTGGATGGTGATGTTGAACATGTTGCAATACATTCTATCCTGTAGCAGCAACTGTTTTTCAGCTTGGATATGACCATCTCCTTGAACAAACCCCCGATCATTCATTCATATCCAAAATACTGCCATACCTGACTGTCGTTAGACTTAAGCTTTTTATGGTGAAACAATGCCATTGTTGAGCTAATATAGCCATGCAGCATGTATTCAATGTCAGGTGGCAAGTGTGTGGTCCATTGTTCCACGTACACCTGATATGTGTCATTTTCCTTACTGTGGAACTGTCGGAAAATAGAAAATACTGTGCTAAAAACTCTGTTCTGAGAGTGTGACCAGAAGCACTTGGTGAAGCCGAGCCTTTCTGGTTAAAAATCATAACATTTAATAGTGAAATCACGTAATATTCCAATGCCTAGTCTTGACTTTGTTGTTGTCTTCCTCCCCTGCATTCTGGTTTCTTCTATTGAAGTCTCTGGGCCTGATTTACTAAGATTCCAAATAGCGAGCGCTAAATTGCTTGCGCGAGCAGAAAGACTGCGCCTGTTACTGGATTACGTTTTGTGGGTGAACTACAAAGATTGCTGACGCAATTGACTAAAGGCGCAGAAGTGGTTAAGACCGCCCTATTTAAATGAGGATTTTGCGCTAGTGTTGTCAACATGGAGAAAGAGCAGACTCAACGGAAGCGCAGAATGAAATTTGAAGCCACTGAACAGAGAGCACAGCTGACGTTCTGCGATGAGCAGATAACTGAGATCAAGGCATGTGACGTCCTTGTTCCCTGGGTCCATAGGACCTTTTATTATTATTATTATTATTATTTTAATCCTGCGTCGGTATTTCTGACAGCTCCATCATTACCTGACGTATCAAACAAAGAAAACTATGGACTATGTATGTTGCCGTAAACAAAAAAAAAGAAGGTGCTGCGCTCTCCTCCTGACTCACCTGCAGCTCACTGACAGCTGCCAGGGAGCGAGTTCTGCTGTTTCTCTGAAGATTACACATAGGTCTAATTTCAATGGATGAGTGACTTTCTTGTCAATAAGTAAATAAATAAATAAATAAAGCGGATCATCACAACGGCTTTTTAGTTCCAGTCCGTCCCTGGTTTCATCTGTGAGCTGCTCTGGAAAAAGCGTAATTTCCTGATTTACAAATATAATGTAACTTTAAATAACCGCAGCCATGTGTGCGCACCGCTGTGCCAGTTAAGACCCGCCTTTCAAACGTGCTAAATATAGACGCAGAAATAAGCACCGCAATCAGTTTCAGGTTTGATAAATCACTTTGCGCGTGCTAAAATAACATATTTACATTTTCTTCTCCCATCACACGCAAAATATCGTGTAAACGCCCCATATTGCATATGCATTAAGGCAAGAACGCTAAATGGGTTGCGAGTGCTATTTTGCCCGTCTGAGGGACGCGCTCCTCGTTGCGCCCTGTTAGTAGATCAGCATCAACGCAGATCTGCGTGTGCAAACGTTTTTGCACGCGCAAAGCTTTAGTAAATCAGGCCCTCTGTGTGGTAACTGTTGAACATAGTCCAGGTGAATGTATACATGCAGTAGTCATTCAGCTCCCAGTTTAACTTGATTTTGTACAGTTTTAGTTGGACTCAAATGTGTTTTTAAAAGTTTGGTTTTAACTGAGCAAACACAAAAATGGGTCATTTAAATACTGATTGGCTACACTACAACCATCTGAGCTCTTCTTTTTTGGCCCAGGTCGAAAGTAAGTTATGTCTTGGAAGTGTTTTTTTCTTATTTTCCTCCCATCTGTGTTTTGTTCTAATAAGGTGCATCTGTGTGAAAAGATAGGAGAGTCTGTTGCCATTTTTAGGGGAATTATACCCTTCGCTGATCACTCTTAACACCAATGATAATCGTATGACTGGAATGCATGAGCTTCTGAAGGCACGGTTGCAGGCATTAGTTTTAATTGTTGCGCCATTATGATAAAGCAGCATGTTTATGCACTTTGACTGGGTTCTGGCAAGATGGATGGCCTGCAATGCTATCTATTCCCAGGGAGTCAAGTCCTTGGCACCATGGAGGTTCAGTGCTGCTTAGATTAACACTAAGCTGGAGGGCATGATTTCAGGGCCCACTCCACGTTTTATTTCTTTCTCGTAGAAAAACAATCAAATACACCAATCATGCTCCTCTGCTTGTAGTCTGAAAAGCTTCCATCAACCCGCTTTACACTCAACAATATTAGATTTCTTCATTTACACGTTAGACTGTCTCCATTCATGTCATTTTGTCTTTTCTTCAGGTGGAAACTGAATGGCACAGAAATCAGCCCCAAATCTGGATCTCACTACAGCCTCTCAGGAGGAAACCTCAGAATCAACCATCTTAACAAAGACCAAGATGCAGGAACGTATCAGTGCCTCGCCTCCAACTCTTTTGGGACCATCGTCAGCAGGGAGGCCAGTCTAACCTTTGCATGTGAGTCTCAATTTATTTGTTTCAGTCTCTGTCTCTGTAGGTACATTTGTGTGTGAAAAAGCAGCTGCTAGAGTTACACCTATTTTCTGCAGAATAGTGTGACTTCTGGTTTCCTCGGGAGGTATGAGCTCCCTATGAGTCATCACTGCAGATCAAACATGAACATGAAAAAAAAAAACGGAAAACCTAAAAATCAAAGTTTATCAATGCTAAGCAGTGGAATACTCTATTTCAAACTTCCGTGCGTAACTTCTGGTGATGTTTGTTACTGTTGACTGTTGATTATTCTGTCTCTGTTTAGTCTTTCAATAGACATCCACATTATTTGTATTGTCTGTTCTTCCTCTGAAAATGACTGAGGGAGTGTTTGTGTGTATACAGCAGCAGCACAGTCGTGGGTGGGGACAATAATAATGTATCCCATCAAGCTTCTTAACCACCAGGTTGTCTCTGTCTATCTTGACATTAAACACAGAGTCATATGTGGCTTTAGTTGACACTTTTATTGTTTATATATAAGTCACATCTGATTGGACCACATACTGAAGTCACAATGGAAAAACAAATTGGATATGAGTCACTTCTGCCTGGTAACTTAGCTCAAATGAGTAATAGGGTTGCTCTGTAAGTATTGAATTGGTGAATAAGTAACAGTTCATTAACTAAATCTCACTGAATTAACACCCGGTTTCTAAATCTAAATCTTTCTCAATTTGACAAACCAAGTGAGAATTTCCACCTGATTCTTCCTTCTGCTCAGCAGAGTATTTTAGTGCCTTCCAGCTTCATTGTTTAGTTTTTTATGGCCTGAAACTCTGGTCTCTCATCTACCTCATTCCCAGATAAACACCAGCAGACATCACACAGACAGTGTCAGCAATGTGCTGGAAAAAAAAACAAAAAACAAAGAAGCTGTTCACCAGTTAAGAGCCAGATATTTCCCTCAGGAGTAAGTGGAGAGTAACAATGCAGCTAAAAGAAAGTGAGAAATGCATTCATCGGTTTGCCACAAACACGACTCACTGAATGTAAGGGTCTGCAGGATATGATTTGAATGTACAAGATATTTGTCTATAATTTTAACATTACACACTTCAGTTTTAAAGGCTGGAAAGAGAGCCCTGCATAATTTTTGATATAAATTATAAAATGTCTTGTGGGCTCTGTGAGTTTCCGACCAGTGTTGAGTAAGTTCCTTCAAAAATCTAATATATTTCATATTACTGGTGTTTATAAGTTAGTTACATTACATTAAACTAGTGCTGGGCAGGATACTGGTTCCTGCTGGAAAACTGTGTTTATTTTTTTTTTTATGATATGAATTTTTCATAAACTGCTCTTGCAGGTTCAGGTACTTTCACATTATCTTCAACTTCTAGACCCAATATCCATTTTTATATCCACTATTACATTATCAACTCAGCCTAGTTGCTGTAAATGGAGCTATTTTGCCTAGTTTCTATAGTGCTGGGTAGTTCATGAGATGTTAGGTGCTGATTATATTTTTTCTATAGCTTTAACTGCCGTCCAAAAGCAATGTACTAGATGTATAAAACTGGAAGATCTAAAGTAAAAGTGCCTCATAATCGTGTACTCCTTTGCACTTTCAAATGCCTGTTATGTTATTATCAGTTCTATGTTCACATAACCATTCAGTAATCATTCCTAAATGCAATGTCTACTAAAGCACTACTACTTTCGTGGATTAATGTTTTTAATGACTATTTTTTTTTTGCGATTTCTGACCATCACGATCATAAGACTGTTAGACCAATGAGTCTAATAACTGACATCGTCTGGACTTCATATTTCTGAAATCAATAAGTGCCTACTGTACGTGGCAGTTATCGGACAAGCATAAATGATGGCATTAACAGCGACCGAGTGATCGCCGACTCAGATTAGATTCTGAGCTTTCGCGTTTGGAAGAAGAGGCCACCAATATGTCTCAGGTCATTTGTTTTTGGTGCCCTGAACGAGTGGGGAGTCAATCCCACAATAAGGTTCTGCTGGTGGATTTCCAAAACGATAAGATGACAGATCAATCAATTGTTAGGCCCTGACCTTATACAGCCTTCGGTTGTCACAGAGTGGGGATGTGCATGTATGACCGCATGTCATCTATCTTCTTTATTACTCTTGGTGTAGCTTAATTAACTCTGCACCGTGATTGAATGGTGAAGGTTCAAGCGAATAATTCAAAGGTCAACTGGTATTACTGGAAAGTGTCATGTAATTCTTCATAGAAAATTTAAAGGAAATATAGTAGATGAGTTTTCCGCTGCTGCAGGGAGTCAGGAGGAAATATTATACTTCTGTGACACACACTTCCAAAACACACTCGTTGGCCCTCATCGATCAAACGTATACACACTAAAAAATTATGTGTACACTCACTTTTTTTTTGCAAAGATTGGTATGGACTTGTAGTGCAGTGTAGGGTTGTCTCGGATAAATGTTATTAGTGCTATTTCCCATTCACAAAGAGGTTCCCAGACTTGCTGTTAAGTTAGATATTTTATGCAAAATATTGAATTGTATTAGTGTTCAAATGATGATGATGATGATGATGATGATAATACTAATATATAGCCACACAGTCAGCACTTAAATCTTTTTTATCATAAGGTGAAGGATTCATGTATGGAGCTACAGACCTGTTTAAAAAGACAGACATGTCTATGGTACTATACTGTATGCATCTAAAAAGGGTTGTGCTAATCATAAATTCAAAATATTCAAACTCTGGAGACATGTCTCTCTTACAAATTTGGCAGTATCTGGCTCAGATACAGGAGAAATCCTCAGCACCTCCTCAGTCTGAGTCGGAGACTGGACTATTCACCATTGCTATTGACACAGTGGTGATTACTCTCCACACTTTTGATTTCTGACTTCCTTTGATCCCACTTTTCAGGCTGCCAAACAGACATTTCAGCAGGAGCTTCTCCTCTTGGTTGTATTGCTCATCTCAGTGTCATAAACTCAAGGGGCCAGGGGCCTCATGTACAAAGGTTGCGTACGCACAAAAACGTGGCGTACGTCCTTTTCCACGCTCACGTTCAGATATATGAAACCTGAAATGATCGTGGAAATGTGCGGTGCCCACGCCAACTTCATGGCTGGCGTACGCCCGTTTCTCCATCTATTGTTCCTTATGGCGACACTTAGTGGTTATGCTGGGAAACTGTTAATAATGTCAAAACATTAGTCATCAGAGTGATGCGCACATCAGAGACACACTTATGAACAATTAACACCTTGCAAATGGTGCAATCTGACGTGAGCGAGTATTTAGGGAAAGCAAGGATTTACTTGCAAACGATGATAATTGGCTCAGAAGCCGATTTCGGTCAGGAGTGTGCCAGTCAACCCTGAGACGAGCCACGCCAGCTGTGTGGGACGGAATCATCCGAATGTCATCCAGGTTCATCAAATTCCCATACAATGCTGTTAACCAGGCCAACATTAAAGCGCAATTTTCAGCGAGAGCCGGCTTCCCTAATGTAATCAGAGCTATAGACTGCACACACATTGATATAAAAGCGCTGTCACAGGATGAATTTGTTTACGTTAATAGGAAACATTTTCATTCCATCAATGTTCAAATCATATGTGATGCGCAAATGCAGCTAACTAACATCATGGCAAGGTGGTCTGGTTCAACGCACGACTCACTAATTATGACTAACGGCATGGGAACAGGTTGGAGGCTGGCACAGTGCGCGATGGGTGGCTTCTGGTTGAGTAAATTTTTATTTACTCTTTCAGGTTTATTCTTTATTCTTTTTATAAACTCTTTCAGGTTTATTCTTTTAATTGTCCCGTATGTAAACCAGCGCCGTGCACAATTCGGCATGTGCGCATTCAAATATCATGTTCTTTATTTTCTGCTGGTGAAATTAGAGCTACAGAGCTTTCTAACAAGCCCCTTAAAGTCTCCCTGTGTTCAGTATTCATGTCAGTAAAAACGGGCGTAAAGTTGGAAATGTTTGAAATGAAATGAAAATTCATTAATTGTGAGAAATAATAAAAAAATTAAACATGAGTCAAAGTGTATCCTGCCATATTTACGCACGAGCGATGTGTGAGCAGAAACCCTCCGCTTCACCTCCACCTTGAGATCTGACCATTTCTTTATAATCTGTGTGTGTGTGTGTGTGTGTGTATGTGTGTGTGTGTGTGTGTGTGTGTGTGTGTGTGTGTGTGTGTGCGCGCGCGCTGCTCAGATCCCACGGCATTTACAGACTCACGCACACGCTCCCACTCACGTCTTTTTTTGTCATATTTATCCCATACCAAACAAAATCTCCCTGCGCGTTTTCATTGAGGGAACTTGCTTGGATCCATGCGTACGCACACTTTGATACATCTGAATTTATTTGTGCGTACGTCACTTTCTGGGTTTTGGCGTACGCCAAGATTTTGTAGGAAATCCACGCACAAGTCTTTGTACATGAGGCCCCTGGTCTCTAAACCATGAATATATATGCGTGTGATATTCAAATTACAATAATTCATCAAATTTATCAAAGCCTGTTCAGGTGTGACATAATGAATCACATGTGATTACGGTGGCATGCGATGATTTTTGCACCTGAATCTCTTCCTGCGCGAGTGTGTTGCGTTTTGTTGTGTGTCATATATATTCTCCCCTTTGAAGATCCTGACCTTTTAGTTTAGATAATTAGCTTTGCACATTATTTGGTGGTGAATTTGTCAAAAGACAGACTCTGAGCCTATTCAATGCCTGAGATAATTACAGCTTGTCGGAGGAAGAATGGGAGTTATTATCTGTGGCTATAAAAGTATAAATCTCTATACACTTCAAAGTAAACAGGAGACTTTTACAGATTTTATCTTAGATCTTCGGTTTAAATGTGCCCTGTTTGATGGGTACCTTACTTTCTCTTTGCTGTTAGAGCAGGTGGGACACAGCGCAGGCAAAGAACATCTGAGAGAGGATTTGTTTGTAGCATGAAGGCATGACAATGTATGATATACAGCTGTATTTTTTGGGCAGTTTATAATGTAAGGATATCGTGATTCTTGATGTACAAACAGAAGAAACAAGATGGTTTCTGTCTGCTTTGTGTTGAATGCTATGAGTAATACAAAAAGCAACAATGATAACAAGTGTGTCTGTCTTGGTTGAAAAACAACCACAGTGCTCCGCTGCTTTAGGAAATTATGATTTGTTAATTGAAAGTATGTAAATCTGTGATAGAGTTCCAGAGTGACTCGCGGAGAAGTTGTCAAATCGTTCCATGGTCCGTTGGTCCATTCATTGTGGTTTGTTGACAGAAAATAATATTTATGTTTTACCCGTTCAACAAGATCAATAGTCCTGTTTGTTTTTGGTGCTATTTGTTCTTAGTGTCCATTTGCCTGACTTTTAACAGGATTACGCAGAAAATACCAATTCAATTTTCTTTAAATATGATGGGTGTTAAGGCAGAAGTCATTGAATTTTGAATCAGATCTGATTCAAAGGGTGGATGCGAGGATTCTTTTCATGTCCTTTAACATTGCAGGGTGGGACTTTCGTCAACATTTTTTGGTAATTTTCCTACAAATATTAACAATATTAATAACTAGCTATTTAGAGTGGTTATAATACTAGTGCAGTACCCACTCAGTATGTGCCTGTTTTTGTGATGTGTGTTGGGGTGGAGGAGTGCAAGTTAGCCGGTTGCCTTAACGTGAATCAAAACGCAAATATATATATAATAAATAATAAATAATTTGTTAAAAAATTCTAAATAAATCTGTAGGTTCTCTGTTGAGTACTTGCCAGCAATGGACCGCATCTGTTTATAATAGAGGTTTTCAAGTCAGAATGTTTGCTAATGAGTTGTATAAAATAGAAGAAACAATTTCCCATTAATTAAATGCAATATCTGTTTTTGGTTAGCGCTCTTGCCTTTGCAGCAAGAAGACCCGTGTCCCAGCCCCAGTTAGAACAAGGGCTTTTCTGCATGGAGTGTTCATGTTCTCCCTGTGTGTGCGAGGGTTTTCTCCGGGTTCTCCGGCTTCATCCAACCGTCCAAAAACAGGAGATATGAGGATTAGGTAAATTGAACACTCTAGGTTTGAGTGTGAGAGTGAATGGTTATCTCTATGTGGCCCTGCGATGGACTGGTGAACTGTCCAGCGTGTGACCCTGCCTATTGCCCTATGTCAGCTGAGACTGGCACAGCACCCCCCAAAACCCTCCTGTGGAGGTTAAAGGGGTAGAAAATGGATGGATTGATGTTTTTATGGATGAATTCCACGGCACAACAAGGGCGTAGTCTGTTCACTGCTACCTCAGCCTGTTGCCTCCATATTACACATGCTGTGTAGTAAACATGCTGTACAATAAACAAGAAGACACAATTCGTCTCAAAAATCCTATCCTCCGGTCAACATACATTCGTTTACATGCTCCACGATGCCTTCAAGGTTATTCCAGGAAATTGGCGCGAGTCCAAACACTTCAGCATTCCTCTCGGTGTCACAAACTTTTGATGGATGATGCTCGTCCTCACAGCGGTTGTGGCTGTCTACCTCCTGAGGCAAGGATAACGGATGGGCAGTGGGCGCCCCCGCTCAATACTCACTGCCCTTGATTAGTATGTCTATTGATCCTATATCAGTGATTATGTAAAAGATGTACACCCATAATTCATACTGATGAAAGGCTGTATATTCAATATCAGAATTACTGTGTGGCACTGAGGAGGGCTGAGCTTTCAATTCACTTTCTGAGATGCCACTGCATGACCACAGATATCAACTGTTCCCACAAAAGAAAAGAAAAAAAAGGTATTAGAAAGTAAAAGTTGCCCTGAAACTTATCCTGTATACTGTGGGAGTTTTTATCCAGCACTGATATAGTGTTACATTGCTGTTTGACAAGCTCATATTTCTTACAAAGCATAGCAGGATGAATATTCCTAATGTCACTAGAACAGGCCTGAACGCCTTTAGGGAGAAGATGACTACCTCATTTAAATGCAAACAAATCCTCCTGACTCCTCTCATCTGTTTTGATAATGTGGAGTGAGTATATTGACTTAGTTAATGAGGTGTAAATAGCTAATGGGAGTACTCTGGCGTTTACTTTTTATCTGCAGTACACTATCAAGCTATCACTCCTGAGAACCTGCTCCAAGGCGGCAGAACATTCTCAGGACTTAATGTGTCCCTGCTTTCTGAGGGATGAAAATGAAATGGGTACTGTGTCCGTGTCCCCATTCAGACCATGGAGCCAACCTCGATCCTGAGTGATCCCATGTGGATAGCACTAAGTATGACTGTTGACTGTTGACATCTCCCATGACCACATTAGCTCCCGTTCTTTTATTCTTTTTATTCTAACACAAACTTGAGTGTTTGCAACAGCGTTATATTGGTAATGAGTCTGACCGTAATGATGTGTCTCCTATCAGCGTGCTTGTCAGGGTGTGTGTCTGTTAAGACCAGTTGTTCTCACAGAGACCAAAACCTGGGCCTAATGAGGCAGAACCTCATTTCTGAGGAACTGTTAAGTTTCGGCCTAAGATTTGAATTGTGGTTAGGTTAAGGTTAGGGTGTGTGCTTGAGTGAATCAAAACCTATTCGCACTGCTCTCACATGAAATACGTTTTAATCATTAGACAAAAGACTTCAAATGTAAGGTAACCAATGTCAAAACTGTGGCAGTGGCTCCAAATAAATGAACGTGTGGGCATTACTTAGTGTAAAAAATAATCTGAAACTGCTGCAAATCAGACAAAGTCAGCTGAGGAGGTTGTGTCTAATGCATTCTATATTCATTCAGCTAAAGAATGTGGACATGTGTCCTCAAACAACCAGACTGTAAGAGCTGAGGATGCATTCAGGACAGATTAGTTGCGTCTATAGCGGTACTTAGTGTGGTATGGACATTATTGGATCACTAAAGATAGATGTTAATACCAAGTCTAAATGTAGTCCTTGTAATCGGATCTCGTTTAGCCATGGTATATGCTAATACGCATGGATCCAGGGATGCTGGAACAAATTGGAAAAGCAGGCAATTGTCTAGGACCTGAGCTGAATGTGAGTCCCTGCGAAGAACCTTAATGTCTGTTAAAGCAACACACTGCAGGATTTTGACCTTCAAATAAAGTCTCGAAGATAATTTTGATGGTACAGCAGCTGTCGCCAGGGGTAATGTCCGCCAAGTCAAAGCGTGAGCGTGTCCGCATGTCTTACATTAGCGCTATGGCACTATGGGTTTCGGTCAGCACCATGGCACAAATTGATCCACAAAATGTGACGGAATACGGCACACACACACACACAAACTCCTTTATGGTAATAATCTTGCATTGTTACTGACTACATGAACAAAATTAATCTTGAGAAAAAATTGCCATCTTTCCTTGATACCTAAAAGAGTCAGTCATTGACTTGAAATTCAAATTCTGGTGTTTGAAGGCCAAGTCCACCATGTACCTCCATGACCACCATGAACACAGGCCAGGGTGTAGCATGATGTCACACGTGGCTCTGGAGGATCTTAGATGCAGATGAGGAGATAACCCAGATGACATTATAAGGGTGATATGTGTAGAATTCTGCATTTATAAACGGGAGGAATGAAAGACGTGTGCACTTACAGACAGAGGGGAGCCTGCAGAATCCAGTGGCTTTGCAGCTTGAGCTAGGCTTTTATTTTAGCCTGGGCTGATTCCACTGAAAACATCCCATTTTTTCCCCCTTTCTGCTCTTTATTCCTCTGAACTTTATGGAGGTGCAGTAATGAACATCCACAGTACCACTTTAACCACAGTAAATGTTAAATTGCTTGTTTTGCTGGTTTTATTCCAGTGGTCACAGGAGCTGTAAACACTAACAGCCAAGCTACATAGATTATTCTGTGTGGAAAAGTTTCTGCTTCGTCTTTATTTGTGATTGTTTTCATGCGTTTGATTGGACTTGTTTGTCGTCTAAAGCAGCTGGTCAGGGCCTTTAGAAGTGAACAAATTATTTTTAAATTGAATTCAGCTGAATAATGTCCTCTGCTGTTTACACCTCGTTAGCTACAGTTGTTTGGTGTTTATTGAGGAAGAAAAGCAAAACTAACACTCAGTTGATATTTTATTAGGTATACCTACTCAAAGCTATGCCGTCTGGTCAAATTAAAAAAAAAATCAGCTCACAGAAGTTCTAAAGTTAATGTTTTATTGATATTTTTAGTATTATTTTTACTTTTTACTTCAATGAGGTTCTTGGTAGATACTTGGTAGGAATGTGTATCAGTGTCTCTGTGTGTTTGTTGATTTCTGTCCATAAAGATGAAAAGCAGTAACTGGTTTCTTCAATATTGGCTCATATTATTATTTTGTTTTGATTAAATCTGAAACGATTAATCGATGAATCGATTATTAATCAATTACTAAATTAATCGCCAACTATTTTGATAATCGATAATTGGTTTGAAACTTTTTTCATGATTAAAACAAGATTTCTGATTGTTTTAGCTTCTTAAATGTTAATATTTTCTTGGTTTCTTTGCTCCACATAAACAAAGAAATCTTTAAAACTGAATCATTTGGATTTGTGACAAAACAAGACATTCGAGAGCATCATCATTTCCAGCTTTGACAAACACTGATCAACATTTTTATGACATTTTATGGACAAAAACGATTCATCAAGAAAATAATCGACAAATTAATCGATTACGAAAATGAAAGTTAGTTGCAGTTTTTGCTAGTTTTGATATATATTGGGATAATTATAAGTTGATTTGAAAATGTTAACATGATTTTGGACACCACTGAGCCCTACAGTGGCGCACCACATGAGGTGGGACACATTAGGCCTGTAGTCCGCAATATGGTGTCTCATGGTTTGGGGTCAGCAAAATTATTAGCAAAAAAAATAAGTTATACAACGAGGCCTCGTCAGGCAGTACACATTAGTAACACTGTGTACAGTTCGTTCAAGTTAACCCATCATTAATCAGCGTGTGCTAGAAATGATTATAACATTATGGCATTGCCTGGTTGGAGTTTGCTTTGGGTTTTCATGTGACCTGAATCTCTAACAAAGTGTACAGAGTGAGCTGTGACACACGGATATACCCTCTGTCTACTTGAAGATAAAGAGCACCCTTAAGGAGTCGCAGGTTGTGATGAATTTCATGCTTGGACAGGCTCGTTGAAGTATGATAAAGTTATGATGGCATTAAGGGAAGCTCATATATCTAGAATGGGATCATTGTCCGTTTCTCTTTTTAATTCTATACTAGGTTTGTAATAAGAGATGTAAATGGTTTGAGATGGGGGCATCACGTTTACTAACTAACTTACTATTAATAATTGTTTTTTTGTAAATGACACCAAAGCTTATGTAATTCAGTGTAGCATCAGAGAACATTTGTTTAAAAGAATTAATGAAAATCCATGAATTTTGGAATGCAGTTATATTACCTGCTTTTCTTTGATGTGGCTGCTTTAATAGATATGTCATTTGAAATGTCTCTGACTGGTAAAAAAGAAAAACAAATCTATGTGCTTTCATGCTTTCTTTTGAAGCACAGCTGTGCACGCTCAGAAAAGCATGCCTTTGGTGAAACAACCCCCCAACCTACGATGTTCCCACTATTGTCAATGATGCTTTTCACTGCTGTCCTTGCTCCCTTTTCACAACAATGTCTCTGTTTTTTTTTTTGTGAGGGACATGGTGGGGGAAGGATCATCAAATTTTACCACCACTGCTTTCAGCATGGGCAATGCCACGTCTGTGGATGTGGAGTGGGACGATCAGTGGTTTTAGTGGAATAGACATCACAACTGCTTTGATCTGAGCCAAAAATTGTGTCAAAATACCTTTTTTTGGGTGTGTGTGTGTGTGTGTGGGGGGGGGGGGGTGGTTCCTCAGATGTCCCTTCCCTTTGTCCACTTTGTTCTAGGCTCATATTTTGGGAAGGCTTGGACGCTTTTATCTAACCTTCTATCGTGTCTTCAGATGAAAGTAAGTAGTGGGTCTCCTGAAAACAAAGCATCTCTCACCATTTTTGGAGTGGCTATATTATTTCAACCATCCCCCAAATTCAATATGTTTATTTTATTATTGTTCTTTTGGTTTTTTTTGTGCCTACACACTAAGAAATCAAAGTACGAGACTGTACCTTTTGCTGTCGCTCCAGTTGTACCCTATCAGGGTACAAGCACTGTACCTTTCTCAGTGTGTACAGGTACATTTTTGTCACTAGGGGTGCAGAAATGTGTTTTTTTAGAGGTACAAACAAGCAGGTACGCATTTTAAAGGTACAGTGCTTGTACCCTGATAGGGTACAACTGGAGCAACAAAGCATTTGTACCTTTTTTAGGTACAGTCTTGTTCTTTGATTTCTTAGTGTGTATTTGTGGTTAGTTTTCAAAGAGTGGGAAAATGGCTGCTGTGCTGCCAAAACAATTATGTAAATAATGTCAACATTTGAAGAAGAAGAAGCAAAGATATATGTATATAAATATATAAATATATTTTAGCTATAAGCTTTCAACAGGCATGAAGAGGCAGATAAAGCCCTGACAACAGGGAAGTCAATTAGCCTTGCCTTGTAACATTAATCACCTTTGACTGACAGTTAAGAGATAACTAGACATCCAGCCTTCCTTAAAAAGCCACTGAAAAGTAGCAATTTGTAAAATATGACAAGCTATAAAAATAAATTACCTGTAGTAATTTTCGAGGCCAGATTGAATTCCCCACACATCATAAAGCTCAGAGAAAGCATCTTAAATTCACATCTTCTGAGGTCTTTGCTCTGTCTTTCCATATTTTAAGCACTTTTACGACTCGGTCGCCGCCCCGCCAGGCAGTGACGAGTGATTCTCTCACAGCACGGGAAATCTAATTGGTAGGGACAGTGATTTGCAGAGTAAAAATGACTTTCGACAGCAAATTTGTCATCACATCTACGGTCCGCTCTCAGATGCTCAATTATTCTGGCTGTGGAGACGGCGTTGTTTTTCCAATGAGGTTCAGAGACAAACAAGAACATAAATCAAATGAGTGGATTTATACATTATGAGTAGTTTAATCCTGCACTGTTTTTACTACTTTAATGGTGTGGAAGTGATTCACACTTGTGATGCTGGACATAAGAGACAGATGCAGCACTGCCCTGACAAAAAGTTCATGATGTGATTGCATCAACTTAAAAAAGCTTTCACTGGATACACACCTGTGCATGAAAATATCTAGATTGATTATTCCTCTTTAAACTATCATATTTACTGCTGTCAGTAGCTTTAACACAACTGTCCGTTTTATTCAACACAACTTTAAGCTAAGGAACTAACCCCGGTTTTCCGTATTTTTCGAGTCCCTGCCAGGTCAAGGACCGAGGTACCCCAAGGAGCAAGGTACCAATCCCCATTACTCCTTGTTAATAGGACACTAAATTGACCCAAGCTACTCATTGTACTGGTCCAAAGCCTGGATAAATGGAAGGGCATCCGGCAAAAAAAATACAATAAAAATCAATCTGCCAAATCAAATATGCGGATCATCTGCTATGGAGACCCCTAAAGAGATGGAGTTGAAAGAACAAGAAAAAAGTGTAATACCTAAATAAATGTTAAAAGAGAATGGTTGGATTATGGACCTATTGAGACATCTTTTAAAAAAGATCTGCAGGCTCACTGGAGGAGTGGAGATGCCGTCTTCATTCGTGTAGACGGCTTGTGTTGTGTCCCCCACCCCCGTCCTAAACATCATCGAAAGCTTGTTTGCTCTGCACGCACACGCACACACATGCTTGGGCATGCACAGCCACTGGAGAGAACTGCTGTTGTCACCATGTAGGCTCACGTTACAGGTGACTGACCATGTTTCAGTGATGGTACGGTATGGTACAGGTGGAGCTAGAGCCACGACAGTCAGATGATCGGGTGACAGAAAACTGTCGCTCTCTTGGTGTTTCTTCACCGCCGGCAGCCTATTCTCATACAAAGCTTGACGTCTTGTTGAGACAAACCGCCAAAAACCATGCAAAACAAAATGAGAACTGGATGTCCTCTGTCGTCTGTTGTGTCATGTTCGATGTCGTTGTTCGTTTGTCATTGCACCGGTACAACGCCACTGACCTTGCCCTCTGCGCCACACCCCGTTCCAAACCAAACCAAACTGTACCATGATGGAAACAAGTCATATGAGAGCTGTGACTCACAGACACATCTACAGAGATACAATATGATTAGGTGATTATTCTCTGTAGATTTGTCACTATATTCAATCACTGACACATTGTTATACTTTTGTCGTCATTGTAACTTTTGACATTATCGTACAATGACAATATTGATTTTATTCGAGCAGTCAGAAATACATGCAGCTGGCAAATCAATGTAATACACAAAAACAGTGTTGACCTTTAAAATCAAATTGGGTCAAAATGTACTTCAAAACTGTTATTATTATTTTACCCCAATACTTGTTTATTTCTCACCATTGGTCAGTATTACTGTATATAGCCTGGTTGTATTAAACAATTTCACACCCCAAGGTTAGAAACCATCACTGTTTCTCAAGCTGGGGAGCTGACCCAACCTGGGTGGCTATAAGAGCCAGTGTGCATGACCATGGAAAAAAAAAAATATCTGGTGTGGAAAGCTGAATATAAATAAACCAACACAAACACTTCCACGCCTTCACTTTCAGTGCTGTCAGGATTTAGGTTTCAGACAAAGCGATGGGAGTGGACAGAATTCTTGACAGGTCAGAGAAGAAAAGAAAAGCAGATGACGCTTATTGGACAAACACATCAATCAAAGAAGTCAATAAAATGTGATGGAGCCTATCTTTCTCCAGAGTTCACCGGCAGAATAACAGACAGTCACTGTCTTTTATTTACTACGACGTGCATCATTATAACATCGTTTCAGAAAAAGTAACTGTAACATTCAATTAAGGCTCATGCTTTTCCCCGGCATCTTTCACAAAATAAACTTTTGAAAACTTTGTCAACTCGGTGCCACAACCGGCACAGAAATCCTGTCTCAGTGAAGATATACCACGAAATTACTTTTTTTCAGTCGGCAGTGTCTCTCTCGTGTCATCTCCCAGTTTATCTCTTAAAGGCTGGAGTCCTTTACTGTCACACACCTGTGCTTCTTCCACACAAACAATGCTGCGTGGAAACCCACTGCAGTGCAGCGCCACCGTGTCTGCTGAGGCAGGAGGGAAACAACTAGAGCACAAACGCTGCTGGTTTACGATCAGCTCCTGGGAGCTCGGCTCACACTACACTGACACTGCAGCCGTCAGAGCAGTGACAACGTGAGGAGGGGGTGAACATTCACGCTCCTGCCTAAAACCCCAGTCCCTACGTGAAAGGAGACTTTTGAGTCCACACACACACACATTTAGGACTGTCAAACCCACAGAAACTTTTTGTTTACTTAACTTGACACAGACACACATTTGACACATTTGTTCTTGCAATGTGTAAAGATGATGTAACCTGATAAGTTCAAGTACAATTAAAGGGAAACAAATACTTTTCATGTTTGATCTAAAATATTTATTTATTTATAACTTAAACTCATCATTAAATGGTCACTGAGTTTATGTTCTAGTTTATCCAACTTAATGTCTAATATTGCTATTGTTATTATTATTATTATTATTAGTAGTAGTAGTATTCTTATTCCTATCCTATAATTTATGAAGCTGATATGGCCTAATTAGTTCAAGTCCAATTAGCAAGACACACATTGATCATCAAACATTATGTTTTTAATACTTGATTTGATTACATTTTGTAAATGACACGGTCACTTTCACGTTCATTTAAATGAAAACAAATGTGTTCACTTCACGACAAGAGTGATGTTCAGTGTAAAAAAAAAAAAAAAAAAAAACTGTGTAAAATGTGCGACTTTCCAATTTTCTAGTACACCAAACTTAATAGAAATTAGTCAAAGCAACATTCCATTTACAGGTTGAGTGAAGTAGCTGTTAAAACGTTATGATATAAATTATTTCAGGTAATACCAGAGTGAATTATATTTTAAAAATGACACGGTATACATATGTCTTCATTAAGCTTGAGTACAAGTTTAAACAGACTCACTCAGCCGACCCCGAATCTGGCATAAATCGTTAAAAAAAAATATCAGGAATGCCTTCCTTAATAGGGTTTAAGAGTCTTAAATCGCGCCTAGTCTAACTGTGCTCGTGGGTTAAAAAGAGATTTATATTTAAAGAAATTATTAAAGGCTGCCTCTTAACTGACTTGTCCTGGAGCCAATATGACATACATTAACTGACCTTATAGTCCTCTTCATAAATCAGTGAGCCCGGTAATTTTACATTTAGATCACTCGGAGCTGAACTAATCAGTAATCTCATTTGAAAGTGGATTGCTTGCAGTTTTGCAACGAGCAGGTCGACAATGAGAGCAGCCGTGACCCCGCTGCTGCTCACACTCACTGCATGCTCAGTGTTACAGAGTAAGGTTAATTAAGGTTAATTAATCCAATTTGGAGAATATGTATGGACACACTCTTTTTCAGCACTTACGTCGTGACTTCATATTCGCAGCGTCGCCTGTTATTTTTTGTTTTAAATAAATCGAAAATAAAACACTTTTTTTTGTATTTTTGAAACTTAACATAAAACAATGGGGTGTGATATAGCTTAACAAGCTATTATTAGATTTAATTAGATCCACTTGAAAATATGTATCCCCTTCCACCCGCCGCCACGGTTATCAGTGCAGACATGATGCCTCCATGTGATCTATGAATTACATTTACGCGGCTCCACCAGGATATACGCCATTAGTGTAGGCAATCATTGGAAGTGGTTACGACCTGCTGTTGCTTCCATCAACTGTCAAAGGAAAATTAGCTCACTTTAATAGTGCACTGGTGTCAGAACAATGCCAGCAATAGTTTTGTAATGTTCAGTATGTGGTGGGCGTATTGAATGAAAGGTAACCTGATTACCAGTGGAGCTATTAAAATCCCTCATGCGTGACCAGCCGCAGCAAACCCTCGCTGCTCAGAGGAGTGGCTGCACGTTGCTGCTGGACTCTACATATTAGTGGATGTGAATCTATTGATTTCAAACCTTTTTTTTTTTCTTCGCCCTAATGCATTCAGCTCATGCAGGACACCGTTGCTAATTCACAAAATACATTTGTTGTGGTGCAAGGTACAATAATAGTCTTTATTCACGTGCATTTATCCAGCAGGTTTATGTTGTCTGCCTTAGCATATGCTACATGTGACTGTGCCCCACTGAAGGACTTTTAATTCAGGAAAATGAATTGAAGCAGTGGCTCTCAAACTATTTGTAGCAGCGGTGTTGAACTCGCGGCCAGCGGGCAACATGTGACCCACCTTTCAATATCAAGTTATATTTCTGTATGTTTTGTCTAGTAATATATACGTTTTTCATCATGAAGACCTTTTTATTGTGAACGTTATGTCAGTCCATATCAACACACAATTGTTGTTGTTTTTTTCAGTCGACCACCCCCCTACTGGCCACACTAGATCCTTTTTGGCCCCAGGTGTAAATAGGCCGAGCAAAGTCATGTGCTCCTGAGAATGTGGGAGGAAATGCCATAAATACAAACTTTGCTTCATGTTTTCTCTGACATTTTCCACTATTTAAAGCTTGACATCCACTCTTAATTATATCATCTTAATGTGTTTAATGGCGATTGATTTGAGAATGAGCAACTGCCTCAATGAACCTCCTCCTAATATATCATCGACTGAACTTTCTCTCTCACTGTTTTATAATAATTGCAGTTCATATTAATAGAAATCGTACCTGAATGCTCATTATTTTTAATCTATATAAAGTCATTCAAAAATGCTTCTTGTGGAAATTCAAATCAGTAAATCTGTTGTGTGAATATGCCGAGCCCCTCTTAAAATCCTTAAAGTGTGTTGCATTTACCCAATCCACCTCATTTAATTGTAAATAAGGTCACATTGAGGTTCAAATCATTTGTTTAATAGCAGAAAAGGTAGATCAGTAGCGGTTGCACTGTGGTTTTCTAAATCTAGAAAACATTTTTGTTCGTTAGTGCTTTCACTGTGACTGTTCTATAAATCTGAGGTCAAACCACAATTATGTATAGTCACTGTTTTGTTATTCTTATATGCATTGTTTACCTGTTTAATTGTTTTACCTCTTAACTCGTGCATTTTCAAACATTACAACCCCAAACCAAGATACTGTACAACATGTTTGCCTTTGAACAACACATTAACAATAATGCAACTGTTCACATGTATCCACAACTAATTTAATTAGAATGACTTGGTAAAATTGAGCATTTCTTGCAAATTTTTTTTGTTTACAGTACTATATTCCATCACATTGCTGTCCCAATTTTGGCTCTGTTAAGTAACTTCTTTCTGATACAATGAACCTTGGATCTCTACAGACACATGGAGGGGGTGATTTTACCTGAGGCAAAGCCAAAGGCTGTGTACCCACCACACACACAAAAAAAAAAAAGTTTAGTTTGTTGCTGCAGAAGGGTCAGCCTCTCTTTGAGATATATACATGTATTTTCTTATTTTGGAAATGTTTCTGTCTAGTAAAGAAATGGAAGGTATCATGATGTTGCTGTACCTGTATATAATTGATGAGGTGCAACACAGTGATTCTGTGGTTTGCACTGCTGCCCCACACACAACGTGGGTTTGAACCTTGTCCCTTGGGAGTTTACAGCACTGCATTTGTCAGGTTTAAGCCTCAGTCCAAAGAACTATAGGCCAGGAACCTTGCTGAAGTGTGCAAGTGTGAGCCCTATAATAAACTTGCAACCTGTAGCGAATGTTTCTCTGCCTGCTGCTTGCTGCTTTAGGCTCCTTGGGCTGTGACCTTGAATAAAAAGCCAGACAACCTGATGTTGGAAAAACACAGTCATTTATTCATGACCGCATGAATAAACTTGTGAGGATGTTTTGCTTACTGCTCTTTTTCCTTTGAAATTTTCAGACTTGGAGAACTTTAAGACTCACAGAAGAAGCTCTGTCTCCGTCCGTGAAGGTCAAGGCGTGGTTCTGCTGTGCGGCCCTCCGCCACACTCTGGAGGTAAAACACCGCATTATCATTTTTATTGACTGTTTGGACTGTGTTGGCAAGCATGCAAAAACAGATGTCTGTTTTAAACTGGTAATTATAAGCTGGCTGACTGAGAAACAGATGTGAATGAGATCGCAGTGTTTGACATGTTTTCAGATGGGTGTATGTGGTTTGAAGCGCCCAGTGTTTGGTTGGGCCTGTGCTGATTAAGATCCAGCTGTTGCAGTGGCACCTTTGACTTGGTAATCAACACCTTACATCTGTTGCTATGGGACCTGAAAGGTTTCAAAGTGAGTCTTGCATCTCTTAGGTGACATCAGTCTTGGTCAGGGCATGAGAAGTGCAACAGCGTCACTGTCAAAACCCTGCAGCTGAGGCTGCTTTGATTAAAGCCCTAATTTGCTGCTTCATTGTAATGTTAAACTATTGTATAACAGCCCAGTTTATTCACCATTGTCCCTCAGACTGAAGAGAAACAATAACCATGAATGAGTAATGTGAATTTGAACACGGGATTGTCTTTTTCTTCTGCAGTGTGACATATTTCAGAGCGAAATGTTGGCAGGATGTAGTTACAGGGAGCATTTAAATCAAATATGTTTGATTTAAATGCCTCCACCTCCCACACTTGCACTGCTGGATGAGGAGGAAGAGAAAAAAATGGAATCAGACTTCAACCACGCTTTTATATGCTGACTGATAACACCCATCTCCTATGATATCCATTCACTAATTATAGTATAGACCTACAAGCTAAAGGTCAAGTGCATTTAGACCCCTTTCAGACCTGGTATTATCATCCGTCCTCAGTGAAACGCTAGCACTAAGTATGACTGTTCACACTTGGCGTTAAAATGTTACCTGGATTTTACATCAGGTCAGCCTGATGGGGATTTTGACCTCTTGTCAAAATCTATTAAGGATTTTTATGTTCACAGTAAATTTGCATCTTTTGCTCAGCTACAATCCAGTTATGATCTCCCGTCTAGTAATTTTTTCCCGTTATGTGCAAGTAAGGAGCTACATGTAAAGCAACTAGCAACTTTCAGTCCACTGCCCAAAGAACATACCTTTTATGACTGAATGACATAAACTCCTACCTCGAAATACTTGATTTTGCAGCTTGTTCGTTTATTCTTCCAGGCTACTCTCTCATATTAGTTCATATTAGTGATGCATGGGCCTTCGATTTAGGAGAGCCCATAACTGATGATCTGTGGGGCAGGGTGTTGAGCGGATCAGGATATGCTCCATCAATGCCAGACTGCAGCTTATCCAGTCGTTCATTGGTTGCATTTTTAAAAAAAACCATGCTGAACACAATTTTGTGATAAATGTAAGGCAGCTGAGGGGACTCTTGGACAACTGTTTTGGTTCTGGCCCAAGATCTCATCTTTCTGGGCCATCTTCCACCTCTAAAGTGTCATTTATACGAGACAATTAGATCCTGATAGTCATTAAGCAATTTTTGCTTGCTCCAGTTATTCCTACAAACTCCCTTCTGCTTTACAACTCACTCTCAGATTTGGCATGGCAGTTGCTCCACGTGTGATTTTAAAGGAGTGGAATTCGGCCTCTCCTCCAGCTTTAACCACTTCTTCCCTGACCCTCTTTTTGGAGTCCCTGCTCGAAAATGACGTGCCCAAATAGAGTAAATCTCTGCAGTTACAAGCTCTATGTGGATTATCTTGGTATCGAAATACAGATAACACTTGTGAGATTCGATCAGAGGTGTAAGTATCACTGTAAATGCCACTGTGTCAGAGTAAATGTACATGGTACACAGCATAACTGAAGGATTTTTTTCTCTCACCTAAAAAGATATTGCATTTTAAAGCAAACATCACCTTTAAAATATGCAGTAGGAGCTTAAAAACACACGGAGGTTATGTAACAACATGTAGACATGAACTGTGCAAAGTCTGATGCTGCTGAAATGAAGCAGAGTGAAATTACATAGGTTTTAGTAAAGAGATGTCTAGGCTTTCTCTCTTTTGGCACAGTTTGGCACCATCTGTGCCATTTGAGATTTCTTAGGTACCAAATTATTAAAAAACCATTTAATTGTATTTATATGTCACAACAGATCTAAAAAGAACTTGTTTTGAAAAAAAAAGTATGATAACTCGCTGTAAATCGATGCTTCCTGTGCGGTGCGTAATAACAACTCTGTGACTCTGCAGCGTCTTCAGTTACGCCGCGCCATAGCTCTGGCTCACCTTGATCAATTAGGGTGATTGACAGCTCGTTTTAAACCTCTAAACCGGTAGAATCAGACCTCGGTCTCCAAATGCATGTGAATCACTTCATTAGCGAGTTAAAAGGACATAAATGCATATGACACATTTGTGCGGACATTCGCCCTTCTCTAATCAGAACGATATATTGTCGCTCTGTAATGATCAATCAGACTGGGATTTGTTCCCAAAGCATGCTGGAAAGCGTTGTTCTTCATTAGAAGTGGTTTTGTTCCAGTGGAAATAACTTATTTTGATAAAGAGCAAAGATAAGACAACATTTCTGCTTGTATTTCTTGAAAGTCAGTTGTTGTTTTGCTCTTATTTTGGGGCTGGATCCGTGAATCTTGGTCGCAGAGTGATAAAAAAAAATGGTACCGCTGGAATCTGTGGGTTCTCCGCTGTCCAGTTCACGCATGTTTTTTTTGTCTACATAATCACGCTGACGCTCCGGTGCCGCTTTTTCAATGTGTGTGCTGTAATGTTTTTTTTCGCTCCTGCTGGTTTGATCCATCGGTGTTTTAACTGTGTTTCGTGAACATAAGAATGGTTTATATGAGCTTTTAGCTGAGTCAGACAATCAGACAATCGGACTGTTTTGTGCAAGAAAGTATTCAAAGATGCGTTTAGCAACACATCTAAATAATGATTTTGACTGCACTATCTTGTCATATGTTTGTTGTATGTATCTGGTAAAGGTTGTGGAAGCTCTTGATCCTCGGTCAGTTAATAAATACTTGACTTAATATGCTGCCCCTGTCTTTATGTGGTTGCTGGACACATCTTGTGTTCTGTTTAGATATTTTAGATCATACATTAGATTCATGTAAATAATATTTGTTTATCAAGTTGCCATCTAGTGGACACAAGACAGACTGTTAATCATCTAACAACAGATTGATAGTGTTCTTTATGCACTTATTGAATGGGTCACTTTAATCATTATCAGAAAAAAATGCCCCCCCACCCCTGAAATTTTCTTCAGGAGCTGCCACTGAAATTGAATACAGTGATATGCATCTGGTTTAGAGGAGATCAGCTGAAAAGGCGGTCTCTAAACTGTCCTGAGGACAGATTGCATTTATGCAGCCCAGGAACGTGGACACAGCAGAATGTGGTTTTGTGAGCTAGCTTAGCTGGGTATTTACTTTTTGTGAGTAGTTATTCATGCCAAATCTAACACATAAAATGTGCCACCATTGCAGAAGATGAATTTTAATACCGAATGCCTAAAAAAGCATTGAGAGTGTTATTTTTGACAAATTACAGTCTTGTCTTAAAGTGACCATCTTGTGGCTTAGCGTCATATTTAACATAGCAGACACAATCCTAGTTTCAAAAATCTTGGCCAACTCTTGCCAAGAAAGCAAATTGAATAAAATTGCTGATGTACTGCTTGTCATGTTTCACAGTCCACTGTTATTCCAGGAACACGTGGCATGGATTGGATTTGCCATAATGCCTTGTATGAATTTCTAAGTTGAAACTTTGAGCTTCTTCATATTTCCTGCTTAATTGCAGCAGATGCGTCCTTTCATTGCTTCTCCCCTCCTCTTACTGCCCAGCGACAGCTGCCTGGATTACACTCCCCCAGCTGACATCCACCCAATATCACTGATCCCCACGCTGGTCCACTGCTGTGGTCAAAATGATGCTTGTCACGAATTGACTGTAATTGTTTGGAGCTTTGTGTCCTTTTGGGGGTTTTATCTGGTGGAAGCTTGGCAAGCTCTGTGGCAATGTGGACTTTAAGGTTTATTTGCAAATAGTTCAGCTGGCGTGTCTGTACCTGACTGCCGTCTATACTGTTGCTGCACCCACTCTTTATTCCTGCCAATTTGTGCTGAAGTAATCCAATTAAGCTTTGGTTTTTAAGACCAACGGGGAAATAATTCCAACATGTCGGGCATCTTCAGGCACATGAAAAGCCCCCTCAAGACACTTGTCTCCTCACTAATAGAGAGGACCAATACAAGCTGTCAATTAGAAGTTCATTTTAGTGAGTCATATCTCTCAGGTGGAGCAGAGGCTACTATCACTTATCTCTCGATGGCTGCTGTGTGGTCCAGCTTGCATTGATGAGGGGGGGATTCCCTCACCTCCTCATTTTCAATCTGGTGTTATTTCCTCATTGTATTTACAAAATAAATGCCAATAAATGTGCAAAATGTGCAGTTTTAGGGATGTATTTAATGAAACCAGATGTATTTATTTCCATTCAATTTTTCAAATATACCATCATACATTTGTGGGTTAAGACAAAAACAGTGTATCTAGTCTCCGTAGGTTGTACGCGGTTTCCCTGTCATTTGTTGTTATTATTTTTATTTTTGAGAAAATATTGAGAAGCGCAAAGTTTTTGCCTGAGATACATGTCACACTGAAATGGAGCAGAGAGTAAGAAGTCTATGTCAGTCCTCCAGCTGATTTTGATGGGAAATTATATTTTGAACAGTAACGGTACTTGTGAATGACAGCCATGCTCTCCATGCTGAAACATAAGAGAGAGAAAGAGAGTCCCTCATAATGTTTTTTTTTAATTGTATTAATTTAATGCAATATTTAACTCTATGCTATGCAATAAGGGGAGTATTGCTAATTTAAATGGATTATTATGACCATTCCTCAACATTAAAGGCATTTTAATAGTCGCTTTGGAGTTTTTTTCCTTGACTTTGTTACATAGGCATAGTTACAGATCGATTATTAATCAATTGCTGAATAAATCGTTAACAAATTTTATAAGCAATTCATCAGTTTGACTGTTTATATATATATATATATTTATTTTTTTTTATCAGATTTTTCAGCTTCTTAAATGTGAATATTTTCTTTGCTGACATAGGGCGATTGGTGGGCTACATCCTGGACAGTTTGCCAGTCCATCACAGGGACACATAGAGACAAACAACCCCCCCACTCTCACATCTACGGTCAATTTACAGTGTCCAATTTACCAAATCCCCATATTGAATGTTTTTAGGCTGTGGGAAATGCATACATGGGGAGAACATGCAAACTCCATGCATAAATGCCCTTGTCCTGGCCAGGTCACAAACACATGTCTTCTTGTTGCAAAGGCAAGCGTGCTAACCACTACACCTAACATGTGGCCTTTTAAGAAATCATTTAGCTGAATAATCATAATTTTCCCGTTTTTGGAAACACTGATCCACTCATTTTCTGACATGGACCAAACGATTACTCGGTTAATCTAGAAAATAATGGGCAGATTAATAATCGTTAGTTGCGGCTCTCGCAAGGTTCCTGGCACTAAACACGCACACACGGTCAGCCGAGCTGTTGGTTAGGGTATCAAACAATTTAAATGTTGTTGGTGCAGCAGCAAGGAGAGTCAGTGATTTGGCAACAGCATTGTGACTGCCTTAAGCGGCAGGGTTGAATGTCACATGACCTGAAAGCTTCCTCAGTTACATGTTGTTTTATATTTCCATGTAATTTAAATGTAATCAGCCTGGAAAAAAAAAAATGAGTGGCATCAGATATGTTTTATGAAAACCTCTCACTAAACTGAGTTCTTCGTGGTAATTGTTCACTCTGGGAAAATGTGTATGACTGTAACTGGTAGTTGGTGTAAATGTGGTGCTTAACTGGATTTGTTTATTGTGTCCAACCTTTTCTTTGGTGGATCATTTAGAAAAACAAATCAGCCGAGAGCTTGAAGCCAATAAATCTCATAAATTAAACTACAATAAATGCATTTTGCTAACATGCAGAGAGGACTTGATACAGCTTACTGTGGTATGCTATAAAGCTTAATTGTATTCCATACTGAATATTAAAGATGCCTCGATGAGCTGCACTGGTGCGATGGATGACATTTTCCTTCATTGCCATTAACACACTGTTTTTTTTTTTTTGTTCTGAATCAAACCCACAGCACCCTCCTGCTGTATAGACTCTGTTAAACACCAAATGTTGATTAATCTGCTGCTGAAAATAGGCTCTAATAAATGCAAGTTTGAGATTAGTTCACTTCAAGCCATAGTGCCTCACTGTTTTAATGGCTCAGCCTTTTTCTTTCTTTCTTTTTGAAAAATGAAACTAAAAATGTGTGACCTGTTTTTTTAAAGATTTATATCTTCAGTATTTATGAATGGACCTTGGTGCCACATACAAGGTTTCTTTAGTTTACACTGTTCCTGAGATTTTCATTTCATTCATTTGTGTTTCAGTGATTTAATAAAGCTCTTTTTTCTCTGTTTTGAGTAATTTGGGTAATCTATTTTTCTTTTGTTTTGATTGTTGATTCACATAATAGTCTGCAAAATGTTTCTGAAATAACAATTCAGTTATTTAATAACTAAATTGTTGTTATTTCAGAAAGAGTCGAAATTACTTTTCAGGTGAATGTCGCACTATATTTAAGAGGTGTTTGGATTTTTAAAACATTTTCATTTTCAAACTTTCTTTTGTATCTCATACAATTAGAAAATAGCAGAAATCTTGTAGAAGAATCTAGTTAATTCAGAAAAAAAGACAGGCAGAATTCTTGTTTTAAAATGAAAATGTGGTTTGATTATTTAGTTGATTGAAGTTTATTCGAAGTGAACACACATAATATGCTTCCATGGTGACGAGATGTTTCAAATTAAATAGATCATTTAAATAGCATTTTCAGGGCACAGCATGGCTGTGGTGGTTTGGGCAGCAATAACATGAATGCTTTTAACTCACTGAACACAGCCGCACCATATGACAGGTTCTCTCAGCAGATGTGAGCGCTTCCCAACAGCACCAACCTGACAAACTCATATTATCATATTTCCTCGAAATGCCAAACCTCCCACATTTTCTCTTGCTCTTTCTTGTGTCCTACTTGTCTTTCTGCATGGATGAGCTCATGCTGCATGCATACATATATACATACATACATACAGCGGGCAGGACAGCTGCCTGCCATGCATAATGTGCCCCCTGAGAGCCGCCTCTGGCACCACCAGTGATTCGTGCATGCACTCAGGAGTCCCACTACTACGGGAGGGTGTACAAACATATGGCAGCGATAAAAGGGGACGTGGCAAGCTTTTCCTTGAATGTGCCACACACGTGGACAATTTGATTAAAAACGTGTGATGGAGGGAAGGTGGTTTAGGTGGCCTCAGAGTCATTATTGTCTTGTTAATGGCTGTCAGGCTGCCAATGCCACACTGAGATCCTGCCTCCTCCGTTTGCTAAGGGAAGATTATAAAATATGACTGCACATGGCTGAACATATGAAAGATTTCCTTCATGTCTGTGGCACTGCAAGTATGTAGCATAGACAGGGAGGCATGGACACACACATACTATAGGACAAACACAAACTCTGTTTTTCTTAGCCATAAAAATTGTTAAGAAAAACCCTGTTGTGAGCCAGTGAACTCACCTGTTCTCTTGCATTTGTTATCCAAACAATGCCAACGTTGGCACTTGTGTCTTTAGCTTTGTGTCTTGGCTTGTGGAGACATTTCAGCAGACACACACACAGACGGATCGGAAATTACCAATCCAACTATAGAGATTTCCGATCCGTCAATCCGTCTGTATCGGAACCCAATACCGATACTGGATCAGATCGGCCCCATCCTTATGGGGTATGTAAACTTTTGATCAGGGTCATTTGGATAGTTTGTGTTGTAATTATGCTTTAAAAGGAGAAAACACAGTTTGAAAATAAATGGCTTAAACCAAACACTAACCATGAGTGAAAGAAGAGTTTGCGTGTTATCATTCATATTCTCTGAAAATATATAAAATATATAACCCGATATATATATATAGATAGATAGGTATAGACTGAGAGATAAAATACATTTAAAATGAAATGGTGTAACCCCTTGCTATATCAGATTACAGTACCAAAAGATCCCCATATTTTCATATAAATATCTTCTCTGTCTTGCAGTCTGTAGCATAGTCTTTCATAAGAGGAAATCTCAGACATGTTTTTCTTCCAATAGCACAAACCCTTGTGTAACTATGATAATGTGAAGTGCACTTGTGAGCGATGCGCTGGGTCTTAAAGGGTTAGTTGTACAGATAGAAGCAATAGAACGTTGGACTCATGTGACTCAGTCTGACACTTTTTCACACTTTGTCTCAGTTGAAACCAGCAACCTGAAACTGAGAGGGGTGAACAACCTGCATTGTTCAACTTAACGACTCTCTAGACAGGTACCAACCTCAGAGGTTAAATACCTGGTTTTCCCCACCAGCTAATTAGAATTGAAGAAGCCTTGGATAAGAGGTGAACTGTCTTCAACTCAACTCAAGCAGGTCCACTCGCCCATGGCTAACTACTGAAGAAGATTATGACCTGGATGACTTGAGAACCTCCGCCAACATCTAACACACTGGGCTCTAAAAATGCAATACAGTGAACAAGCAAAAAGTAGTATAAGAATAATTTAACCTGCTTTAATACTGTATTTAAAAAAAAACAATGCTGATAGAACTGATAGAAAGAGGGGATACAACATGTTAGCTGTTCTGTTTCCTCTGTGTTGTTTTTGTGTATTGATAAATGAACTGAAATACATGAACAAAATCCAGTTAAGTAATGTCAGTAAAACTGATGCAATGATCGATTCCTAAATTTCCTGTCAACACGTTTTCACATTTTTCAGCTTCTTAAATGTTCTGTTTTCTTTGCTCCACACAATTAAGAAATCATTACAACTGAAAAGTTTCTTGAAGTCATTCAAGAACATCATAGTTTACAGGTTTAATAAACACAAGATTAACAAACAAGTAGTCGAGAAAGTAATCGAGAAAATAATTGACAGATAAATCGGTTATGATCATCTTTGTTCATGTTGTATTTGCTCATGTATAGTTTGACCTGATGCTGCTGATGATAGTTTCTGATTAACTTTCTCATTTATATTGCCTGTGCATTTGTTTCTTCAAGTCTAATAGCCCTAGAATTACAAAAAATAGAAAATATATATATATATTTCATCCACTAAAACTTTCTTGTTGGCCTCCTGTAGATTTTCGTATTTCTTCACGTCCAGGAATCATCTCTCATATCACACTGTTGTGTATATTCTGTTGTGTCATTAATTATCAATCAATCAACCAATTGATTGACTGAGTGATTGATTTATTAATTATCTTGTTTCCATCGTTTTATGTGAAAAATAAGTACCATTATATCCTTTGTTCTTTGTGAATGCAACACTGAACAACAAGAGATGTTTCTGTGAGGTCTAACTAGGAGTGAAAGTAGTTTCCAATTCTTGCCTGTACTACCTTTCTCACCTCCTTGTCCAAACACCTTTTAAATCCCACTCATTTCTGTGCAACACGAAAAACCCACTTTCTTCCAATCTCACATCATTATTGCTTGAAACTGAAATTCAATTGCATATTGATTTAAAATGCCTGCATTACTTAATCTGACTGGGAAAAAAAATAATGTCACTGACAGATTAATGCAAACCTCTTCTTCACGTTGTTGAATTGCAATGTTCAAGAAAGTTTGAAGAGCCTGGTTATTGATTTTCACATACAATAATGTAGAGAAACCATGATAAATAATAGAGAAAGGAAAATGACCAATACAGTGACAATTGTTTGTAGTATTAGTTCCTCTGGATTCAGAGGCTATGAAATCATCTTTTCTTTTGTTTTCTTTTTTTTCAAAGGGTGACCTTTAATCGTGATTATGTAAATGTCCATGTAGCCACTGGGAAAAAAAGACATTTTGTACAGCCCATAAAAACATAGTATTCACCACTCAGTAAGTAGGCTTTAACTTAAAAAGAAAGAAAGGAACAGGGCAACATTATTGTTTTGTGGTCTGTAGCCAATTTGCAGCAGCCTTTTCAAATGGCCACTTGAATATCCTTGAATAATTGTGACTTTCAATGTCAAATGAAAAAAAAAAAAAGATGTCAGTTCTCTTTTGAAGGCACCATGAAATTAAATGAAGCGCCACTTTGTTTGCTTTCAAGGTCTAATCTGTCCATGGTATGAGTAACCTTTGCCCTGTGCTTCATGAAGCCCTTTCATGTCAGTATTTGTGGTCTAATGTAGAAACCATGAGAAAATAATAATTAATACATTTACTTAATGGTTTCTTTTGCTCTGAAAGGTGTGGTTCATGTGGAGAGGCGGACCTATGAGAATGGGCTTCAGTGGGTGGGGGTGGGGTTTTGTGGGTCTATTTTTCTTTTCTATTGTCTATTTTCAATATTTTCTACTTGTTGTATTACCATAATATAAAATTACTCATTCATTTTTTTTTTTTTTTTTTACTGGGAACACCAAATGTGGGACTATATGGCTACATTTTATTTGTTGAGATGTTGATTGTGGAGGATAATGAGAGGTGATGAGACAAAAACAAAACCATTTATGCTGTAGGAAATTTGTAAAAAAAAAAATGTGTTC
This sequence comes from Microchirus variegatus, assembly GCF_963457635.1. Classification (NCBI taxonomy): domain Eukaryota; kingdom Metazoa; phylum Chordata; class Actinopteri; order Pleuronectiformes; family Soleidae; genus Microchirus; species Microchirus variegatus. The sequence goes on from NC_139808.1 coordinate 18,058,861, forward strand.
AGATTAGGCCATGCACTGTATCAGGGAGGGTTCAAAGCATGTTCATTCGCCTATGACACTGTGCATTGCTCCTATATTAATTACTTTCTCTTTTTCTTACGTCAGGGATTATTCTGCTCTAAATCTGATTAGCAGACGACCCATTTCACAATCTCAATGAGTAATCGCCTTTCATAATCCCGTAATCAGTCCACACACCCCCCCCCCCCCACCCTTCCTCTTCATGAGTCTGAGGACTTCAGCTCTCGAAAATAATATCACATGTCACTGTCACAAAAATCCATAGAGCCTTTTTTCACAGATTTAAATGAATGTAGCAGTTACCTTACAGTGAAGACGAACTTCAGTGACTTTGACAGTAAAGCAGGAAACGAGACGTGCTGTTCTGGCTGAGAGTGACACTCCTGAGTTTGATTGCAGTTTCTAATCGTGTATGAAAAGGTCACAGAGGAGTCTGAGTGTAGAGAGCGAGCGCACATTTCCCAGAAGACTTGTGTGAATGACACGCTTCCCAAATCTCCTTCTAAGCTCCTTAAACCTTGCAGTACACACAGCTGTTGTTATAGTTATATTTGAAGTGTGTGTGTGTGTATGAACGTATTTGTGGATTAGGAAGGACAAAAATTGGAGGCAGTTATCAAACGATGTGGAGCACACTGTAGGTTCACATGTACAGCTTATATACATACCTGTCAGATTTCATATTGAGAACTCATATCTGAGTTTGCTGTATGGTTCTCTTTGTGGCTGATGTGTAAGCACCTCCGTCCTCGGCGCAGGGCTGCAGTCACATGTCAGGTCCTTATAGGCTCCCTGGTGCTGCAACATAAACACAAAGCCCTTGCTGCCCGTGGAGATTTCATCCCAGAAGAAATGCTCTGTCACCTGCTGTGCAAGGGAAAAATAACAGTTGTTGAAAACATGACGGCTCTGTCCACGGCACATAGCTTGCTTAGCAGAGCACTGGACTGCAGTGTTAAGTTGAATCCATAAGCCTTTAACGCTATAGGTGGCTTTTACAACTATATTATTGTGTTTGGTGTTGCAGAGAGTTCAGCTCCATTTGTGGGTACTGTTCACTGCTTTCAGACTGCCGGCTTTCAAATGGGTTTATGCTGTGACTAAAAAAGTACATTATAGAACAACTATAGGGTGAACCAAATGACTGTACAATTAGAAGACCTAAAATAATAAAGTAAAATAGAAACATTTGAGTTGAATAACATAAAAATAGAATACGATAGAAAAAGTGCATAATAGCATTTTAAGGCAGAAGTTTTAATTGTAAATGGGTAAATGTTCCAAAGCCTTGGGGTGGCTATAACAAATCTGCTATGTGCAACTTGTGCATGTGCAGGAGCAATATAATCATTTTATTGTTTATATCGGAAACTAAATGAACAACGTATAGGATATAATTGTAGAGTCTGTGCAATGAAAAGTGGTAATCACTTCCAAATCCGCTCCAGATCCCAAGGTGACAGAGGGAGAGATGTGTCAGGTCTAACCAAAGACATTTATTTCACAATGATATAAAACAGAGGGAAAAGGCAGCATGTGTTGCATTTGAATTTGCGGGGATTCTCAGTTCACCAAATGTAAGTGGTTTTCACCAGAATATCATCAAAATACAAACACACTGGCCTCTCTCTGAGGTCTATTCTGGGTCTTGGGGGATATTACTGCATATGCAGTGGAAAATGAGTATTTAAAAGTAAAATTTAAAGCATTTTGTGGCTCCAGTCGGTGGTGTGTGAAGTTCAATAAACTTCCTCAAGTAACAACATGGGAATTGGCTTTGGTTTGGGCTGGAGATTAAGTTAGACCGAAGTAATCTCATCATGTCTGTAGCCTGCTCCTTTTCCCTCACTTAAAGCTGCATTAGCTCATTCTGACATACAAATCTGTCACTGACATGTCAGTGCTGTATTGTCCTTACGTGTGGGTACAGGTTCTATGTAAAAAAAAAAAAAAAACATATCAATATCAGTCCATTACAGTAATTTTTACATCTTTTAAATTTGACTAAAACAAACACTGAACACGCTTGTGGTGATGCATTTGATAACATGTCATAACCAGTCATTTAAAAAAACAAAAACATTCTGCTTCTTTCAAGAAGACATAAACAGCCCATATTTTTACAGTCTGTGCTTTGTGATGCATTTATGCAAAATTATGGTATGTTATATATATATATACGAAATTATGTAAATTAAGTTTTTGGGATCATACTTGATTTCATTTAATTCCATATGTTGTTGACCATTTTCTTTATCTTTACAGAAGTATTTTATGTTCTGTTATTAATTTTATTTGCACGCATTAGTCTCAAAATGTCTCATTTATTTCAGTTATTTTAACATCCTGTGTTTTTGTTAATGACCTGAAAAGCACTTTGACTGGTATTCAAGTTCTTTGAAAGGTGCAATATAATTTAATTTGATTGATTTATTTGACCTGCACTTCTGTGTTGTAAATTGGCGTAATGCTCTTTAAAAAAAGCCAATGAAATTGGAGCTGTTAATTGTGCCTCATTATTACACACACATTATTCATGTGTGTTTTGTACAGATAATATTTCCTCCTGGTAAAACGAGGTTATTGACTTGACCTTCAGCTATTGTGTGGCAGTATCACAGTAACCAGGTGTCTCACATGTGCAGAACCTCTGAGGATTCTTGTTGTCCCGCATGTCCCACGGCGCTCGGCTTCACCTGTTGAAAGAATGATGCAAGCCAGAGTCTGTGCTAAAGCAGTATCAAGATAGTATGTTGCAATCTGGCTCCTTTGCTTCAGGGAACAGAAATAATAGTCATGACGTTTCTCCTCAGTGGCATGTGTGTGTCTATTGTGCTTCCTTGTGATACAGAACCATGGTGCACTTTATTAGAAGCACAACAGTCGCATGGATTCAGCTCTTTTCTGTTCTTTTGAGAACTTCATCCCTGTAGATTTGTCCAACCCAGTTGCCAGGATCATATGTTGCACTTGCACGTTCCTGCAAACCAAAGATATGTGTGACAGTTTTGAACCAAAACAATGTCTACATACATGCATATTAATGTGAATGTCTAAATAGCTTGTGATGCTTTTGGCAGAAATTATGAAGTAAGTTTGGAGCTGGAAAAGACCACGTTTTAAGCATGTCCTTAAAGCGGACCTAGACGGGAAGTTCCAATTAACGCTGTTTTTTAGTGTGTATCTGCATCATTACCTTGTTTAAGAAGCCCTGAAGGTTCAAAACAAACATTTCAGCCACTGCTGAGAACGCTGTGTTTTATTGTAATCTCGGGCTCAGAGAGATCTCTGAAAAAACCTGGTCCGGTTACGTAAACAGCGGTTCTCCGGAACAGCAGATCTTCCTGCTCCGGGTACATCCGGTTGCGTACATTGAACAACAGAAGAAGAATAACGTCCGTTGTGGAGGTGTTTCACGAGCGACAGTGTCTTCTGACTCTGGGTCTGACTCCGGGTCAAAGTCATAAAAGGGACTGCGGCGGGGAGTCGTGACGAAGCTATTTTTAAACATTGTTAAAACAATGTTTTGATAATGAGTAGCAGTGCATCCACTGTTCCAGAGGGGGGAGCTGCGCTTCTGAGAGCGGGTGTGCTGAATATGTCACTTCCGGGTATTGGCCAATCACAAGACAGTTGGGAAGCCTCTACGCTGGCTGGCCAACACTGGAGAGCTGAGTCTGAAATATCGCGGCTGGGGAACAGCATCAGAAAAGAGGATTTCTATCGGCTCGTTTACAGCAACTAGGAGGTTTTTGACCATAAAGACAAGTTAATGTATGTAAATAGAGATCCATAACTAACATATGTGCACATGTGCAACAGGACCACTCTATGTGAGCTTTAACTGTTGTGCTATCACCCATAAGAATCTGTTCTTCTGTTTTGCAGCCCCAAGATTTACAAAGTCTACAAAGATGTGAAACTAGCAATTTGAGACCATTAACTCCTCCGCAAAATGTTTTCTGATGATATACATGGCAGATGTGTCATATGCATATGAAACATTTTACCATGGTTTGCAGATAAGCAAAATAGCAGTGTTTATCTGGGAGACAAAGCTGCTATGTCAACTGCACTTTCATGCTGTCAATCTCCCGTTTCACCACATCCCAGAGGTTTTCTTCTCAATTCAGCTCCTTCTCCTGATCTCAGTCTGAGATTTTTACTGTGTAACACAGAGCATTATCATTCTGGAAGTAGCCATTTGAAGGTGGTAAAATGTGTCCGCAACAATACGTACACTGGCTGTGGTATGATCAATTTGGAATTATAGCTGTAGTTCAGGTTTTCTGAAGGGTAGTTGTGAGAAGTATTGACTGCACTGTGCATGCCCACGGCTCACCCCCTGCAATGAAAACCAGCTTGAGACAGGAAAACTCACTTTTACTGAAAACATGGCTGTCAATGGGGACACAAGAATAGAACAGATTTTAAAGATTAAAAAAAAAAAAAAAAGGCTTTCCTTAGAAAATCTGTAAAAACGACATCTTCTTGCCTTTTTCTGACCAGAATATCATATTTGCTTTGTAAACTGCACACAACAGTCATTTGAGATAATCGGCTATTTTCCATCACAGCACACATGAATTGTTGCTCCACCGCTGCCTCCAGCAGTGAATGTGTTATTTGTTGACCTCAGTGTTTGAAATGCTTTATTCAGATTTGCTTAAGTGACATAAACTTACCTAACAAGTAGAGGAGCAGCTCCTGTGTGCCCACGAGCAAAAAACTTTGATTTTCTCTTTGGATTTCGGTAAAGGAGAGCCGTTTACAGACTTTACTTTTTCTAGTCACAAAAGGCTGAATAAATCACTGTTCATATATTTAAGGTATTGTAGACTTGAACAGGCATAGGTTTTATGAGATCATCCTTTGGTTTAATGTCTGTAATCGGTTTCTCCTTGTGTCTCCACTTGCAGCAATGTTTTTAGTGAGGACACTTGTCCATTTCTCTACCAGGTTTTTGGCACAGGGTGCGTCCACAGCATGATTAACACTGAATGCGAGTCAGTCCAACCAAACTTAAAACAAAAACCCAAACTACCAATTTAAGGGGCAAAGATAACATACTGTACATCAGGCGGGTTCGGGCATTGGATGCTGTTAAGAATGACCAGAGTAGACGACATTGGTGTTTAAAAGTCTGTGTCTACTACAGCCTCAGATGTCTGCTCACCTCAGGTTTTGATGTGTTGTGGATTCTGAGGTGCAGTGCTGCTCACCACAGTTTTAAAGCTAGGCAGTGAGCCAGTTGGGTCATTCTCCTCTGACCTCTATCATCAGCACTGCTACTGTTCCACATGGACGATCCCTGGATGCCTTTTGTATTTCACTCCATTCTGATTAAATTGTAGAGACTATTGTTTGTGGAAAAAATCCCAGGAGGTCAGTATCCTTCCAGAAATCCTTCATCCAGCCCATCTGGCACAAACAATCATGATCACCGAAGTCATAGGCCCAATTCCATTTCTCATTTTTACCCCTGCCCCTTTCACTACCCCTTGCCCCTTAATGGTTGATGGTTTTGCTTGAAATCTGGTAATGCTTGAAATCTACCCCTTCAAGAATGTGACACATCATCACATAAGCAGATGCAACTTGTTTTTGCCATACAATCAACATGCCATTGTCCAAAATTGTTAAAAACGAGTGCTTTAGCCTTTCAAATAGACCGGATCTAAGTACCCAATGGTGAATGGTTTGTATTTATATAGCACTTTTCTAGTGTTGATGACCACTCAGACTCAGTGGGGTTAAGTGTCTTGCCCAAGGAGGCATTGGTATTGTAGACTAGTGGAGCTGGTAATTATCAATTAGTTTTTTCATATAAATTATTTGTTGTACAAATTAAAAGTATTTGATAAAGAATAAAATACCAGTTTCTTTCAACCAGTCCCATTTTCTGTCTGTAATAGGATGCTCAAGAATAATAAAATAGTGCAATAATATGCAGTGTCTCGTGACAGCAGATGCATTATGTGCTTTTACTATTACAGCAGGTGTAGGCTAACCCAGCGTGAGCACAAAGAAGTGCTGCTGTTTCTATACTTTATGACATCACCTTGACTTTTTCTATTGTCTTCACACAGGTCCTTTTCTGCTCAAATTGCTCATTGTGAAAAGACCACAGTCTGCAAAACACAGGGAATAGTATACCGTTACACATTATGAGCTTTTGTTTGTTTGTTTTTAAAGGTTAACAATTACATTTAAAAAAATCGGGACGTCAGTCACGTCACCGAACAACGCCGAAGGACCCGAGTAGTCCCGAGTGACTAAGGTCAGACTGTGTACGCCAGCATCCAAATAATAATAAAGTTAAGATTGAGGGTTAAGCAAGGAATTGGAATTCACCCATAGTCACAGAATTTAACAACATAGCAGCTTCATAACTTACTAACTTTAAAACATCAATACTGTGATCCAAGTATTGATGTATTTATCGTTCACTTTATTACTTGTATCAGGGTTGTCACACCTCTTGGGGAATGCAATTTTTTTGTGTCAGAAAATGTTGAAATACATTGAATATTTCAACAAATCAATCTGCCCTTGTCTTTCATCGTGCCTATGTTTAATCAGAGAGCTTACCTGCTCTTTTACAGTCAGCACTGGAGAAGGGACGGGGGGAAGAGGTTGAGTGCACATCCACCCTGCCAGGCTAGACACAGGCACAAAGGCGGAATGGGTTGTTGCCTTCCTGCTACATCCACACACACTCACTCTCCAGCTGACAGGCCAATGTCGTGCCAGAAATATATGGTAATCACTATCTGCCGACTCCAAGGAAAGGGAATGAATTATCACAACCAGGTTGCAACATGAGTAGTGTTTTTGAAAACGCAAACCACCTCAGAAATGTTTGTTTCTGCCACATGTGCTGTTCAGTTCTCCATCCTGTCTGTGTTTGTGGGTCGGACACAGCACGAGGAGCAGAAAAGGCTGTCAGTGCCTGTCTATTTCAGAGCCTACAGCATTAATGGTCTGCCAGTGTGACCTCGCTGAACTCTTTGTACTACACAATTACTGTGTTTAGTTGTGGACCTAATGCTGCTGACCTCTATTTTCTAATGGGGTAGAGACCTTTAAGGGGCACTCAAGACTGAAATTGCTTGTGTACATCTCCACTCTGTTGACCCTGTTTGTGCTCCCACCAGAGGCTTTTGAGAGCATTGAGCATGTGCATCCCGTCTGCTCCTGTAAGGGAAACAGTAGAGATGGAGGATTCCTGGAGCCTGAAGCAGATTAAGGAGTGCAGCGGTTGGTAACACAATGGGGGACGACAGGAGTTTAACTGAGGAGGATTTTTTTGTTTTGTTTGTTTGTTTTGAGTTTCTTTCTGTGTTGGTTTATTCCTGTGCAAAGAGGCGGCCTCTCAAAAAGACAATTCACTAAATCTGTGAATGTGTAGACTCTAATCGGAGCAAATTGTCAGTCTGTGGCTGTGTTGTTTGGCTGGACTAAAGCTCTTCTTCATTGCTCGGGAAGGATTTTAGAGAGAGTAGCTAGCTCACAATGCACCACATCAACATGCTTTACCTTGTTTGACACTACTGCACCCTAAGGATGAGTATCGCACTAATATCAGTTCTGCTTATTGATACTGATACGTATCGATATGCTTGTTGACACTATCTATAATTTAATGTTGAAGATGCTTGGCGTCTAGGAGGCATCGTAGCCAGATTCCGGAACCACCTCAACTGGCTCCTCTCGACGTGGAGGAGCAGTGGTTCTACTCTAAATCCATCCCGGATGTTCAAGCTCCTCAGGCTATCTCTAAAGCTGGGGCCCGGCCATCCTGCATTGGAAACTTATTTGGCAGCCTGTATTCAGGATCTCATTCTTTTGATCATTGCCCAAAGCTCACGACCATAGGTGAGGGTTGGAATATAGATTGACCGGTAAATCGAGAGCTTCATCTTCCGGGTTATCTCCCTCTTCACGACAACAGACCAGGTTGAGGGTCCACAGTTCCCCCAATCTGCTTGTCAATCTTCTTCATCCCAACTGCTTCGCAGCAAGAGCTGAAAGTCATCATCTGCAAACACATTCGCTTTGCTAAAATGGTCAAACACATTGCACTGCCTCATGTTTAAGCTTTCATTTGGGTTGCAAGTGTTACCTTGTTAACTCACCTGTTTATTTACATGTGGCACAAATTGCTTCTTTATCGCAAAATTGTGTGCCCAAATTGTCGAGTAACGAGCCACCGTGATGGCACTGATATGAGCAGCTTTTTGATCATTTGGTGACAGCTGCAGAACATGCTAATGTATTGTTTCATGATTCACCAATCTTTCTATAACAGATTTATGATGAAAGTAACATAAATATCGATAATGATATCATCCATTCAAGAGCTTATTGATACATTGTGATTGGTATCAATGTAATATTGGTTCTCATTAACCATCTCTAATGAAGCCTGAAAGCAGGATTTTGCAGAAAGGCATCTGCACCGTTTTGTTGTAAATGTTTGCGTTTTGCAGCATTCCCAAATCCCACTGCTTTATAATTGGACGATTAAAAATGCATATTGTTGTCACAGTGTGCTCTTACATGGTTCATTAATATCAAGTGATGAGGCAGCTGATGCTGATAATATATCATGATGCCAGACCTTTTGAGTACTGTGGTTCTTGTGCATTGACAGATGGCTGCTTTGTTTACTGGCAAAAATTGAAGATTTTTGTTGTTGCTGTTAATCCTTGTCAGAAATGTTGCCTGTGTTTAAATGAATATGTATTGCTTCAAGCATTAGGGGCAGATGCCCCTGGGGACAGTGTCAGTGGCTGATTTTGCTGTGAGGCTGCAGCAAGAGGACGAGAAACAGGCCAAGGCCTGTGTTGTGCAGAAATTAATCACATTATACGGTTGAGAAAAAAAAAAAAAAAAAAATATGGCTGATTTTTCATCTGGTGCCTGACATCAGTACCAGATATACGAGAGCTGCCTGTCAACGCAGTTGCAGTCACTGTTGCTCCACTCCACCATGACTTAGTTTAGTTGTCATATGCTGCCTTGTGTTTACCTCAGATCAGCTGCTGAGCAGGCAGTGCTCATTTTGTCATCGTTGACTCGTATGATGCTGTGTTTACAAAGCTGGAGTGGCAGCGTTCACCATCCTCTAATGGATGTCGAAGTCATTAGGTTTGTTTATTTCACTGTGCATGTGGCAACAACATAAGAAGGGACTGCTCGACCAGTGTTAGCGGCTGTTTCTTCTTTCTGTAATCGGAGAAAAATAACACAGAGGACATCATACCCGCTCATCTTTGACATCGTATTTGTAAGAGGACGCCATGTGTTGCAAACTGCAGCTGTGATCAACTCGTGTTGTAGAAAATAAATGTCAATTTGACCATTCTTTTTTTCCCTCTGAAACATTAATTCTCCAGTAGAACCACAATTCTGCTGTATCCCTTTGTGAACAGTACAAGCACTTATACTACCTCTGCTCTTTTGGTGCATATTCATTTCATTTATTCACCAGCAGACACATATAGTAGAGGTTTTTAGTGCTATTCATACTTGCTAATTGAGCAAGGCTGCACCTTCCTCTTTCTTTTCTTTTCTTTTATTGTTCTGTATTTTATGCTCTAAAAAAATGTTGTGCAGTCTCATTGGGATTAATCAAGATCCTTCCATTAGTGTATAGTAGTTAATACTATTATTGTGATGTGGTAATACAGTGAACATTGAATTGAAGTTTGACTGAAGAAATAATGTCAGAAATGTAATAACTCCTGACCCAAAAGTAATCCCCTAGGAAGGCTGTTGAGAAAGTTTTTACTGTGTATTTTTTTACGTTAATTAGGGACTTATATTTTAGAGTTGTATTTTGAATTTTAATACATGTTATGTTTAGTTTTATAGTTGAATTGCTGTCTGATTTTGTGAGAATGGTGAATGCAGGACAATTTTTTGTCGGACAATGAAGTATTCTCTCATTTTTTTGTCATACAGTATTATAACTTTAGACCTCTGCACATGATCCCTGACATAGTTTCATTGCAGTGCATTGTTCGGCATTTTGCTGAATCAATTCACTTTTCAATTCAATTCAATTTTATTTTTCAATTTGATTTTATTGCCATATGCACAGTGTCACACAGTACAGTAATATTTGCGATAGATGAATTGAAATGTGCGTGCAGATGGCTGGTTGTGTGCAAACGTCCCTGCAAGATCAGAGTGGGGGTGTCCTATAGCCCTATTGCATTTCCTGGTGTTATCATTGTTTGGTCAGTTCCTTAATGGACGCGACGGTAGGAAGAAGCCTTTCAGGAAGCAGGTACAGCACCACTAGTGTGCCATAATAAGCAACCGTGCTGTGATAAGCACCCCTATTGTGCATTTGACGTAAATGCGCGTTGCAGTGATGTTTTTCACAGCAGGGGTGCTTATTACAGCACAACATCAGCTCAGAGTTATCGATACCACTTTGGAAAATAATGCAGCAGAGGTAAACCACAGAAGTGAATACAAGTTTCCCTTATGTTATACTGAAAGTCGAAACCTGTAAACCTGTTTTTTTTTGTTTGTTTTTTTTAATCATAACTACGATAACTTTTTTTGGTCTCTTTTTCTATCACTCTATTCTACCTCTTTTCTTTCTGCATTGATGGAATAATTTCTCATGGTGCATGGTGCAAGGTTGACTTGTTTTTGTCCATGTGGCTGATTCAGGTGAACGCTGCCCACGTTATTGTGTTAGTTACAAACACGGTGACGCAGACCAAGAATGAATATCAACACCAAGACTTAACAGGGAACAATAAATAAATAAGCCCAGATCGTGCAGTTTTTTTCTATTGCCAAAACAAAGCAATCTGTTGTCCATTGTGATGACAATTCCAAACCAAAAATGTCTGATGAAATATTACAATTAAAACACTATTAATGAAGTAGATGTATGGCATAACAAATATTTGTAAAAATGACAAAACCTGTAAGGATAAGAAGAAGAATTTTAAAGTACACACAGCTCGTACTGTGCAACCACTGTTTATCCAATTTTAAATTAAATGTCGGATTTAAAAATCAGTTCAATCATATTTAGACAAATGTGTGAAAGCCTCAGTGCAGCACTTTCGATTGTTTTCGCAGCTTGTCTTGGTGTGATACAGAAATAAAGTTGTTCCTGTTCTCCTGTTCCTGTGAATAAGTCTTATTGTGTTTATTCACAGATAAAAAAAATAAAATAAGAAGGTACAGCAGGATATTAAAGGGTCTTGTAAACCATTAATATTCTCTTGAGGGAGGATGCTCATGGTTCAAGTTATCTTTATTAGGTAACGCTTTCTTTTACAGTCCCCTAATTACCAGGTATTTACCTGGTAAATTCATGGTAACACCAAAGTGTTACTAGGTAATTACCAATGGTAATAAGAAAGTAAATACAGTGAAACTGTTGCCAAAATACTGGGCATTTACCTGGTAACTATATAGTAAATTATAGCGTGTTATTACTGCTGTTAATAAGAAGGTATGTACAGCTAAACTATGGCAAAACTATGGTAAATGTAAGTGTATTATTGGGTTATAAACTGGTAATAAGCAGGTACCTACAGTCCCCTAATTACTAGCTATTTACCCAAGGGGTAACCTAACAAACCTAACCCTAAAAATGTGTGTAATTACATGGAAACAAGCTTGGCTTTCTTTTACAGTACAGTTTAACTTTACTTACCGAGTACATTACTGTGCATTACCCAGTATTTTGGCAACGGTTTCACTGTATTTACTTATCTTATTACCCTTGGTAATTACCTAGCAACACTTTAGTGTTACCATGAATTTACCAGCTAAATACCAGGTAATTAGGGGACTGTAAAAGAAAGCGTTACCCTTTATTATTATTAGGGACAATATGATGAATGCAAAGCATATCACAACATTTGTGTTAAGGAATTATTCAAACATTTAACAGTAACAATATTTTTTCTTTATCTTTAAAGCACGATCTACTCTGATTGTAGCGCATGATCAGTATCAGTACATCGGCCTCGGTGTCTGTGTGTCCTCCCACAGGTGTTGCATTACAAGTTGATTGAGACTTCACTTTTTAATGAGAGCGGAGTAATATGAAACCTACTTTGGGAATACACCCTCCCCCCCTTCTTTGTATCCGGTCTCCATTTTTACATTAATACAATTTATTGTGAGCATGATCTTAGCTATGCGAGGGTATGGTTGTTTGACATGAATATTCAGTGATATTCTGTGAGGCCTGTCCTGCTTCCGTGTCTCCTTGTGTGAGTGAAGCAGTCTTTAACCTCAATTGCAAAACAACAAAGAACTGTTCTGGGAGCGTGTAAAATATAGCATTTTATTTTTGTTATACCAAGTGCAACGCCAAGATTATTGTATATGTTCACCTTTGCATCTTCAGGGTTTAGTCTGAAACAACTGCAGTTGGAGCTCATGTGTAAAGGCTGTTGTTCTCACAATACAATAAAAAGCAGCTCAAAGAGATGCCCTGGTTTCATACGAGGAAGCATTGCGTAACCCATAAAATCAATGCCCTGGATGATATTTGCAAAGACCGTTTCGGCCAGCTGCGTGAGCCATCTCATTATATTTGTGCTCTCTGTGGTATTCTGCAGCTCATGTTGTGCAGTGTAGGCATATGGGTTTTAAACATAGAAGGGAGAGCAGGTGCAGCCATAGTCCAAAGCACTGGAGAGGAAACAAACACAAACAACATGCCTTATCCTGCCTCGAAGTGTCCCTTGTCCCTGTGGACCTCTGCTGTGCCATTACTTTGTTTTCAGCTCCAAACATACAGCAGCTAAAGCCTGAGCCCAAGATCCTGATTCTTACAGTGGCTGCTCCTTTCAGCCAGCAGGAATATGGGCTCATGCTGTGAAATATAGGAAAGCGGCTATAGATGGATCTGGAGGTTTTTGTTTAATTGCCAGTCTGCTAACAGTTGGTACGGTTTGATTGAGCTCTGCTAGAAAATTACACGTTCCTGTCAGTTAGAGAACCACATTACACCATTAGGTTCTCTTGTGTCCTTCACCAGTCACAAACTCACCCAGAAGTCAGTCTTATACATGCAACCGGTTGTGTTGCAAGGCCGCCTTTATTCAATTTTGGATGAAATATGGAATATAAGAAAACAAATGTGGAGCTCCTCACAGTCAAGCACATAATAATATAATATAATATAGTAATAATGAAGCTAATAACACGCAACAAAACGGGATGACAGTATCTTGTTCCTTTTCCCTGGCATGTGACATCAGAGGATTAAGAGGTAATGCAGGAGACGCACACACGATGTCAGCTGAAATAATTCTGCTTTGTATGCAGCCGTTCCTTTCCATTACTGAACTGCATTATAGGTCCATTAATTAGATTTTCTTGAAGTGCATGTGGCAGAGGATGAAAAATGGTGAACATTTTGGAGCTTTACTGTGATTAAATTGATGCTTTTTGCTCATGAGTCATATATTCTATGCAGATTAGTTACTGTGAACGATAAACTGTTAAAAAAAATAAAAGGCTGTACTTTAAATCAGACATTTTCAGTTTGTGATAAGTACAGGAAATAGTTCTGAGTGGGGCTTGTATATGTTCTGCTAAAAGACTGCATTAGCCATAACGCTCTATCAGATCTAAACCCAGAAGCTGTAATATAGTGAAGTTAGTGGTTGCTGTAAGCTGTTAAAGCTTGGCAGTCCACCACCACATGTAAACATTTTATTCCTTAAATCCGTGGTTCTCAAACTGTGGTACATGTACCGCCAAGTGGTACAAGAGCTTCCTCTGGTGGTACCTGGAAGAAAATTCCCCTGGAAAATCAGAAATACTGTTCTGCTGCATACAGGAGTGCATAAAATGAAACAAAATGGGAAATAGGAGAGGTGAATTATGGTTCTTGTACTGCTGAATGTATTGGATTTTTATGAATCATATAGTTAAAGACCTTCATCGCTCACAATTTCCTGCTTTGTCATTTGTTTCAATTTAAGCATTGTTTCACTTGTAAATTGGATTATTTGCCAGGTTAATCATGTCTTATGATTGCCTAATGCCAACTACTGTTACTGTTGGTCATTAATTGTTATTACATATTAATTACCCACATCTTATTACTTTATGAAATCATCAGTATTGTTTTATTCAGGTCATTGAATTCTATGATTACGCGTCATGATTATTCATTTTATCTTCTTTCTTTTTTTTTCTGGGGTCACTTTGAAAATTCAAATCCTGACTGGTTTGTCAGTTCAGTACATATGAAAGGCTGCGAAAAAATGTTTTGCATAAGTGATTATACACTTATGCAGACATTATGGGTAGTACATTCAATTAGTGTCAGTAAGTTCTCTGAAATGATACACAGTGGACCTTTGATGTGACACCTTTTCATAATTTCACAAAGAAAGAAAGGAAAATCCCTTTGTCACCCGAAACTCTACTCTTCCTTACTTTGATTATAGCAGCCCGACAGATATTGCGCAACATCATGCTCCACTTCCTGTTAGGAAAAAGTCATACACCTGTGGTTGATTTCATAAGAGTGCAATTCTGCCAAAATGTAAATGTTTTAGACGGAATGGAAAAGAAAAATGGACCTGTTTTGCATAATGAAAAGTACTTAGAATTCACCAGAATGTCAAGAGGATCACCTCGGTATAATGAATGTTGAATGTGTCCCAATCCTTTTTCATACATCATAAAGTATCTACTCGAGAGAGCCAGCCCAGGTCATCTTGCACACTTACAACATTTACTGCTATTCAGTGTTTCGCCATTTATGTGAAACATGGCTGTAAGATTCAGGAGGGAGCTAATATCTACCAGGACTTCCTGAATAATACTGAAACATGGATTAGAGGACGGATAATGATGATTAAATAAAGATAATGGAGTTATGCTCCTGAGTATTTCAATGAGCAATTTCTGATGCTGCATTAAGAGCATTGGAGTCAAGCTATGAGCCAATTATATGGAATTATTCCAGATTAACTCTGCACATGCTGCTCGATGACGAATGATTATCGTGTTACTACGCGTTTGGATAATGCTAGGCATTTGTTTTTAAAGCCTCTTTTTTGAAATCTTCACCTAATGAACATATATTATTTCTCCTATTTATAAACTGTTCTTCACTGATAATAGCTCATTGTCACAAAACAACAAATTGAGCCAGAATAATTCAGAAATGGCATGTTGTTCAGTAATGAGCAGCTATAGTTCCATCATTTTTTCTTTAGGTCGCTGGCACCTTATTATAAGTGTTATCTTTATTTTTAGTGGAAGGAGGTGTTTTCTCTCCAATGTTTCGTGTTCCCTCCAAAACAAATTAAATCCAAAAACAAGACAGCTTGACTTGAATTTGTTGAAATTAAAGCCTCTTGAGATCTAGAATCTCATTTTCGAGGGGGCTTCTATAAACAATAAACAATAACAACCGCACTTTCAAACATGCACAGCTCTCAAATCCTGTCCCGTCCACCCACCACCCATCAGCTGATGTGCAAAAACACAGAAGAAATTGAATACAATGGCGCGATGATAATATATTTAAATGCTCTCCAATGTTTTGAAATGAGCTGTAATCTCAGTTCAAAAGATAGGAGAGCACATGTTGCCACATATATTTGAAACAAAGAAACAAGGAGCTGAACTCTATTTATGCACATTGCATACACACACATAACTGTCTCACTATTTGTTTTATTTTTATTAATCATGTAACCTGCCGATTTCTACGCGTCTCTGCTATCAACCTCAGTGTCCGATAGTTGATGGGTGGCACAGAAGACACAAACTTTTTTAAATGTGGGTAAACTGTCTGAACCATCGTCGGTAAAGCCAATATTTGAATTGTTTCCTTTATCTCTGACATGACATATCATGTTCATTTTATAACTTCATAAGCTATTCTTCCATAATGTACCGTTAACTCTGCATTGAGGCAACCGACTGTTTTAACTTTGAACCCACGCCCCATTATTCTTTGAAACATCTGGTGACACGAAACTCGTCTTCGTTCGCAGATTTGATATTTTCCTGGATCTTCAACGAGTACCCGACGTTCGTGAAGCAGGACACTCGCCGCTTCATCTCGCAGGAGACGGGGAATCTGTACATCGCCAAAGTGGAGCCCTCCGACGTTGGCAACTACACCTGCGTGGTGACCAACACAGTCACCAAGACCCGAGTCCAGGGTCCACCCACTCCGCTGGTGCTCCGCAGCGATGGTGAGCCCACACACTGCACCATGTAAATGTTATCAGTCATGATGAATAAGACTGTGGATTAGTGCAGAAGTTTGTTCTCCGAAACTCATCTTTGTTCAGTTACTTGGATGCAAATGTTGCCTCATCATTTTACTGCATCGGTTTAATTTATTGCATGTTTATCAAAATGGTTATCAAGTGTTGAATCTGCATTTTAACACAGCCTGATCTGTTAGGATAATCTATTGTAATGATGAGAAAGAAAGGGAAACTTTACTGAAATGTAAAGGTTAATTATGTAATTGTGGGCTAATTTCAGCATGTCCTTGAGCATGTGTATCTTAAGCTACAGTCTGCCCTCATCAAGGCACTGCACAGGAAAGGTCATTGTCAGCAAGTAATCCAATTGTACGCTTCTCCACCAAAAGCGCATTCCTTAGTGTTTCTAATGTAATGAAATAGCTGAGAAGAAATACAAGCATTCGAGAAATGCCCTTTATATGATATATTCATGTTGGTTTTTACTGTTATAAATATTATGTCTTTTCTAATTTGATATGTTATAAGTCTAAACGGACCTTTGTTATTGTAAACTGTAAACTAGTTTTATTCCTGCTAATACTTTATTCTAACCTCCTATTTAACATTTATAAGCAACACAACATTTATCACTCACTGGTAGATTTTAACAATCTTTATTTTTTTATAACACATATTTTTACATTTGCCCTATGTCAGCTGGGATTGGCACCAGCGACCCCTGCAACCCACCAGGTGGAAGATAAAGCGGTTGGAAGATCATTACAATTTAGATTTTTAGTCAAAAACCTGTGTAAATCTAGGATAAAAACCAGTGGGAATGGTTCTGCTTTTGGGTCTCACATGTAACCGTTGTGTAAGTAGCAACAAATGCACTCAGGTGCGTTTGATATCTTGAGGGAAGATGAAACCCTCTGTGCCTGTGACCAACAAAAACCTGGTCTTAAGTCAATGCCTCAGTATCGTCATGCTTATTTAAACTGTTTATTAGATGCACCAACATAGGCAGTTTCTAAGTGCATATACAGTACACTCTGTTACACACACACACAGGGACACACCTCAGTGCTCCTCCTTTTCCACTTTGTCATCAGTTCAGGGCTGGTTGAATGTCAGTGTAATTCCTTATCCTGTGCAGACTAATGGAGTTGTTGATGGGGCGGAGGATTGGTAGACGGTGGAGGGATGGTGAGAAGGATCCTCAGCAGATAATTCTTCACTTATCCAGTTTCCCATGTTTGTCATTTAAATAGCAATACACCAGAAACAGGCTTTTAACCCTTTACCAGTGAGCGTATCACAGGCGACACTTTTGCGCAAGCGCACTTTGCATTACCGCAAATTACAAAAATTCCAGCATTTTTTGAAAGATGAAAAGTTGTAAGTCAAAGCCAAATAATGTGGTTATTACAGTAATATCACTTGTGGAAGCCAGCGAATCAGCTTCTCTCAGAGAGGAGAGAGTTGGAAAACCGCCTGTACATAATTTCCATTTTTTTGGCCTGTTTTTGAACATTGAGACTTTGACTTAAACAAATGTTATTTTAAATATGTTTTAAGCTGTTAACATGCAGTAAATTGTACACCACTGCCAGATATTGAAATGTATTCTGTAAAAATTGGCAAAAGCACTTACTCACTGGACATGTTCTGGCCGTTTAATGGTTAAAAAATAAGCAAAAAAAAAAAAAAAAGGACATTTGACATTTTGAGGCATGACTCACAAATATCTGATTGGCTTAGTTATTGTTACAAATAAAACACACTTACAAATAATTCAGACACTAAACACATGCAATAAAAATAAATAGCAAATACTGAGTAATTGCAAAATTGGAGTTGCGGATGTAATAAACCCTAATGCACTTTCACATTTTAGTCCATGCTTATTCAAATAGGGCCCCATGTTCCCTGGATTGTGAAAAACTGATGTTATTATTTCATTCAAGTTCCATATTATTTTCCTTCCATCCCTCTATCCTTGTCTGTTTTCACAGCAGTGCTGCAAGGCACTTTCCATTTTGGAAAATGAGAACATTTTAGTTGTAGGGTTAAGGTAAGGGTTTTGGTTAGGCATTTAGTTGAAGTGGTTAAGGTCAAGGAAAGGGGCTAGGGAATGCATTTTCTATGAGGGTCCTCACTTGGAATGATGTGCAAACACGTGTGTTAGTTGGGAGTGGCACATGCAGGCACATTAAACATGTGTCCCCCTACAAAAGGTTATGGTATGAGACAATTACCTGTCCACTTCCACCTGTCTGCTTTAACATGGCAGGCAGTGCTGTGGTTACATTCCAATATGAGACACTTGTGATAAGGATCTGAATGAGCTTTCACAGTCACTCAGGGAGCCATCCTGAAAACACATGCCTCGCCAAATCAACAAGATGAAATTGGCCTGTTTCCTCCGTCTCTAGAGCTATTTGTGCAGCACAGCTCTGAATTACAGAAATGGAGGGAAAAAACCTTTTGTTACACCGGTGGATGAGAGTGTCTCAAAATACCACATTGTGCACCCAGGCTGAAAACTGGCACAGCCTGAGAGATGAAAGCCTACCCTATTACAAATGAACTGATTTGTCTACCATACATACGCAGTTCACACTTGTCAAAAATAAGTCCTTGGCTTGAACAGGTTTTATCAGGTTTTTATTTATGTGAAGCAAGACTATGGAATATGTTCATTTTGGGCAGTGATGCAAATTTCAGTTTTATTTCTGGTGTATATATTCATCTTCCGGCTGTTTCGTTGTCGCATTTTTTTAGTAAACCTTATTTGCTCGATATTTTTTATTTCATCTTACTCAATTTTAGTGCCTTAAAATCGTTAACTTGCTGCTGTTTGAGCAAGGGACCTAAGTAAAAGATACAAAACCGTAACAACTGTTTTCCTCCCTACGACTAATTTATCTGGGTGAAAATGTTTTTGGTTTTTTTTGCGATTTCTTCTTCGTCTGCTTCATCTTTGTCAGAGATGGAAATTCCCAGCATCATTTCAGTCACTCATTAAAATCATTCACCTGCTGCTGATTTTAAACCATAGCGACCAACGGAAAAAGACGTGAAATAGTAACAACTGTACCCCGTTTGCTGTTGTGTCATTTAAGGAGAGGATTACGACACACGTGTGCTTTTTGCCAGTCATGTTTAGTACCATATAGTCGTGATTTATGAATAAGTGAGAGCCAGAAGCTAAGAATACCAGCGAGCCCACGTTCTCATTTTCTATTTTATCCTGAGGATTTCAGCATGCACAGACAGCAGCAATATTGTAATCCAGCAGAGCTGCTTTACCACACAGTGAATGGGATGCTTTGTAGACGCGGTGGCAGCACCCAAGGGGATTTTATAGGCCCATTTTCTGGTTCACAGCTGTTAACAAGTACAACAAGATGAAACTCATCTGGATGTAAAAGCCCAAACCATCAATGAATCCTCAAAGTAGTGTTTTTATTTATTTAACATCAGTGTGTTGCATGTCAACTGGAGACTTTATTCTGTTTGTTTTTTGTTTACATTTTTCCGCCTCATTATTTTCAATGGGAGAGTGTTCTGTGACAGCACATAGAGAGAGATTCTATATTGTTGGAAGTTGGGGGGGGGGGGGGGAAGATGCATTTTAGCTAGTATAAAAGAGGTTTTCATTTATTGTGCAGTGCAGCAACAGCAGAAACCACAAGGGCTGGTTGTGAAAATTATAATATTTATTAATGTGTTGCTCAGAAGAGCATTACACTGATGCTTCTTTTTGCATTTCTCTTTCAGGTGTCATGGGTGAATATGAGCCAAAGATTGAAGTTCAGTTTCCAGAGTTTGTTCACGTCGCCAAAGGATCCACTGTGAAGCTGGAATGCTTTGCTCTGGGAAAGTAAGCCTGCACTCATTCGTTAGACTCAATGTGCCCAACAGCTTATGTAAAAGAAAATTACCACCCGGGAAAGCACAGGGTTATTTATTTTTTCATGTGTTTTGCCACTTTTCTGCAATTCTCATGTGTTTCAAGCTCAGCCACACAGAAATTAGAGGGTTAGACTTGTAAGACTTTTCAGTTTGTGTGTCTTGTTTTGTGATACAGTCTTCTAAATCCCAAAGACTGTGTAACATATTTAAAGCTGGAGTTTTGAGCACTTGAGGTGAGTTTTTTTTCTTCAGATTTACATGTACTGGAAAATTAAACATTTAATTTGTACATATGTACCAGCCCAGTTGACCTTTTAACCAGTATCTAAGTAATGAGTACTTCTAAAGACAGTCAGTCCTATCTGGGGTGAATATTAGAGATGAGTAAAATACAACCAAAAGCTTGAATCAAGTAACATTTTTTCACAAAGTACCAGACATTAGTTTTGTAGTCAAGGCCACACTAACCAACACTGAGTCATTTGACTAAGACCAGAGTGTATGAACACCAGGATAAATAACATCAACACCTTTAGAGACTGCATGACTGAGAAACAGTATTCTGTGGAAATTGAGGAGTTATAAATCATCACAACAAAGATTTAATCGCATTATCCTGATACCGGGCATTCATTCATGTTTCATTCATCATCTACTTTATCCTCCAGATGAGGTTGCGGGTAGGAGTGGAGACGATACAACTTGTTCGTGTCCGATACCAATATCACAAAGTATCAGTCCGATATTTTGGACCATTAATGAACTATGAAGCTGAGTCATTTCAAAGACCTAACTCTCCGAATTTGTAACAAATATTGTTCTCCCCAAAAGAAGAAATAAACAGCCGAAACGGGACTCAGCTAAAAATGTCCATATATATATGTATATATATAAATATATATATATAATTTTTTTAACCCATTAACGCACTTTCTCACTTTCATCGCGCTACGGGTAGACGTGCAGTTTATGAACAGGCAAGACAGGCAACTGCTTGGGGCCCTGAGCCGATAGGGGGGCTCCCGACACTCGGAGCCTCAATGCATCAGTGAGCAGCCGCATCCCCGTCCCCCTTAAACAACAATGGTTGATTAGCAATGACATCTCAGTAGGAAACCTCCCTAAAGGGGCCCCACGTCTCCTCACATTAACCTGTGTGAAGTTATCGTTCTGCAAGTTGTAAATGAAGCTGATGGAAAATGAAGAGGAGTTATCAATCAGGAAGTTAAAAGAGGAAGAAAAAAGAGAGGATGAAGAAAAAAGAAAGAAAAACAAAGTTGTAAGTGGCGCTGCTGGCGCAGATAATGATCTAATCATAACATTAACAGTCACTGTCTAACTAACGGGGACACAGACAGCAGCTAACATTAGCGTCAGAATGCTAGCTGACGCTAACGCTAACTAGTAGAAGCAGTGCGTCAAAGGTGCTGATGAGGAATTTCCTGCTGTGGGTTTAGTAAGAAAACTATTTAACTTCTATACTTTATATTTTGTTTATAATATGAGTTATTAACAGTGCAATGTATAATTTTTTTTAAAGTTTTTTTTAAAAAGTTATTTACAGTATTTTATTTTTTCTATTTATTTATATTGTCTTATAATTCTTTATAAGTTCTTTACAATGTAATGTTTATGTTTTACTAAGTTTGTATAGGTTTTTTTTAAAGTTATTTACAGTATTTTATTGTTTATATTTTTTATATTTGTATTTTCACATACTTTATTTATCTCTCTGTTCCTACAACAATATAAAGAGAAAATTAGAATGTTTCTGGCATATTTACAAATGGTAATTAATCGTGATTAATCATGATTAATCCACAGCTACCCTGTGATTAATCTGATTAAACATGTTAATCTCTTGACAGCCCTAATACATATATATATGTATATACAGTATATACATATATATAAAGGATTTTTGGATTGTATCGGATTTTACATTTTTATCTGTTCAATACCCGATCCAGTGATTTTGACCAGTATTGGACCAATACCCATTTCTTGTTGCGCGGTCCTGATTTCACTTTCATCAATGAAATTTAAATGTTGCACCTGCATAAAAATGTAAAGCTTTAACACTTGTTTGTCCTCACAGCCCAGTCCCCTCTATAAACTGGAGGAGAGTGGACAGCATACCCTTCCCCAGGAAAGTGGACATGAGGAAAGCCAGTGGCGTCCTAGAAATCCCATATTTCCAGCAGGAGGATGCCGGCACGTACGAGTGTGTGGCCGAGAATTCCAGAGGAATGAATATGGTGAAAGGGAAGCTCTCCTTCTACGGTAGGTGACGCTACGCCACGCATTAATATTTGACTAACATGCACCACATCTGTCAGATCTGCTCAAACTGAGAAGAGGCAGAAAAAAAAGCAAACACAACTGGTCCCATAAAGCCGTCAGCAGAGATCAGCACAGGCTCGCGTGGCACACACGAGGAAGGAGGTTTCATTTTGACGACACATCAACATGATTAAAGGCTGTCAGCCATGATGCCTCTAATATTTTGATCCAGATTAAAGGAGCGATGCGGATGTGGTTGAGCCCTTGCGTACGACCTTGTCGGTGAGCCTTGTGTTGAGTTCCACCAGATGGCATCATGATTGACATCCAACTTGACTGGAGATCAAAGCTGTTACACGTACTATACATAGACCAGTGGCACATATGTCAGGGACGTAATCTGCTCCACAGCATCTGGATTGGGAGGATGTTTGTAGGCTAGAGTCAATGTTGCCATCGTTAAAGTCTCACCTACAGACTCCAGGTGATATAAGTCAAAAAGAAAATACTCACTGGAAGGTGCAGTTAAACATCCACAATCAAAAATGTGTTACATATATTATTATATTATGTATATATATTATATGTATATGCTGCACAAAATATCTTGATAAAAATAAATGTGCAGTCCACTTATGCAGTTTTAATAAAATTAATGTCTGAAAAAGGTGTAATGCTGAAAGAGGCAAATGTTCAACCACAAGTTTTGTTTTAAAATGTATTTCTGAAACTGCAAGTTCCTATAATCTCATAGTTTCCCCTTACCATCCCAAAACTCCATATGTAAAAATATGATACACTATTTTCTGTTTGCTCATATTCTTTTTGTACATACTACAGTTGTACTTTTTCTCCCGTCACTGCCTTAATAAGACATAAAAGACACACGTGTGTCACTTTGTGAGAGAGAGAGTCTCTCGTGTTTATATCTAGTAGTAATTCTCAGCAGGTTTTCTCTCTCTCTCCCTCTGTCGCTGTGTGTGTGTCTGTGTGAGATACTGTAAGCACGCATAACAACTTTTGAGTTATTTGGGTGTGCTGTCGGTGTGTGAGCCCACCCCTCCCGCAGCGTAGCGCTCAAAGGTAGAGCAGCGCCAGGAAAACGCCTTTGAAAAACACAAAAAAATAAGATCATGTCTTTTTAAAGTTTTTGTCAAGACGTGTTGCTGTAAAAGCAGTGAGAAGTTGTAGTTTGAGTGATTTCTGGTGGCGGCAGAGGCAGTTTGTGTACTTGCATAAGTAACTGCATACACTGGATACTGAAAAGATTTATTATGAAACCGTGCATAATACTTCTTAATTATAAAAAATGAAAATAGCTGTGTTTCATTCAGCCTGTTTTTATGCACTTTTTTGTTTTGCTTTGTGCATGAATACAAGAGCTAAAAAAATGGAGAATTGGAAACACAAAATTAGGGGTTGAAATAGAAATGCTGTGACTGTAAATGTCATTCCGGCGTTCACATTTCACTGCACTTTAACAGAAATGCTAACAGGGTTGGGGGGTTGGTGCAAGTGTTGCCTTTTTCTCTATTTGCGTCTTATCCTTCTTCTGTGTTGACCCAGACTTTTCCTCCACCTACTGCCTATCTTGGTGAAATAAGAGCAGGGCGGAACTTGTGATACATTTTACTGTAAACCTATCTAATGAAGCCTCATGCATACAGTATACGTTGCTTTATTGCATATGGGCATGAATGGACCTGATGCCTAATTAGAATATGATAGTGACATGGACTTAAAGGTGAAGTAAGTAGTTTATAGTGACATCTAGAGGAGAGGCTGAAATTTACAACAAAGAACTGCTCCTCTGCTCAACCCCTCCCTTCCCTGAGTGCTACGGTATCCTCAGCTGGTCAAATGTCGTCCTCGTCGTCTTTCTCCGTGTCAGCAGATGAGGTTTGTGAGGCGAGGGAGAGGGCGAGCTACCGCGGCCGTAGCAGACGAAGCGGAGAGAGTGGAGGCGGGACTTCCGCTACAAGTAAAGCGACGCTTGATTTGTTCTCTCGCGTTTGTCTATACAGGCTTCGGTAGAAACATGGCGTCGTGGCAATGCAGTAGCGGCACGCGGCCATGTTGTTTTACATGACTTTTTGAAACACTACGAAAATGAAACAAAGAATATTATACAGCGACTAGACAATGCAGGAGCACATAATATGTATACAAAAGTGGATTTTGGGTAATATAAAAGCATAAATACTACACAGTGTCCCTTTAATACACTTTTTAGGCAAAAACATGGCTAACAGGACGGGTGAGTGTACTGTTTGCACAATGAGCTGTCTGTCTCCACACTTGCACTTGCCAGTATGACCAACAGAGGCCGACAGAGGGTTGTTTTGCGTGAATGGGGTGCCATCTCTGATTGCCTTGTTTCCATTGTGATGCTCAAAAAGTTACAAATAAGACAAAAAGAAATAGAGAGTACCAGTGTTGCCTAACACTGACATTGTAGTTAATATATTATTAATTTGTCCACATAAACATAGCTGGCAACCTTTAGCGATAACAGCGGCATTCTATTCGTATTGTTATAATACTTAGACCGTGAAATGTCTTCTCTGTTCAGGTTTGCCAAGCTGTTAACTTGTGTTTGGACAATCTATGGATTTTCATTTTCCCACCACCTCCACAGCTCTCTTTGCTCTTCTGTTTGATTTTCTCCCCTTCGAGCCTCGCTGTGTCAGCTCTCACAAATAACTCATTTGGGGCATTAAACAATTTGTCATTATTTACAGCAGCCCTGGAAGCTCTTAGCTTAATTCACTAGAACAGCCCAGGAGCATGCTGCGATCTACCAAGGCTCGATTTGTCCTTTTAAGCTGCTGGTCCTATCTGGTTTTAGATGCATTTTGTCACTCTCTCTGTCTATCTCATGCTGTCTGCAGCCAGGTGATAATAATCGGTTATCTTATTTTGAAATCCCTTTGAATTAAGCCTTAGAGACATTCGTCACCAGTGTAAGCCAATGGGTGAATCGATAAAGAGCATCTCTTGTACATCCAAGTACGCGACAGTGAAAAGAGAGCTGGGTGTCTTTGTGTGAAGACGGGAAGAAATGGAGGTGTCAGTTTATGACAGCACTGTGCTCATTGTTGAAACATTCTCACACTTTCCCATGTCTGTGTGAATATACCCAGATGTCAGTGTTGTGTCCTTGCTATCCTGTCGATTGCTGTGCATATAACTCCCTCAACTATATAAGCATTCGTCTTTTTTTGTTGTTGCCGTCATGTACATGTATAAGACATTCATAAAACAATAAAAGGATAATCTGAAATGAAACAGTTATTAACTTCGAAGTCTCAAAGGCACATTTGTGTTCTTTCATTTGAGGTGAATATTTGATTAATTAAATCTTATTGCAAATGCAGTTCTCGGGTTATTAAGCCTCCATCTTTCTTCCTACTTATCATTAATCTCCGTATTGGGCAGATTTCTCAGACAGAAATTGAAGAATTCAAGTCCAACGACAAGTGGTTTTGTTAAATTCCCATCAATGCGAGAAAACTATTGGGAAGAAATGTCTATTTGCTGTTAGTTTGTTGATATTACTCAGAGCGTGTGACTGGTTGGTTTCCCCTGTTGTATTTACATTTGTGTTTGTGCAGACTTACTGCTGCATTATCTCCCTGGGATTGTGTGCACTGATAAGGCAAAGTCCCATCTTTCCTTCGCTTTAGCCACTTGACGTTTAGCCTGATTGTGTGCACGCTCGCCCCTGTGCAGGCAAAGATGGGCTGCCTGCTTTCATTTGGTAAGCAGCGACTGAGAGTCAATACATTCTCTGTGGGTGAGGGATGGAGTGAAGGACCCTGACAGTGGGGAGAAAAAAACAACAACAATGGGGTTTTGAAAGATGCTTTGGGTGGGGCAACTTTGTCAGGCTATGATGGAAAACTGGTTGAATGAATAGACATAATCAGAAAAGACAGGTAAAGCTCCTCAGGAAACGTTCTGCTATCTGTCTGGAGTTCCTACCCAATCACCAGGATAGATGTGAGCTTTCATATCTGAACCAAAATGATGTCCAGAGTCAGTGAGATTGAAACCCTTAGTGGTGCTTTTGATTACATTCCTGCTATTATGGTTTGGTTTCGGCACAGAAGCCACCTGTTATGGGTAGAAAATATGTATTTTCTTGCAGGGTTAAAATACACCTTCCTGTCCCAATTACACGGTGAACTACATAGGAACACAACAGTCTGAACAAACTAGTAGAATATTTACATTTACATTTACATTTAAGCATTTAGCAGATGCTTTTATCCAAAGAGACTTACAAAAGAGGAATAAGCTACATAGAAGAAGCTTTGAAAAGAAATCCACTATATAGGAACATTGGACTGACAGAGGGTGAGAGTGCAGAAGTGGATAGTGCAGGGGAGGGGGGTAAGGTTAGAGAAGATGCTCTTGGAAGAGCTGAGTCTTTAAGAGCTTCTTGAAGCTAGGCAGGGATGCCCCAGCGTAGAACTACACACGTAAAGAGTCTGGATTGTCTTGTGCGTGGTGTTGGCAGACAACAATCTTTGGTGAATGGAAAATATTATCAATTTTCTTCTGTACAGAATGTACAAATGTAGCGCTTTGCAAAAAAAATAATAATAATGTTTTTCTATGACTCCCTGCAGAGAGTTCATGTCTGAACACTCACACATACAGTGAAGGCACTTTCCACACAGTTGTGCAAATGTAACCACTGATTAAAAAGCTGACATTTACTTTCAAAATTGCAGTGTAAAATATGTACAGATCATCCTCAACACTGGAACTAATGACGCTGTGACTCACTGGTGACTTTAGCCTGATTTTAAACACATTTACTGAGAGTAATGTTTATTTTCTCACAGTAAAGTTTTAAGTACACAGGAACATATGAGGTATAGTTGATGACTGTTGATTTGAGTTGCAAAATAGCGAGCCACAGACTGTTTTTGATTCGGAAATGAAAGGAGTTCGGTGTCAGACACGACATCTTGGGGGGGGGGGGTACTTTTATTTGACAGTGTCCTGGGTTTTAATTACTCTGGACACCTGCCTTTAATTAACAGAATCAAGCTGACAAGGTCAATGAAGACAGCAGGAAAGATAATAAGCCGCCAAACAGAAGCAAATCGATGATCTTTACAACACAGCTGTACACAGGAAAGCCCTTTGAATCATACATGACATGACGCACGTCCTCTCTGCTGAATTTGAACTGCTTCCCTCCAGCAAAGAGGCGAAGAAAAAGTTTTCCAACATTTATTTTGTCCCCAATGCATTAACTGCATTAAACCAAGTACAGTCAATTTAAATATGAGAGTGTATAGGCTGGATTTCATGGATATTATGGATACAAATGCACTGGTGTGAGACTATTAAGAGACTAACCCTTATCTTGTTTTATTTTTTTATGATTATTTTGTTCTATATGCATACTGTTGTGGCCGGCTGGTGCATACATACTGTAGATTTTTTGGTCCTTTTAGGAATGGAATGATTCACAAATACTATTGCTGTAATAAGGCCACAGTACAACATTGCGATATTACAGAAGTAATATAGCTCCTAGTAGCTGCTGAATTCCTCCTATCCGTGGTGAGTTAGATTAAATATGATTGATTAAAGATTGATAAAAGGATCAGTGATTTTTTTTATTTTATTAAGTAAGTAAGCTTCAAATTACTGTTATATATCAATGACTAATTATAAAATTGTTTCATTTGTGTACATTGATTATTATGGACATCATAATTTCCTCCACCCTCTTTTACAGCAACTGAAACAAAACTACAGGGTAGTTCTTTTTCCCCCTCATAAAATCTACCGTTTGATACCGTCATTGTTCCACAACAGTATTGAGACACATTGAAATTGACAGTTGCGTTACATCCCTCTTTATTTCTGTAAAGAAAACCCTGACAGTAAACATAGTGTTGGTGTTGATGCTGTCTCACTTTCCCCGACCGATATCCACATTGCTGTGTCAGCACTGAAGAATGGTCTCACTGCACCTATTATCATTCTGCTATATGGGTAAAAAAAAAAAGCCTCCTTCTTTCTTGTTTGTGTTTCTTTAATGAAGCCTGGGATGCAGAACTGCAGAACAGTGCCAGGGGAATTCACTGGCGAAGACACAATCTAAATCTTTGTCAGGATTTGCCATTTTCACTGTGTATGTTCCAGGACAGGAGCGAGCTGCCTAAAATGGGGGTCCAGTGGCAGGCGTATATGCCTCCAGTGTTCAGCCACATAGTGTAGGTGTTACATCATATAGGTGAAAGAATAAATGTCTCCTCTCCTCAGCAGGATAAATGACATGTTTTTTTTTTTTCCACAAGGAAAGGGGATTTTAACCCTTTCGTTCACAGCAACTCAGGCTACAGTTCAGCGATAATTACCTCAGTTGAACATGGGCAGCAGCCACAGCCAGTCGTACAGGAAAATCAAAGTAGGATACAAGATGCACTGTCCACGGCTTAGGACAGAAACAGTCCATGTAGTGGACCCCACACATTCATGCACTTACTGCATTCACCTCCTTTTATCATTATCCAATAATGTTTCTGAAGAAGTCATGTGCACTTTATGTGCACAACTCACTGCTCAATTATCAGACATAGACAGGCAGACATGGATGGATGGATGGATGGATGGATGGATGGATGGATGGATGGATGGATGGATAGATAGATAGATAGATAGATAGATAGATAGATAGATAGATAGATAGATAGATAGATAGATAGATAGATAGATAGATAGATAGATAGATAGATAGATAGATAGATAGATAGATAGATAGATAGATAGATAGATAGATAGATAGATAGATAGATAGATAGATAGATAGATTAGCAGTTTTTGCACTGCAATAAGGGCGCTGCATAGGTGCAAAGATATATATATCCTGAGGTATTTGGCTCATGCAGAGAGATTGTGCAGGGACACGTTTGCAGTTGTTGAATTTCTCCCTGTGTCATCCTGCTTTACTCAAAGGCAAAAATACTGTATTGCAGAGTCCAATTAAAGCCGGATTTGTACTGTTACTGAAAGCACACCCCCACCCCCATAAGGTCAGTCCTTGAGAGTGGCATTAGGTGAGCTCTATGAAATGGAAAAGTGCGGCCAGCCGTTACTCTTGTCCTGCCACTGGCCTTGTGTGATATAGGATGATAGTAGCTTGACCTACACATCATCCAGAATGTACCGAGCATTACACAGAGAAAGCCATGCTGATCCACTTTTATGTTCCACTCTGTTTTGGGGGGCTTCATCATTAACTAGCCTTGAGTTACTTGCATGGCACAGCAAGAATCAATTCCCCCCCTGTATAATTACACCATCATTTACTCAGATTGTATTGAAGGAAGGGTTTTTATGGCAACAGTGTGGCCGTCCTTATGTATATAAATGTGGTTTTCATCATTTTTGTTACACTATGTGTAAGAAACTTGAGGAAACCGTTAAAAGCAGCTGAATGTGTGGTTGAAAGCCCTGTCACTCAACACACACTGCAGGGAATAGGTAGATAGTGTTACTTACTTCTAAATCAACTGGTAATTCCATTTGGCTTTGTTTGTCTTCAAAATAACACTTTGTCAGTGGAATTGTGTACTTTCTCTTTATACCTACCTTATATTTCATGATAAATTAAATGTCCCTTCACCAAAAGCACAGTGTTTGCTGCATTAGTCCCAGCCTGACCTCCAAATACTGAGACTGGGACAATCAGAACAGACACAGAGATAGAACAAGAAAAAACTGCCATCATTTTTTTCACACATTTCCCCATTGCTGTACATCTAGGATGATCTTATCTTATTACCACTGACGTTTGCTCAATTTTAGCATCTTTTAGCTGTAATTAGGACTGTCACTCGTGTCTGCAGATGCACGCGTTTATGAACTTGTCTCCTTTTTGTGATAAACATGTCAAGAAGAAAGAACACACACAATGGCCGCGGTGTCCTCTATTGTGTCCCTTTAGTCACGGTTTTGTGTTTTTCTTCTTCATGGAATTTGTTGGCACTGTACACTGTGTCGTGCTGGTATGACATCACACTGTTTACGTAGATGATCCAGCTGCCGCCATCCAAAGCACACGCCCCGTGATAGAAACGCAAGCCAAATCATTCCAAACCATACCATGGCAAGCTGAGCTTAGCTGAGCTGAGCTGAGCTGAGCTGAGCGGCACTGCACGGCTTAGTAGGAATGAAGTCAAAGTGAATCAGGGAACAGGAAGCAAGTCATCATGGTCATAATATACAGGTTAAGAAACAGGTTAAGAATACTACTCTTTTTTTGTGATTTTCACTGAAATAAAATTCATTTCTAGTATCTTACAGTACATTTACCACCTCTGGCTAAAATGTCAGGACTCTTCACTATGAGGTCATGCATCCACCAATTGAGGTCCTGGATTGATGGAACTGAAATGTTAGAGAGCTTTTACTTTCAAAACAGGTACAGAAAATGTTGTGTCTGTGACATAATTTTATGTGATATCATCAAAACACAGTGAATCTGTTGTGAATGTGAGGTTTCCCTGTCTATTATGCTGGAAACTAGGCAACAGTACTTGCATGAGACAGCAGTGAAAAGCAACACGCTCACACATCCAATGCGGCCATGGGCCTGGGACACACGTCTTTGTAAGATTTGTACATCCAGTGTAGCCCCACAAACCTCCAGCAAGAAGGAAGCTCTGCCTGTTTGTAGCCTGACACCAAATTCATGTTTTTCGTGTGGATTCTGGACTTTTGACGAGGAGATTTATCAATGTCATCAGACTGAAACTGTAAAATCATGGATGATATGTTTTAATCCAGGGGAAATTAATGATTCCCATACTGTGAAGCTGAGTTATTTTGCATGTATTTATTAATTTCCCGACTCTCTCTTGTTGTTTTCTTATTTTTCAATTCCTGTAGCGCCTCCTCAACTTATCGAGAAGCCCCAGGATGCACAGAAACTCATTGATGACTCGCTGGTGTGGGAGTGTAAAGCCACAGGAAAGCCAAAGCCCTCCTACAGGTGGATGAAAAATGGAGAGAACCTGGATTCCACTGAGGTGAGAGCTGCTAGAGCGCTGCATGTCTTTTGAAGCAAAGATAAAGTTCCGCCTCCAAGGTGAGACATGCGGCAGCAGCTTTGGCACAGATGTTTCTTGCACACTTGCAGCTGCTGCTGAATGAGGAATGTGAGCAACAATGTACTGCATCTCCAAAGCTTTATTGTGCTGCTTGTTCAAGCTTTACTGACTAATTACCTCGCATTATCGTCTTCTTCATTACAACACAGTGCCTCCTGCGCTGCAATACATTATGTTGTTCAGTTCTGCACTAGAGCATTTATTCTGAAGGAGCCGCTGTGGTGCTAACAGACAAAAACTGTGAACACCCAAGTATTTCTCACTAGTCTTACCTTGATGTAAGAGCTGTCGGAATCTTCTGTTAAATCTCTCCCTGCTGAGTGGGGTTATTAATCCCAGTGCTACCTTGAAGGAAAAAGTAAGAATTTCTCTATAAACATTGTGCATCCAAACTTTTCTTTTTAACTTAATTTGTCTGTTATGTCCTTAACTTGCCTTCAAAAAATTTGCATTAACGTGCAACCAAAAAAATTAAGTCATAAATATGCAGTCCTTTCCATACAAATCAAATATTTATTTTATTTTATTTTTATTTGAATCCTTAAATTGCCAAGTTTTTCTCATGATGCACCATACTTATTTATGGTCAGAAAAACACAATAAATTCATTATTTTCAAGATACTTTATGCAAACTGGATTATGTTTAGGTTTGATTATTGCAGCCTGGTATGTGAAAGATTAGCAGAAACATTTGTTTATATGTATATGATATAATATGTATATTTTTAGGTATATTAATTTAATATGGATGCAGATTACTTCTGCAATGGAGCTAAAAAAAAAAAAAAATAGCTCATCTGGGTGCAGTTCATTTGTTTTATCTGAGAACACTGTTTTTAATGAAAGTGTAGTAATATGAGCGTAGCCTCTGCAGCAGAAGAAAAGGTGTGTCGTGACAAATGCACGTCGCAACAGCAGAGCTCTCAATGCACATCTCCATTTCAAACTATATATTTGTGTGCACCCAAAGACGCTGTGTATGAACAGCCCCTTTGCCAGGTTGTTTGGAGAAGATTGATTGGACACTCAGGCACAGCTTGCACCTGATAAATAAACAGGCTTTATGCTAATTTGCTTCATTATGCAAAAAAGGGGACAAACACACCAGGGGTTATCGATCAGTACTTGAAATACATGTCGTCGGAATGAGCCCAGTCTGCTGTTATATTAGTGGAGGCAAGACTCTGCACAGAAAATGTTGTTTCCCATAAAAAAAAGAGAGATTTGGCTGAGAAGAATAATCAACAATCTGTTTGGCCCTTGGCAAATATTTTCATCAAAATCTTTTTTATGAGGTAATGCGCCCGAGTTTGGTGCGGGTACTAGACAACAGCTGTTTTAATGTGTGTAAACAGGTAGTTGTTATACATATTAAATATTGAAGGCCTTGTGTCATTACAGTTTGATCTGATTATCAGACCTTAATGCCACACCTGCCCATTCAATTGTTCATAGAATGATAGAAAAATAAGGTGAAACTAATACACTTCGTCACACACATTCGTGTGGATTTATACTGTTAATGATTTAATGCTGCAGCGAGTGTGTTGATTTTCATGTGACATCACATTTTCCCTTAAGATACACATAATGAATGCATATATCTTGGATGCATGGGTGAGTGGATTAATCATCAAAGGTGCTGCATTGTCTGAAATGCCACCATTAACCACAGTGGCTTAATGAGTGGAAGAGGGAAAGGTCAGCGATGTAAGGAGCGTCTGCGAGGGGATGCACCATTTGTTGTTATTTATTACAGCGAATCAATTCAGACCTTTCAGAAATTGCACTTCACAGGAACTGACTTACTGTTTTCTAACTTTGACCCACACGCACAGAGTCGTCCCTCTGAAATACAACAAAACAAAACATAAACTGTGGGACAAAAAGTTTGACTAGACAATGCAGTAAATACTCAACACGATCCAGACACATAAAGCTGAGTGTGTGCGCAACTGCGCATGTATTATTATTGTCAACACATCAGATTTTGCAATCACTGATATCTTTGTTAGACAAACGGTGAACATGCTACTGCGTTCTAAAACTGTGACTGGTTTCTGCTTGTAGCTTTTTGTAACACTTGGGAGTAAACACTAATCAATCACATTTCCATCAATGGAATTCGCAGATTTCATTTGCAGTTCCACCCCACTGAGCACCGATAATTACTTGTTGTCAAACCCTGTGGTGAGATTGTTTTTGTAGTTAAGGAGAGCAAACTTTTGAGATTAAAAGCCAAGTTGACCGTGTTTTCCTTTTCTTCTTTGCATTTGAAGGGTACAAAGTCTTTTTTCCATGTTTCATTTAAACCCACAGTATAGTGCTTGATATTCTTATGCTGCTGTGTTATAATACATAGCTTTCTCAAATGTTACATAATGTCTTATTCTCACAAAGGTTTCCAGCAATTAGTATTTCTGAGGAAATAAGGCTGGGTTCCAATTTTCCGGGCACGTTGTTCAAGTCTGATTGACTAGTGCAGTGCCCTTTCAATGCAGGCCGTTTTCTTAAATTTCTTATCCAAGCACTGCCAAAGGTGACACAGCACACACTGGTACTCTAAGTAAGTCAGCTGCCAAGTGTGTAGCCCGTCAAATGACTTGCTGGACATTATGCAATCAACTGACAAACATTCCTTGCATTTACTGACCAGATTTGATGGTTCTCATTCATGAAGAACAAGTGTCTCGTGTCTGAACACGACAGTCCTCTCAAATATAGGTACATGAGATAAGAAACTGAGAAACAGAAGCTATCACTGGGGGGAATTTTGGGTGAGATTTAGCTCAATAGGACAACACTGTCCTCCACTTTTGGAGCTCCAAATGGTCCTGAAAAAATCTGATCTGATTCACATCAGTGGGGAAAAAAATGGTTATGAATCCCCTCAACCTACTCACGTGAACTAAGCCATAGCTGGAAGCAATCTAATTCAAAAACCTCACTTTTCTAAACCATAAAAGTCATCTCCTTCCTGCCATCCAGTGTTTCACACATCTTTTGCAGTTTTACATCAGACGAATCAAACTGGCGTTGGTGGGGAAATGACATTGCCAATCATTTTCACTCAGCATAAGGCGTACAGATGGTCCCCCCAGGTCCCTGCATGAAAAACTGCTGATTTGAGGGGAACGTCATGCTTAATTAATAGCGGTCGTAAACAGGAGTGCTTTCCATGCATAGACAGATAGATATACGCCACCATTCACCTCCCTTGCCAGCAGGGATATTCGTCCCTGTTCACCCAGAGCTTCCAAGCATTATGGAAATTACAGCACAACCTGCTCAAACACGGGATTAGGTTGTGATCTTTCACTGAGGAGAGTTTTTCTTTTCATGTGATTCTTACCTTAATCCCCTGTGACTTGGGTTCAGGCCGCTGAGACACCCCATATGGAAATGGGCTCTAATGACATTAAGGGTGAGCCTGAGGAAAACATAAGAGATGAAGGGCATGAGGTGACACAACCTGACACCGCTGCATAGAGATGTATAAAAACTGCTCAAGGATTAAATACTGTCGTGAAGGAGATGACTGAGAAAACCAAGTTCAAAGAGATAAATGTTTATTGAGTGAAGATGGGTATTGAGAGCTGGTATTAAACTGACATCTGTCCTTCATTCGCCAGTGCCTGCCTCACAAATGATAGCACTGTAGATATTTATACTATATTTATTTTAGCTTTCCCAACCTTCCTCAAATGACGGCACAGCTGCTGATGTCAGGCATTTACTTGTGACATTGCACTTTGTTTACTCCAGCCACCATTGCTGACCAGTGCTTGTAGTATTTGGGCACAATTTGCTGAAAAAAAGACATGACATGGGGGAAAAACTCTAATTTGTGGCCACAAAATAGGTACAATGTGCGCTAGTTAGTTATTGAAAATAATTACTAATAAATATTCACTAATAATATATAAAAGCATATTTTTCACACTGAGTGGTGTAGTATAATCCAATCGAAACATGTGTGGTGAGTTCAATGGCTGTACGATGTATCATGGGGTAGTTTTTAATATGTTTTAAAATGTATTTTTCCGGGTGTTGCACTTTGTAAAGTAGACAGTCCCTGTGCTCCGGTCTCACTGACGAAAATTAGGCTGTAGCTTGTTCGCTATTATTGAAAATATGTCTTGCATGTTTCAACAAGGTTTTGTTTAAGTGTTATTGATCATGGAGGTTCAAATCTGTGAAAATCTTTCTAACTTTACTTTACTGTCACAGTTTCAACTGAGGTTGTGCTCCATTTACCCAGCTGCCCAAGTTGTTGATGGGAATGATACTAAACCCACAATTTAGTATTTTGTGTACACATTTGATGTCATGTCAGGCTCTGTAGAAAAGCAACTTGCATCATGTACTGGTAAGTAGATATCAGTGTTGATAAAATCCTAACAATACCCTTCCCATATAACGACGATTTGCAACTCATGCACATATTCAACTGAGTTTTTAGTTCATCAGGCCCATCTGTCCTTAAATAGATTTTAATTTGATGGCTCAGTGACAAGCAAGATTTGCCACACAGGCAGTCAAAAAAAAAATGTCAAAGCAGATGAAGAGGCGGTACAGCATGACTGTGTACACAGCACTTAGTATGTATAGGGCATACCTATCAGAAAAGCAATTTTCACAATGCACTATACCTCAGATGTTACGATATTCCTTCCCCTCCTCCTTATTCCCTCCTCCCGCTGAAGGGGAAACAGGCCCTATGGTGCAGTTAGAGATATAAATAGGGCACGGTTTTATTTCACTCTCATAAACATGCAGATTGATTAGGGTCATTTTCTGCTAGCCTGCCTCCATCCACCCAAGCCTTTCCCTCCATTAGTGATGAAAACCTAGATTTATTGCCAAGTCTGTCACTTCCAGACTATAATTCAGTGGCCCACTGGCTGCCTGTTTTTATGTAGATGAGCACTGGGAATAAAGGCATATTAAGAGTACGTGTCTCTGTGTCCACAGGAGCGCATACAGGTGGCCAATGGGGTGTTGTCGATCTCTCGTCTGACCCTGTCTGACACAGGAATGTACCAGTGCGTGGCCGGTAACAAGCATGGCGAGGTCTACGCCAACATGGAGCTACGAGTTATAGGTAAGACGCTGGCGCACATGCATGCTAATTCAAAGGTCAGTTCATGCACATGAGAATGATCTAGTTCATGTTCATGGTTAGTTTAAAAAAAACAACAAAAAAATTTGAATTAAAGGCTGGCCATACGTTTCCACCCAGAAATGTCCGAACTCAGGGATAAACTGTTAATACCAATATCATCTCTGCGGATGAAAAACAAACCACACTTGAGTGGGTCATTAAAGATCGACAGGGATTACTTTCCATTTGTTTTTCAGGAAAATGCTGCATACTCTACCTTTAAGTTGATATATGGTCTTTTTTTATGTTTAGCAAAGACGTTTACTTTTATATGGAACCTCCTTAAATAGTCAAAATTAAAGTTAAAATAGTCTCTCTGAATATCTTTGTGTGGAACGTGTTTTTAGAAGAAGCGACAGCCCCATTACACGAGCACAAATTTGCCCCGTGTTTGCGTTCAGGTATGCTCCACCTCCGTCCTTTCACTCAATAGCAGTTGGGATGACCTCCAACCTCTCTGTTATTGGCCACTAATTGAAAAGCATTAATTAAAGGAGGAACGCGTCTGGCTGACAGTGATGTATGCCAGAGCTTGCGCTCTTCACCAGCCTCGCCCATCTGCACTGTCAGGCCTGTCACTCTCCGCTCTGGGCTGCCAGCAGCTCTCCCACTGTTCAACCTCCTCCATGACTCGTCCTGATCACGTTGCTGATTGGAGTCAGGCTCAGAGTAGTGGAGAATACCAAAAGCTTGAAAGTCAAGAGGGAGATTCAGAAAGAGAATGTCAGGTTACTGGTTCAGACGGTTACACACACAAAAAAGGGATTGTAGTGTTTATTATTGTTGTTGTTGTGGTTATGCTGTTGTTATTGTTGTTTTTTGGAGTGGTTTCCAGTCATGTTGAGATGATCACATGGGTAAGACACTTATGAATAAGATATAAGAAAAAAGTGAAAAAATAAGAATCACATGCAGCTCCAACCAAGAATCCTGACCCACTTCAAACCTGGCATTGAAGTCCATCCTAAGTGGTCCAATCACATCCAGATTGCGCTTAGTGCAGGTTTTTACACTAACTAGTGGTGTTTTTCCACTTTATAGTACCACCTCAGCTTGCCTCAGCTCGTCTCACTTTGCCTTGCCTCAACTCTACACAGTTTGGTTGGTTTCCCATTACTATAATACCCCCTCAATGTGGGCATCACAGCGGCACATTCTTATTTTTTTCCATGAAATGTGTCACATTTCATGGAACTGCAATTCACTAGTGACGAGTGACTTGCAGATGTTGGGCACGGCAGTCAATCACACATAGAATCGGATCCTCACGCTTAGAGCGTCGCCTGAGCAGTTGGAAAAGTGCTAATGGAAAAGCAAAATAACCATGCCGTGCCAATACGAGTAGAGACATGCGCTCGTGGAAACATGCCATAGCTCTCATATTACAGGTAGATCAATTCAGAAATCACGCATTTTTACTCTCGGAAACTTTTTTTTTTTTTTTAATCCAGGTATATTTTATTAGATGGACGAATAAAAGAAAATATATGGGCCAAATCAACATCAATTACCAGCCAGACAATAACCCATATTAGTTTACCTCTATCTCATATGTTGATTAATTTGCAGCCACTGCAACAATATTAACAGTTGTAAATGTATTCATGTTACAACAGCGTGAGTAGCGCTTTGAACTCACCTGTCCCTGTCACTCTCTCACACACACACGCACAGTCGCACACAGTATGTATTTTAATAAAGGTCAGCAACTCCAGCTCCAGCAAGTATAATCTAGCATACATTACAATCCCAGGTGTGAGCCTTTGTTCTTAGATTGTACTTTTTCTGATGTTAATACCATGTCTAAATAGAGCCTCGGTGAGAGAACGTCTGGTTACAGGTTTCGACAGTCGCACACCTGAAAGGAGATCATGTTTTTAAGTAGTTTCTCATCAGATGTGTTTATCAGGTTGGGCTGATCATGTCAGTGAAACACAAAAAGGAATGAAATATCTGTGTCACTGCTGTGAAAATGTGAAAGAGAATCACATGCAGCTGCAACTCAGAATACTAATATATCAGATTGATCTTTTCAGCTCCTCCACTTCCACTGCAGGTCACAGTTAAATGTTAAAAAAAAAAAATGTAATCTAGCATCTTTGAATCATCCATGGCAATAATGCGGTGTATTTATGACCCCATTTTATGTTTTTAACATTTAGAAAACTCGATGAGTTTAATGTCAGATTAATGATCAGAGGTCATGTGGATGTGAGGCTTTTTCAAATACTGGCTTTAATATGCGGATCTTGTCTCAGCTGTTGCCCCAGATTTCTCTCACAATCAACTGCGGAGCCAGACGCTGGTGAAGGTGGGAGGAGATATGCTCATCGAGTGCAAGCCGAAGATGTCTCCCTGGGGTGCCATCTCTTGGCGGAAGGGCAGTGAACCACTCCGAGAAAGTAACAGGTAACACAACTTTTTAAACTCGTATTCAGCTTTTGTCTCTCTGAAGACTGCTGGACTTTTCTCTGCTTGTGCTCTGATTACTTTCAGCCAGGTACAGACCCCTGGAGACTGTGTTGTTGTGTATTAATCCAGACATGTCTTTATGCTAAACAACACAACGCTGCTTCCACATGTAGCTTCTTGTTCACATTTGAATCTGTAACACTCTGAATGAATTACGTCAAATGTGATGCTTTCCCCAGCGGGTTGCAAAGCTGGAGGATCAGAACAAATGATACTCAAAGAGAAGCCAATCATTAGTGTATTCAAGCATGATGGTGTCATCTAGGAGGAAAAGTCTGCATTATAAAGTGGGAGTGTGGAGAAGACTGAGAGAATCTAATGTTATTGGCGACTCACATGCTCCTCTGAATCTCCCATTTCCTGATTGAGTGGATTTTCGTCAGCAAATTTCGATTTGTTTGTGCTGTGATGTCGGAATGTGGGAAAAAACGAACATGGACTCTGTTGCATACAAACTGTGTTGTTGATGTGGCATATTATTTTTAAAACTGCATAGCTAGACTTGTTACTAATTGTAAATATTTTTTTCTAGCTATATTACAAACAATATAGGACACAATACACAGACTGTTGCCAATGATTATAAATTAAAGCTGGTGTAGGCATTGGCCATTTTTGGTCAAAAATTCTTTAATAACTTTAAAGTCTGAAGCCACCAACTTCTGCGCCTTGTTTCTGGGTTTTCTGGCCCTAAGCAGGAAACTTTAGGCACATTTTACCATTCTAGTTCTACTGCACAAAATCCACCAGGTACCAGATACTATCACCAATGGAAACGCAAGTAGAGCCGAGCCAAGTCGTGCGAGAACTGTATCGTGGAAAAGTGCCATTTGACCACTTCGGAGAGAGGTGGGGTCTGAGGTTGTTCTTCCAAGCAGCTGGGCATATGTGCTCCCTTCGGAGGAAAGGTTGCTATCCCAGCATTGGTGATAAAGAAAAGATTCAGCACAGATGTGTGATGCACATGGCTGGAACTGCCTTTCAATTCACAGTGGCAAATCAAAAAGGTATTAACTTGATTAGCCTTGGTTGTTCTTACTTGATTTTATTCATACATTAATTAATTATATACATATCATATCCCAAAGCTGGGACACGGAGAGCACATCATAACTGCAAACATAAAATCTTCTCTTCTCTTCTACACACAATATTACAAAGGTCTAACAATTTCAAACCTAAAAAAAAGAAAAATGGGTCAGACAATAAACACAATTAAACACGTCAATATTAGTGGAGACTTTTAGAGATGCAGAGATTGCCTCGAGTCATCTGATGGATGAAATCAATGTGAAATAAGTGTGTATGTCCGCATCTAATAAGAGGAGCTACAAACAGAGAGCCACAATTAAAAAAAAAACATTTAAAGCTGGTAATAAGACTTCACCAAACCTGCCTCTAAAGTAGTTTTTTTTATATTTCTTTATGTATGATGTCATGACTTGGCAACATCAATCAATCAATCTTTATTTGTACAGCCCACAGTTTACAAAACACAGTTTGCCTCACGGGACTTCACAGGGTTGGTAACATCCTCTGTCCTTAGACCCTCGACCAGGGTAAGGAAAAACTACCAGGGGAAAAAACCCTTATAACAGGGAAAAAAGGTAGAAACCTTAGGGAGAACCACAGGTGAGGGATCCACTCCCTGGACGGACAGACGTGCAGTAGATGTTACCCAAAACATACAATACACAATGACAAAGAATAACAAGTAAAAAGTCTTTAAATGCCAGGACCCATCTGGACCACTGGGTTTGTCGCAGCCTGTAGTGAATTTTGTGGTTAGAGATCTGGGGATGACGGAGTCCTCTTTCCTGTCCTGACCTCATGTCGTTCACTGGTGGCAGCAGAACTGTAAGAGATTAAAAATCAGTTAGAGATGTGCTACATGTGGATTTATGGGCTACATGTCATGGAGGGACATCAGGGTTAGTGGTGAGGGTTGAGAAATCTAGGACGGGGTGAGAGAAAGTGCGGCTCGTGCAAAGTCTGTGTGCTCATTCTAAGTGCATGATGGGAAATTCCCGTCAGTCTAAACCTATGGCAGCATAAGATAGACTATTCTAATCAGGAGCAGGATCTAGTTTTGACTATAGGCTATGTTAAAGAGGTAGGTTTTCAGTCTCACCTTAAAGGCAAGACCGAGTCAGACTGTCTGACTGTCTGACTGAAAGCGGAAGTTGGTTCCACAGGAGAGGAGCCTGGTAGCTAAATGTTCTACCACCTATTCTACTATGTACCAGTAGACCTGAGTTCAGGGAGCGGAGCGGCCTATTGGGTTGATATAAAGTGATTAAGTCACAATAAGAAGGTGCCTGATTTTTCAGAGCCTTGTATGTGAGTAGAAGTATTTTAAAATCTATTCTACTTTTCACAGTCTGCAGACGTTTTGCTAGAGATTTTCCCAGTAGACTCTTGCTTTCGGAAAACGTGTCTCACCCTGACAGTGTCCCACCCCCTTTGTCATATTTGAACAGCAAACACCGGAGAATGTCCAGATCCGAATCTCAACAAATAACCTAGAGTTCATGTTTCAAAACAGCTTAAAATACTCAGCCTCTGCTTCCTCATATGCAACAATTTCCTTTTATAATCTCTCGAGTGAGTCCCAGCTCGATAGAAATGTAATAGCTGGAGTGCCTCTTTAAAAGCCACATTTTAAGTATGCTTTTCAAAAAGGTTAATTTATAATGAGTAAGTGAAATATTAATGCATACTGCAACATGAACAGACATAGAGGACTAATGGGACGATCATTTTTCATCCAGTTTATCTGTTGCTCGGCTGGAAAAGGGCAATTGTTTTCACAGGAAACACATTACCTGTAGTTCTAGACCATACAATATCTCTTGATTTGCTGAATTTGGAATTAGATGCTGGGTTTTCTGTTATGTAAGTGAAAACTAATCATGGTTCTTCAAAAGGCCATGGTCACTGTGGCATATTTTATTTTTGTGTGTCTGTAGAAGGTTTTTAATGCAGTCCCCAGATGTGGTGAGAACAGTCGCAAGAACAGCTAAAGGGGAAATCAGCACGAGCCCTAACTGAGTAATGTTTTACGTGTTTTGCCATGTTTTATCTCCTGCTGCTTAAATGTAGCAACAGAGACCAAACAAATCCACACTGCAAAACAAGGACTTTTCACCTCGGCAACGATCAAATCAAATTATATGCTGCGTGTGACACATTTTCCAAGTTTTTTTGGATTTCCGGAGGTCCATCTCAGCATTCTGCCACGTTTGACCCCAGAGATGTGAAGTGAGTGTGACAAATGTGGGGGAACTTTTCGCTATTTTTGTGCGTTTCTGACTCGTGTATGTGAAGTCTGGCTCACTGCAGACAGGGGTCACCCACTGGGTCTCACCGCTCTAGCATGACTCCGCTCTGGCAGCAGACCTGTGTGCACAGTGTCTTGCCAGGCTTTGCATATATACAAAGTGGTGTTGTTGCTTGTCAAACAAAGTGGCGGAGGATTTGCATAGTGGTCTTGCTGCTGGTGCCCTTCAGTCGTCCTGTGCCACTTCCATCACACTTTTCCACCTTGCAGTAACCACATCACTCTGACCCAGTTCAGACCTGATATAGACATCCATCTTCAGTGATTCGGTTGCAAGTGGATCGCACTAAGCACAGCAGATTTGTCTTTACTCTCTCTTTCCAAAGATATCATTTTAAGTTTACAAATTTGTCCAATATCATGTTGTTGTCACATTTTTTTTTCTCATGGTCATCAGTGTTAATATCGTGTAAGTGGCGATAAATACGTCAACATATGAGTGAGAAATGTGGCCACACACGGCCTCCAAAATTAGTTTGTTTTGTGATCAGATCTGTGAGCTCATTCGGGACAGATTGGGAATGTTCAGACCAGAACTGAGCACGATTTGCACCTGATCGGATTACGCTGAGCAGATGTTAATTCCACATTTGAACGGGGTTCATTTGAATTTCGTAGTTGACATTCATTGTACATTTGTCTTCAGTGTGACATGAATTGACATCACATGTGACGTGAAATGAAATGGCTCTACCAGCACAACATAGATTCTCAGTGAAGTTTTGTCTGCCTAGAATTTGAACCACCGTGTGCACTGATCCTCCAGTGCACCAATTATTCCTAATTACAAGTCACATGACCAGCTGCTGTGATAAATATGGCATCATTCATGGTTCAAATTCTTCAACTGTTATAAATGATTCAGGGATTTGTAGCTGTAATTTAAAGTTTACTGCTGTTTAGCTCCTGGGTAAATAAATACTATTCCGGTTATGTTTTTGTTTTTTTTAACGCTGTTTTTTTTTTATTTTTGTAATCAGGAAAGTCTGTTTGATGTTCACAAATAAGTTTAAGTGCCTTTACTCAACTGGCCATCTGTGCTTCCTCTGCAAGATTAAGGAGAAAGATATTTTAAATTATAATCCCAGCTGTACTACATTAAAGAAGGGTTGTTTTATTTACAATGATGCTACAGTGATGCATTACAACCCGATGAGCGTAGTAGCTGTTTATAGCGCTCCAAACACATGTAGAGGCTTTCATTCTCAACGTCTCTCCCTCTGTGACTTCAGCCCATACATATCCATATTATAGACCACACAATAAAAGTGTTAATCATCTTTTTTTAGTAAGCATTAAATCATATTTTAAAGGTATGTTTGAACAAGGTACTGATATATAAAGGAACTTTACATATAACTGATGTACAGAGAACCAGCTTGAGATGCAGACACCTGCTCTTAGACAACCATGACATCATGGACACACCTGGTGTGCTCTGACACATACTGTATAAACATACTGTAAACACAAAGACATACACGCTGTAGTGGGGACCAAAGCAGGCAAACATCACTGTGTTCGTATTTGTACGCAAACTTAAACGATCCTGTATCAAACCAATT
The DNA here is from genome assembly GCF_963457635.1 of Microchirus variegatus. Lineage (NCBI taxonomy): Eukaryota > Metazoa > Chordata > Actinopteri > Pleuronectiformes > Soleidae > Microchirus > Microchirus variegatus. The sequence goes on from NC_139808.1 coordinate 18,102,988, forward strand.
GTCTGGCAAAAACATGTAGAGAAGTGACCTTTGCACGTCTTAATTTTATTGTGTCAGCACTTAAACATATTTGTGTCCCCTTGTCCTTTTTGCACGACACATCAAAGAAACCCAACTTTGTTAAAAAAGTAACTTTGTAACTCTGAGTACATTATGTTTGACAACCATGTTGGTTTGACATTCAGTGAAGATGATCAGCACAGGGCAGGTAATGCCTTACCAAGTGATTTATCTGCCCAACTATATTGACCCATCCTAAAATTCAAAACATATTTGAATATACTAGGTGCAGTGGGGTTGGCTGGGCATTTTTAGCAGCAGTGTATATTCTGCATCACATGAAACATCAAAGTCAAGTCACTATCCCAGTGAAATACAGGCTAAGGGAGAAACCACAGATTTTGAATGACTTTGCATTTGTCATTTAGACAACAGACTGATATGGATGGTTTGTTTTTATAAAGACTTTCTAAAAGTGACGTGAATAAGAAATCATTTTATCATAGAGTGTGATAGTTTACATGAGGGTTAGAATTAGACAAAGTCAAGCAGTCAAGATTTACACACTTCATCTTTAATGATCAATGAAGATTTCCTCAGCAAGAAATTGAAGAGGAGGAAAGTGTATGTTTACGGCATTTGATGCACTGTATACTCAATTTGTGATAAATCAAAAATCTGTGTAGATTGTTTAGAACAGTCTGAAGATGCCAACTGAGGGAAAAAAGGGGACAAGTAATATTAGTTTTACAACTTTTGGTGAAAACAGAGTGATGGACTTAAAGAGTACACAATTTATTCGGCCTACATTTTTGTTTAAGTTGCAAAGCTGTAAAAGACAAAAATTCAGATGGTTGTAACACCACCGTCAGGAAAATTGGCTTGTGTTTTTAGCTGAGGAAGTTGGCACAGTACTTTTCTTATGCGTAAAATTTGGTTGAGTTATTTGCTGAGGAAGTTGGATTTCCTCTGAAGGCATTAAGGGAAACAGAAGGCACTTGTTTTGTTTTATGTTTTGTTTATGCTATTGCTTCAGTTTTAGCGTCATTAAACAGTTTGTGCTTAAGTTTGCAATTCTAACGAGTGCCCCGATAATCAGTCTTGAGGTCTGGCAGTGAACCGTCATCCCCTTATTAAAGCACTCTAGAACCTGGCTGAGCTTGAGTGCTACATTTGTTCTGCGTAAATGAGTTATTTACATGTTTCATGATCATTTAACTTTAAGATTTAAAAAAAAGAAATAAAATACATTTGTGAGTGTGTGTGTTTGTTTGTCTGCACAGTATGTTTGCACGCATGTCTGAGCACGTCTGTTTGGTTACTCACCTGTACGCAAAGGTGCAAATTCATAAGAGGAAGCTGTGAACTCCTTTTTTGCAGAAGATTAATTGCCTTAATTGCGTTAACACTCCACAGTGGCTTCGGCGGAAAGGGAACCAGTGTCACCAGCTGTGTAATCCATCTTTATAGCAGCAGCAGCATCCCCTTTTTTTTCCTGCAGGAGACCAGTGGAGGGAGGGGATGTCTTATCTACCCCAGACAACCCTGCAGGGACGAAGTTTAGATGACATCAGCTGGAACAAAGCAGCTGAGAGCGCAGAGCAGAGCAGGTCTTTGCTGATGAGAGTGTAAGTGTGCCGTGCCAGCTATGGAGTGTAGCCGGAAAAAAAACCCCACGCCATTTCAATATGTCACTGGCAGGAAGAAATCAAGTTTGTTAGGCTGCTCACGCCAGAAGTGTTCAATCAACTGTCCTCTCACAGGACCACCATGGGACGTGCTGACGTCCTCGTGTTGTTTCCTCCTCGCTCAAATATTCAAGACCTTGAGTATTTATCTATATCGGCTATAGCAGTCATGCAAATGTTTGTGTTGGATCTTTTCAATGCCTTGAAGAAGGCGTTTGGGTGTGGCTGCGACAAATCCCACTCACTCTTGTTTTCAGACGCTCTGATGCTGCAGTGTGGATCCTCAACTGCACAGCGGGAACATGTTGCTTTGTCCTTTGTTTTGGTGCAAAAAAAATAAAACATTTTTTAAAAAATGGTTGAGCGAGGAGCGAGGATGTAACATTGTTGATGGCAGTCACAAATTCAGCGTGCTCCGCAATTCCTTTTAGTTAGCTGAATGTAAAAGGTCACATATCCAGAATAAATGAATGCTGTAAAAGATTTTTATTTTATTTTATTTGAATGTGCTGCTTCTTTTGCCCCCCAGGGTTATGCATCATGTTCGCCAAACAAGGTGTTTAGAATGGTGGAAAATGTGAACCCTGCTGTTGGCTGAGTTCCTAGGCAAGCACACTTTAAGTCCTTTATGTGTCTTATAATTGCTGAGAAGAGACTGTACTCCAAGAACAAAATGTACCTGGCATACGACTTCCCAGCCAAATTAACATTTGGGCTTTTGTTGTGTCCTTACAAAGAATAATGAGGTACTGACACATAGTCAGCACTGACTTTGCTAAGTGTGCCCTCTGCACCAGGAAGCACTTGAGACAGACTCTCACTAGAGCATCATTGTCTTTATTTTACCCACTTAACTAAAGGCTCACCTTGTAAAAATCTATGCCCAGTTAAATCTGTGTGCTGATTAATTTCTCTTAGACAGCCTTTTGTTGTCTAACAGTCATATTAGGGCTCTTGAGGGTTTCAATATCATAATAGCGTTTGAGGCTGCAGATCTCAACTCAAGGCTTTTCATTCTTTACTCCTGTTGCGGTGGCTGCTGCTTCCCCTAGTACACGTGTGTGTGCGCCTGGTCGTACTGTATGTTTTCCTTAGGTTTGCTGCAGCTTCTATTGCCCAGCTGTGGACTGTCAGCCATCAATCAGTGGAGAGCAATCGGCCAACCAACACCTAACGCCTGCCAGCTTTGTAGTGTAAAGACGCCTGGGAGACTTCTATTGGGGCTGACTTTGTCCGTTTTGAAAACCTGTGCGATTCAATTCAGAACTCTGTGTTGGTGTTTTTTGTGTTTAAATAAAACACCTAGCGGTATGTCAGTTGTCCAGTTGCCTGGATTTATTTTATGGCTGTAGAATTGTCAAATTTTTTTTACAAAGAGTGAGTGCTTCTGATCCTTTTTCCAAGATATCTGGGACGCACTGGTGAATCTTGTCTGTGTTTGGATGGTCTTTCCGTGAAAGTTCTGAGAACTACCGTAATGACAAGTATATGAGCACAAAGCTCTATTTCTCTGCTCTCCGGTGTTCATCGATCCTTATATCGATATATCCTCCACATGAGGAATCATGTGCCAATCTCAGCTGACACAGGGCGATAAGCGGGGTTCACCACTGCTTATTATGACTCCTTAACAACTAAAAGAGTTAATTTGTCCCTGCATGTTTTGTTAATCTAACTTTACCTTATTAAATAAATAATCTTATTTTCCAAAAACACCTGGTTATTTTATGTTGCTTCCCTCCCCATTTACAGGCTGGGTCGTAAAAACTCCACAGTTGTAATAGTGATCCCATGTCTTCTACTAACAATGTGTGAAGAGAGAAACTCACTTTATTCCACCATCAAACAATCTTTTTGTAACTGTTTGTAAACTTGTTTGTAAACTGCATTGCCCACATCAAAATCCATTCAGATAATATGCTCTTTAAAGCGGACCTAGACAGGAAGTTCCAATTAACGCTGTTTTTTAGTGTGTATCTGCGTCATTACCTTGTTTAAGAAGCCCTGAAGGTTCAAAACAAACAGTTCAGCCATTGCTGAGAACGCTGTGTTTTATTTTAATCTCGGGCTCAGCGAGATCTCTGAAAAAACCTGGTCCGGTTACGTAAACAACGGTTCTCCAGAACAGCAGATTGTCCTGCTCCGGGCACTAGTCCGGGCACATCCGGTTGCGTACATTGAACCGCAGAAGAAGAATAACGTCCGTTGTGGAGGTGTTTCACGAGCGACAGTGTCTTCTGACTCTGGGTCTGACTCTGGGTCAAAGTCATAAAAGGGACTGCGGTGGGGAGTCGTGAAGAAGCTATTTTTAAACACTGTTAAAACAATGTTTTGATAATGAGTAGCAGTGCATCCACCGTTCCAGAGGGGGGAGCTGCGCTTCTGAGAGCGGGTGTGCTGAATATGTCACTTCCTGGTACTGGCCAATCACAAGACTCTATCTTCTGGGTGAGAGAGTTGAGTCCCAAATCTCGCGGCTGGGAAACACCGTCAGAAAAGAGGATTTCTATCGGCTCGTTTACAGCAACTTGGAGGTTTTTGACCATAAAAACAAGTTAATGTATGTAAGTAGACCTCCATAACTACCATAATATGTGCAACAGGACCACTCTATGTGAGCTTTAAGCTCGCTGGGAGCTACTGATACTGCTGCCTAATTTCATACGTTTGTGTCACAGTGGTAAATCTGAATAAGGGCTTTCAAACACCAAAGTCATAAAAATAACACTCTGAAGTTTAGTGATGGAGGCAGCAGTGGGTCCACAGCTCATTTGCACTCAAAGGGGCTTTTGTGTGTTCTTGTATTGTTCTTGTTTTCATACCTGTGGCTTGAAATGTGCTACAGAAGATGCTCAATAAATGAGTGTCTTTTTTTATACTACTTCCTCATTGAAAGTATTTAACTTATTATTATTTGTGATGTTGTTTGTCTTTGCAACTGACTACCAAGAAGATTTCAGCAGGTACATAAACTCTCTGTGAACAGAACTCTCTGAACATACTGACAGTAATAACATTTGCTGTGTTCGGAAAGTCGAGGCTTCCACTAATTATTTTATTGATTTAAAATGAAAACCCTGCTGACTGGCTGTGAAACATTCTCTGATGATGTCATGGCTGTGACAGCCCTGAAATGATTGTTCTTTAAGGCTCTGCAATCCTCAGACTGAATCTATTGATCTCCTTTGGCTTTTTAATTATATTATAGCAAGGTTTTTGGGGTTTTTTTCTTTTTAATTTTGTTTAAAAAATATTAAATTTTCCCCTGATTTCCAGCAGAAAACTACTTTACACACCCACTAATATTGTGTGAAGCGTGTAAAACTATGCACCAGTGTCAGCTTGGGAGTGAAACCATTTGAGTGACATCTTTGAAACAAGCTTAGTACAGGAACCTTGTTGCCAAGGTAACATCTGTTCAACGATTTTTTTAACCTCCTTTTTTTTCTTTTCTTTTTTTACCCGGATTAGTGGTTCCAAACAACTACAGAAGTGTATTCCCACTGCACACACACACAGAGGAACATAAAGCAAGAGTCACACATCTTTTCTTTATGAAATTCATACTGAATATATGAAACAAAAAAAGAGTGGAAACTAATTCATGGAGATGCATATTTTGTCAGCTTTTTAATTAGCAGGCCAGGTTATGTCATGTTGCAGTTGCATCTTTTATAGCATTTATATTTAAAAAGCTTTTATATAAATAAAATGTTGCCATGGATTCTCACAGCAACCACCACCTCAGTGCCCTGCATGGCCTCTGATCACATGTTAGCCTGGTTACTGGTTGGGTTGGTTCTGAAATGATAAGACAGAAATCCTAATCTTGTCAGAAAATGCTCCTCTCCAGTGTGCTGTAAATAACCTCAACACCCTCCCCTGTATACATGTATTCATGGTGAGGCTCAGTACAGGGAACCATCATCTTTATCACACACCTGGGCATTAATGACGTCTCATTTTTTCAGATCGACTTATCTGTCAGCAAAGTCAAAGTCGAGTCATTGACACAGTGGAGGAACACAGCTGTACAACAATGAGAAACTTTTATTAAAGTTCTCTGTAACCTTAACAGTCAATATGTACAGTCAAAAAATTAATCAACATGCCAAATTCATTTAAATAAAATATTGGCTCATGCCTTGAATTTTCAGGTAATTTTAAGTGCACAACACCAAAGCTCAGCGTCCCTGTCAGACCTGCTCCCATGGCCGATGGATTTGACGGCGTTGCCAGGTACACACTCAGGACAGATTAGGGTGACAGAAAGTGCTACAACTGAAACCTTAGTTAATACCTGCCCCCAGAACACAGGCTCTTCTGTGCTGTTTTTTGGAGTACCTGGTCCTTATTTCCAAAGGGTTAGGGTTAGGGTTAGTCAAGTCAAACCCTGAAACATGTTATCCATAAATAGCTACAAAATTTAGAAAACTGCGCACTTTTGCATTGGAATCATTGGAGCAATGCCATGAAAATATTGGAACCCTGTAGGTGCAAAACCATAATTACAACCACAACCACATGGAGCCTCAATGCCAAGATGGCTCCACATGCTGGGTGAAGGCAGATCAGCCATTTGGGGCAACAGTAGTTGAGTAGTTGAGTGGTAGTGCAAGTCATTCAACTGGAAGGTCGATTCCCGGCTCCTCTAGTCTACATGCCAATGTGTCCCTGGGAAAGCCCCTTAACCCCAAGTAGCAGCCACCAGAGTGTGAATAGGTAGATTAAGATTAAGATTAAGAACCCTTTAAGTCCCGCAAGGGGAAATTCAATTCTGCAGTGAGTTAGTGAACAGGTGTAGAACATGTAACCCAGCGCAGTGAGCTGCCATGCCAGTGAGCGGCGCTCGGGGAGCAGTGAGGGGGTTAGGTGCCTTGCTCAACAGCACTTCAGCTGCGGACTGGTCGGGGATTGAATCGGCTACCTTCCGGTCTCGAGCTCGAAGCCCTAACCACTAGGCCACAGCTGCCCAAAGGTATGAAAGACATGTGGTAGAAGAAGTGGTGTGAAGGGACTTTAAGTGGTTATGAAGACTAGAAAAGTGCCTATAGGATGTAAAATTGGCTAAAATGATGAATCAGTCATGACCAAACAGTTGGTGTAGTTGTTAACACTATTGCTGCATTTGCAGCAAGAAGACCCAGGGATTAGGTAAATTGGGCACTCGAAATTGACCATTTGTGAGAGTGGCTGGTTGTTTGTCTATGTATGTGGTCCTGTGATGGACTGTCGATCTCGCCCGATGTCAACTGAGATTGTCACCGCGACCCTCATGTGGAGGATAAAGCAGTAGAGGATGGATGGATGGATTAATCGGCTAACCCCTAGTTCACATATTGAAATTCTAAGACTTTGATTTTTCTTTATATCTGACTGCATCTACCAATCTAACTAGTATTTCTAATATCCACAATATATTTGTTGCATACGTGTCCCAATGTGACCCTAACTTTCTATTTTCCAACACTTGTTTTTGTAATGTGACTTTCGTATATAAAGAACGATTTGATACTGCTGTTGAAATACTGTTTGTCCAGAGAGAAGACAGTTCTTATCCTTGAAGCTTTTCCTCTCGTAAAAGTGAAACATGAAACATTTTAGCATAGTATAAATCCCACAGCTTGTTTCATCAGTCCCATACTCACACTCTCTACTTACAGGCTCTTGGACTCCATCCGAGTCAATTTCTGTGGGATTTTTTTTTCCTCCCCCCCCCCCCACCTCTGATGGTGTTTTTGTCTTTGTGAGCTGCTCGTCATCTGTGACACCAGTGATTCTTGGCTGGATGACAGATGAATTTGTCCCCGGCCTGCTCCTGTTCCTGTAGTAAAGATGTCAGCAGATGATTTCCACTCATCGGGAATTCATTTCCCCCTGAAATGCACCATAGGAGCCATCAGAAACTGCTGCAGGTCACACTTGCCTAAGTTAACAGGTTTTAGGGTTGGCCGACTCTGTAAGTCACATTATAAACAAACTTTAAAAACCAATGTTAGCCTAGCTACAGAGACCCCATAACCCAGTTCTGTCTGCAGAAGTCAGGCATTTGATGTTACAGTGAGAGTGAATGGAAAATGTAGAACGTAATGTCTAAAGAAAATGTCTGGTTCAGGACAGGTATATAAATATATAAATAAATATATATTTACACACACAAACACATACACATATATGTATGTATACATATATATATACTCAACAAAAAAAAAAAGCACAAATATATTTATATTTTTGTTGAGTGTATATATATATATACTCTATATCATATTCAATAACTCCATTTTTAAATATTAAGGGATGTTTTTTCATTTACCATAATCAGCATGAGAGTGAACAAATGTTTGCTTTATGCAAATTGTGCATTATTATTGCTGCTAGGGTTGTGCAGATGACCAGTGTCATTGTCCACATGTCGAGATGTGGGTTCTCCATCATGACCCACTTCACTATGTTTCACTAGTGCGGCTTCAGCATTAACATGTGTTGATCTAAAATGATGTAGGCACAGCAGAATTATGTCTCACCATCGACATTATCGTTTCAGCTCCGTCCTGTTTACTTTGACAGACCTCATTTTTATTTATAAAAGGGTAAATTCGTTATTAATGCATGACTAAATCCGACTGAAAACAGAAATGCTGATTCAGGAATGAGGAAACCTTTGCTGTCCACTCCTCTTATAAAAGAAATAGAAACAGTTGTCGATCTGCAAACATTAGTTCTTAGTGCACAATAATTTGTGTACCAGGATTACGTGTATTTCATCAAGACCAAAACCATGTAATAAAATCACAAAATGGAAACAAACCCCGTGCAGCTTGTTGCACTAATAGGTTGGTGGTTTTAAACTCCTGCAGTAAAGAAATCAAAAGCTTCTTATTTTCTTTCTTTTTTTTCACGCCCACATACACTTTGAGGCTTCTTTAATTGCCGCACTATCAACACAGACATTGAGGAGTGAATGTGCCACCTGAATCAGTCAGCATGATAAATTACTATCACAGGATGTGGTTGTGACTCATTTGCCTGCAGCATCCTTGAAATAATCTGCTAGATATGTTTACAGCCTAAAGCTGTGTCTGTTAATATCTGAGCTGTAGGTGCAAGCTTAAAGTGATAAGCTCAGGAGAGACACAGGGGGCTTGTTGTATGTTCTGTGGATGCTGATTAATATATTAGCCCATAGAGAGAGAGGGGAAACACCACTCACTGTTCACTGTATTGGCCGGATCCTGCCTGTAGTCATGACCCACTGGTACAATTGTCCCTCCCGCATGTTGCATATCCTTCCCACACTGGCAGAGCAAATAAAAATGGTTGTCACGTAAAATGAAGAGATGTCTTGAAGAGTGATCTCCATTTATAGGCCCATCTGCTCTGCCAGACTCACTCCAGGAAGAATCAGTGTCAGGAGAACACGGAAACTGCAGAGGAGGCAGAGCAGCTAACTTTGCATTAATTTACTTATCCGTATCTTCCGATCTTTCTGCGGTGCCTTTGTTTTCCGTTTCATGGAGATTTTAATAAAAGTCTCATCAAATATCTCTGGGTTTAATTTTATGAGAACTTGGAATTAATAAGCTCTGTATGGAAACAGGTGGATTAATAAAGGTGGTGATTAAATGGTGTGTGTGTGAGTGGATGGCCCCAGCACTGCTATTTCAGTCACCTCTTTTTCAAGCTGCATGCTGTTCCACTTATTAAAAAACACGGTTCATCATGTGTAAATGTCACTTCACATTTTTCTCATCAGATCTTGACTAAACACATTGGGCTCTAATTGAACATCTGCCATTGGAAGTGTGTAGTGATATGAGTGCCCACTGCCAGGCTGAAAGCTTACATATCCAGAAGGGCATATTTCATTACTGCACCTTGAGGAAAGGTTTATGACCTGACAAGGCTGCAGTGGACAGCTGACCAGTGCTTTGGATTTTGCACCTCACTGCCTAGATTGTTGCTTTAAAAAAAACCAAAAAAAAAAACAGCCACACCAAGGAGTCCCACCCACCTTCTCTCCCCATAGAAGCTAGGGCTGTCATTTTTTATCTGAAATTCAAACTTCCATCCATCCATCCATTATCCTCCACCAGAGGGTCCTGTGCCCATCTCAGCCGACATTGGGGGTACACCCTGGACAGTTTGCCAGTCCATCACAGGGCCACATATAGAGACAAACAACTATTCACTCACACTTTCACACCTACGGTCAATTTAGAGTGACCAATTCACCTAATCCCCATATCGCATGTTTTTGGACTGTGGGAGGAAGCCGGAGAACCCGGAGAAAACCCACGCACACACGGGGAGAACATGCAAACTCCTTGCAGAAAGGCCCTTGTTCCGAAGATGTTCCAAACGGGGCTTGAACCCAGAAACCCGGGTCTTATTGCTGCAGAGGCAAGAGTGCTAAACACTACACCAACCGTGGGCCCAAAATTCAAACTTGCATCTTAAAAACACTTTGGAATTCAGAAGTGCATCAGACCATTTCAATTATGGTCCAGCAGAGGCCACTCTGAGCACAGCTTGGCCTTAGATCATAAAATGCACATAAAAATGGACATAGACTTCTGTTTTCAAAAGTAAAGCCCAGAAGGCAGGACGGAGGCAACTCCTCTGGTTGCAAAAATAATCTGTTTTAATGGTTAAAAAAAAGACTTCTCATTTCATATATAATACCAATAGATATTTGCCTGAGGAGTTAATGGTCTCAAATGCTATAGTATCATGGCCTTCCCTGATATAACGTGACTGCAGTGTAACTGACTGCTAGTATCGTCCACTAGATGTGTGGGTACAGGTAATGTCAGTATTGAAAAACTGACATGGCGCTGTTCAGATTGCAAACATTTTCAAGGTCCTTGAAAGAAGTGTTTTGTTTTTAAATTACTCGAAATAGACATGGGTCATTGAAAGTGCTTAAATTTTGCCCCAAAAAAAGTTCACCAATTGTCTCCCACCGCTGATGTCCTTGTTTGTTACGACGCCACCTACTGTTTGATGCACCCTGTATTGCTTGATGTACGTAGACTAAAGTGTCACTGTCTCTCTTCGCTGTTGACATGAGATTCCCTGCAGAACAATAAGCGAGTAACGAGTGAATGAAGAAGATCTCTGGCTCACCAAAGGAAATTACAAAGATTTACTTTGTCCAAGATCTTGTCCAGATGCAGAGCGTGCTACAAAATCAAGAAAAGTGGACGCCACGTTTCTACACGTAATTGTATTTTATTCTGTTCCTCAGAGTGCTCTGTGTTGAAGGACACACTGCTGATGGACAGACTTTACGTTACACTGACCTTTGCTTGTCAGGTCATGAGCACAGACGTTGATTGATTTTGTTGTTGTATTTAGGGACCATCAAAATGATTAGCAGATCAATTCACCTTCCAGCTATCCTGGCTGTGCTGCACCACTCACATCCCGCCGCGTCACCTCAGAGACAGATTTATCCTTCAGTCTACAAAGACTTCAGGTCCTGTAATGTCCTGCTATAACATTTTCAATCAATCAGACTCTGCATTTGCTTAATTTTCTGTTAAGCAAAGGGAGGAGACATGTTTCCCTATGAATCTACTGCTAACTGACTGCACTCAAAGAAATTTCAAAGCAGAGATAAAGTGCATTCTGAGATGTTTGCTGAGATTAGGTCAGAACCCTCTTTACCATCCACATCCCATGTACTGCTCGCCAGGATTATTTTTATCTGGAGGACTGTAGCTGATATCATTTTTCAAAGCGAGAATCCGCCAGCGCAGCATGAGTAATCCATCTTGGTTCCTCTGACAATTTCCCGTGGAACATGTGTGTGCGCTTTATTCCTGAAGGGATACCTCAGCACATAGGAAGAGATGAATATCTCTGAAAGGGGGAATAAAAGCAGTAGAGCAATTTGTGATTAAAGGAATCCTCTGGAAGTACATACACAAACCCCCTGTGCGGTCTGAGCTGATAAACTCCCCCTGCTCGCAATGCAATTACCAACACAATCACATCGGGCTCCACAGACACGACTTAAGATGTTCTCAATCAGCCTGCTTCATTAAGACACCTTCCTATAAAAAAAAATTAACATTTACATAACATTACTTCTGAGAGGGTACTTTACCACTGAGGTTTCTAGACAGCAGACGTTGTGTGTGTGTGTGTGAGAGAGAGTGTGTTATTGAGAAGAAACATTTTTTTATGCTCATTTTTTCATTATAATAATAACAATATCTTCATGCCTGGGGACATGATGTCATCCTGAGCACTGTTTCTTTTTATTGTTGAAGTGAGACCAGATACCGAAATCTGTCAGGCATTTAATTTCATTTATTTCAACATTATGAATATTGAGGCTGCACATTCTTGTTATTTAGAAAATAAATCTAGCAGCCAATCCCTGGGATGGGGAATCCAATATTCAAAATGGCTTAACAAACTGTACAAGACACTGTTAGTATTATAATGCGGTGTGCAAGTGCATAATGCCTGCTATATATCTATCAAGAAAAGTAATACAGAAATAGGGCAATACATCCTGGCTGTTAGGGCTATGGGGAAGAACTTGCCATTTCCCTGCTTACATTATGGTAATACACACAGGAACTGTAGTGGTAGTGGTGGTGGTAGTGTGCATTTCATACAGTAAAAGATTAATACTTGCACAGCAGCCCAGCACCTCTGTCCCCTGGCTGTGTTTTTATAAAGCAGCCATATTGGCAGAAGCTTTAATACTCACTGCTGCCCTGGAGACAAGTGTCAGTACACTGAGAACCAAAAGGAAAGTAATTTCAAGTATTGCCAGCTATGAACTCTAATAGTGATGTTGCCCTCCCAAAAGGTGAGACTCAGGGAATGAGTGTGTATTTTGTGTCAATCATTATTAATAGTTCAAAAGGCACATTTAATAAAAAATCTACACCCTGCGTCAGTCTCCAGTAGCTTAAGACTATGCTTGCTGCCTTCCTCAGAACTGGAAACTGGTTTCCAAACAGCTCACTTCTCACACCGAAGTCCATAGAAAAAATAAGTGATTTAACTAAACAGGACGCAAAAGTCGTTGATCCTCTATGGCCTCCATGTGGAAGTTCAAATGTGTTATTTTACACCTTAAATGTTTGAATGTTTTTGTTGTATATACCTTAGTGACACAAAGTAACCAAACCAGGCAGCAGTAGAACAGCAGCTCCTGTGTCCCCGTGAGCTAAAAACACAGATTTTCTCTATGGAGTTTGGTGCAGATGAGTGAACGGTTTACAAACTTAATTTTCCACTGAGAGAAGTGGCTAAAATCTGTTTTTTTGTCCCTTCTGTCCTCCTGGCAGCCATGTTTTCACTTACAGCAAGTGTAATGATAGCACTGTTGCCTCATACAGCAGCATGGTCAACGTTTAGAATCCTGGTTGGACCAAGTTGATGTCCATGCTTTGTCTCACCTGTAGGTGGTTTGACTGAGGGCCTTTCTATGTGGGGTTTTCATGTTTTTCTAGTGTATGTGGGTTCATTCTGTGTAATCCAGCTTCCTCCCACAATCCACAGTCATCCAACTCTAAATTAAACTCTAAACTGATGTGTTAATGTCTCTGCATTTTGGCACTGTAATGGAATGGCAACCTTTCCAGCATGTACCCTGCTTTTCACCTTACGTCTGCTGCAATTAGCTGCAGCTCACCTCTGTGACCGCTCAACAAGATCAAGTTTATGTGACTACATATTGAGTGATGTTAAATATAGTTTGTTTTGCGAGCAGTAATTGTAATAGCATTTAAAGCTCCTTTAAACCTGAAAATCAGTTTGTCATCACCCATCATAAGGTCATGTGGCATTGTTCTGATCATTTGCTGCAGCTAATGATCCATGCAACAAGGTGAGAGTCAATGGTACAGGTCTGAGTACGACAAAAATCAATATCAATTACTCCTATATTGGAAAATTGTCAAAAAGTAAATGCCCAGGTGTCCCTGTTTCACGACCGTCAGCCAATTGCTTGGTTGACTGAAAGAACACCAAACAAAACAAAAAAGAAAGAGCATACCTGCTTTGTGGTTTTTAATTGCCCTTTACCCTTGGCATTGACAACTTCACAAGAAAAGAGAAAGGCACTTTTGTTTAATCATGATGCTGCATAACGGCATCCGAGAAAGTTGCACCACACTTGGCAGGTTTTAGCGTCAGGAGTCTACGCTGCACAGCTGGGCTTGATTTATGCCGCTGACAAAGCCGTTTCTCTGCAGCGCAGCACACTGTGGGGAACCTCAGGAGGGACAGCCTTTCAATTTATCTCACACGGCCCCTCCCCACTCAGCACTTCAGGCTCTTTAAAGCAGTCAAGAGCATAGATCAACACCTGAAGTCAGATCCCACCCCGTGTCCCGGCTCAGAGGATGTGGTGACCTCGCCTTCTTTCTCCGTGCCCTCACCACGTTACAGCCGCTCGCCTCTGGACGTTTTGATACAATTATGATTAGAAACGTCACCTGCAGGTAGGTCGGCGATGGTCAGTGTGGATCAGACGCGGCAACACATACACACACACCTCACCTTATCTGTGCACTTACTGCGGCGAGCAAACATAATATCAAACACATCCCCTGCAGTACTTTTTTTACATACTCGCCTTTCCCATTAAGCTAACTGGTGTTTGTAAGTGAGTGCCTGCTGCAGTGGTGAGCTGAGTGAGCCGTCTCTGCACCTAGGCAATAATCTTTGTGTATAAAAGGCCTTTGCTGAGACTAATTATTTGGTGAGATCACCATAAGCTTGTCACAATCTCCCCGTCCTGTGGTCTCATGGCTGAGTAATTTCACTGATAGAATCTTAACCCCTGTTTTCACAAGCGCTTTTATTTACCCTATTAATTCAGCAGACATGCATACAGGCCTCTTTCTTGCAGTCATGCTACCAATCAGCCATTTCAGGCTCACTAAGTATTCATGAGCAGCTTGGTTTAGAACCCTGACTTCAGAATGTGAACTGTGATTATGCACATTGTTTGCATGTGGAACTTTTACGAGTGTTCCTCCTCATTCATCTGTGAGTTAGTGGACTGAATTTCAGCATTTTAGGTTAAGGCTCCCGCTGCTGCCATTAGAATGTTGCTCCACATTCAAGACGCACACTTAGTTCAACTGGTTGTAGTGTTTTTATGTTTTTGTTTGGCAGTTCCATAATTTTGTCTTATTTCGGATCTTCTTTCAATATTTTCTTGATCCTTCTCTTTATTTAGTTTGTCACAATTGTTTTTCTTGCCGTGGAAAATAAGGGGAAACATACACGACCCCGTTTTAGAAAGGGAGCTATCATGATTTCACTCCTTATTTGGATTGTGACAGTTTGGGTCATTGTGGTGGTGTTTTTTCTGCAGTTGGCATCCATGGTGTTGCATTACTGCCTTCTCAATTCATACTTTACTTCTTCTCTTTCATGTCCATTCTTCCTTGATCTTATCCAGTTTTCAAAATATTCAGTTTTTGTTGCCAGTTTGCCTTGTTGAAAATGAATGAATATGGACAAAAATCTTTTCTCAGCAGTTGTGGGCAACTTTACTCAGATATTTAAACACATTTCCAGAAAGTCACTCGTTCAATTGCTCACAATTCTAAACACAAACTGAGAAGAGTTTGATCTGCATTGTGAAAACAACGTTCTCTCTCCTCAAAAAAAACGAATTCCGTCCGCCTCAACAATACACACAGTTATTGCATGCTTATGTCTTATAGGGCAACAAATAAACACTGATGTATTCAATCAAAAACACAACCTTTAAAAGTGTTCTTGTCTCTTTTTTCGTCCTGAAATAGTATTTTACAGTACAAAGAAAGGCAGTGCACAGATATAAAAAGATTACAACAGAGACATGTTTATTATTAGACACCTGAAGCCTCGTTTATACTTTGACACACTGTTGACATGTTTTTAACACTGAGTTTGCAGAGTTGACACAGTTTTTGTTTTGATATTTTTAAACTAATTTGGAATGATGTTTGAGTGAAGGCCTGTGGAATTCTGCTTTCAAGCTAGCCAGTTTGGAGTTTTCAGAATTGTGTATCGTTCGATTTACCTTATTTTGGATTTTTCCTTTACTTCTGTTTTGTTTTTTTCTTGATCCATTTCCTTATCCTATTTTTCTGCAATTTCTCCCCATTGTAAATGTATGGAGATTGACACCATCCTCTGTTTGCTTTAGGATTTGTTCCCCCCCATTTGTTGAATGGCTTCCACCAGTTTGTGTGATTATAAAAGCTAGAGAGCACAGCTGAGGGTGAGGCTTACCCTGCTCCTCAATGCAAAATTCGTATTGCCTGTTTTGATGGCACATTATTTGGATTGTGACAGTTTGGGTTGGTTGGTTGTGGTGTTTTGCGATTGCCCTCTGTAATGTTGCATTGCTGCCATATTCATCTTCCACTTCCATTTCTTCTTAAAGCGGACCTAGACCGGAAGTTCCAATTAACGCTGTTTTTTAGTGTGTATTTATAGTGTGTTATTACCTTGTTTATGAAGCCCTGAAGGTTCAAAACAAACAGTTCAGCCATTGCTGATAACGCTGTGTTTTATTGTAATCTCGGGCTCAGCGAGATCTCTGAAAAAACCCGGTCCGGTTACATAAACAGCAGTTCTCCTGAACAGCAGATCGTCCTGCTCCGGGCACTAGTCCGGGCACATCCGGTTGCGTACATTGAACGGCAGAAGAAGAATAACGTCCGTTGTGGAGGTGTTTCACGAGCGACAGTGTCTTCTGACTCTGGGTCTGACTCCGGGGCAAAGTCATAAAAGGGACTGCGGCGGGGAGTCGTGACGAAGCTATTTTTAAACATTGTTAAAACAATGTTTTGATAATGAGTAGCAGTGCATCCACCGTTCCAGAGGGGGGAGCTGCACTTCTGAGAGCGAGTGTGCTGAATATCTCACTTCCGGGTACTGGCCAATCACAAGACAGTTGGGAAGCCGGGGTGAGAGTTGAGTCTGAAATATCTCGGCTGGGAAACAGCGTCAGAAAAGAGGATTTCTATCGGCTCGTTTACAGCAACTAGGAGGTTTTTGACCATAAAAACAAGTTAATGTATGTAAGTAGACCTCCATAACTAACATATATGTGCAACAGGACCACTCTATGTGAGCTTTAATACTTATCTCTATTTTTCTTCCAGAATGTTCCCAATTAAAAAGGAATAGGCATGTTTGTGAGTGTGGGATGCTACCCCCGTTTTTTCAACGGGCATTTGTGTAGAAATAGAATTTCACTATTTGAGCCTGCTGCCATTAGAAAGTCCCCCACACTTAGTTGAAAGCCGCTGCACTTCTTTTCCATTACATATTATTTGTTTTGTGACCGTTTCCTCTTACAATGAAGCATTTATCAAGGAGTTCAAAGATAGAGTATGTCTGAAAAAACATCAAAACAAGGTTTTCAAGTGCTTTTTGATTGTGAGGGGAAGCTTACAAATAGGCAGTGTCTACATCTGTTAACAGCTTCTGAAAGAGAACGTAAGGAAATAACAAAAAAACAGGCTTTTTACTTTTGGGCTCGGCTCGTTCTTGCGATTTCCACTTCACAGTGCCCGTGATAGCTGCTCCGTGACTGATGTTATTTGTCTCTTTCATCTTGTCACACAGCGGGGAGGATCAACACTGCAGAGCCCCCGTCCTCACAGGCTTGATCTCACCCAAAATACACACCTGTGTTTTTGTGTGTGTTTTTTTTTCAGAATACAAAAGTGCATTTGGCACCGTGTTCGAAATAATTGAAAAGAATTATCATCCTGTCCATTAAACCCATGTGAAGTGCAGATGAAAGGACTTGGCACTTGGTGCTTCTCTCACCTGTGAATTATTGATACCTGCCCCTCTGCTGGCTTCCCTCAGGGTGGAGGTGGGAAACGTCTCCTTACATAATGGGCACACCACGCAGACATGTTGTCTGGGCTGTGGCAGAGAAAGAGGAAGGCAGGAGCAAAACTGAAATGTTGTTAATAGTAAGCCTCCATCTTTTATTCACCACTGCCACACCTCAGTTGGCTTCTGCAGCATTCAGCTGTTCTTCCATTAACTTCAGACTCAAATGATGAACACAGTCCATTCCACTGCACCTCTGAGTTCTACATCCATACTATTACATTTTCAATTAAAAATGCCAATTTCAAATAAAAGATGGTCTGCATCCAAACGAGCACTTCTGCCCCATTTCAGAAGTGATCGGTGTATACAATAACACACCTAAAAACAGATGGCAGTGTAAACAAGAATCTCCTCTGCAGTTGTTTGTTTGTTTCAGAGCATGTTACGTTGTTAGCAACAACAATGGCGAAAAGTAAGAACAAGGACTTCATTTATCAAACCAACTACAAGGTGAAACTGAATGCATTAAAGCTGCGCTGTGAAGCTTTTGGTATTAGTTGTCGAAATGATTTTGCTTCTGTTTGGTCTTTTTGAACAGAAACGATGCAGCATTCATTTGGGGAAAAAAGCTCTTTCAAGCAATGCAGTGTGATACAGTCAGATCTGGCGGAGGGAGCAAGTGTGGATACAGCGGCAGCTTAGGGGCGGGCAAGAAGTGTCTGATGTGGATTTTTTGACTTTCCTCAGGTGCTCCAGTTTCAAGCCTCATTCATGTCTGGGAATAAATCAGATAGGAATCAGATATGTGCATTTGCAAATGTCACCTAAACAAACAGATCAGATATTTCCCTGTCAATGCGACTCAAAAATGTGATAGTGGCGAATCATGTAAACACACTTCAAATCACGTGACTCTCTCAACTGGTGCAACAAAAGCCTTTGGGGCGAGGATTTCAAAATGTCACTTCCATTTCGGCCTTCTAACTATTTCCAGTTCAGTACTCCAACTCCCACCTACACTTTGTATCCCAAGTGTTAGACTAACCAGTGTAAAATCAAAAATAAGGCAACATGTCATCCAGAGAAGAAATTTATATGGTCCTATGAAGTTACAGTTATGGTAGACGACACAGTGAATGGCCGAGGACAGTCTTGGCTCCGCAGGAGGCCCATCGAGGACTTAACTCTCTATAAGAGCTATTGTGTAGCTCACGTGCGGCACCACTTGTTTGCTCTCCCACAAGCCTCATCTCACAAGATGCATGGTGCATGCGTCACATGGTATCTGTTTTGTCCCTGAGGATAAGGGGCTTGTGGGTACCCAGAGCATAGTGCACAAATGCAGGTGTTTAGTTATGTTGAGGAATTGCTGCGAGGCTTGTGCTGTCCGGCTTGAACTGGGTCAGAGCTTGTTCTAGTTAAAAGTAATAGCTTTTCCCATTTGTTTCCACTCTCTCTGATTATAACAGTTAATTACCTTCGCCAAGGAGGTTATGTTTCCACCTATGTGCTTGTTTGTTTATTCATTTACCAGCAGGATTCACAAAGAGCCGATTTGCACCAAATATAGCAGTATATTTGGTGCAAAAGCGACTGTGCTACATATTTTTCGGGCCAGGGAAGACACAATGAAATTTAGGAGCTGATTAAATTAAAGGGATGCAATAATTCTTTTGACATTTTTCTACAGTCACACACATCCAGTTTAAATAAATGCTAGGAGATGCTGGGCGGGATTGACACAATGATGATTGCGCCCAACAAAGCTCTTGACGACTGGTTGGTGATAAAGAAACACGTGTGGATTGGATCTAAATTCCTTTGTCTATCATCTGTGGAAAAAGTGCATTACACGTACCGTCGTATTATACACACCAAGCACGATGTGGTTAAGAAGAAATAGGTGGATTCAGAATTGAGTGCTCAGTTATTATTCTGAATTAAACAAAAAAGAAAGAGTAAACTTTACCACTTCACTGCTTCAGGATGGAGTTTTGTATGGTCTTATGAGCTTTTCTTTGCTGTCCAGATTAGTTCATTTGAATATTTTGAATGTCACACTTTGTGATCGGTTATGTGTATGAGTCAGAAGCGAAACAAAACAAAAAACAAAAAATCTATCTCGGTCCAAAGAATAAAAGCTGGCAATATCACTCGGTGAAATGCTGTCTCACATGTGAAAGCTCAAATTGAGTGAATACAGATTCCAAAATTACTATTACTCTGCAAATAAATCACAAACAAATACATCTGGTTTGCAAAAGCTTTTACAGCAAAACAGCAAACGATTTGTACAAAATAATTTGCGTTCATGTGACAAAGCATTTGCTACTTGTTCAGAACATTGAGCAATTGTGTTTATGATGTGCACAAATAAATACAGGAGGTGAGAGTAACTTTGAAAATGAGAACTTAACTAATGTTATGGTAATAATATTTCATATGGAGGTAATTAATGTATCCTCTTTTATGTAATTTCCAGTGATGAGAGAAATAACTTATCTGCAAAGTAATAGCTGAGTAATAACAATTACTGAAGGCTGCCATCACTGTTAAACCTTCACATTAAAATGTTTGGGAATCAAAAATTAACATGTTATAAAGTTGAAGTGGATCCTCCCTTATGTCCCACATACTTTTGACATTGTTCTTACCAAGCTAATACTTGATGATTATTAGAGAAATAAGATGTTAATACCACAATATTGCTTCCCTACTACTACTAGTAAGTATATTACCATATTGTTAATGTACTGTTATTTAAAAGTGTTAAAATATATAAAAGCAGCTGAATAATCCGAAACATTTTCTGTATTATATTTTTCATGTGACAGAATTTTCTGTCTCATAAAAAAATATAATACAGGAGAGAGATATCAATTTGTGGTGTCAGCATCAATTCATGAGGTGCAGGTCATGAGTTGTGCTTTCCACCAATTGCTGCTCTTGTAAAAACAATATATATATACATAGTTGCTGTATATGTAGTAAAAAAAAAAAAAAAACACAACAAAAACTAATAAAACTAAAAACTCACAGTCATGCAAAACTATTCACATTTCCCTTTAGACAATGTGATTTGTTGTTTTTCTACACACAGCTCCGGTGGTGTAATGTATTTAACGTATAGCAGTTGTTTTAATTGTGCTTACTCTGCTCCGGGTTATGGTCTGTTGTAGGACTGTGGTGCCATTAAATGGGCCATTTTCCTGAAATTTATCTGCCCGCAGGTTTGATGTCATTAACTGTGGGCCATCCCACACAGCAATATCCCTTCATGTAACTGATGGCCTGTTGTTGGCTTGTTTGCATTCAGCACTTCCTTTTTTTAATTTCTGCCTCACATAAAACCAAGAAGTCTGCACTCAGCAGCACCATGTGGTTTCAGAAGAGAAGACTAACCGTCTATGCACTTTCTTATCACAGCCAACATTTGAAAAAAAAAGGCCCACTAACAACAGTGAGGCATGAGGAAAACACTGTCACTGTCAGACTGTATCAAGCACATTCCTCATGCAGACCCAGTTAAATGCATCACTGGTGCAAACAAATGAGAAAACACCCTGCTCACATAACAACAGAGAAAACTGATGAACTCTTTTCTTTGCCGTGTGTCATTTCGACTCATGCCGCCGACATCGAACTCCTCGCTCTTTGAGCTTGGACTGCATCATCAGTTAACTGTCACATCGCTGTTCAATCAGTCCAAACGGGGAAGCTTCAGGTGACTCGACGCTAAGTTTGATGCACAGAGTGCATTGAGTTTTGGCCTTTTGGCAGTCAAAGAAAAAAAATAATCTGAATACAGTAGTGGCTGATTGCTGTCACGCGTGTCATGACCAGGCTCGCTTGCCATGCCAAATGAGTGGGAGATGAAGATTCAATAAAAACATAATAATTTAAAAGCAAAATGACGTATTCATTTGTCAAATGTCAAGGTCAACTTTATCCTTAGTTGATCACAGCCAGAACAAATTCAGTGCAAAGACGGGTAAAAAGAAATTAAAAAAGCAAGATAAAAAATAAATAAATATATAGAGATGTATAATATTGTAAAATAAGAACGAGGCAGTGCAGTAGAAAAGGCAAGTTGTCTCGTTCATGCTGAATTGAATGTCAAGGAGAGTAGAAGTGCGTTTTCAGCAGGGATTTCAATTTTTCTACAATCTGGGCTGCTCTTATGTGATAAACTCTTCCTCAGACTGGGAGCAGCTATTGAATAGGCTCGATCACCTCTGCTTTTACACCTTGTTCTAGGAATATCCAACTGGTTTGATGCTAGCAGAAGTTTGGCGATGTATCAATTCACATAAATAGGTTGGGGTCAGCCCATTTAAAACCTTAAAAGCAAGCAATCAAATCTTAAACATGTATTTGTATTTGCTTTTAAGCATCCATCCATCCATTATCTACCGCTTCATCCTCCACCAGAGGGTCGCGGGGTGCTGTGCCTATCTCAGCTGACATTGGGCGATAGGTGGGGTACACCCTGGACAGTTCGCCAGTTCATGGCAGGGCCACATATAGAGACAAACAACCATTCACTCTCACACCTACGGTTAATTTAGAGTGACTAATCCCCATATCTGGGGACTGTGGGAGGAAGCTGGAGAGCCCGGAGAAAACCCATGCACACACGGGGAGAACATGCAAACTCCTTGCAGAAAGACCCTTGTTCCAAACGGGGCTCGAACCCAGGAACCCGGGTCTTCTTGCTGCAAAGGTAAGAGTGCTAAACACTACACCAACCGTGGGCCCTGCTTTTAAGCAGAAAAGTGAAATCTGATCTCACACGGTCACAGTTGAATGCCAGGTGTGAACAGTCGTACTTAATTTATTTATGAACTAGATTTGTGATGGCATCTCTCATGACTGGTGTTAATGCCAGGGCTAAATGGAGCCATTAGCAAATAGTTACCTAATATTCAAAGCAGCTACAGAAATGGAGTGTTGCCTGTCACATCATTTACTTAAGTACTCTTTTGTCCTTTAAAGGGGGGATATGTGCATATTTAACTGCTAAATGTTTCATATGTCCATACATTAACTTTGCCTAACTTGTTCTTTAGTGGTGGGCAGGTAGTGAACAGTGGGTTTATGAGGTCATTTTGCTTTAAACAGTGGTTCACTTTCTCTGCAAACGACACTGATGAGAGCAGTGAAAGTGAAGCAGTGTATATGTGTCTGGGCCTTAAAAGCAACACAATAAGCTGAACGACGCTAAAATTCTGTAGAGCTGAGGAGAAATGTAGACTTGGGTGATTATTATCTGTTGGTTTATCGTGACAAACACCCCCCACCAGCACCACCAGCACCTCACCCTGATTCATTGTTGATCTAAAAAAAACCATTGGTGCCGTTTGGAGTGTCTGTGCGCAGACATGCATATGTCTGCAATAACACTTAATTGCTTGTGTTAATGTGTGTGTAAATAAAGAAGTGCAATTAAAGGAAATAATCTCTCTGTCCTTTAGTTAATTCTTTGCCTGAATCTGTAAAACCCTCTCAGCCATGAAACTGCTCACTCTGACTCCTTTGACTCTCGGGTGAACTCATCCATAGGTGAACACAGCAATTTAGCAGCCACACATCATTCTCTCTCCTCACACTCTGGCTGACGCTATTTCATATTTACAGTTTGCGGATTCAGCAGAGCATTTCAGATAATTAAAATTCAGCAAACTTTGATGTGCAGGTCCACCCTTGATTTCCCACCGTACCGTGGTCTCAAGGGCACCGTTCCCATTTTTGCTTGTTATTTAGGAAATGTCAAGTTTTGTGAAGGCCTTTTGACCTTTGTTGAAGCACTTGTGGCCGTCGCACAAAGGGCAGGTAGCCACTGTTGTCCTCGATATCTTGGAATTCATGTGCTGAATTAATCATCCCTGAAAATACAATCCTATTTCTCAGTGTTCTCTCAACTTAATTAGAGAAGCTGAACAAGTGTACTCTTCTTTCAAGAAGTTCTACTTTTGCCAGCACTTGTTACCAACTTTTCAAGCCACCATTAATATAACTGTTTTTTGTTTCTTTTCGGTTACAGGGTCACAATTTTGGACAGCGGGAACCTTCGGATATGGAATGCAACCAAATCCGATGCAGGCCTCTACACCTGTGTGGCAAGGAACCAGTTTGGTGTGGCAAGCAGCACAGGAAGTGTCACAGTTAAAGGTACTTTTGAGTTAAACTTTCCGCGTTTCGTGTCTCCAGAGAGCCGCTTTGCGTTTCCACATGTGCATACGTGTCCACAGTGTCAATCATACCAACGACGTCTGTGTCAGTCCAGAGTTCTGCTCATACTTACTTGAACTCACATTCCATTCCAGTCACCATCCTGCCCACACGCCGCGGTGCAAAGTCAAGCCAGATCAGGCTTTATCATTCCAAACCGTACTGTTGAAAACATAGCTTACAGCTTTTTCTTGAAGTTGTTGGAAACTCTCAGCTTAGTGCCTTTACAGTCATAGGATATGCCTATGGTTCTAGGGTTCTAGTGATCTTCTGGGCTGTTGTTCTCATTTCTGCTCCGGCGCTGTGACTTATTATACTTCATTAAAAATGAATGTGAACTGGGGTCTAAATCGCTGCGGACTGAGTGGCTTTATTCTGTGCACACTGCTGTTTTCTGTTCTCGTTCCGCCAGGGAATAGTGTTCTCACCTCCTGCCTGGTGTATTTGCTGACACACTCGGTGAACTATACCCTCACTGTGACCCCCCCACCACCCCCCACCCCCCGCCCTTTGTTCACATTGTGTGATTGTTGCTTATTCTGCCTTGGTCTGCTTTGTTGGCTGGCTTGTGTAGATTTATAGACTTATCAATCCCCCAGTATTTTGTCCTTAGGGAGACAAGTTCATGCCTAATGATTTAAAAGGTTAAGTATAGATTCACATTTTGAACAGATTGTTAGAGGCATCATATCGAATCTGTTCGACAAATAAAATCGGCTGCTATTGCACTTTCTCAGTTTCACTTCAAGGTGCATGTTCTGAGATGTTAAGTCAAACCCTGTGGGCAAGATCTGGCTGTGCAAATTTACTCAGCACTCATTTTCACCTGCCGAGCAGAGAATACAGTTCAATATAACCACATGTGACCACGCAGAACAAAATTAGTTTGCCTGTGCCGGTGTGAATGTTTCACCTTGTAAGGAATTTACAGCACAGGCCATAAAAGTCCTTCCAACGCTGTGTGCTCTCCTCCACTCACGAAAGTCAAATATTTTTTTTTATTAAAGTTCTTCCTTCTTCCTTTGCTTTTTTGGTATTAACTTTCATCCACTTAATTGTCTTTCTTCTACAAAGTAGCTATCTGAAAAATCCCTTGAAATGCCATGTCAACAGAAATCCTAAAATATCTTCCTATTTTTTTTTTTTTTTTCGAAGAGGTTGCTATAGAAACCTGGATTAATTGGCTTTTATTTAAACCAGCAGGTTTGAAAACTAATGTCGATAAATGTCAATGTGAAAGACAGTAAGATAAATCTTCACGGTCTTTTCTATCAATAAGCACATCACATAATGGAAATTTAAAAGAATAGGAGAAAAGAATAGAAATAGTGTCTCCTGTAAATCAAGCCATGTTTCCTTTTGCTGTTGAATTATAAAAGGCATATTCCATATATTATGAATGCTCGAAAGTCAGCAGCAGTCAAGAATTTGTGGGAGCTCAAAGTGAACCTCCACGCTGGTTTATGCTGCATCCCTGCTCTTCCTGCCATTGACAACTCTGGCTTTGCACAAAGATAATCATTAGCCTTTGTATTTTTTTACACATGTTCATTTTAAGTGCACAGCTCCAATACAAGGCCTAATGAATGAAACACAGAATCACTCTTGCCATTCCTTTTATCCATTTGTAGCACACTGTGAAGTGAAAATGGGACAGAAAACACACACACACACACACAGAGAAACCCCTCAGCCAATCAGCATGAGCGGGAGTCCGGTGAAACCTGCAGCTCTCGCTGTAGGGTCAGGCTGATGGCCTGTATGTGATTTTCCAATCAAGCTGCAAGGAAACACACCCTCATATGTCCTCTCAGCAGAAATAGATGGTGCGGTTATCCACTTATTATTCTTGTGAAAGCGAATATGGGTTTTATTTGACACCTTCTCTCTTCCTCACACTCTCTCTCTCTCTTTTTATCTCCCTCGCCTCCTTTCCATCATCATAACTTAAAGCTGACGTACAAATGTTCCTGCATATGATCTTGTGCCTTTTTGTCACAGTCGATTCAGGGTGGAAAATGGGACACAGGGTAATTTACATTACAGTGTCTCATTGCGGATTTAGGGAGCCTGTTTAGCGGGAAGAAAATGTGTGTGTTGCACAAGCCGCCACATATGGAAGATGACAGTAGTTTATTCAAATTGACTTTGGGGATATGAACGCTGAAAAATACCTGTCAGAAACCATTGGATGTCTCCCACCCTGAAAGAGCCGCCTAGCAAACAGCAGAGGAGCAGTCACAACAGATGAGCCCCGATAATGTCTCCATTATGCCAACACTGGGGAGATATTAGCAAATTAATTGCACTTGATTGTAGACATGCTCCCTGAATTTTGATTACGCTGGAGATGAGTCCTCGTAATTAGGGGTGCCTGTGATTATTACGGATGGTCAGCAAACTCAAAACTTCTGACATTACAGCACATGTACTTGTTTTTGTAAATCCTAACGATATTTCATCATGGCATATTGCTTCATCCCTCTACTTTAAAACAGTAGAAAAGAGCTTTTTTTTTTGTCTGAGGCTACATCCATACTACTACGCTCGACTCTACATGGTTTGTGTATAAGGCACGTCGTTTTCCATTATTTCATAGTACCTCCTCAATGTGGGTAGGGTCTTCATAGCACAGCTGCATGAAACTGCAATGAGGTTGTTTTTTTATACAGTATGTGACAATTAAAAAAATTCAGTAATTCCTGCAGGACCGCAGTTCACAAACTGATACAGTCACAGGACTAAAGTACGGCTGAACCGGTTGTGATTAGACTCACGAGCGCCATCTTTCAGCAGTGCTGTCACTAAATACACCCGACTCCTCCGCTAAATAATGAGATTTTAGAAATGTCCTTGCTAAATGTTGGAGATTAACTCATATTTTCAGGATTTTGTAAGTGTCCTTGACCAATCAGTGATTGGCAGTCTGTAGATGTCACATTTCAGTATCAGCTCAGCTTGCTTGGAACCTCGCCAGAGCAGGTACTAAAGAAGTACCAGGTACCAGGTATTATCCCTAATTGGAAAAGCAAAATAAACCAAGTAGAGACAGGCCAAGTTGTGCTAGTACTACAAGAAACAATGGTCAAAAGTCAAAGCAGGGACTTCTTTTATGAGAGCAATTTTTAACCTGATAATGATTAACGTGACCCATTCAATAGGTGCATAAAGCAAGACAGTGTGTTGTTAGATGATTAACAGAGTCCTTCTTGTGTCCACTAGATGGCAACTTGATAAACAAAAATTCTTTACGTGAATCTAATGTTGTATGATGTAAAATAGCTAAAGTCTTTAAGTATTTATTAACTGACAAAGGATCAAGAAGAGCTTTCACAACCTTTACCAGATACATACAACAAACATATGACAAGATAGTGCAGTCAAATTATTCATTAAGTGTAAAGGCCACATTATACTTCTACAACTGCGTAACCACGGACACCCCTCGAGCCTTCATAGTTCTCCGTCGTGGTGCCGGATAGACACTACAATTTCCCGCCCGATCAGTAGGGGTCGCTACGCAAGGTTGTTGTGCTTCTTGCTACATTGAGCAAGAGTGTTATTGTTGTTGCAGAGTGAATGCAGCTAACTGCGTCATCGCTTTCAAAGGTCTTTAGTTTTGTCAGTCTATAAGCCCAGTAGTTTTCAAACTAAAACCTATGCATTTTTGTGGACGACAGGCATATCTGGAGCAGAATTTATGCATTTTTAATCTAAAATGGAGTAATGCAGATGTAGCTGAAGAGGCGGTTGAACCATTGTGTTTCCCTTTGCGTTTAAGGCATTTGACAGTTTTTATCCATGCCTCAATAGCAGCATAACTCCAGAAATGACAGCTCCTTTGCCACCCCCCACTTTGGTTCCAGACTGAAATATCTCAGCAACTATCGCACAGACTGCCATGACATTTTGTTCAGACTTTAATGATCCCCAGAGGACAGATTGTAATAACTTGGATGATCCGTTAACTTTGTACTGCCATTATTAGGTCAATTTGAAATTTGATTTATCACCACATACTAGCAAATGTAATGACATTCCCACACAAGCCTCAGATGTACTTTAAGTTCAGCGCTAATTTGCAAATGGTAGCTTGTTACTGTAAGTCCCCTTCACACACAATGCTAAACCCTATTGTCAGATAAAACAATGGGAAAAAAAGAAGTATCAGAAAATGAAGGACCAGATTATTAGCAGGGGCATAGTATTTCCTTCAATTATTTTATGCAAATGTTGAATAGGTGCAAAAGAAATCCTGGATTGAAACGTGTGATATTCACATTAACTCCAGTTTGCACATTTGTGCTTGTCAGCGGTGGATTAACTTGTGATTCACATAAAAGGAAAACACGGCTTAGGCTGATGGAAACTTCTTCTTTGTTGTTCCCCAAAGAGATTATGAAACAGGAGGTTGGTGGCTTTAAGTGTTTGGCTCGATGGCAGGTTGAACATTGCTTGGATTATATTACTGATAATCTGTGCTTATTGCTTTAAATCACTTTCCTAGAGAATATTATTTTGATGGAAAACTGAAACATAATTGTATTTTCTTGAATGGAACAATTAGAAATGTACTTTAGTTACATTACAAAATTCCCATAATGGGTTTGAGTTTGGCTGTGTTGTTGATTAAACACCGTCTCTGAGGAAAAGTATCTTCTTCCTTTCTGGCTTCACCTCGAACTGTTTTCTAATTTAATATAAACATATGTTAACATCATACTGTACATGATTAAAAAGAACCAGCATGTGACTATGCTGATGTTAGCCTCTTATTTATTAGTTAGTTTGCAGGGACAATGTGCAGCTTTGTAACTAAAGTTAGTTATGAGCTAATTTTCATCAGTTATCCCAGGGCAGAAAGCAGAAGCCAAATGTATCATAAAATGCAACTCATATTCACAGACAAATTTAAAACATTGCCACAGTCAATAATAATAACAATTATGATGAGTTAACACCAAACACAAATGTTCACACCGCGCCACACCCTCTGTGTCTGTCGCACCGAATGACTGTAGTGCATTTTTGCGCATTCACATTTCAAATGATGCCAATTCCAGAAGTCTGTGTATTTTGGCCGACGAACAGGTGTGACACACACATGCCTGTAGCAGGAAATCATGGCCTATCCTTGATAAGTTGTCAAATTAACTGCTCGTCATGCAAAAGTATCACAGGAAGCGGTTTTCATCCGTCTCGAAGTAAATGGTGTAACTTCCCTGTTGTCTCTCCGGCTCTGGATGTGGTTGTGGACCCACACCTGACGCCGGTTTCCACAAGAGATTCCACAAGTTTCATAGAGCTCTGGGTGTCCACACAAGTATGTGAAGTCAGCCGGAGAATCTCAACGCTGAATAGTGATCGTGCCAACGCGATTTTTCGCCAAAGAGAGTTGGAGGGATTGGCGTGTTGCATCGCGCCAATCACACAAATCACGCCTCACAATATTCATATCTTCTCGGGACTGTAGGTTGAGTAGAAGATTTAATAGGTAAAATGTTGGTTGCATGGCTGCATAAATAAAAAATATTATCTGCAATCCCATTTAGACTCTCTCAAAATAGGCACTGGTTAATAGTCGGGAGGTTAAGGCCAAAAAATAGGCCTTTGACTTCAAGTCATGATGCAAAGGTCCCCTTTGGTATGGAAGTACATTAGAACCATACAAATAAATTTATCCTAAGACACAAGTGAGATCACACTTTGTATCGGAAATAAACACGTTTTTTCAAAAATGGCCGCCAATACGCCGAAAATACTCTTGAGCCCATATCTTTGCTTCTGTTATAGCTACAATGACAAATTTGGTGTCAAAGTGTACATTTTGGGGGTCAAGGAATCTAATAAAATAGGTTTCAAGTTTAAGAAACCAACATTTATCCCCTTATTATGACAATTGGGGGTAAAAATGCACATTTCACATTGTGTCATCAAACTGTGTCAACAAAGTGACTTTATTTATCTTTTCCTTCAAAAACATTAATGTTGTATTTAAGCAGTGCAGCTACTTCTGTACATTACATTTGTCCTAAGTAGCATGAGATTTTGACCAGTCAGGAGTAGCTTGTGCATCAGTTCCTGCGACAACACATCTCATCTGAACCAGCTATGACAGCTGTTCAAGGTCTGAGGTGAAAGGTTAACACTTTGAGGGACACATGATTTACCCATTGAATAGAAAAATGTGTTTAATGTTATATAACTAATAACTAGCTAACTAGTTAGCTTGGGTAAGGGTTACCCTACAGTTGGATAAAACATTAGATCCCTCTTCATCATTCAAGCTGCGAAACAATCCTGAAAGATTGCAATCGTGTAACAAAGAAGCTGTCGACAACATCCAGGAGCTGAAGGCATGAGGGGATCTGCCTGAGTTTATAGTGGATATTATAGTAGAGAGGATAAGTGACTTTTGACTTCAAATCATGATGCAAATGTCCCCTTTGGCATGGAAGTACCTTAGGGCCATAGAAATAAATTAGAAATAAAAACAAGTGAGATCACGTTTTATATCTAAAATACGCAAATCTTTTTCAAAATGGTCGCCGACCATACTTGAGAGGCCCATATCTTTGCTTCTATTATAGTTAAAATAACACATTTGGTGTGAAAGTGTACATTTTTGGGGTCAATGAATCCAATAAAATAGGTTCCAAGACTAAAAATATATTATATATTCTATATAATATATAATAATACTATTCTCCTTACCATGACAATTGGAGGTAAAATATAAAAAAATTTATTTAAAAAACGCATGCCAAAAACACATTCCATTTACAACACTAAGATGATTCCCTATATGTCTGTACCACTGTGGGAACATGAGCTATGACATCCACAGAGAGACATGCAAGGCTGCCTCTGCATGCAACATTTGCATAGCTCCATGTACTGATCATAATCTTCATACGCACAAAGAGAGTAGCTCCAGACACCTGAAGCACGTATCGGGTTCTGCAAATGTGGTTAACACTAGGGATGCACCGATTGATCGGCTGGTGACCAGAATTGGCCAATTTTCACGTGATCGGCCATGAACGGCGACCGGGCCGGTCAGACAGAGATATGGCGGTCAAATGCACATGCACACCACATGATCAACAGCACGCCTCAACAGCAACACACGTTAAGACATGAGCTGGTGCAGGTGGAGAGGAGGAGATAGCAAGTTAACTCAGAGAGTCGACAGAAAGAGAAGTTAAAATCGGTATCTGCAGGTCAAACTCCCTGAATAACCAGAAATTGCAATTGGCCCAAAAACTGACAATAGGTGCATCCCTAGTTAACACAAATCGAGATGCCACTTTAAGTAAGAGCTGTGGTTCACCCGCTGCCATCCAGTCAGTCACCAGACACACTCCACAGCATCTTCTCTGTATGCATTGGCCCCAATGTTACCAGAAAGGAATCCTCGCCAAGCTCTGTCTGGGGAAACTTCCACTGAAGTTACTTGGCCAGTGTGAGGAGTGGTTGATCAGCTACCATTACAGGTGTCTGACCTGGATTAAGGTAGCTGATTGTTTGTCTGAGGACTTTTATTGCATGCCAAGCAAGGGGGTGAAGTAGTAGTAGAAGTAGTAGTGATGCTGGCATAATATGCAGCCCATGAGATCCATTCTCCGGCTTGAAGGTTCTCTTCCACGAGAAGGTTTCTGACTCTCTCTAACCACTAACCTCTCTCTAACCTTCTTCAATCACACTGATGAGAGGACGGGAGGCTGGATGAGGATGACTGTTGGTATTCAGGGCAGGAACATACAAAACCTCATCCGGTGGCAGTCACACATCCAGATCCATTGTTGTTTAGTGAGGTGGCAAGGATTTCACATGCTTCTTCCCCATTTCAGCTGGATCGAGGATGTCAGTCAGATTCTCAGACTGTTGACTTACTAAAGAGAAGTGCTGTTGAATGATGCTGATGCATGTACCATGGAGGGCTAATGTTGCTATTTTTGATGATGGGCTGTGGTCAATGTTATCAAAACCACTATTGATAACCTTGACTGCCTGTGGTGGGACCACAACACCAATCTGCTCCCAGTGACTGATCACCGAATTCGCTAACTATGCTGAATGTTTTCAAGCGGTCATATGACACACATCCTCTTTAATGCATGGTCTCCACCAGATATCTACTACCACTTTGCTGGTGTAGTTTCATTGCCAGATATAGCGAAGCTGGTTTCTGAGCTGCATCTTGCAGAGTTGAATATTATTTGCTGCCCAATGGAAGTTGCATCCTGGGACTTCTCAGGTCCAGGAGATGGCTGATCAATACCCGATCCATCAAGAAGCATGTGTAAGAATAATCTCAGCATGGGAGGGATAGAATCAGCTTCACATGAAGTTGAGAAGGAACCTGTAAAAGCATGCTTCATGGGGAGATACTCTTGCCAAAAGGCTGCTTGGAAGATGATGGAGACATCAGTAGATGTGTTGTTTTTCATGTCAAAAACAGCTCTGCTCAGGTCATCATCAAATACAAGGGACCAGACACAATTAATTTGGACTGATCTGATGTCAGGAATCAGGCGTTCAATATCCTCCCGAAGGCATGTGGTGTTGCATTTAATGTTTATAAATCCGAGATTAGCAATATGCTCGTCATAGAAGGCTGTCAAGTCACACATCACCAGTGATTCCCCTGAGCAACGATAGTCCTCGACATATTCAAGCAACTCATTGAGGATAAACAATCAGCTTGAATCATCAGCTGAACTACATCCTGACTACCACCACTAATATCCACTATAAACTCAGGCAGATCCCCTCATGCCTTCAGCTCCTGGATGTTGTCGACAGTTTCTTTGTTACACGATTGCAATCTTTCAGGATTGTTTCACAGCTTGAATGATGAAGAGGGATCTAATGTTTTATCCATCTGTAGGGTAACCCTTACCCAAGCTAACTAGTTAGCTAGTTATTAGTTATATAACATTAAACACATTTTTCTATTCAATGGGTAAATCATGTGTCCCTCAAAGTGTTAACCTTAAGCTGGTGCAGATGAGATGTGTTGTCGCAGGAACTGATGCATAAGCTACTCCTGACTGGTCAAAATCTCATGCTACTTAGGACAAATGTAATGTACAGAAGTAGCTGCACTGCTTAAATACAACATTGATGTTTTTGAAGGAAAAGATAAATAAAGTCACTTTGATGACACAGTTCAAAGACACAATGTGAAATGTGCGTTTTTACCCCCAATTGTCATAATAAGGGGATAAATGTTGGTTTCTTAAACTTGAAACCTATTTTATTAGATTCCTTGACCCCCAAAATGTACACTTTGACACCAAATTTGTCATTGTAGCTATAACAGAAGCAAAGATATGGGCTCAAGAGTATTTTCGAAACATTGGCGGCCATTTTTGAAGAAGCGTGTTTATTTCCGATACAAAGTGTGATCTCACTTGTGTCTTAGGATAAATTTATTTGTATGGTTCTAAGGTACTTCCATACCAAAGGGGACATTTGCATCATGACTTGAAGTCAAAAGTCACTTAACCTCCCTACTATAATGCTTTTGGCTGTTTATGTATGCTGTTTTACATGCTGGGGGGGAAAATGTTGTGGGGAAAAAACATTCATGTTTTTTACTGAAGCTCTTGGTGGTCCTTCTCCCAGCAAACCCTTTTGTCCATCTCAGAAGCCAGCGACTACGTAAAATAAATGTGATGTGTGATTCCTGACAGCCATATAGAAAAATAATGAGCAGCCATCTGTTAGTGATCACCAGCAGGTTCCTGCAGATAAGTGCCTCTGCACTGAGAGAGCAACGTGTGGGTATCTGTTAAGTGATGTAAACAAGGTTGTCCCTGTTTGTCTTTGAGAGACCTTTGATTTGTCTTTCAGTAAGTAAGTGGTCTAAGAAAAAAAATATGTCAGAGGAGCTTGTGATGCGCTGATTAAATTGTTACTTTTGGTTTGTTGATTTGAAAGCAAGGATAAAGTAAAATATGTTTTTTTTATTTATATATATATATATACATATAACAGTCACCAACAAAGGCCTTTCTGCAAGAAACATGTTTTTCCCATGTGTGAGTGGGTTTTCTCCGGGTTCTCCGGCTTCCTCCCACAGTTCCAAAACATGCAATATGGGTATTAGGTAAATTGGTCACTCAAAATTGACCGTAGGTGTGAGAGTAAGAGTCAATGGTCCTGCGATGGACTGGCGAACTGTCCAGGGTGTACCCCGCCTATCGCCCTATGTCAGCTGAGATAGGCACAGCAACCCCCTTGACTCTCCAGTGGAGGATAAAGTGGTAGATGGTGGATGGATGGATAACAGTCACCACATTTTTGTTACAAAATGACCTGAGAGGTTGCTCTGAGGATTGAAGGGCTCTTTGAACAACACTGAATGACAAGCATGACATTATACAGCCACTTACCTTCACATATGTGGCACTGACCTTAGCCTGATGCAATTTCACCAGATTGTGCAGATCATATTTAGAAAGGGCTTTTGACCCGTCAGAGAAAAAACATTTCCCTTAGAGGTTTATGTTTGTCTTGAGCCTACATGCCGCTGGATCCCAGTTTGAATGATTTCAAGGGCGAGCCATTTCTCTGGTAAATTTGTTTTCGAATCTCGTGGATCACGTGGACCTTTGGCTGTGCCATGCCCTCGATTCGATGCATTATTCAAACTCACATCACTCACCTTGTGCGAAAATCTATAGTGTATATACACTCAAGAAGAATACATGAATTACAGCTTTAGACCATTAAACCTGGGAGGTTTTGCCCACAGGGATTCGAAGGGGGAGGACGGAGGAGAGCATTATTCATGATGATGCCGATGTTTGTGGGAAGACTGGTGAAACTGGCCATGTGAGGCATGGACAGCACATGAGCAGGCAGTCATTTGTAGACCGTTAGCTCCCTCTCCTTTCTGGTCAACCATATGTTATTGTTGCACAGCTTCTCAGAGTTTTCCCACTGTGAACCTGTGTCGGTAAGTCATCCTTATGGCTTCATTAGAGGTCAGCGATCCTACACTGCCTTCACTTCTTTTTCTGTAAATAAGGGTACGTGTGTTGTGGCTGTTGTGTAACAGCAGTGTTTCCACTAGATGTTGCTTCAATAATTAAAGGTCCACCCAGGATGTTCAGCTTGCCTAATCTTGATTTTCAGTTTGAATATAGACTGGGATTTCTGGGTTCGACAAGGGGTGTCGGAAAAGTTACCACTGGGAGAAATGGTTTGTAGCAGCCAAGCATTCATATCAACATCGCTTTTTGATCCATAGTTGTCTGCTCTTCTGTGAAGCAGAATTTACAAACTGTTGGATTGTTCACCCACTAATAGGGAATGTGACCAGGTTAATTTTTCCCTTTTTTCTCTTTTTTTGGCTGTGTGAGTCATGTGAAAGAAGAAACACTGAAGTCACAAAATATCACAAACTCACTGATGGAGGCAGCAGTGAATCAACCACTCATTTATGCCGAGATGTAAAAATCACAGATTTTCTCTATGGACTATGTTGCAGGCAAGATTTAGTGTTCACTTCACAGGCTGGTTCACGGAAACTGTGCCATGCTCAGCAAAGTCATCGTTGATAATTTAAGTTTCCAGTACATTAGAAGGAGTTATTTGACCTAAATGTGAAATTTGTAGGCAAAATCATTTAGTTCACTGCACATTGGTTTGACATGTTTGGTTAAGTAATGGTCAGTTATTGATGTTAAACACTGGCATATTGGTGTCTGTGGAGAAAGAGCGCTTTACAAATGTTCTGCCTGATAAGTAGAAACTGAAAACATGCCAATAAAGGTTTGACCTACCCCAGTAACGCTCCCCGAGATGCCACCCGGGCTGTCTGAGCGCATTAGCACATGCTCCGTGTCGTCTCTGATTGACCCTCTCTGCTAAGAGAGTTGGTTACTATGCTCCTGTTTACAGTGGCAGTAGGTAACAAGGCTTCATACGAGATGGAAAGTAATCAAATTATGGTCAAGTGCCCAGCATGCTATTGTGTAACCAGGCCTGCTTGTACATATAATCTGTGACAAATGATGACAGAAGAGGGTAATAAGGGAGCGTGTTCCCACAGTCATTGTCACAGTGGATCCCTGGAGGCAGACGTAGTCCAGGCAGTAAACACAGTGACGACTGGAGCTCATGGAAAAGGAAAAATACACCACACAAGCCTACTAGAGAAGTACAAAAGGAAATAAATGTTTATAGTGTGTTTCCGTCTTGCAGAGATTTGGGAGTAAATATTTTTGACAGTCAGTCTGTGTACATATTTCCTCGTAGATCCTTCCTGTCATTTCATTTTACCCACATTCTCCTCCCCATATATTTAGAGCGACGGTCTCACCATAAAAAAAACTCCTGCAAAATAGACCTGACACATTTTTTTTGTTTAAGTGAAGAGTGTTGTGGGGTTTTTTTTTTCCTCATCCTTTCAATTTTTCAGGTTTTCCATTTCCTTCCCGCGCTTGTTCTACAAGGTGTAGCCGACCTTTGGAAGCTGCGGCGGCAGAATAGACACAGAACCTTGAATACCTCCTGTGTGTTATTATGATGTTTTTTACTGCTCCACAATCACTAACCATTTAACCCCCAAGCAATAGAGGAGTGGGGACTTTCAGATACACTCTCATTGTGGAAACGACAAAAACCTATAGCTGAGGCAGCTGATAGCTGTCTGGTGTGATATCAGAGAAACGACTATATAAATCACATCTGGAGTGTATTTTGGTGCTTGTGTGTGAGAGAGTGAGAGAGAGAGAGTGAGAGAGTAGGACGGCCAACACAATGAAGCATCGAGTTCACTCTGGATGAAGACTGCACTGCGGGCACTTTCTACATGAATGTATGCCTGTCCAGAAATCATTTGCCATGGTTAATTTAGTCTGTGTACTCAGAGAGGCAATTTCAACCGAGTAATCACAGCACCCCCAAGAGGGAGCCAGGTGTTGTACAGCCACAGAACAAAGCCTCTACCTCTCATTCCGCCTCCTCTCATGTCCTTCCACCCTTCTTTACTCCACACGCTCACACACAAGTGCAGATAAGGGACGCCTGCTTTATTCCCATGTGATGCTATTGTAATGTGCTGCAGGCTTGAAAAGTGCTCACTGCTGTTTACTGTTTTACTACCAGTGCATTTTGGGAATTTTGCACCAATCGGGGAATTGGAGTTCCAGGCTAAAGACAGAACTGACAGTGTGACACATGAAGGCTCCTCAGAATGCAGGAGCAACACGTCTTTTAGTCCCCGTGGAGACAGGCTCAGGCCAAAACTAATACCAGTTATTGTAGCTGTGCACCCTGGTTTGCTGTGTGCTCTGTCCCGTATATCCTTCTATTAACGGAGTCTGACATATCCATAAGGATGATGGAAGGGCTCTGCTTTTTTTTTTTGCAGAGCCATTTCCTGTACTGAATTATAATGTCTGGGCAAAAAAAAAAAAATGGGTGTAGCAGAGCACAGTGTGTTTGATCAAATATGGATGGATGTGCGTTTCAGAACCAACCATCATCACCACCCTGCCGTCCACGCTGGACGTCTCTGTGGGGGAGAGCGTGGTCCTGCCCTGTCAGGTGAGCCACGACCCGTCGCTGGAGCTCAAGTTCACCTGGTTCTTCAACGAGCAGCTCATCCACTTTGGCAGCCATGGTGGATTTTTTGAAAAAGTGGGAGGAGTAAGTGCATAATCCTTCATGGTTTCTGAGAATGTGTGAGAACTGCACAGGTGTGACAACAGCATGCATACGGACATTTACACGATTGACTTTGAGTTTATTTGTATGTGACCATGAAAAGTGAGCTCAGTTTAAACATAATAATACCTGACACAAATTTATTTGAGAAAAGCAAAGCACAACGTTACCTCGGTTTACCTTGGTTAAAGTCATATGCAAACATAATGCTGTATAATGACCAATATAAAATAAAAATAGGTAAATTCATGGATGATATATTGACATACTGTATGTTATAACAAATATGAAAATGCAGTGTAGTCCTAATATATAAATAACTTAGTGTTAAAGAAATTAATTGGACCCTGCATGAGCATTAAAATAAAATTCACTCCCTGATTTAGCATTAGTACAAAAACTCATTAAATAAACGCAGATGTGGCCTTTAAAATTGCCATTATTCATTTCTCATCAGCCACACGAGATCATTGAAAGAAACTGTTGGATGCCTGTGAACGACTTTTCTTTTTGTAAATGAAATATTACTAATTGCACCAGCATGAGGAACTTTACATGTTAAGGCATGATCGTGCACGGCACTGCTACTACTACTACGTGCACTACACCTCCATCAATCAATCAATCAGCGTGTAGCCCATGTTTAAGAAAGCAACATCCTTTGCCTCAAAAAAACCAAAAAAAAAACGCATAAGAAGATTTTAAAGCATGAATATGTGACCAATAAACACACACCCCCAGGATGTCCATATAAGGTGTTGTGTATTCTCACGGCAAATTACCATGGGTTCACCTGTGTCACTAAGGGTTCAAATTAGGTTGAATTTGTGAAATTTGAAACTAGTTGCAGTTCAATGTTCACTTGGCTCATTATGAACAAACATAAAATAGAAATGGTCTATTTTGTGACTTCTGCACAATGATTGCTACGTTATATCACAACTAAAAATCATAACTTTGACTCAACAACACATAAGTGTGCATCAATGCTACATGTCTGTGTCACGCTGATCTAAAAATATCCTCATCGTGACAGTTAAGCAGCCACAAACATAATCATTCTTACCAGATACAAAATCCTCCACCACCACATCAAGAATGTAGATACTACGACTAATTAATCACTCTGAGCTCAAAAGGTTTTCCTCTGGGAACACTGAGCCGTTTTTACGCATTAGTTCTGAGATTTCTGCTGCACCTCCTATTGGTTTCCCTCCGAGTTCCTAGTCATTACAGGTTGTTGTTGTTGTGGAATGTGTTGTCATTCACAAACCCCTGAGGCGCTTTTCACATCAACATTCTTCAGATGACCTGTATTACATACTAAGTAATTTAAAAAAGCAAGGCTCATGCTTGTGTTTGTACTGTAGAACACTCATTTTTTATTAGCACCACTGTGCTTCTTGAAACTTTGATATATTTTGCAGCCCCCTCCAGAGGTTTTTATCGAGCAAAGGTCAAGAGGTGACTCTGAAGATTCATTGATACGTCAGGATTATACTTCTGTCTTTAGCAGGGTCATAATAAATTCAGCCGCAGTGCAGAGGGAATGTGTGTATCCTGTGTAATATTTATGACCAGAAAATTGCTGCCTGTGGTTTATTTTAAAATGAAATTTACATACTCACCCTGCAACCAGTCTCGGTCAGAATACTGTATACTGTTAAAAAAAACCCAAAAAAAAACCACCTTGGGTTGTAGCGATCCTCGGATTTCAAACTCGATTCCCGATACTCAAGAGTGAATGTCAAACTCTCTATTAATACCACAGGCTTTTTTAACTTTAAGTTAAATTGATTAATTTACCTACTTGCATGCATCTCAACATGTGATATCCAGGCTTGTTTTCACTCAAGAGAAATTCAAAGCTTCTTCAACAACTGCCAACAAGCAGAGTGAGAGGGGCGGAAAAACTGAGGTGTCCTTCCTGGGTTCTTTTTTTTACGATATAGGTGTTTCTTGTACCATAATTTACATTCTCATCCTCCAAATGAATTGCTGTACATCTACACTCACACTGATTAAGCTAGAAGCCACTCCACAGAATTCTTACTGCCACTGTGCCGCAGTTTTCCGCCAAGTCCAATTTATTACAAAACCTGCTGTGCTGTACTCTCACAGAATGATAATGTGGGAGTGGGAATTGCAATTATAGACAAGAATAAAAGGCTTTTCTTTTTTCTTTTTTTTTTAAAAAGTACCTGACATCAGGGTTGTGAAACAGCTATCAAAATTAAATGCTTTCAGCAAGTAGATTTTCCAGTGTACGTTTTTCAGCATTTTTCAGCCTGTACTTCTTTCCAGTGATGGGAGTACAGTAAACAGTAACGGCGTTACTAACGGCGCTTCCACAAAATAAGTGGCAATTAACACCAAAGGAGACAAAGACAGTGCGAAGCAATCAAAACAACTGAAGCTTGATTTTTTGGTAGTAGCCAGGTTTGTAAGACTCCCTTCGTCCCAAAGCAACATTAAAATAGTTAGTTTGTGTACACAGGTTCTGTGAGTAATTTATTGTATTAAGTGTCCTTTTCATGATAATGTTCAGATTTATCATAAGTAATTGAACATGCACATGAATTGTAACTTCTGTTAAAGAGGGAGTGGAGGTGACGTCCAAAATATTTTAGCATTTAAAATGTACTTGAAAGTAACGCAATAGTTACTTTCCCTAGTAGTTTTTTACTACTTTTATAATACCCAGTAACTAAATCAGATACATTTTGGGAAAAATATTTGTAACTAATTACTTTTTTAAAGTAATGTTTCCAACACAACTAAACTATGAGGGTTTTTTTAGCATGTGGTCCAAAATTTGATCAAAAAGTCATACTATAGAATGTCTTCCGAAATTCGACCAAAAAGTCATACTATAGCATGTCGTCCAAAATTTGACAAAAAATCATACTATAGCATGTCATTCAAAATATCTCAAAAAGTCATACTATAGCATGTCGTCCCAAATTTTACCAAAAAGTCATACAATAGCATGTCGTCCAAAATCTGACAAAATAAGTCATAGGTTAATATGTTGTCCAAAATTTGACAAACAAGTCATGGGTTAATATGATGGCCAAAAATCGACCAAAAAGTCATTCTATAGCATGTCATTCAAAATTTCTCAAAAACACATACTATAGCATGTCTTCCAAAAATCGACCAAAAAGTCATACTATAGCATGTCGTCCAATATTTGACCAAAAAGTCATACTATAGCATGTCTTCCGAAATTTGACCAAAAAGTCATACTATAGCATGTCGTCAAAATTTGACGAAAAAGTCATACTATAGCATGCCTTCAAAAATTTGACCAAATAGTCATACTATATAGCATGTCGTCCAAAATTTGACCAACAAGTCATACTATAGCATATCTTCCAAAATTTAACCAAAAAGTCATACTATAGCATGTCTTCCAAAATTCGACCAAAAAGTCATACTATAGCATGTCATCCAAAATTTGACCAGAAAGTCATACTATAGCATGTCGTCCAAAATCGGACCAAAAGCTCATACTATAGCATGTCATTCAAAATATCTCTAAAAGTCATTCTATAGCATGTTGTCCAACATTTGACCAAAAAGTCATACTATTGCATATTGTCAAAAATTTGACCAAAAAGTCATACTATAGCATGTCATTGAAAATATCTCAAAAAGTCATACTATAGCATGTTGTCCAAAATTTGACCAAAAAGTCATACTATAGCATGT
This sequence comes from Microchirus variegatus, assembly GCF_963457635.1. Taxonomy (NCBI): domain Eukaryota; kingdom Metazoa; phylum Chordata; class Actinopteri; order Pleuronectiformes; family Soleidae; genus Microchirus; species Microchirus variegatus. The sequence goes on from NC_139808.1 coordinate 18,144,135, forward strand.
TTTCCAAAATTTGACCAAAAAGTCATACTATAGCATGTCTTCCAAAATATGACCAAAAGTCATATTATAGCATGTCATTCAAAATATCTCAAAAAGTCATACTATAGCATGTCGTCCAAAATTTGACGAAAAAGTAATACTATAGCATGCCTTCAAAAATTTGACCAAAAAGTCATACTATAGCATGTCATCCAAAATTTGACCAAAATTCATACTATAGCATGTCGTCCAAAATTTGACCAAAAAGTCATACAATAGCATCTCTTCCAAAATTCGACCAAAAAGTCATACTATAGCATGTCGTCCAAAATTTGACCAGAAAGTCATACTATAGCATGTCATCCAAAATTTGACAAACAAGTCATACTATAGCATGTCTTCCAAAATTTGACCAAAAAGTCATACTATAGCATGTCGTCCAAAATCTGACAAAATAAGTCATAGGCTAATATGTTCCCCAAAATTTGACAAACAAGTCATACAATAGCATGTCATCCAAAATTCGACCAAAAAGTCATACAATAGCATGTCATCCAAAATTTGACCAAAAAGTCATACTATAGCATGTCATCCAAAATTTGACCAAAAAGTCATACAATAGCATGTCATCCAAAATTTGACCAAAAAGTCATACTTTCGCATGTCATCCAAAATTTGACCAAAAAGTCATACGATAGCATGTCTTCCGAAATTTGACAAACAAGTCATACTATAGCATGTCGTCCAAAATTTGACCAAAAAGTCATACTATAGCATGTCGTCCAAAATCTGACAAAATAAGTCATATGTTAATATGTTGACCAAAATTTGACAAACAAGTCGAACAATAGCATGTTGTCCAAAATTTGACCAAAAAGTCATACTATAGCATGATGTCCAAAATTTGACCAAAAAGTCATACTATAGCATGTCTTCCAAAATTTGACCAAAAAGTCATACAATAGCATGTCGTCCGAAATTTGACAAACAAGTCATACTATAGCATGTCGTCCAAAATTTGACCAAAAAGTCATACTATAGCATGTCGTCCAAAATCTGACAAAATAAGTCATAGTTTAATATGTTGACCAAAATTTGACAAACAAGTCATACAATAGCATGTCTTCCAAAATTCGACCAAAATGTCATACTATAGCATGTCATCCAAAATTTGACCAAAAAGTCATACTATAGCATGTCATCCAAAATTTGACCAAAAAGTCATACTATAGCATGTCTTCCAAAATTTGACCAAAAAGTCATACTATAGCATGTCATTCAAAATATCTCAAAAAGTCATACTATAGCATGTTGTCCAAAATTTGACCAAAAAGTCGAACAATAGCATGTTGTCCAAAATTTGACCAAAAAGTCATACTATAGCATGATGTCCAAAATTTGACCAAAAAGTCATACTATAGCATGTCTTCCAAAATTTGACCAAAAAGTCATACAATAGCATGTCGTCCGAAATTTGACCAAAAAGTCATACTATAGCATGTCGTCCAAAATTTGACCAAAAAGTCATACTATAGCATGTCGTCCAAAATCTGACAAAATAAGTCATAGGTTAATATGTTGACCAAAATTTGACAAACAAGTCGAACAATAGCATGTTGTCCAAAATTTGACCAAAAAGTCATACTATAGCATGATGTCCAAAATTTGACCAAAAAGTCATACTATAGCATGTCTTCCAAAATTTGACCAAAAAGTCATACAATAGCATGTCGTCCGAAATTTGACCAAAAAGTCATACTATAGCATGTCGTCCAAAATTTGACCAAAAAGTCATACTATAGCATGTCGTCCAAAATCTGACAAAATAAGTCATAGGTTAATATGTTGACCAAAATTTGACAAACAAGTCATACAATAGCATGTCTTCCAAAATTCGACCAAAAAGTCATACTATAGCATGTCATCCAAAATTTGACCAAAAAGTCATACTATAGCATGTCGTCCAAAATCTAACAAAATAAGTCATAGGTTAATATGTTGACCAAAATTTGACAAACAAGTCATACAATAGCATGTCTTCCAAAATTCGACCAAAAAGTCATACTATAGCATGTCATCCAAAATTTGACCAAAAAGTCATACTATAGCATGTCATCCAAAATTTGACCAAAAAGTCATACTATAGCATGTCTTCCAAAATTTGACCAAAAAGTCATACTATAGCATGTCGTCCAAAATCTGACAAAATAAGTCATAGGTTAATATGTTGACCAAAATTTGACAAACAAGTCATACAATAGCATGTTGTCCAAAATTTGACCAAAAAGTCATACTATAGCATGTTGTCCAAAATTTGACCAAAAAGTCATACTATAGCATGTCTTCCAAAATTTGACCAAAAAGTCATACAATAGCATGTCGTCCGAAATTTGACAAACAAGTCATACTATAGCATGTCATCCAAAATTTGACCAAAAAGTCATACTATAGCATGTCGTCCAAAATCTGACAAAATAAGTCATAGGTTAATATGTTGACCAAAATTTGACAAACAAGTCATACAATAGCATGTCTTCCAAAATTCGACCAAAAAGTCATACTATAGCATGTTGTCCAAAATTTGACCAAAAAGTCATACTATAGCATGTCTTCCAAAATTTGACCAAAAAGTCATACAATAGCATGTCGTCCGAAATTTAACCAAAAAGTCATACTATAGCATGTCATCCAAAATTTGACCAAAAAGTCATACTATAGCATGTCGTCCAAAATTTGACCAAAAAGTCATACAATAGCATGTCTTCCAAAATTCGACCAAAAAGTCATACTATAGCATGTCGTCCAAAATTTGACCAGAAAGTCATACTATAGCATGTCATCCAAAATTTGACAAACAAGTCATACTATAGCATGTCTTCCAAAATTTGACCAAAAAGTCATACTATAGCATGTCGAACAAAATCTGACAAGATAAGTCATAGGCTAATATGTTCCCCAAAATTTGACAAACAAGTGATACAATAGCATGTCGTCCAAAATTCGACCAAAAAGTCATACTATTGTATGTCATCCAAAATTTGACCAAAAAGTCATACTATAGCATGTCATCCAAAATTTGACCAAAAAGTCATACTATAGCATGTCGTCCAAAATTTGACCAAAAAGTCATACAATAGCATGTCATCCAAAATTTGAACAAAAAGTCATACTTTCGCATGTCATCCAAAATTTGACCAAAAAGTCATACAAGAGCATGTCGTCCAAAATTTGACCAAAAAGTCATACAATAGCATGTCATCCAAAATTTGACCAAAAAGTCATACTATAGCATGTCTTCCGAAATTTGACAAACAAGTCATACTATAGCATGTCGTCGAAAATTTGACCAAAAAGTCATACTATAGCATGTCGTCCAAAATCTGACAAAATAAGTCATAGGTTAATATGTTGACCAAAATTTGACAAACAAGTCATACAATAGCATGTTGTCCAAAATTTGACCAAAAAGTCATACTATAGCATGATGTCCAAAATTTGACCAAAAAGTCATACTATAGCATGTCGTCCAAAATTTGACCAAAAAGTCATACAATAGCATGTCATCCAAGTTGTGACCAAAAAGTCATACTATAGCATGTCGAACAAAATCTGACAAGATAAGTCATAGGCTAATATGTTCCCCAAAATTTGACAAACAAGTGATACAATAGCATGTCGTCCAAAATTCGACCAAAAAGTCATACTATTGTATGTCATCCAAAATTTGACCAAAAAGTCATACTATAGCATGTCATCCAAAATTTGACCAAAAAGTCATACTATAGCATGTCGTCCAAAATTTGACCAAAAAGTCATACAATAGCATGTCATCCAAAATTTGAACAAAAAGTCATACTTTCGCATGTCATCCAAAATTTGACCAAAAAGTCATACAAGAGCATGTCGTCCAAAATTTGACCAAAAAGTCATACAATAGCATGTCATCCAAAATTTGACCAAAAAGTCATACTATAGCATGTCATCCGAAATTTGAAAAAACAAGTCATACTATAGCATGTCGTCGAAAATTTGACCAAAATGTCATACTATAGCATGTCGTCCAAAATCTGACAAAATAAGTCATAGGTTAATATGTTGACCAAAATTTGACAAACAAGTCATACAATAGCATGTTGTCCAAAATTTGACCAAAAAGTCATACTATAGCATGATGTCCAAAATTTGACCAAAAAGTCATACTATAGCATGTCGTCCAAAATTTGACCAAAAAGTCATACAATAGCATGTCATCCAAAATTTGACCAAAAAGTCATACTATAGCATGTCATCTGAAATTTGAAAAAACAAGTCATACTATAGCATGTCGTCGAAAATTTGACCAAAATGTCATACTATAGCATGTCGTCCAAAATCTGACAAAATAAGTCATAGGTTAATATGTTGACCAAAATTTGACAAACAAGTCATACAATAGCATGTTGTCCAAAATTTGACCAAAAAGTCATACTATAGCATGATGTCCAAAATTTGACCAAAAAGTCATACTATAGCATGTCTTCCAAAATTTGACCAAAAAGTCATACAATAGCATGTCGTCCGAAATTTGACAAACAAGTCATACTATAGCATGTCGTCCAAAATTTGACCAAAAAGTCATACTATAGCATGTCGTCCAAAATCTGACAAAATAAGTCATAGGTTAATATGTTGACCAAAATTTGACAAACAAGTCATACAATAGCATGTCTTCCAAAATTCGACCAAAAAGTCATACTATAGCATGTCATCCAAAATTTGACCAAAAAGTCATACTATAGCATGTCATCCAAAATTTGACCAAAAAGTCATACAATAGCATGTCGTCCGAAATTTGACCAAAAAGTCATACTATAGCATGTCGTCCAAAATTTGACCAAAAAGTCATACTATAGCATGTCGTCCAAAATCTGACAAAATAAGTCATAGGTTAATATGTTGACCAAAATTTGACAAACAAGTCATACTATAGCATGTCTTCCAAAATTCGACCAAAAAGTCATACTATAGCATGTCATCCAAAATTTGACCAAAAAGTCATACTATAGCATGTCATCCAAAATTTGACCAAAAAGTCATACTATAGCATGTTTTCCGAAATTTGACCAAAAAGTCATACTATAGCATGTCATTCAAAATATCTCAAAAAGTCATACTATAGCATGTTGTCCAAAATTTGACCAAAAAGTCATACTATAGCATGTCGTCCAAAATTTGACCAAAAAGTCATACAATAGCATGTCGTCCAAAATTTGACAAACAAGTCATACTACAGCATGTCGTCCAAAATTTGACCAAAAAGTCATACTATAGCATGTCGTCCAAAATCTGACAAAATAAGTCATAGGTTAATATGTTGACCAAAATTTGACAAACAAGTCATACAATAGCATGTCTTCCAAAATTCGACCAAAAAGTCATACTATAGCATGTCATCCAAAATTTGAGCAAAAAGTCATACTATAGCATGTCATCCAAAATTTGACCAAAAAGTCATACTTTAGCATGTCTTCCGAAATTTGACCAAAAAGTCATACTATAGCATGTCATTCAAAATATCTCAAAAAGTCATACTATAGCATGTTTTCCAAAATTTGACCAAAAAGTCATACTATAGCATGTCTTCCAAAATTTGACCAAAAAGTCATACAATAGCATGTCGTCCGAAATTTGACCAAAAAGTCATACGATAGCATGTCTTCCAAAATTTGACCAAAAAGTCATACAAAAGCATGTCGTCCGAAATTTGACCAAAAAGTCATACTATAGCATGTCTTCCAAAAGTCGACCAAAAAGTCATACTATAGCATGTTGTCCAAAATTTGACCAAAAAGTCATACTATAGCATGTCTTCCAAAATTTGACCAAAAAGTCATACAATAGCATGTCGTCCAAAATTTGACCAAAAAGTCATACTATAGCATGTCGTCCAAAATTTTGCCAAAAAGTCATACAATAGCATGTCTTCCAAAATTTGACCAAAAAGTCATACTATAGCATGTCGTCCAAAATTGGACCAAAAAGTCATACTATAGCATGTCGTCTAAAATCTGACAAAATAAGTCATAGGTTAATATGTTGTCCAAAATTTGACAAACAAGTCATACAATAGCATGGCGTCCAAAATTCGACCAAAAAGTCATACTATAGCATGTCATCCAAAATTTGACCAAAAAGTCATACTATATCATGTCATCCAAAATTTGACCAAAAAGTCATACTATAGCATGTCATCCAAAATTTGACCAAAAAGTCATACTATAGCATATCGTCCAAAATTTGACCAAAAAGTCATACAATAGCATGTCTTCCAAAATTCGACCAAAAAGTCATACTATAGAATGTCATCCAAAATTTGACCAAAAAGTCATACTATAGCATGTCATCCAAAAATTGACCAAAAAGTCATACTATAGCATGTCGTCCAAAATGTAACCAAAACGTCATACAATAGCATGTCTTCCAAAATTCTTTCAAAAAGTCATACAATAGCATGTCTTCCAAAATTCGACCAAAAAGTCATACTATAGCATGTCATCCAAAATTTGACCAAAAAGTCATACTATAGCATGTCGTCCAAAATCTGACAAAATAAGTCATAGGTTAATATGTTGTCCAAAATTTGACAAACAAGTCGTACAATAGCATGTCGTCCAAAATTCGACCAAAAAGTCATACTTTCGCATGTCATCCAAAATTTGACCAAAAAGCTCATACTATAGCATGTCATCCAAAATTTGACCAAAAAGTCATACTATAGCATGTCGTCCAAAATCTGACAAAATAAGTCATAGGTTAATATGTTGACCAAAATTTGACAAACAAGTCATACAATAGCATGTTGTCCAAAATCTGACAAAATAAGTCATAGGTTAATATGTTGACCAAAATTTGACAAACAAGTCATACAATAGCATGTTGTCCAAAATTTGACCAAAAAGTCATACTATAGCATGATGTCCAAAATTTGACCAAAAAGTCATACTATAGCATGTCGTCCAAAATTTGACCAAAAAGTCATACAATAGCATGTCGTCCAAAATTTGACCAAAAAGTCATACTATAGCATGTCTTCCGAAATCTGACAAAATAAGTCATAGGTTAATATGTTGACCAAAATTTGACAAACAAGTCATACAATAGCATGTTGTCCAAAATTTGACCAAAAAGTCATACTATAGCATGATGTCCAAAATTTGACCAAAAAGTCATACTATAGCATGTCTTCCAAAATTTGACCAAAAAGTCATACAATAGCATGTCGTCCGAAATTTGACAAACAAGTCATACTATAGCATGTCGTCCAAAATCTGACAAAATAAGTCATAGGTTAATATGTTGACCAAAATTTGACAAACAAGTCATACAATAGCATGTTGTCCAAAATTTGACCAAAAAGTCATACTATAGCATGATGTCCAAAATTTGACCAAAAAGTCATACTATAGCATGTCTTCCAAAATTTGACCAAAAAGTCATACAATAGCATGTCGTCCGAAATTTGACAAACAAGTCATACAATAGCATGTCTTCCAAAATTCGACAAAAAAGTCATACTATAGCATGTCATCCAAAATTTGAGCAAAAAGTCATACTATAGCATGTCATCCAAAATTTGACCAAAAAGTCATACTATAGCATGTCTTCTGAAATTTGACCAAAAAGTCATACTATAGCATGTCATTCAAAATATCTCAAAAAGTCATACTATAGCATGTTGTCCAAAATTTGACCAAAAAGTCATACTATAGCATGTCTTCCAAAATTTGACCAAAAAGTCATACAATAGCATGTCGTCCGAAATTTGACCAAAAAGTCATACTATAGCATGTCGTCCAAAATTTGACCAAAAAGTCATACTATAGCATGTCGTCCAAAATCTGACAAAATAAGTCATAGGTTAATATGTTGTCCAAAATTTGACAAACAAGTCATACAATAGCATGGCGTCCAAAATTCGACCAAAAAGTCATACTATAGCATGTCATCCAAAATTTGACCAAAAAGTCATACTATATCATGTCATCCAAAATTTGACCAAAAAGTCATACTATAGCATGTCGTTCAAAATTTGACCAAAAAGTCATACTATAGCATGTCATCCAAAATTTGACCAAAAAGTCATACTATAGCATGTCGTCCAAAATGTAACCAAAACGTCATACAATAGCATGTCTTCCAAAATTCTTTCAAAAATTCATACAATAGCATGTCGTCCAAAATCTGACAAAATAAGTCATAGGTTAATATGTTGTCCAAAATTTGACAAACAAGTCGTACAATAGCATGTCGTCCAAAATTCGACCAAAAAGTCATACTATAGCATGTCATCCAAAATTTGACCAAAAAGTCATACTATAGCATGTCATCCAAAATGTGACAAAAAAGTCTTAGTTTAGTATGTCATCCAAAAGTTGACCAAAAAGTCATACTATAGCATGTCGTCCAAAATTTGACCAAAAAGTCATACTATAGCATGTCGTCCAAAATTTGACCAAAAAGTCATACTATAGCATGTCGTCCAAAATCTGACAAAATAAGTCATAGGTTAATATGTTGTCCAAAATTTGACAAACAAGTCATAGGTTAATATGTCATCCAAAAGTTGACCAAAAAGTCATACTATAGCATGTCGTCCAAAATCTGACAAAATAAGTCATAGGTTAATATGTTGTCCAAAATTTGACAAACAAGTCATAGGTTAATATGTCATCCAAAAGTTGACCAAAAAGTCATACTATAGCATGTCTTCCAAAATTCGACCAAAAAGTCATAGGTTAATATGTCATCCAAAAGTTGACCAAAAAGTCATACTATAGCTTGTCTTCCAAAATTCGACCAAAAAGTCATACTTTATATTTGTATATCGTCCAAAATTTTGTATATCGTCCAAAATTTGACCAAAAAGTCATACTATAGCATGTCATTCAAAATTTCTCAAAAACTCATACTATAGCATGTCATCCAAAAATCGACCAAAAAGTCATACTTTAGCATGTCATCCAAAATTTTACCAAAAAGTCATACTAACGCATGTCATCCAAAATTTGACCAAAAAGTCATACTAAAGCATGTCTTCCAAAATTTGACCAAAAAGTCATACTATAGCATGTCATCCAAAATTTGACCAAAAAGTCATACTATAGCATGTGTTCCAAAAATCGACCAAAAAGTCATACCATAGAATGTTGTCCAAAATTTGACGAAAAAGTCATACTAAAGCATGCTTTAAAAAATTTTGCCAAATAGTCATACTATAGCATGTCTTCCAAAATTTGACCAAAAAGTCATACTAAAGCATGTCTTCTAAAATTCGACCAAAAAGTCATACTATAGCATGTCTTCCGAAATTCGACCAAAAAGTCATACAATAGCATGTCTTCCAAAATTTGACCAACAGTCATACTATAGCATGTTGTCCAAAATTTGACCAAAAAGTCATACTATAGCATGTCGTCCAAAATTTGACCAAAAAGTCATACTATAGCATGTCGTCCAAAATCTGACAAAATAAGTCATAGGTTAATATGTTGTCCAAAATTTGACAAACAAGTCATAGGTTAATATGATGTCCAAAATCTGACAAAAAATTCAAACTATGGTCCGTTGTCCTAAATGTCAAATAAAAAGTAATGTGTCACAAGAAGGCTCACAACTAGTGGCTTAGTGGATTAGTCAATGGATTTCAATCCAGAGATTATGTGTTCAAGTCCTGTCTTGGGCAGAACAGTGATAGTTTAGTTGTTGAAAAAAGTCATAGATTGGTATGTTGTCCAAAATTTGACCAAAAAGTCATACTAAAGCATGTCGTCAAAATTTGACGAAAAAGTCATACTATAGCATGCCTTCAAATATTTGACCAAATACTCACACTATAGCATGTCATTCAAAATATCTCTAAAGGTCATACTAGAGCATGTCGTCCAAAATTTGACCAAAAAGTCATACAATAGCATGTCTTCCGAAATTCATCCAAAAAGTCATACTATAGCATGTCGTTCAAAATTTGACAAAAAATCTTACTATAGCATGTCATTCAAAATATCTCAAAAAGTCATACTATTGCATGTCGTCCAAAATTTGACCAAAAAGTCATACTATAGCATGTCATCCAAAATTTGACAAAAAATCTTACTATAGCATGTCATTCAAAAAATCTCAAAAAGTCATACTATAGCATGTCGTCCAAAATTTGACCAAAAAGTCATACAATAGCATGTCATTCAAAATTTGACCAGAAAGTCATACTATAGCATGTCATCCAAAATTTGACCAAAAGTCATACTATAGCATGTCATTCAAAATATCTCTAAAAGTCATACTATAGCATGTCGTCCAAAATTTGACCAAAAAGTCATACAATAGCATGTCTTCCGAAATTCGACCAAAAAGTCATACAATAGCATGTCTTCCAAAATTTGACCAAAAGTCATACTATAGCATGTCATTCAAAATATCTCTAAAAGTCATACTATAGCATGTCGTCCAAAATTTGACCAAAAAGTCATACAATAGCATGTCTTTCGAAATTCGACCAAAAAGTCATACAATAGCATGTCTTCCAAAATTTGACAAAAAGTCATACTATAGCATGTCATTCAAAATTTCTCAAAAAGTCATACTATAGCATGTCTTCCAAAAATCGACCAAAAGTCATACTATAGCATGTTGTCCAAAATTTGACGAAAAAGTCATACTATAGCATGTCTTCCAAAATTCGACCAAAAAGTCATACTATAGCATGTCGTCCAAAATTTGACCAAAAAGTCATACTACAGCATGTTGTCCAAAATTTGTCAAAAATCATATTATAATATGTCGTCCAAAATTAGACAAAAAGTCATATTTTAGCATGTCTTCCGAAATTCGACCAAAAAGTCATACTTTAGCATGTCATTAAAAATATCTCAAAAAGTCATACTATAGCATGTTGTCCAAATTCGACCAAAAAGTCATACTAAAGCATTTTATCCAAAATGTCTCAAAAAGTCATACTATAGCATGTCATTCATAATGTGTCAAAAAGTCATATTATAATAGGTCGTCCAAAATTTGACAACAAATTCATAGGTTAGTATGTCGTCCAAAATATGACAACAGAGTCATAGGTTAGTATGTTGTCCAAGATCTGGCAAAAAAGTCATAGGGTAGCATGTCGTACAAAATTTGACAAAAAGTCATATTATAGTATGTAGTCCAAAATCTGCCAAAAAAGGCATAGGTTAGTATGTCGTCCAAAATCTGACCAAAAAGTCATACTGTAGCATGTCGTCCAAAATTTTACCAAAAAGTCATACTGTAGCATGTCGACCAAAATCGGACAAGTCATACTATAACTGTGGTCGAAAATTTTACAAAAAGTAATATTATAGTAGGTCGTCGAAAGTTTGACAAAAAAGTCAAACATTAGTACGTCGTCCAAAATTTGACAAAAAAGTCATAGGTTAGTATGTCGTCCAAAATCTGACCAAAATGTCATACTGTAACATGTCGTCGAAAACTTGTCAAAAAATCTTATTATAGTAGGTCGTTGAAAGTTTGACAAAAAAGTCAAACATTAGTACGTCGTCCAAAATTTGACAAAAAAGTCATAGGGTAGCATGTCGTACAAAATTTAGTAAAAAATCGGTTAGTATGTCGGGAGACATGTCTGGGTTTGCTTTAGGACATGAAAGAAAATGTTTCACAGGGAAATATAGATTTTCTACTTCAAAAACTACAAATTAATGAATAAATTAAATTCATATAATAAGCTTTCTGTTTCACTCTTTTTATTTCCATGTGGCTGAAAAATCACTATTGTTCTTGACTTACAACAGCTGGGGTCTTAACCATGTTGCTTATGGAATTGTGTGTGACTGTGTGTGTGTGTGACTGTGTGTGTGTGTGGTGAATGACAGCAGCATTCGGCAGGAGACATTATGATTCGAAACGTCCAGCTGAGGCATGCTGGGAAGTACACGTGTGCCGTGCAAACCAAGGTGGACAGTATTTCCATCGCTGTTGACTTGGTTGTGAGAGGTGAGTTCAGTCTATAAAGCTTCAGTTTAAAAATCAGCACATCTGTACAAATTTTAGCCTGCAAAATTAATTAATCACTCGTGGTATGTTTCACTGTAATGTTTATTACAGCTTCTTTAGCCTCACTGAGGAAGAAATATAGTTAAGGAAGAAAATTATTTTTTTTCCATTCAAACATTAAAGGAAATTTAATGTCTAATTATACCAAATAGCTCCCATAGGTTTCACACTGAACTGACTACATTAGCCGCAGGTGCTAAAACCATCTCCACCATTTCCACGTCCTTCTGATTTACATACCCTGCTCCTCCTGCCTTTTTCTTCTCGCTCCTCCACCTGTCTCTCTATCTCTCCCTCCTCTTTCCCTTTGCCTGGCTGTGCCATCTATCAGGTCCCCCGGGGCCTCCCACCAGCATCCATGTAGAAGAAATCAGCGATACCACAGCCTCTCTGTCCTGGAGGCCTGGTCCTGATAATCACAGTCCAATTACGGCGTATACCATCCAGGCCAGGACACCATTTTCCCTCGGGTGGCAGACTGTCACCACAGGTAAGCTCTCTTCAACCAGCCGTGGCCTCCTCCAATCACATGGAGGGGGCCGCTCTACTTCTTCTTCTTCTGCCTCGCCTGTGAGAATATAGGAGAGGTAATTTTTACCCAAGCACTATTTTGCCTGTAATTTGAGTTGTTAAAATGATAACATCTGTGTTATTTTTCCCCCTCATCCTCTTTAATGTGGCCCTTAGCATTTATGAATTATTGCCATAATGTGCTTTTTTTCAGGCACTGTATTCCTTATTCTATTAATATTTGTTGTGGTATTACGGACAGTTTGATGTGAGATAGTTTTCCAGGTCTCATTGATTTCCTATGTCAGGATCATATATTTGTAACAGGATTACACTGTGACCTTGTAGGTTTAATAGAAATCCTGCTTCTTAAAGAAATTGCATCTATTTCTTGGAGGAATTACAACAGGCATTTTATTTTTTTATTTTATTACAAGAAAAAAAAAATTACATATTGCTGAAAACTATCCTGCATACCATTAAAACATTAAATAAATGTCTGTAACATTTAAGCCAGTGCTGATTAAGTCAATTGGCTTTCCACACAGCTCTCTGTGTTTGTCTGTATAGCGGTGTCTAGTTCTCGTGTTGCCCGGCAACATACCCACGCTTTCTCAAAATCAACAAATTCAAAGAGTCATGCTGGTGAAGTAAGGTGGCTACAACAGGTTAATGTATGGCTGAAAAATGCTCAGAAGCCCCCACAGAAATGTGAATTCTACTGCTTAAAAAAACTGGACAAACACTTCTTGTTCCCACTCGCCTCTGCGATGCCACTGTACACGCAAACGCTCCCTCTGTCGGAACTAACGGTAATGCTTGATTATCAAAAGATAAGAAATTGTTTATGTCATTTGTGACAATCCGCTTCCACGTCATGAAAGGGGTGTCCAAAGCCCCGCCCTTAAAACACCTGAGTGGGGAGATGGCTCTGTGACACCTGACGACATCATGAGTGAGTCACCTGTAAAAAATAATTGACAATTTTATTGATGGTTATCAGGTCATGGAGAGGATGCCAACTAATAAGATTTTTTTTTTTTTTAAAGTGAAACAAAAACAAAACAAAAAAAACCTTTTGATTATACTGTCGTTATTTTTAAAGTTGTGTTGTTGTTGTTTGAATTTGAATGTGCATTGTGCGTCCTTGTGAGGGAATACACCTGTGCCATGTACCTGTGGTGGAGTCTGAGTTGACTTGTCAGCCTGGAAGACATTCTGCTGCTGATACACACACACACACACACAGTGAGAGAGAGAGAGAGATGGGGGGAGTTTTCTGCATACTGAAGGGGGTACTGTGTTTTTTTTATGCCAGTTCCTGAGGTGGTGGGGGGCAACCGGCTGACAGCTACAGTAATAGACCTGAGCCCTTGGGTGGAATATGAGTTTCGAGTTCTGGCAAGCAACACCGTTGGGACCGGCGAGCCCAGCAAGCCATCCAAACAAGCAAGGACGAAAGGAACCTGTATGTACTGCATGAGCAGATCAAATCATTCCTTATGCTTCTTGCAAATTGTTGTTCTGTTTATTTGTTCTTTCCTTTCAGGACAAAACATGATTTACAAATTGCCTTTTTTTTTTTATTTTGTCAATAAATGAAGTTGTAGTCATTTTCAGGGAGTACGCTTAAGTTGACAAGACTGATACCACTCTTACATCTTTACCATTTTATAGTTTGAGCATGACTCGACTTGGCTCAGTTCAACTCAACTCTAAGGTTTAGGTAACAATGTTTTCCATTACTTATACCTCCTCAGTGTGGGAGGGGTTATCATAGCACGGCTGCGACATAAAAGCACAATTCAAACACACAAACTTGAGATGAGCAAGCAGCTGTTTTCAGTGTAACTAGATTATTAATTAAAAAGATTAGTTCAATACTTCCTCCATGGCACAGACTTCTTCCACAGACACGTCTTTCAGCAGCTCCTCTAATAAATATTGAGATTTTAGACATTGCCTTGCTAATTGTTGGAGATTAACACATTTTTTTGAGTCTCTAACTGATCTACAGTTCGGCATTGTTCGGTTTGGTTCGTGGCCCATGACTCTTCCAGTGACAACACTCTCTTAGAACTGTACATTGGAAAAGTGCCAAAAGTCAGGGAAGCTTTTTGAGCAGGTCTATGAAGCAAAATCATGTGCGCTACAAATAAGAAGCGGTTAAAAGTATTGTTGTTGTTGTTTTTTTAATTAGGACTTTTTAAAGCAGCAATTGGTGAACTCACTAAAACATTTAACTTCCTGTGACAGCTTCAAAGTAAAAGTCAAGCTGTGTCTCGTCAGTGAGATGATTATAATGTGAGGAGGAACTAGGAACAGTAGGAGGTGAAACATTTTGTAATTTGGTCCTGAAAATTGCAGCGATTAAATTTGATCTACATATCTTATATAATTGGTGACGGATCAGAGTAAGAATCAAGTTTACTGTCTTAGTTTATAGTTTATTTTATTGCTCGAGGTATAAAAGAGAGAGCCTATTGTTTGCTGGCCTCAGCCTCCCCCTGCTCGCCATGATAACCATCGGTTTGTTATGGAGAAGGTGGCTGGAATCCAGACGGTCACAATATACAATGTCCTTTGTCTTGTTAGTCCGTCCAGTCATTTTTCCAGCCCCTCTTGTTATTTTATCAATCTTTGCCTCAGCGTTTCCTCCCCATTTTAATTCCCTATTCCACACGATATCACTGACATAAACAACCATTTTCACAACACCAGAATTCACATTAAAAGAGTTCAACTTTAAAAAAAAAAAAATAAATTAAAAAAAAAACAGCTTGTCATTGAATACTACACTTCATTATTTATCTTTTTTTCATTCTACCCACCTCTAAGCCTTTTGTGGCATCAGCCACTGATTTCTGTTTGTACGTGTGTGTGTCTAAAATCAATTTGTCCGTTCTAAAATCAGTCAAGCTGCTGTGTGCAATTGGCAGCGCGAGTGCCTGAGATTCATTATGCCGCCTGTTGTTAATTTTTGGACGGCCATTTTGTTTTCCTCTGGGCCAGATTAATCAGGTCAGTGGGTTGGATCTGGCTCTGGGAACATATGTTAGAGCCATTTGCTAAATAGTTGTGAATATAATTTTTGATTAATTTGATTTGCTGAGCATAAAAACCTCTGCTGCTACATTGCAGCTTTATGCTTAGACTATATCCAGCCTTGGCTTTGAATTGGTTGGCTTTCTCTTTGTGCTTGTAGGTTTTGGACATAGATTTGCTTTAGCATGCAGGCATAAAAATTGGAGTAAAACAAGTGGCCTGGCTTACTGTCAGCTTCATATTTCTTGCAAAGACATTAGAGTGGTCTCAGTTTATCAGGAATTTGTAACTCAATGGCAGACATTCCAGAAGGAATTAAAAAGGACTACAATTAGAGGTGCTATAATTATCTATCCATCTTTGAAAGGCAGCAGTTACATTCTGTGTGTCCTGCTCTTGTTGACATCGCTATGCCAGTTTGCTGACTTCTCACAGGATTTTCTGGCTGCTGAGGTTCAGACGTGTTGTCTCTGTCGTTGGGGAGTAGCCCCATGGCAAAGCGACCACGTGCCTTCTCTGTGTTGTGTATGTCAATTAAGTCAACGGAGCTAAGCCGATCCATCTTCTCTCTCCAGCTCCGAAGGTCACACCGGCCAATGTGAACGGAGGCGGTGGCAGTCGCTCCGAATTAGTCATCACATGGGAGGTAAGAGAGCTCACTCAGGACTCCCTCGCCCATTGAGGGAGGAAGACATCATCATTCTCTATGGATCCAGGCCTCTGTTTCATTAATAACAGCTGAACGGCCTAATGTATGGCATTTCATTTTTAAGAACAGAGAGGCAATAACTGCTGCTGTCACCCTGGGGGAGAGAAAAATGCTTTTGAGGTTTCAATAAGATAATTAAACTCAATGGCTCCTTCGAAGTCCTAGCCTTTTTTAGATTGTTCTTTCTTTCCTTCTTTCTCCCTTTCCTTCTCTCTGTCTCCTCATTCCTGCATTGTCTCTACAACTCTGCAGGTTTCTATTTATTCAGGCTGCCGCAAAATCATCAGCCCCTGCTGTGAGACGTTCCCAGAGAATCACTGTTGATATTTCAATATGCAGGAGTTCAATTAAAGTCTAACTTCTGCCAAACAAAGCCGCTTTTTTTTGTTCCGAGCCCTGAAAACTCCTCAGGCATTTTTCTTTTGTACTTAAAAAGCGGGGGTAGAGGGTGTTACATTCTGATGTTTTATTTTTTGGCTTTGCTTTGCTTAAACCGAACAGTAAACTGTATGCAGATTAGGGCTGTCACTTTTTCCGAAAATCAAGTTCAAATTAATATTATGTGACAGGTTGTTCTATTGAAGGTATCCGGATATTGCCTCCACTCACACATATGCACACGAATGTGATGACATTATTTATTATTATTGCTTACTATTCGCTACGTGCATTTGAACACACATCTGTGATGCCTCCTCCTCTACTGACTCACTCGGGTGAGTTCACTACTTTGCCATCTATGGTGTAGAACGTGAAATACTTCCACACACCACTCTTCAGAAGCTTTTAGGTCATGATTGTCCACTCAGGAGGACGGGTTGTCCTCCATTTTCACAACAGAACAACACTGGCTTATTTTTTCTCATGGATCAAGACGGCATTAAATGGTGATCCAAGGCCAAGCTGCACTGAGAACGCCCGTTTGAACACAAATGGATATCTGATTTTAAAAAAAGTGACAGCCCTAATTAAAACGTTTTTATTCAAAAGTAGTTGTGTGCCAGAGCTGCGCTCAATGGAAATAAAAAAAAAAAAAATCAAAGGCTGTACAATTGCCTCATTGTGTTTGTAGCCTGTCCCAGAGGAGCTGCAGAATGGACCAGGGTTTGGATACGTCGTGGCATTTCGACCTCACGGTGCCACAGGGTGGATGCAGGCTGCTGTACCCTCAGCTGAGGCCTCCAAATACGTCTTTAAAAATGAGAGCATCCAGCCATTCTCCCCTTTCCATGTGAAAGTTTGGGTTTACAACAATGAGGGGGAAGGGCCCTTTGGATCCATTACTACTATTTACTCAGCCGAGGATGGTAAGTGTGCTTTCATGTCATGCACAACATGTTATGAAGTACCTCTCCATGTACCGATTGTATGCAGGCATGGGCCATGAGGCTACTAAGATCCATTCATTCAGTGGTAGCAGTCGTCAAGTTGCAGCCAGCGCTCTTCTATTAGACCTCACAGACGTGTCTCCCTTCACTTCCCTCCCTCTGTTGTCGAGATGAAAGAAGTGACTTTGAAACAGTTTTGATGTTCCCGCTTTGAGGGCTCGTCAAAGCTCGGCGTTGCCTCTGAAATCATTCTGCGTCTTTGTACATTAACTCCAGAGCCTGGCCGCGCGCCCACCAGGGTTCGTGCCAAGACCCTCTCTGCATCTGAGATCGAAGTTTCGTGGAAAGCACTGCCCTGGAACGCCAGCAAGAAAAGAGTTTTGGGCTACGAGGTGAGCTGCAGTGAAACGTGTGCGTGTGCGTGCGTGCGTGCGTGCGTGTGTGTGTTTGTGTGTGTGTGTGTGTTTGTGTGTGTGTGTGTGTGTGTGTGTGTGTGTGTGTGTGTGTGTGTGTGTGTGTGTGTGTGTGTGTGTGTGTGTGTGCGAGCAAACACATGGCAACTACTGCTGTTGAATTTTGTTCTTGTGTATTATTGATGTGTTTTTCAGGCTTATGCACCTTGGGCACAGGAGATAATAGCTTGCTACATGCATAATGGTGCAGACGGGTCCCATGCCTATGGGTTTAGTTGTGTTTCTCTTGTTGCTTACCTAAGTACTGTAACCACCCTGATTACTGATGCAATACTCCAAGGGATAGAGCATTTAGCTCCTAATCCACATAGTAAAGCAGTTGGAGACAGTGGCTTTGCACTCAGTTAGTTCTTGTCATTTCAATTCTGCTCATTATTGCAATCCAAGACGTGAACAAAGGCGCAGTTTTCATTCTCGTATTGCATATAGTGCCAGAATTATAAATAGTTGACCACTAAAAGTCAACAGAAGAGCAGGGTCTGAGAAAACCATTCCTGTGAGGGAAGACAAATTATATTTGTGCTGTCAAGCGTGCCAGCTATTTCAGCCCTGACAAGCTGGGTGACAAAGAAAATCTGTTATCAGTGGAAGTTGATGGCTGGGGATTTTTGAGGATTCTGTTCTACTTTTTGGGGGGATGTTTCATTCTTCTTCATATATAACCACCATATTCACCACAAAACTAAACGTCTGACACACGTCTGATAAGCTACTTAAAAACGCAGCGAGCTAACCCTAACCCCCATGTTTTCAGACCATCTCACATCTTCCGTGCAGTTGAGTTCACATCTGCCTGTTTCTCGTTCACACTTCATTGACGGGGGGTGTAAAGCTTTTAAGGTGTCCGTCGTGTTTTTCCTGCTTTTTCAAGTCTGTGATTCTGCCCTGTTACTTTCCAGCTGAGGTACTGGAGCAGAAGTGAAAGGGAAGACACAGCCAGTGTGCAAAGGACGATCGGAAATCAAACATCTACTATTATCCACGGAGTGAAAGGCAGCACCGCGTATTACATCTCAGTTAGGGCGTATAACACTGCCGGGGCAGGGCCTCCCAGCACCATTGTCAACGTTACCACTAAAAAGCCACGTGAGTACCGTCCCTCATTATAAGACAGTCCCACTCTGCCAACAATCAGCTTATGTTTGCAGTGAATAATGTATTTTTTTTTGCTCTCAGCGCCCAGTCAGCCACCGGGTAAAGTGATGTGGAACACATCAAACTCCAAGATTATACTGAACTGGGAGCAGGTCAAAGCTCTGGAGAATGAGTCAGAGGTCACTGGTTACAAAGTAAGCACCGAGTCACTGCAGAGTTCTGAGTCTATCAGAAAATTGTGCCTGACTCGACTTAACTTGCGCCACTCGCCTGCAGGTGCTCTACAAGAAGAACCGGCACAGTCGCCCCAACGTCATGGAAACCAACACCACCTCTGTGGAGCTCGCCCTGCCCACTGACGAGGATTATATCATACAGATAAAACCATTTGGCGAGGGAGGGGAAGGCAGCAGTAGCAGGCAGATCACTATCCCAAGGATACCAGGTCAGTGGAGAGCTAGCTTGTACCTCCCCTGTGGCTCAGATGAGTAACTATCTCACCTGCTGTTGTCTTGCCGGGGGTGATCATCATCTCCAAAGGGAACAGAGAGAGCAGGAAATGAATGTCCTACATGAAACAGTTATGTCATTATTTGCATAGTCATTATTTTTATCCAAAATTCGGTTATCTATCCAAACTTTGGGGATGGCTCTGGAGTTCAAATTCAAACCGCAGAAATCCGTTAGAGCTTAAAATACACCGCCAAGAAGCACACAGCCATCTGGAGTAATTACTGCATACTCCAGCAGAGGGTGCTCTGATTACTGATGATGTGTCCAGTTGTTTAAGGGGCGTCCGATTTCACAGGGTTAGATTTTGCCTTAAGATTTGCGATTTGACTGGTGCCATGTCAGTTTTTGAAACTTGACCAGGCACCTTTTTTTCCACAAATCTGAAATCATGTGCTTTTGAAGAAGACCTGAAACTATCGAGGAAAATGTTTACTGACATTAAACAAGTAAGATGCTAAACCCATTCACATAGAATTCAAACAAAGTGCTTTATGCAGCCAGCAGAGTTACCCCTGGTGGATAGACTCTACATCCGTCCTATTCCCTAAGCTCCACATTTCAAACAGGATGACTATGTCAATTTCTAATGAATGGTCTGTACTTGTTACTCAGTTCAAAGGGGCAAAAGGTAGAGAAATGGAACTGGGCCTTTGAAAATCTTATTCATCATCTGGAAATAATGATTCTCAAATGTTTTTTTTGAAATGCATGTTTTCAGTTTGTGATTGCAATAGCAGTCTGAAGAAGCAGCTGATTAAAGTAATGAAATGCCAAAGTCTGTGAGATGTTATTTTTCGCTTTCTTTCTCTGTTATTTTCACTGCAATCAGACTAACTGCCTTGTTCTTTTCAGGCCCCAACGCAGTCGGCTCGGCATCCAAGGTCTCCACTCTGTCAGCGCTCAGCACAATAGCACTGTCTTTCACAGCCCGGACGTCTTTATGACAAACAGCTCTCAGCAGACGTTGCTTCTGATGTGGAGACGGCTCTCTGCGGCGGAACGCAAACACAGCCCACTCTGGTGTAACTGGATACATTCATTTAGATTTTAGAGGCAAAAGGAAGGCGCTGATGGAAAAAAAATTACATTTATTTAAAAAAAAATTTTTAAAAATAAAAATAAAAAATGCCATTGAGATGTCAGGGAAAGAGTCCCCCTTCAGCACCCAGGCTAAGCAAAGGAAATTGGCCGATGTTGTGACTATGTTGTTACCAAAGCAGCTTTCATAAGAAAAAAAAGTAAAGAGAAAAATGTCTTATATGCATCTTTTTGTATGACATGTTGAGCTTTTTATAGATTTGTTTTGTTATTACATTGTAAGTCAGTCTGGGCCTTTTTGAAGTGAGAGAAGGAAGATGCATGGCAAATAAAATCATCAACGTTTCCACTTTGGAGCTTAAGAATGTGATTTGACAGTAACCCTGTTTCCTCAAAAGAAAATGAACTGTTAACAATCCCCTGTTGCATCTCTGGATTTATTTTCTGAGGTCATAGTTCACTCTAAAAATGCGCTGACTTGTAAAGGCCTGTGTCATACTTTCAGAGTTGCTTGTCTGCGCAGAGCGTCTTCTTTCCTCGTGCGCAAACATGGCCACCTTTTGGTCCTCCTCGCATAACCTTAAGCATGGGGTTACTGTGTCCTTTTTTGTCTCTTTTGACTGGAAAAGAGCGTGTCACTAAGGGGACTGGAAAGTGCTGTGCTACAATGAGCTACGTGCTCGCATTCATGTGCAAAGGGCTCGTGTGGACTACGGTGCAAAGGGACAGCTGCTACATGACTGCTACAAAAACGTGAACGCTGAAAGTATGACTAGGGCCGAAGGGTTTCACTCTGCGCGAAAGTAGGATTAACATCCTGTCTCCAGACAGACACATGCTAATGTTGCTAAGCTAGCCAAAATCCCCAGCTACAATCAAAATGGATTCCATGTTTCTGTGTCATTAACATAAAGAAAATACAGAAAGAAAACAAAAAAAATGTTTTTGGTGCCAATCCTCTCGGGCAAAGATGACAAAGAACTCACCGAAAGTTGATGAATTGCCTCAAAGTCACTCATGAGATTGGTAACTGACCTTTGACCCAGTAAATAACGCTATGCTGTTGTTGTATAGCATCCGTCTCTCCTTGGGTTCCAAAACCTTGGCCATGGAACTGCACTGGTGGCCAGACCCACATGGTCGTCTCATGCTCCTCGTTATTTTTCAGTTAGCCCTGTGTCTAGAGCTATTCTTTGCCTTCTGTGTGCCTCATCATATGTTCAAAATCCTCAGGTCCTTAAAGAGCCTTAACTTATCATGTATAATTAAAAAAAAAACAAAAAAAAAAACAACATCAGATGCGTAGAACTACAAAGCAGCCGTGGTGATGTTTACATGCTGCTGTGTTGATAGAAACTGTCAGGATTGGGTAAAGGGGTTGAGGTAGCGGCTGAGGTCACTGAAGTTAGTTTGGATGGCGTTGTGCTGTTTCGCATGGGATATTGGCAATATATGAGGCCTGGCGCATTTTTTTATGGGTGTGTATTCTCAATAAAAAAGATGATGCTGCTGATCTTTTCCTTTTTTTTCCATAGTGTCCTGATGCCACGTGGGACTGCTGTAGTAGTTTGTACTTTGAAGGGGAAGTGTACTGTAGGCTACTGGGTCTTCGCTCGGAATCATGCATCAAGAAACGTGTAATATACTGTTTTGTACACTTCAAATCATTTATATTAAAAGAACCTTTCTAAAGAAATGATTTACTCGGTTTTTATGTAAGAACTCCGTTTCATACAGTAGCTGTAACTGTTGCTCAGCATGACTGTACTTTGTTCCCTCTCTATCCTCTCTTTCTGTCGGTCTGCAAAGCGGCTGAATGGCTTTAGGAACATGCGAGGTTCATCCATCTGATAGAACTGTGTATACTGTGTGTGTACCATAAAGAACTGACCCATCATTAGCCCATGTCTATGCTTCTGTCTCATTCAGCCCAACTCAGATGCACTAGGCCTACTGTCCGTATATGCTCTACAGGAGGGTTTCCTCTGTTGCTGTTTGTTGTTTATACTGTGTTAATAAAGACTATTGATTTATACAATGACGCCAAGCTCTGTCGGTCCTTCCCAATACATAAGCTATTATATAATACAGTGTTAGGGGCATATCAAGAGACCCCAGAGCAAGGGCCAAGGACAAAAATGGATCCTCGAGCCTCAGGTCAAAGTGACCTTTTAACCTAGTTAGTCACTTGCAGTCCCTTGTGCATAACTGATCAATTTAAGATCTGGTGTGAGGACGTCAAACGGGGGGAAGGCAGATTGTAAGAAACAGAGGTCTACTCTGCTCACCCTTTCCTAAGCACATCAGCCTTCACATACTGAACAAGGCAATCAGAGATGGCAGACTTCACCCCATTCAAGCAACAAGCCTCTGGCGCCATCTGCTGTTCACAGTGACAAGTGGACGTGCGTTAATACAAGCATACAAACAAGCAAACATACAAACAAACAAACAAGCAAGCTATCAGACACACAGAGCCGCCTAAAACAATAATTCACTTCACTCCCACTCTGTGGGGGTGAAGTAACAAGGCAATCAGAGATGGCAGACTTCACCCCATTCACGCAACAAGCCTCTGGCGGCCTCTGTTGGTCATATTGGCAAGTGCAAAGTGTTTTTCTCAGGCAATGAAAATCAAGATTCCAAAGTATATGCTCAATTTCTGCCAGTAAACCCTCCTAAATGTTACAACCTGGGCTTTAAGTTGTTGTTGCTGTGTACTGCGCAGTCATAAATCAGGAAGTATTTTGAATACAACACAAATTGTGATAGTCTTGCACTTCACTTTTAAAAAACTGATTCTAAAGAAAGATATCCTGGATGAAAGCTCCTATAATACCATTTATATATATATATATATATATTATAATGTCCCATAATTCATCTTAGATCCTTCAATAACTGGATAACACCCACATCTTACTTCATATGTAGAGTGAACTTATTGCCTCAATTTGTCGTTTGCACAAAATGCTTTAGATGGCAGTAGGAGCACACAAATACCACCTCATGTAACATGAATGAATTTCACCACAAGATGGCAACATAGCATTGGCCTTTCATAAGGCTGGTGTAAGAAAAAATAAAACCTTCATGAATTTTTCATGCAGGAAATGTTCCAGGCACATGGATAAAAAAGAATTGCAGACCCATAGGTAACTGTACAACATGAACTCTCACTCCCCGGAATCAGAGACAGTGTTTGAATCATACTGAGACATTTATTTATGCAAGTATGCTTTCCATTTAGGGTTGAATGCAAATACAGCAAGTACACACCACCAAGCACTAGGGGGATGTAGAGCAAAAAAAGGCAGTGGAGAGTTGAATGTGTGTGCTAAAACAGTGATGCTCTTCATGAAAAAAAAAAAAAAACACCTATATAAAAAAAGAAAAAAAGAAGAAGAAATAAATTATTAATGGCACTGAGCTGGTTTTCTACGTTAATGGGGTGAATAAATGTTTTTTTGTTTTTTTTTATAACCTCACTGTAGACTAACAGTGCAGATTCACAGAGACTACTTTTCCCACAGCACTCAGTGTCACATTCTTTACAAGACACTAACTCACTTTTATAAAATGGCTCCTCCTCACCTTGGACTGACAGGACAGGCCGTTTCTACATCTGCCTCGTGGTGATTAACGGTACTTTCAGCTGGACCACTGATGATAACTGCGTCTCCCACAGCCACAACTCGAACCTCGAACATAAGGCACCCGTTCATGTGTCATTTCTATTGCTCCGCTGTCCTTCTGCTTCTACTTATACTGCCTCGTCCTTTCAACCTACTAACAAATCTGACCCTGTCAGTTTCTACATAATTTACAGGTTAATTCACACAAGTATGGGTAGTTATATATAAAGTACAGGTCGTCCAATCCTCTTGTTTCTCTTCAGAAAAGAGGCCATTTTAAGTTTTCTAATAGTTAACAGTATATGCGCTGCTATCATGGCGAGCTAGTGCCTTCAAAACAGTCCAGTGTCATGTGACCAGTTAGAATCAAATAGAGCAAAATATACATCAGTGTAGGAATCTCTTTTTTTCTCCACAGACACATCGACAGCAGGTGGACAATTTCAAGTCTAGGGGTTTTGAGGGGGAGTTAAGACACGGAAGGAGACAAAAGCCATGGAAATCCAAGTGTTGGCAAAGCTCCAGCACACTCTGCTATATTTTGGTTTCACTTTCATGAAAGTTCACAGTTTTCTCCCTTTAGAGGACAGAGGACACGAGAGTAATGGCTGCTTATTGCAAATTCTTACAAGCAGTGCAGGTTCACTGCGTTGGTCTAACAGTAGCACAGAGTTAACAATGACAGCGGTACAGCTAACACGGCTCAGGCTCTGTCAGAAGGATCCTCATGTATGATAAGTGATGCATAGTATTAAAGGTCATCCAGGATACATGTTAACGGGTCCTGTGGATAGTCGAGTGTGACACACTGAGAGTCTCATCTTTGTCTGTGTAAGGGGGGGGGAGGAGGGAAAGCACAGGCCTGACACTCGCCACTCCTATAAATACAATTACAAACTCATACACCATAATTAAAAAAGAGTTAATCCAACAACAACAACAACAAAAAAATACAACAAAATAGCAAACCATGTTAATCTTATGTTTCTGAATGTTTCAGGCAGTTTAAGAACATTGAATCAAAATCTTATTTGAGCAGTTTCATGGATGGATTATTAACAGGAAAATTAGTCTTATAATTCACTGGAAGCTGTTTTTCCAATGTGGATGTTGTCTCTCTAGATCATTGGTTCTCAAAGTGCGGCCCGGGGGCCAATGGCGGCCCGCAGAAACATTTCTGGCGGCCTGCAATGAATTACAGTTGATAGTTTTAATCCAGGAGGTACTAAGCTTGTTAAATGTTTATTGGACATACAGACCAATAAGTGTAAACAAAAATACTGGGTATTTACCTGGTTTCTATATGGTGAATTTTAGTGTATTATTGGGTTATAAGCTGGTAATCAGGTAGCTACAGCTACCAATTACTAGCTATTTACCCAGTAAATATATGGTAACAGAAATGTGTTACTTGGTATTAACCTGTCATTAGAATGTAAGAAAAATGGCCAAAATACGGGATAATTACCCAGTAAATTATAAAGCGTTATTATATTAATGCTTAAATTACATTATATTAACGCTTATATATTACAATCTGGTCATTAAAATTATTACAAATGGGATTTCTTTCTGTTTTTTCCCTTCTTTTTTCCCTTTGGCGGCCCTCAGTCCAACGTTGGGTTCCTAAATTGGCCCTCAGGTATCAAAACTTTGAGAACCCCTGCTCTAGATCAAGGGCTCCCAACCTATTTTTTCTGCAAACATCAGACTGCCGTTGTCATTTTTCTGACCGCCGACCTTCACTACAGAGCAAATGTCATAAGATGCATAAAAGAGTGTTTCTCATCTACGATCTCCTCTACAACTACTGTGCCATCAGACGTGGAAAATGATCAATGTTTACTCAATTGCATTGATTACATACATGAAATTCTTGAGCACATGGTTGCAATATTGGTGGTACTACCAGTGGGTGGCAGTAGTGTGTTAGCCTGATCTGACATTACTGATATTCAGATTTAGGGAATTAAAGATTCAATGTTTAAAAAAAGGTGACAAGGCTGCCAACAAAGAGGAAAAATACAGACCCATATTAGTCTACTGTGATGTTTCATTCTGTCACGTTTGGAATGGATGTGTACACAGGGATTTTTCTTTTACAAGGAAAGAAAATGTGCTATGGCACAAAAGAGATTCAAAGACACTGATATAAAGCTGTTTGTTTTTGAAAGCCTTAGCATAATTATATGTACTTAAGGAGGATGCTGTGTTTCTGCAGCATCTGATGTCACCAATTCTAAAACGCAGGACCTTTAACACACCACCAGTGTGAACCTCTACCCTGTTTTGTGCAGAAAATGTATTGATGTTCAATAAATTGATGTTCAATAAATAAAATATTGACACTTCCAGGAGGAAAAAAAATACAAAACTCAATGTAGAAGGCAGGTTTCATACCTGGCTAAGCAGTTGGAAACTCCTGCTCTAATAACTTGCAACTTGCAAAGTAGAAGGTTCACATGTGAAGACTGAAACATCCAAAAACACAACAATAACAAATCAAATCAAATAAAGAAATCAAGTAAGAAAACAGTAAAACATATCATCACGTTATTCAAACTTATCAGATGAAACTGTACTTATATTAAAATTTCTCTACAAATCTTTATAACAGTTCCCAAAACGCGTCCCCAGCATTTCTTTATGTACGTTGACGGTGAAAATGAAAACAGTGGCGGACGGGAGAAAGAGGACAAGGACAGTAGAGACGTTTGTGTGATGAAGACGGGGGTTCCAGCTGTCCACTGAACTGTCCTCACATTCCTCTGTGAAGTCCTTCAACATTGGTTAATTGTCCACCACTCATTGTCCCAGCATTGTTTATATATATCTATATATCTATATTGTTTTATACCATGTGTTTTTCCTCTGCGGCTGCAGCTCCCATCACATCACAGCTTGGTTTACTTACTTTTTTCATTCTCTCTGCTATTTTGTAATTGACTCATGCAGATTATAATAATCTGATATTATACATATTTCATAAACAAGCAAACACTGGACATAAATTAGATTCTCTATCGATAAAAATGTAAAAAGCTAATAAGACAGCTGTTGATTATAGTGAAGGCGTCACAGCCAAGAGGTGGCAACGACAAGCAAAATGGCTGCCCCCCGTCCCCCCCGTGCCCCCCGTCCCCACCATCACCATTCTCTGCTCTTATATACATTTCATATGTGACAGTAGCACAGAGGAGATACAGTATTTGACATTAAAATATAAAGATTTCTTATTTTTTAGGTAAAGGGTAAGGTACTGGGGGTTGTGGGGTGTTAGGATTTAAAATGATCCTGAGGGCTCAAATGAGTCGAAATGTTTTTGATTAAATAATACGCAAGTAAAGTTTCAGACAAATGACTCTAAATAGAGGGGGATTTCAAATAGTGACAGCCCATGACTGGGTTTTTCCTCTCTCAGTCTCGCGTCACGCTGAGTGGTTACCTCTTCCTGTTCTGTAAGGAGGTGGAGGACTGGGATAGGCCAGGCCGGGCCAGGCTGAGCCAGGCTCGTCCAAGAAGCTGGGTCACAGTTGGTTTGTCTAAAGGGACAAGAGTGAAGGTCTGCTGACGACTTCATGGAGCTCAGTTAGTTCTTGTGATGGTGTGTCCTCAGTGGGGGTAGATAGTCCTCTCGGTGGCGAACTGCAGGGAGGAGCAGGAGGATCCTTCTCTCCACGCGTCTTCCCCGGCAACCATGACCGATCAGGACTGCAAACCAAAATGATTGGGCAACAAAATAACACAACATCACTATGTTTTCAATAGAATTGTAGCTGTTTTTAAGATCGTACAGAAGATTAAAGACACAATATGCAACCTAAATGATTATGTAAATATAAATAGTAGAGGGCAGATGTGTTGAGCAGAAAGTAACATCACACTTCTTCTGTTATTGAGCCTCAGTTTTGGCTGCCACTCCAGCTGTTGCATTCAAGTACCTGTCGGAAATGCTGGATATTTATATGCTGCGTTTAAATGGGCTTGTTTTGCACGTTTGGTTTTCAAACCTCTCCTGACACTTTATTGACCAAACAACTAATCAATTCATCTTAAAACAATCAACAGATTAAAATGTTATCAAAATAGTTAAAGCCCTACTGACATCACAATAAGGGAGTCGCAGAAAGCATGTATTATAGAGTGAGATAGACAGGCCCGGTGTCACAAGGATGCAAAAGGGGCGTGGCTTTACTGAAGATCAATGATCATTTAACCCCAAACCGAATAATTCGACTCTATTAAGGATTTTTGTATTGTTTTGGAGTGGTGGAGGTGTAGGTTGTAGTGGTTTTGTTGATCTACTAGTTATATAGTTTGTGAAATGTAGCCTATAGTTTGTTTGTTTTTTGGCACCGCCCCCTCTCTGCACTTCATTCCCTATGTCACTCATGAGCAGACCATAAGCACCCTGATAGTCACATACCTCAGCTTTCTGCTGCACGTCCTCTGTGGGAGACTCTGTTTCCCTGATAACCACTGCTTTTGTCACCAGCATGTCGGGGTGCTGCTGCTTGGCTTCTTGGATCGCCATGGCGAGCGCCTGGAGAGGTGAGAGCAGACAAGGCTCATAAACCTCACATAATTAGCCTCCACTCCACTGCCTAATGACTTAAAGAACTCCTCTCACCTGATGTTGGTCCACATCATCATCTCCTGTGATGATAATCCTTTTCTCGATCCTGGTCTCTGAGTATCCTCCTTTTACAGTCTGCAGAATACACACAGGAAGAAATGTCTGTTTTCCCGAACATGGGAACATGTGTATGTATATATATATATATAAAAGTACTGTAGAGTTTATAATTCAGAGCAGAAATATAGAAATTTTGTTTTTACTAGATGTTTTACCCACAAATGGTTGTAGTTGCCTTATTGCAACAAATGAACAACATAAATCCTGCTTTGAAGCCGTGACAATAACAACCAAGCAGCTATTGGACGATACAAGCTGTGCCAATGTTTCTAAATGGGGACACAGTTTATAAAACATCATGCTCTACTGAAGAAGAGCCATCTCAACTACGTTTTGCAACCAGCAGGGTCGCCCCCTGGTGGCTAACTGCTACTTTCAGCTTCATTTTTCAAACCAGCGTTAGTTAGTTAGCTGATTCCAGGCACCAGTTATTAAGAGTTGAGGTTACCTTAGTAACTTGAGTCGTGGTTGCTGAGGTGACGTTCTCAGCAGTGATGGTCAGTGGGGACACGACGGAGTCTCTCTCGTGGGGACTGGCTTTTACCTACAGTCCAAATAATTAGAGAAGGAGCGTGAACAGACACATTGACTCAGAGTCAAATTCAAATTCCCATAATGCACATTGGTTTTGCATTACTTTGCTCCTCTTTAAAGTTATAGTTGAGGTATGATACAGTGATCTGCACTATCGTAAGAAGATGTTTTATCTCACCATGAGGTGGCCTTTTCTGACTAGTACCTCAAGTTTGTAAACTGGGTACTCTCACGCAGCAAAGTCCACAGAGAAAATCAGCGCTTTTACAATATTTTCTCAATGTCTTATCGTTTTTGTAACGTTGCATCTAACACTCTTAATAGCCATGATGTAAAATCACTGATTTTCTTTTTGGTGCGGGGAGTGAGTGTGTAGAAAGCAACACAAACTTCCGTTTACAGTCCCAAAATGCAGTCTAATGGTAAGATAAAACCTTGAACATCATACAGTGAAAGTTTGCAAATATTTTATGAGGTGAGCCTTAATATTCCCTTTTGTTCACAGGGCACATATTCTTAAAATGAAAACTATCATAGATAACACAGTACTGACTATGTGTCAGTATCTCATACAACCACAATTGAACAAAACTTGAGCTATTCCTGCTATCACCTGCAGTTAACAATGTGGGCTTTGTGTAAAAAAAAATAAAACATCTATATTTTACCTACACATGTTGTTCATGTACTCATTCATACATTCTGTTTCATAAAAAAAGAAAAAATCCTGAGTCATTGTAATGACATCAGATAGCAGAATTGGATCAGAGTGCAGATAAATAATTTTTTATTCATTCCAGAGGGAAATCGAGTAAAGGTCAAGGCTTAAGAAAAGAAGACCAGTGACAGCACAATGGATGGAGATTCTTATTCTTATTCCACCACCCACACTCACTGTCACACTGATGTGTTCTGCCTATAAAGAGACTTACCGGGGAGCCATTTTCCTTCAGGACAGCAGGAGCCTCCCGTGGACTGACCACTCCACAGCTCTGAAGGAGAGAAAGGAAGATTATTAACCAATATATAATTGTTAATTGACTTGTGTGTTGTGAATAACCTAGAAAAAAAAAAAATTACACTGGGAAGATATATCACATTTCCAGAAGGTCCAACTACCATCTCATAATTGTTCAATTCCCCTTCCAGTCTCTCACTCACACAAACACACGTTTTTATATCTTAGTGAGGACACATCATTGACTTAATACATTCCCTAACCTCTTACCCTAACCTTAACCAACACAACAAGGTGCCCAACCTTAACGCTTACTTACAAGCCCATAATGTTATTTTACTGTGGCGTAGTTGTATTGCTTTTTGATCAAAACACATTATAGTCAATGAGGAGAGAACCTTTAAAGGATATGCCATGTCTCCCTCTGCTGGTCACATGCGGTCAGTGCTGAAGACCTTTGTCTGCTTGTGGATGACGTCATTGATTTTCTTTTTTTTTTACTCCACACAAACAGACAGTGCAGGTTTGTTTTTTGATGTGTGGCTGTATATGACACATACATTTGTTTTGCAGGTGTGCAGTCAGAGCTGACAATGTGTCAGTACCCCAGGCAGCCAAACCTCAACTATCCCTTTAAACGTGGCAGCATATCTTCAACTTAAAATTACATGTACGTACATTATGGCCTCCATAAGAAAAAATAATTGGACTGTGTAAATAGATTTAGATTCCTCCAAAACATAATAACATAATATTAACATTCACACAGCTACAGTATTAAGGACTCTCATTGACTTCCATTCATTTTGAAAGTCCTCTGAGGTCCAAATCCAAACCTTAAATCAACACACGTGCCTAGGACCAATAAATCCCAAAGATATTATTGGTTTCATGTGAACAAGGGATTGATTAATAATCAGTCCACTTCACTTTATTTCTAAACTTGCATATCTTTCCACACATGAAGTAATTAAAGCTGGGCTTCGTGTAATATTTGAAAGGTTTCACCTCACAACAAAGTAGGTAATTATCCATCATCATAAATGTACAAATTAAAATTAAAACTGATATATTAGGCCTGTATGCTGACACTGGATACTTACAGTACAAAAAAAGGCACAATATTGCTATACAGTATATATATAATACCTGCTATACTAAAGGAAAAATAAAGGAAAATGCCATGAATTTGTCTTTCTTAAAATCCATGGTACATATTTTACAGTAATTTCAAACTTAATTGCAAAACTCAAAATTAAAACATTTATTTTTAATATTAAATATTTAATCACAAACGGCCAGCCTGCAGTACAATCACAGCCCACTAGAGGGCATCGGCCCTAAACATTTATCCCTAACACCAACCATAACCAGTTAATGCCTAACCCTAACTTAACCACAATACAAATCTTAGCCAAGGCCCACACACATACACACACACACACACACACACACACACACACACACGCGCACACACATTAACATCTTTTGAAAACTTGACTCAGCACCGATCTGGCACTTCAAAGGCATCTTCTCCCCACATCATTGATTGAGTTCATCCACGCCATTAGCTGAATTGCTATAGAACACCAGCGATGATTACATTTTAATAAGGCACCTGTGGGACAGCCTGGCTGCACTCAACTCTTTGCCTCCCAAGATGAATGGGATTCACACCTGCTTTCATCAGCCTCATTAACACACTTTCAATACTTAAATCGCTCGATAATGATTAAATTATGCCATCTGTGTCTGGGGAATATGGTCGTCGTGTCACTGAAGCCAAGAGAAAAGCCTCTCTGCCTCTGTCTTTCGCTGCATGTCCATGTGCTGAGAGACTGATTGAACATTGCTTTATTTTTGGACTGCGCTGATTGCAGTGCATAAGCACTTGTAATCGAAGCATATAAAAAGAATGTCAGAGAGAAAGTGCTTCTTAAGTATATCCAGGAGAGGTGAAAAAAAAATAAAATGAAATTGAAATCAATAAAATAACAGGAGGACAAGGTATTACATTATCATTTGTTTGACACCTCTGCAAAATCTAGTCGCAAAGGCTTTACATAATATTTGACCTACTTAGTCCATAACTTGATAGATACTGTTTTCTTGAGGCGAAAAAGTAATCCCCTCCATAACATAAATTTAACTCACTAGATGTATCCATCCTTGTGTTGTGGGAGGGTCAGGGCATAACACAGTGTCTCATGAGTGCTTTTTTCAAATATCAAAATACCAAACATGTATTCATCAGTTACCCGATGGAACTTATCTCATGATGAGTGCCGTCCTCAGTGGCCTTTTCTATCAATAGCTTCAGTTCAAAAGTAACCCAAAATGGAGGGCACCATCAAACATATTACATAGTACACTATAAAGTATGGCAGGTTAAAGCAAATCCAACCGTGTGCAAATGCCTCTACAATTATTTAATTACATAATGAAGAAGCTTGACATTTTGGGGACAGAAGCGGGATTAATGTGTTGCTCCAAGCAACGGAGTGGAAACAAGGGGGGAAAAAGCTGGCACGTCCCTGTCGAGACGCAGCGACAACATCTGCCCACAGCACCTCTAACTCTCATGAACACAGATCATATATAAACAGAATAAACAGACACGATACTGAACATTAAAGCTTGAGTCTATGAATTGTTTTGGGAAACACTTATTTTTGTAACCTGTTATACGTCAGGGTAGCCATATCACATGATATGATGATATCACACATATACTTAATAATACTATTTATGATGCAAAATGAATGTAAAACAGATATTTATTTTAAATAACATCAATAATAGGGTGGACAACTGTCATTAAAAGCTGTTTCAGCCACTGCCATTCGTGGCTCGGGCCCTAACAAGTGTTATTATATATATGTAATTGAATATTGTATATGAAACATTTAATAATGGGATAATTATGACCAAATGTCTTATTATTACTGTTATAAAAACATCGCAAGGAAACTTTGGAACTAGGAAAATATTATATTCTCTCACCTCGCTGGCAGCTGTGCCTCTGCTACACACTGTGTTTAAAGGACGGCGAGGTCGTGGGCCATGTTTTCATTATAACATGATATTAAGTGGGGGGGCCGCATGTAATTGATTAGGGGGCCGCATGTGGCCGATGGGCCGCCAGTTTGAGACCCCTCCTCTAACTTGACCATAGGTGTAAGAGTGAATGGTTGTTTGTCTCTATGCAGTATGTGGCCCCTCGATGGACTGGCTATCGCCCTACGTCAGCTGAGACTGGCACACGCGACCCTCATGTGGAAGATAAAGCGGTAGAAGAAGGACGGATGGATGGCTCCACCCACATACATCCCATGAAGAAAGAAGGTGTATTTCTTGCATTGTAAAGAGTGTAAGACAGTAAGGACGTAGAAAACCACAGTGTGAATTTGCAGCATGTTTATAATATGTAATACAGTTGTTTACCTGTGGTGAGGAACTAACGATGTTGGGATGAACTTCTGATCCATTTGTGTGCGTCTCAGTCTTGGAGTCGGCTCTTTTCAGCATATGAGCCACAGTGACAGCACTGGGATCTTTCTTTGCCACGGGAGGCTGTGTGCAACACAAACAGTACAACATCATCAAAAGGCATCAAGCAAATGTTTTTTCCCTGAAAAACCTCGGAGGACCTTGACGTATTGTTTATGCACAGCACATTTTTCAGACTAAAATTAATACGGTTCAACTTAAAAGGAACAAATGCAGAAATACATTTGTATTGGAGTGTTGACGTTGATGAAAAAAATGCAAATGACACCGCAGGGGAATTCAAAGAAACACTGATGCAACAGGCAAATATAAAATGTATGCATCAACAAAGAGAATAAATGATGTGAACAAAATTAATCATGAACAATAGACAACGAAACGCAAACAATGGTCAGATGAAATAGAACGAAGGAAAAATAAAGAATAGGTGGCAGGTCCAACCAAACGGGGGAATCCAGTGGGTGGTGGTGATGATGATGATGAAGGGTGATGCATTCATCTGTCTACCTCATAATGCATTGCTGCCTCAGGAAGCTTCTCCTCAATGGGAGACTTGTCCCGTGAGCCCATCAGACGGGCTGAGTAGAACCTGGAGGTCTCCTCAAAGTCCTCACGTCCCACCTCGGGCAATCGCTCCCTCTCCCCGAGCTCCAACAAGCCTTTAGAGAAGTCCTCCACACCAGGGTGGAGATCAGTGATGACGGTGAAGTCGACTTCGGCTTCCAGGCTGGACGTGGAGCTGACAGTCATGCTGGAGCACTTCCGCTCGATGCCCAGTTGGGTTTCTCTCATGCAGGCCACGGTGTCCCGCTCCTGCTCTTCTTCTGTGGCTACACTAGGCTGGAGCCTCCTGTCCCCAAACTCCTTCTGGGTACAGACACAGGGTCACAAATCGAACGAGACTCGAGATGGATGGATGGATGGTGTAAATGACACACAAGGAGATGGAAGCATCATCCTTATGATCCACAATGAAAGTTGTTCTATACATGCAATTTGTCCTGAGTAGTAGAAAATCACAGGCTGTGCAGTCATGTGCAGGGAATCATTAAAGGCATAGTTCAGCTTTTATCAACTGTGGTTGTATGAGGCGCTGAAACATAGTCAGAGCTGACTGTGCCCTGCACACCAAAGGTATGCAACTGTCTGACATCAACCAACCAACCTGAGACAGAGACACTCACCCCGACTGAAACCATGGCTGCCAGCAGGTACTCAAGTAAAACAACACCTGCTTAAGTCTATGAAGAGTGTTTGCCACTTTACCTCACCATTAGACAGCCTTTTCCACCTGAACACTGAAGTTTGTTCCACTTTGTTAAGTACAAATTTGTTTTATTTTTTTACTTGACTTTGAAATCCACTGTGTGTAAGTACAAAGTACCAAATGATGCAGCAACAGATCAGCAGCATTCATGAGCTAATAACACTAATTTCCTCTATGAACTTTGATGTGGGAGAGTTTCACAAATGCCAGTTTCTAGTTTCTAACTTCTAGCATTTGTAAAGGTGCACATTGCACATGCAACGCTGACTTCAACACTATAATTTTCAATATCGCCATTTTATCTGATTGCCTTCAAATTGGACTTAAGTTTTTAACAAAACCACACATGGTGCTCCAATTAGCCGAGTCACAAGAGCACCGTTACTAAGCAACAACGCATGGTTTTCTCAACTTCCACCACAAAACAAAAAGTGGGTTTCACTATTTTTGAAAATGTCAACATAAATGTCATTAGTCTGAGCTTTTAGAACTATAGAAATATGACAGCCTGAAAACTTTAAACCAACTCAACTTCATTGTCCTTGTTGTCACTTCAGTTCAAATACAACAAAGTAAAAAGAAACCTCTTGATGTATACAACTTTGTTGTTAAGCGACAGAAGCCAAAAAGTTAGGAACCATTAAATTACAATGAAGTCATTAAGGCATCCAATCTATAGTAAAACCACTTATATTAATTACAAGTGGTTTGCTAATTAGCTCTCAGACAGCAACAGCCGAGCATAAGGGACTCTGTTTTCACTTTTTCATCATGGTGATGGAAGACTGAGTTGCCAGTAAAAAGCATCACACTCCACATCCTTTATTGCTTTTGGCTTCTTCTCTATAGACTTGGTGCAATCAGTTTGGAGGCATGGAGTTTACGCAGTGAGTGGTGCAGGGAGGAGAAAAGAATTGATGGTGTGGAGAGTAGGTAGGTGGGGGTTTAAATATAAATGAATAACCTTAAAATCAGCAAACGGCTCTTCATAAATGGCAGGAGTGGAAACAGGCTCCTGCAGAGGGAAGCAAAAGGGAGAGCAGACAGAGCATGTGAAGGTTAGAACAGGCTGTGGTCCACAGTGGATTGACAGGCCAACACAAAGACAGAAATCCTAGCAGCAGAGCTTGAAGGGGGGGATATGAGATCAGTTTGTTCTGAGCATTAACCATCTCAGTTTTAACTTTAACTGGGATCCCGATGTACTGGTCAGTGGGTGTCCAAATCTGACAGTTTAACAGCTCAGAGTGGATTATAAATCAGTATTTTTAACAGCCTAATCACTGAAACCTGAGTTGAGAAAATCAGACAGGTACAATTTCAAGATCCATGTCACCTCCCAGTGGATTCTGGCCCAAATTTCAAGCACTACTCTACAGAAAAATGGCAACTAAAAAAAAATGCAGTTTCAAGGACAGAAAAGAGGTGAGTTTACTCCAAAAGAAGTGCTTATGTTAGACTAAGCAGAAGCAAACAGTGTTGGGCTCATTACTCAGAAAATGTAATTTATGACTTTCCATTACTCTTTTTAAAAGGTTATTATTACTTGTCACATCACGGAACAACAACAAAAAGTTCCACTACTTCTTCAATCCCTTTATGTTGCACACCACAAACTTGAAAATAATGTTCTTTCTCCTCTGAATTCAGAATCGACGTGCACCTCGTCAGGGTTATCGAGTGTCACACCAAAAATAATCATCCACAAGAAACTGATTGCTGATCGCATTCAATATATAATGTTTAAATATGAATGAGAAAATAAGTGTTTCTTAACCAACTTTTTTCATGATGACAAACCCAATTCACAATCGTGAATCATAAAATTGGTGCATACTATCATGTTTCTGAATATTTTTTAAGCCAGTTCCCTAAAATATAATACTTTCTGAAAAGATACACCAGTATGAGACTTGTTTGATAAAGGAATGGCAATTTCATTTCATGCATATATTACTGAAAACATGCACTTAAATCAATTTGTAAACGACACCAAATGAATGCCTCCACGCTGCCTCAAAGTTGGCGTTTAGCTGTCAAAGATGTTCTTTCACTGCGCTTTTGCTGTGTTACATGAACAAATCAAGGGTCAGTTCATGTTCGTCCTCATTCCTCATACTATCAGTCTGCTTTTTTACGCTACTTAACATTAAAAAGCATTAGTGTGGATGCTTCTGAGGATTGTGTACATTGACATTTTGGTATTAAACTGTATACACCCAGCTGTAGAGATATACTTATATATCGCTAAAATATTAAGCAGCTGGAAAATAGTCCAAATGTACACTGTTCGTCTTTTCTCTATTTTCGGCTGTGTAATGGTGACTTTGCACTTGTGACAACGATAAATATTAATCAGATATCAGATTCAAATTAGTAGGAGGCAAATGACACGCACAATTAAAAGTTGTGATGAGTTATTTTTTGAGAGCATAAATAATATTTCACAACCCGTGTTTATGTGTAAAGTCATGTTATTCATTAAACACAGTATGAGTAATGCATTACTGCCCAACACTGGAAACGGAAACAATAGAACCATGCAGTCTGTATGATGAGCAGGTTTTCAGCATAGCAGCAGTCACAACTGACAATGTGTTGCAATGTTATGCACCTTGAACGTCAACAAGCACACATTCACATGTTGATAGATAATGTTTTTAAATGTGTAATAGATGAGAAATAGATGCATGTCAGAGCCTGCCAGAATGACTGGGACGAGGGCGGGGGGTGGGGGGGGGGGGTTCCACATGTTTGGTGGAGCCACCTAATATTTTCCCACACTCCCCAAGTTCAATCAGATCTTAATGTGATTGTCACTCGCTCGTGAGACACATTTGCACAGTGAGAGCCACGCAACACCTCTTCTCGTGGCTGCTTAATTCAATATATGCAAGAGCTCGACTCAGATGAGAAGGTTGGGAATGATGAAAGCTGTCACGTCAATTCACTTGAAATTACTTTTCATTCCAGTGTCAAATGCATGCAAGCCCCTAATGATACCAACGGTGAAATGAAAGCAGCAAATCTGACTGTCATGCACTGAGCTGTGGCGTCTGGCTGCTCATCGCCTGATGGGGGTTTCACAGTTGGAGGAAACAGCATGTTTGCAACACCGCTTGCTTTTTTATCCTGGTGAGATTTGGGAGAATTATGCATTCAATTTATGATGCATCATCGCCAATCTGAAGAATCAAGTGACATTTGGGGAATTCTGTTGTTCACAATAAATCAGTTTAATGTAGACTTATCAATCACTTGTGTGCAAACCAATTCCATACTCCATTTATCTCAAATTTTGGGAGATAATAGCTGTCTGTAATGGATGGAGGTACATTTCACAATGTCTACCTCAGATGAGTGATTTCATTTGCAACATTAGCATGCAATGAATCGTTTGTTTCATATTTCCAGTTCGAAAATGACATGGAGACTTGCAAAACTCATCGGAGCGATGGTGATACGTGAGCCTCTCTTTCCTTGCCACACTGATGGAGATCAACGTGAGCTGGAAGGACATTTGTGGCTCACGATTTTGAGAAGGTGAGGACATACCAGGAAACACGATAACTGCTAACTTTTCTTTTTTTGGTAACTTTTACAGCCAGTGTTGAGATGCACAGATTTGCCAGACAGCGTGGTGCACGCTAAGGCCAATAAGAGGGGAGATATTTGGTGCCATAAGGGGGAAATATCCAACAAGACAGAGCAAAATGTACTGCTCCACCTGCTCTTCACACAGGCACGAACAGGTAAGATGGATGAGTGTTTCAAGTCACTGAAAACGTTGAAAAAAGAAAAATGGCGTGCGAGTCTGAAGCTCATGCGATGCTTTACTTCCAATGACTGATTAGCAGATGCCAAGCAGAGTTACCGAGTGTCTCTTCTTGGCTGCGTCCAGGCTCGGCTCCCTGCCGACATTGCGACTGTTCCGCAGTATTAGCCCGGACTCCCTGGCCTTCTGTGTCTTAACGGGTGGCGCTGGGGGAGCCATTTTGTGAAGCGCTGAAATCTTTGAGCTGAATGAGTGACTCTCTGTAGTTCCTCTACCAGACTGATAGTTATCATCACCTTGCTCTGTTTTAGCAAAGCCCTCCACATCTGCTGCAAATGCCGAATGGAAGGCGGAGACATCCGTCCAGTTGTGGTCTGAGGATCCTTCCGGAGAACCGACCGACCAGCGGTATTCTCTTCTGAGGCCCCGAGAGGGCTCCTCCTGTCCTGTCCTGTCCCTCTCATCCTTACATGCTATGCTCTTTGACCTCTCTGGCTTTAAAGGAACAATCCTGGTGATTTCAGACTGGTAGCTGCTGCCTGACAGTCGGTGGAGAGACGTCCTCTGACCTCTCTCTCCCAAGAAACCTTCAATATCCTCAGCGCCAGAACTACTGATCTTCCTCTCGTGTGTCCTGACCTGTCTCAACTTTACCTCTGCAAGCTCTTTGTTGTCAATAAGGCCCTTTCCTCGCATTTTCATCACACATTCTCCTTTAACACCCATTAATGAACTATCGGCTTCCATCTTTCCAGGTCCGTTCACTGACCCTAAAGTAATATCTGTGGCTTCAACCTCGCTCACTTTTTTTCTCTTTACCTGCTCGGTGTTCTCTCGACTTTCTTCTACGGAGAATTCCTCCTGTTTAGCGTCTTCAGAAACCCTGACCAAATTACTCTTTTCTGATGCCTCGTCATCTTCCTTCATCACCATGGAGGATTCACAGTGATTTCTGGTTTGAGAATTTATTTTTGGGCTAACGTCCGAGTCTGACTCTTCATTTTCGTCTCCGGAAGAATCACTGCCTGCTTTCCTGTAGATGAGCTCTGCAGGCATTCCTAGGTTTAAGCTCTGGGGTCTCCTCTTTTTCCTTTGTTTAGACACTGCATGGTCCTTTGTCTGGCGTGAGCCCAGGGCCGCCGTGCTGTTCGCCTCAGGGTCTGAGGCGTGGGATGGTTTACTTTGAGATGTGTCTTGAAACGAGTCTGCATTCTCAGATAAC
The DNA here is from genome assembly GCF_963457635.1 of Microchirus variegatus. Taxonomy (NCBI): domain Eukaryota; kingdom Metazoa; phylum Chordata; class Actinopteri; order Pleuronectiformes; family Soleidae; genus Microchirus; species Microchirus variegatus. Next base: position 18,184,500 of record NC_139808.1, read on the forward strand.
TGAATCACAAAACGGCCTTTGTTGGTCGGCCAAGATTCAGAGAACTCATCTGCCTCACTGGATGGTTTTGTTTCACCAATATGGCTTTTCATTCCTTTTCTGTCATTCCCTGTCACCTCTTTATGTATCATCATGGTAACATTGATCTCTTTTTCCAGCTCCTTTTTCTCCCACAAGGAATCAGATGCAAGAGATTTGTTTCTTTCTTCTGCCTTCCACTTTTGGTCTGGTTGATAAGTTTCTTGTTTTTCAATCAATACCCACTCCTCAGAGCCCTACATGTTGGTATAGATTAAACACAGTTAGACATGCCAAGCTGCTGCAGACAATGACATCTACACAATCATTTGAATAATACACAGTGGCTTTTGATAAGCATGCATTTGCTTTAAGGAACTACTTGGACAATATGCCGTAGTTTTTTTTCCGTAGAAAATAGACACATGAGTATCGGGAGTGAATTTCACCAAACCACAAATGCTAAAAAATAAAGAAATACATCATGGAAGAGGAAGAGTGAGATATTTGCAACCTCAGGTGATGTCACCACAGTCTTCTGGACGAAACCCTCAACAGACAGGCTGTTTACAGGTTCCTTCCCAGCTGCTCGGCCCACAGACTGGCCGACACGAGGCAGGGGAGAGAGTTTAAAAGAGAGGGAAGAACAGCTGTTAGAGCTCACACTGGAAATGAGGGAGTAAATTAGTAAGATCATGCAGCATGGAGAAAATGGGAAAGGCAGGAAAAGAGTGGACGCTAACAAGAATGTACAGTTATTCATGTTCCATGGTTTCCACCCCCGGCCTTTGACCCAGAACTAGCCTTACAAAATTGTACAGAGCCATAAAGCTGTCCAAAACACATACAAACAACAATAGACCTGTGGTCTGTGTAATCATTTTTAACAGGGAAAAGCCTCATACTAATAGAGACATACCTCATTCAATAAATCAATTCTACAACTAGAGCTCAACAGAACAGACTCTCTGGGATAAAACACAACAGACTTAATTTTCTGATGCGGGCACTATTTAACACAACGAGGGCATAACATCATCATCCCAGACCAAATATTCTGTCTGAAGATCTCATGAGTGTGCTGTATCCTCAACCTCCTACTTATTAAAATGTGATGAAAGGTCGAGAGCATTCGTGATTAACTGTGTCACTGGTGCTGCCATAAAGGAATTGAAAAAAAAAAAAGAAGGTAATTTATCAAGTATCTCACACCGTTCAAATCAGAAAAAGTAAAACATCTTGAAACTAATCTCATCAAGATGCTTCCTTCTGTGCTACTTGTCAGTCAGTCTTAAGTAGTACAGCACGTCTTTAAGTACTGCTGAGATCCTGTCAGAATGAGTCGACTGCACCAGGAGACAGGCACAGACAGAGCACTTCATTATACACACATCTTAAAATAAACTGCAGGTTTTTATGTTTGTTCCTCTGTGGGTAGGATTATGTTTGCATGGGAAAATTGCTTACTGGAAAACATCGCAAACAATTTAATAACCATACTAATGTGCTTTTGACATTTACTATACTCATGCCAGTACAATTATTCTCCAAGCCTGACATATTACTTAAATGTATGATTAGAGAATAACAATGATTATATGCAAGAGGCAAACACCTACTACTTCTACACTAATAAACAGGAAGTAGTAATGAAAATTGTGCTGAAAAAAACCAAAAGATTTTGCATAACTGCATGTTCACATTGTGCAGGACACCACAAGATAATTTTTAGCGATGCAGTTGTCCAGAGGTCAACATATTTTCACCAAATGAGAAGCAAAGAGGAGCGGATGCAAATGCAAATGCAACTATCATTTTGTCCCCTACTTCTCAAATAGCGTCATGATGTCGGAACGTCAGTGGCATTGGAAAAATCTCGATAGTGATTAATTATCACAATTGCAATGATGCAGTTCTGATGCAACAGATCATCTATTGTGTTGCATCCATTGTGCCACCCGTCGTTAATTTTTTCTATTTTAGCTCTATTCATACAGAGCAGTTTTACATGGGGAGGTGGGGTACAGTAATCATTACTCGAGCTTCTCAATGATTGTTGTCCCATGTGCCCGAATGTGCCATGTCAATAATGGGTTATTACCAGACGATGTCCATAAAGATTACTGCGACTTTTACAAGTAGTTTTCCACAGATTTTCAAGCATGGAATGAGGTATTAAGTTCAAGTGTGTTTTCACTTGTGATATCAAGACAATAGCAGGTGACAACGGTGAATAAATCCAGTGTCGGTGTGCGGGAAGTTGGGGTGAAGTAGTTTGCGCGTAGCCGGTGCCGGATCATGGACCACCAGGTTCTCTAAACCCTTGGTGACCCGGGTTACTAGGTAGGGTGACAGAACATGTGCCTTGTCTGGGGGGTCACCAGGAGCGCACAGAACTGTTCGAAGTGGCGGCTTCGCGACCAGGCCCAGTAAAACAGATGGAGTGATTAACCCCGATTTACCCCTCACAATTATAATAAGAGATTTCTTATCCCATATGAACTGGCCATTAATATTACAGATGTCCTGTGGTAAAATTACATTACTCCGCCTCCCCATGTAAAACCAATCCCGCCCGCAGAACAGATTTTCAGATTTCTGTGTGAATGGAAACACAAATGACAAATTTTACACAGTTTGAATAAGATTTGCAACAGCTTGTGTGACAAAACATACAGAAAGATTGCCTTGAGTAAAGCACGGGGGGGGAAAAGAACTCCACATAACAGCATCCAGCTGGGGGGACGTCAGTGTCATTTCATGGAATGTTAAGCATCAGAGGTTTCTCGATTTGAGATATCGACCGAGGTGGACCTTGAAGGCCAAAGACACTGCAATACCCCCCTCCACCCAAACCCCGCCCTCCACACTAAGCCCCGACTCACAGCCTTCTTCTCTGGTGTGCTGGTCGGCGAGGTTTCGGACAGACGCTTCTCACGGTTCACCAGCTTACTGTTGGGTTCCCTCAGCGCTCTCTTCAGCTCATTGATGCTTGCCTGGTGCTTCAACAACACGTCCTGAGACTTGTCCAGGAACTGGAGGAGGAGAAGAAGAGAGAATAACATGAGGGAAAGAGAAAGGCAGGTGCAATAGAAGGACTTTGGACGTTACACACCATCATGACAAATGCACAGCCATGACACCAATACTGCAGATACACACAAGGAGGTGTTGTGTGAATTGCTAAAGAACAACAAAGGATTTTAAGACGGAAGTAAACACAAAATGTGCACAAAATGAGTTTTGTTGTTTTTTTGTATGATGAACATCAGTGGTGGGAAGTTACTACAATACATAAATTAAGTAAAATACAGTGCCTAAGTAGAACTTTGAGGTATTTTACTTGTATTTCCAACTAATTTATACTTTCACATATTAAATCAAACATATCTGATCATGTTTCAGAATAAGCATCAAAACTCAAAAGATGTTAGTTTGTCCATTGTGGGCTTCTATAAAAACTAAATGGAAGCCTCCATCGAGTTGACCTGGCTCATACAATCAGGTGATTGTGCACTTAAAAAACTGAGCATAATTATTTAATCTTTCAATTTCACCGGACATTTCGATAAATAAAAAAACAGTATAAACCATAATATGCTTTATAATGTTGATATTATCACATTGCCAAACCTTAAACCGTTGTTAAAGTGGATAAAAAATGGCATTAGTCATTAGTCAATATTCAATTAAAACAATAGCTGAATTAAAGCATTAATAAAGCTTTACTTTTTGATATTTCAATTAATACTTCACTGAATTAACAAATATTTTGTTACTTGTACTTGTACTTGTACTTGTACAATACTTTTATCTTGGTAACTGAATGTTTTGAGTACTTGTTCCACCACTGGCCAAAGAAGCATATGAAGAACATGCACTAATATTTTATAGGAATTAACGAAGGAGAAGTGCTTTTTTCTACAACATAGAGGTAATTCTCTGGACACCTTCCAATCCTTTAAATATCCTGTGCTCATGTCTGCCAGACAGAAATGTCTGTGTATCCAAAGCAAGCAAATCTTTTTATCCCGAGAAGCCTCAGAAGAGTTGAGGTGCAGAGGAACAGAAATAAACAAGAGCTAAAGACAGGCACCTGTACCTCCTGTTTGTGCCGAGGTGTGGCCTCCTGGTCCAACTGAGAAACCTGAGTTGGGGTCAGGAGTAATGGGCGAGCACAAGAGGAGTCAGGTGACGAGTGCAGGGTGAGAGAGTGCAGGAGCAAGGTCAGGTGCAGAGACAGGACAGTAAATGGTTTGTCAGTAAGGGAGGCAGGCAGACAGACAGGCAGACAGACAGACTGCAATTTTACACCATGCCATGAAAACTGTGGAAATCATCTGAACAAATCCCTGTAGTCATTTTGAACAAATCATGTTTACCATTTTTAAAGCTTTGGAAACATAGACCATGTATAAGAAAAGTTTGAATGGAAATTTATGGGAAAATTAGCTTCTATTTCTCACTTGATTTATGATGTCAATGAACATTTCCCTATGGCGTTAATGTCACCAGTTTCAGGTCATCTTCAATAGATAAATTACACTTTTGTAAATTAGGCTCCCATGAGTGGACACCAGTGTGATTGACAGTTGGTATCGCACAACAGGTTCCTGGTGGCAGGTGATGCTTATGACATGGCGTCAGTCAAACTGCAAATCTCAAGGCTTCAAAAAGGGAGCTCATTTTGCCACTGGAGGACTATGTCTATTTTTAAATACAGTCTATGTTTAGAAAAATAATTCTCCAGTTCAACAGTGTCCCCACTGCACCAATCGCTGTCAGCCAAATGTGTGCTGGGATGATTAAATGTGACAAATAAGTCCAGATACAACCATCACAGCATCACTTGTTTATGTGGTGCAATGCAGCATAGTTTTTTTTAATGATAACTGAGTTGACAGCCACAGTAAACAAGACCGAGGAGGACAGGCAGAGAGAAAGAGAGAGGAGCAGCTAGACAGAGAGACTGACAGACAAACAGACAGAGACCAAATCACCAGACACCAAATACCTCCTGTTTATTGTCAACTGGTGACCCAGCCTCCTCCTTATTGCCAGCAAGAGTTAAAAAAATAAAAAAGGGGAAAAGCATGTTAGCAACCGAAGGCTTAGCTGGAGTTTGCATCTTGCAGCAGAATGAGAAAGGGTTAAAAATTGTATAGCAGTTAGCAGAATTGATGAGCAGTGCTATATAAGCATATAAGCCTGAGTGAATAAGAGTGAAAGTAGAAGAGTTAGTAAACGCTAAATCTACCAGAGCATCCCCAGTGTTATGCTCCTATTGGATAAGCTTCAGTTGGTCTAAGAAGCTTTTGCACAGCACCTGCACACTGCAGTTCCCGCAGTTTGAGTTTTTCCTGAGTCTTCAGGTTGACTTTGTATATAAACCTGTAAAATATGCAAAAAAAGTCACAGTTCCTCAGGAAATCTTTCTTACCCTGATCTCCTTCTTTCGGCTTGGGCTAACGTTGCCATCTGCGTCTTTGTCCTGCTCTGATTCCTGACCCTCGTCTTGGTCCTTGTCCTCCTCATCCTGCTCCAGACTGGGCTCTAGCTCGGTCTCCTGCTCATCCACAGATGGGCTGTGGAGGCAACGCTGTTCACTGCGGTGGGAGAGGTCATCATGGTTCTCACACATGGCAGAGACTGGCCGCGAAAACTCTGCAAGTAAGCGAGAGACAAATTATCAGGAGAGGTGAGCAAAATCATAGTTTGAAATTTTGTTAAAAACAGGAATTGATTTTCTCAAAGCTCTCACCTCCGTCCAAGCTCCTGGACAGCAGATACCTCTTACTGGTGGAGCGCTCAAAGTGTGGAGCAGGCCGGTCTATAAGTGCACTGGCCTGTCTGGTTTGAGCCTGTGTCCTTCCACTATATCGGAACTTTGAACCCATTACCAAGAAACCCTTAGGTGGAGGCTCTGGAGATACCAACCTGTGGAAAACAGTGAACATTCTTCATCACATACTGTATATACTGTTATATTGTGGTCTGGAGAAGCTATGTTCATCATTAATTCCAATCTAAACACCTTTAAAGTGAAATAAGTTCAATGCTGACTGTTTGTGACACCCTGTTACTGGTACCAGCTAGACGTGGACACTCTCTGAAAACATGACTGCCGATGGGGACCCAAGGAAAAAATGATTTTAGCCATCTAACCAAAGGCTCACCCCATGAAATATATGCATGCTCAAGTCTTTGATATCAAATAGATATGTTTATCTCACCAATAGACAGCTTTTTCTGACTAGAAGCTGAAATTATCTTCCTTCACCAAAGCCCATAGGAGGAATTTGTGCTGTAGTTTACACACAACTCAAACCTAATTTTCTACATGGAAAAATATTTCTAATGGTGGGATTGAGTGGAAAACATGTTCTTAATATCATAGACTTTAGTGGACATACACTTTCATAGTTGAGCCTCTTGCAAAAAATGTTTTTCCTTGTGTCCCTGCTGGCAGCCATGTCAAAAAAAGACAATGTGAACACAGATGTCTTCATTTGGTTCTCAGGGGTGCACTAAGCACATTTAGTGCTGACTATGTGTCAGTGTCTTAATCATCCACACTTTAAAAGTCTATCTCTCTAAAAGACTCTCTTGCATATTATCCACATAATGAGGGTCATGTATTTAGTCCTTGTTTTTGTGCAAATCTTTATCTTGTACAACTGGTGAAAGCTGCGTTTGTCATCGAACTAACATGAGCTGCAGAGAAACTACTGCAGTGTGGGTGAACTTGATGAAGCCGTTGACATGGAAATGTTAGCCGAGACAGCCATAGGAACAAGGGACTCCGGCCAGGAGTGGAGATCGATTCTTACCGAAAGAAAGTGTGATGCTCAATGCAGACCTTCCACAGCCTCTTGGCAGCTCTGTGGTGGGGAAGCTTAAAACCAATTGTACTTTCAAACTGCTCGTACTGGAGGGGGCGAGAGAACAGGGAGACAGAGAGAAGTGTGGTGTGTTTACTCTGTTTTGCTGAAGGCCACCTTCAGTGCACTAAAAGTTTAGGGGAACTTAATACAGTCATAAAAATTGCAGGATATTTTACTCCACCTCACACCTGCACTGATACCGAACCCAGACAATAATACAACCTTTGCTTGGCTCTACTTCTGATTCAGTATGTATGTCAATACAAACGGAAACACATTATGAGCATTACAGCATGGGTTTTTGCTGATTGGGCAAACAAAGCGGACAAAGGCTGTATTAGTATTCGCTGGTCAGACACTGGGATCAGTTGGGAGGAAAACTGTTTCATGGCTCTATATTTACACTCTTTATCCATCTATTCTGACCGCAGCTGCAGCAGCTCTGGTAAAAGGGCTCTTTATTTGGCGCGATCACTGGCTCACTGTGCAGCTCTGTCACTTGACTGGGTCTGTCTGGCCAAGACAGCCTGTCGCATTGAGGCTCAGCATGGAGTATAAGCTGCAGCACGGCACAGCGCAATGAGGAAAGCCAAAACAGATAGCTCCTGACTGTTCAGAGGAGCTAGGCTGAGCGAAAAGGACACAGGGTTTATATCCTTTTTTCCCCTGCATAGAATAGAATAGAAATACTTTATTCATCCCCAAGGGGAAATTGTTGAAATTTCCCCTTGGGGATGAATAGGAGTTAATAGGAGCATTAACTATTGTTGTCGGTTTATTCAAATACTATATGATGTCATGGCTTACAGGTCCAGTGTGTAACATTTAGGAGGGTTTATCGGCAGAAATTGAATCAACAACCCATAAGTATTAGTACAAGTACACAGTGTGGAATAACCTCAGTGGTACATCCAAAAACAGTTGGTACATTGTATGTTCAGAGGATGTACCGCACCCCCACATAGGGGTTCTTATTATTGTTACCTCCTTGCAAATGTACAAATGCTTTTGTTTTCTGTTTGTACTGAGAAGGAAGAAAAAAACTGTATGATGTGAGTATATACACAGTGTATGTTTTTAATAAAAAAATTTATCACAAAAAACAAGTTTTAGTATACGTGTATAATCCCTTCCAAATAAAAAAATTGCTTGATTTTTATAGCCTTAGAATAAGCATTTTATGGGATTTAAATGACTGATACAAGGAGATGGTTTGGTTCGCTTAGCTTGTGACAAGTAGCTTTGCTCCTGTTGTGCTACTGTATGTGCAGCAGAAGTTGAGAAATGTTCACGTGTGTTTAAGCACATACAGTCCAAACATCTCAAACAAAACCTCTCACCACACGGTTAGTGTTTTTGTTTGTGTAGAGAAAGAAACTATATTGTCATCACTTAAGCAACAGAAACTCCTCTGCTAATTTAAAAACTAGACTATAAGTATGCTAACCTAATAGGGCACTGACTATAGCTTTATTTTACCATATGGACAACAAGGAAGATTTTTTTGAAAAAACAGTCAAAACAGAGACCAAAATATTCTCACTTTTAGTTAACACTCATGTCATTGAAATAGCATACTCAGATGGTACCACAGGCTTTCTATTTCTTTCTTTCTATTTTAATCTTCAATCCCAGATAAGCAAGATCAGTGTTTCCCCAACTTTTTATACTCTGACCCACTTTTTAAAGATGACAAACCGTTGTGACCCAATTCACAATATAAAGCCATGTTGTAAAGCTATTTTTGGGAAGTGACATAACGTCTGTGGGTATTTTTTACTGCCATTTCAACACCTAATATTGTTTTGAACAGCAGATTTGTAGCCTGCAGATATAAATATTGAGTCAAAAGCTGAGAAAATACAGGTTATTTATTTCACTACCCAACACTACCTCACCTCTCCAGGTCGTATCTTGATGTAAAAGTTGCTCCTCTTATAAGAGATCTTCAGGATCTTTGGCCAGGCAAAGCGGTTGATTCTCAGCCTATCTCGGTAAATGAGCAGACCGTTGGCACAAACACCCAGCATAATCTCAATCCCTTCAGAATCCTGCAGCAAAAGATGGGCACACATTACTCATAAACTGCAAACGTGTTCCTGAAACTAGGCATGGCTTGATACCACTTTGTTCAAGTTCTATAGTAAACCGATATCAAAACCTTGAATATCTAGCATTACCGATATTAACCCAGTAAAGTCATTTACCTCCTTTAAACAGCTGAGATGTAAAACAGGTGTGCTGATGCATGCCACTTAACCAGCCATTTCAAAAACAAAATCTTCCAACTGTGTGACAGATATTCAGGTCCTTGTTGCATGATATCTCTCTTCACAGCATGTCAACTATGTTTAGTTTATGTTATACTGTATTTAGGGTTTGTAGATCATACCGAGTCTATTTTCTTTATTTCGTTTGCCAATATTCAGTCCAATTTTGATCTACACCATTACTACATATCGGATCGGCTCCTAAGCACTTGAAAATCTACTGTATTTTTATGAAAATGTGAAGTCAGGAAATAATCATTAACCTTAGCGTGGTGGAGGTCCACACCATACATGGACAGCTTCTTTGCATTCTCCAAGAAGTTCATTTCAGCCTCTGCTGGAGTCATCCCCCTGTGAGCAGAATAACCATAACATATGTAAGCAACATCAACAGGCTGTCTTTAATAAAGAGCCCATAATCCTGCACAGTGGGAGCAGAATTAGCTTGGTAAAAGGAATGATACAGTATATTCAGTCCTAAATTCATTGCATCCGTACCCTGAAGTGTTGTGTTTGGTCTTATGCCAAAAGACAAGAGTGTGGTGAAGAAAATATAACACTGTCTAAACTTGAATTGTTGACATCTCACTGACAGATTGTGCAGTAATATGGCGGCATCTATCAGCCATATGCAATAGGGATGTGTTTGGACACAATGGAAAACTCATCAGGGAATAAACCCAGAGGATTTGTGAACAGATGAAAATATGATTGAAGCAACAATATGTCTGGTACTTGTAATTTCGATGGAGGTCCATCACCCTCTCCTCCAGCTCGCGGGTCTGATTGGGGGCAAAGCGGAAATCGCTGACGTAGTCCGAGCCGTGGTCATCCTGGTCGTAGTCGCCCAGCTCGGCCTGAACGCTGTACGAGCCGAGGAGGGCGTGAGTGACGAATGAGCATGGCAGCCGACCTGACAGCATGTCGTCCCTCAGCTGCAGACACAGGTAGTATCTGTCAGATGAGACAAAAGAGGAGGAGGGTGTTGGCAGTCAAACAAGAATGGGCCAAGGCATGCGCCAACACGTATTCAGCATAGATAATCTATGGCGGTTAGCAGCATTCCAAGGTCTAATCTTTCGAAGAAGAGAGGGATTTGTGCGATTTGGGTTGCTTTTGACACCGTGGCAAATGAAAATTGTTACTGTGCTTTTAAGTAAACACTTACCGCTAGAAAAATAAAAAGGGCAAATTGTCTGTGAAACTGACATATTTGGGCAATTTCTGTTATCATTAAACCTGAGGAGCATCCGGCAATGGATCCAGTTGAACTACAACTGTCAATGTTCTGTGTGTGTGGGTGAGTGTGTGTGTGTGTGTGTGTGTGTGTGTGTGTGTGTGTGTGTGTGTGTGTGTGTGTGTGTGTGTGTGTGTGTGTGTGTGTGTGTGTGTGTGAGATACCTGGTAATATCCTCTGTGAGCTGGGAGGGGTCTGGAGGGTAGAACTTGACTGCATAAGCAAAGTGCCATGGAGAGTCTGAAAAGAGAGCAACAATGAGAGATGACGAGTCAAGTGACGTATTTGCATTAGGAAACAAATTAGAAATACTAAGTCAGTGATGGACAGTAAACAGCAAATTTTTAATTACTTTATCCAACAACAGGGGCATTTCATGGGACCTAGAGGCCCTACACATACCACACACACATTATGGATACTGAATCAAATACTACATTTCTACATGAATAGTCACTTTCATGATGAGGATAATTAATGTTAATTTTAGAATAATTTTATGTAATATTATCACACTGTGATTGTGCTGATATATTATATGCTATTTTCTTTACTATTATTAAATAATTGTATCATGTTAAATTGCTGCACTGAAGCCCTGTTTGTGATTTATTGCATTACTAAAGCTTATGTTATATTACAGCTGACGGTATATTTTATTAAAAAAAATAAATAAAAAAATGGAAATATTTTGATTTGATAATTGATTTGCGTTTGATTACAGTAAAAACAGCCTGTCAATCAAAAAAAGTGCACAGGATTGCAGAGGTACCTACTCCATGTATTAGAGTTAAAGGCAATTCTCAGTAAGTTGTCATTGCTATAGACCAGGGTGTTCTCAAAGTTTTGATACCTGAGGGCCAATTTAGGAACCCAACATTGGACTGAGGGCCGCCAAAGGGAAAAAAAAAGGGAAAAAACTGAAAGAAATCCCATTTGTAATCATTTTAATGACCAGATTGCAGTTCTACAGTTTAGCGTTAAGTAATATAAGCGTTAATATAATGTAATTTAAGCATTAATATAATAACGCTTTATAATTTACTGGGTAATAATCCAGTATTTTGGCCATTGTTCTTACATTCTAATGACAGGTTAATACCAAGTAACACATTTCTGTTACCATATATTTACTGGGTAAATAGCTGGTAATTGGTAGCTGTAGCTACCTGCTTATTACCAGCTTATAACCCAATAATACACTAAAATTCACCATATAGAAACCAGGTAAATACCCAGTATTTTTGTTTACACTTATTGGTCTGTATGTCCAATAAACATTTAACAAGCTTAGTACCTCCTGGATTAAAACTATCAACTGTAATTCATCGCGGGCCGCCAGAAATGTTTCTGCGGGGCGCCATTGGCCCCCGGGCTGCACTTTGAGAACCAATGCTATAGACCAACTAGTAGCCGCCCTTGATGTGTGTGTATGTATGTGTGTGTGTGTGTGTGGGGGGGGGGGGTTCTCTCTGCTCAGCGCACCAGGCAATTGCCTGCTTTGCCTCTATGGTCACAAAAAACCCCAGTGATCCAATGAATTTCATTCAGCACTTAACTAATTATTTTTTTTTAAATATTTATTCTCTCGTTGACTTGGAGGAGACACTCACTGCGCATCTGCTTCTTGATCTCCTTGGAGGGGTCCAACCAGTTCTGAAAGACAGAAGGCAGAATTCACACAGGGCAGAGTGAAAACATGGCTAACGAACACCCCGGTGTCACATTTTGCTCTAATTGCTGTCAGTGTTCCTAATGAAAGCCTTCTCCATATGGTTAGATAAAGTAAGTGAGCCCTTTCCTGCTGAGCCACTGAAACGTGCGGAGAGCAGATTTAATTTTAAGCAGCTGTTGGCTTTATTGTGTTGCTAAATTACTGCCAGCGAGTTACCAACCATCTCACCACGTCCAATCAGTGACCCGCTTCACCCAGAGGGAGCCCACTTCTGATGTCATGTCACTATGGGAGCATCTCATCTTTGGTTCAGTGGACTTTGACTCTTCTGTTACAGAAGCTGTGAAACGTGTTGTTTTTCTAGCTCAGCCACACACACACCCAACAAATATTTCCCTCAAGTGATGTGATTATTGAAACTGTACTGAACAGTAGAAAATAACAAATGAAAAGAATACTGTATTTAGTTCATTCAAATTGAATTAATTTGGTTTCTCAACACTTCTCTTTGTTGTTATAAGATGAAGTTTAAAAAAAATTGTTGATGGCAAAAATCTGTCTGTGCAATATGTTGCTAATTTCTGTGCAATATGTGGTCCGGTACAATGTTGGCAGCTGGATAATTATGTTTAATGTTCGTTTTTACATTTTGTATTAGTATTTTCTTCCCGTCTTCTTAGTCTATATTTTATAAAAAAGCATTAACTGCGATATATGTAGTTTTTATTTAATGATTGTGATGTAAAAGAATTCCACCACAATAAAGTGTTTCGTATTATAAAGTATTATCGTATTTTATTGAAACATATCAAATCATATTGTATCAAATTGAATCAGATTGGATCATAAGACTTCCCCAGGTTAATTTTAACACCTCTCTGAATTTTTTGCAGTTTCATAGGATCTTTCTTTTCCTTTTCATTCTATTATTTTACTTTTTATTCTCTCTAATAATTCAGAGAGAAGTGTTCTCTTCTCCGAGATAAATCCTCATTTGATTTGCTCCTAAATTACAACCTTTGCAATTACTCAAAAGATTTCTTTCTTATAAGACATCCTGTCACATTCATTTTAATCTAATCCGGAACTCCTCATCAACATTAATTCATTCATTCTCCAGCACTTATACTTTGGAGGTCACAGAAGAAGCTGGAGCCAAGAGATTTGGCAGGGAACATCATGGACAGGCTGCAAGTTCATCCCGATGGCCAAAATGCAAACAACCATTCACACACACACATTCACACCTACTGGCAATTTAGAGTCTCCAATTAACCTAACACCAATCTGTTTTTGGACTGTGGCAGGAGGCCAGAGTACTTGGAGAAAACCCACGCTGTACAAATGAGGAGAACATGCAAACTCCAAAAAGAGGACCCAAACAAACCAGGATTCAAATTCGGATGCTGTTGCTGTGAAGCATTTTGATGCCAACCCCCCGCACCACTATGCTGCCAACATCCCTTGCAATTACTGAAAGTAGTAGATTTTTTCCACATAAAAAACCCCGTAACATGGATTGTAAATCAACCAAAATATGAGATAAATTCCTTGTCAACATTCCAAACTTAATTTATGTCTCATCAAATGATGTCTTAAGGTTTTAATTTAACCATATGTGAGGAAATAACATACTGTTGCACAGTAACTTTTGCCAAGAGGTCAAGCAATATGTTTTTTTCTATGGTGATCTTCAGGAATCGGGACAGCTAATGTGGAATATACAGTATGATGTTGTTTTCATTATAACTTAATTCATTTTAGCTTAAATAATCATTAAAAAACGGCCTTACATTCAAACCGTTGCCAAATGAGTTCACAAAATGCTGATTAATGCAGCTCTCTTTGTGTGTCTCATGATAGCAGTTATTTGTTTTTATGTCCGTGGTGACATAACTGTGCTGCACACTGAGTGATGAATTTTAAGTCACGACTGAGCAGACGAGGCAGAAGAAGAATGCAACATTTAACCCATTGCATTCTTACCTACGTGGTGTGAGGTCAGTAAACCTAGTAAATCAAACCTAATTCAAGCAAATCCAACCTAGGCTTGTTTAATGTGTGTAGGACTTCATTACACATAATTAATGTGTAATGGTTTTAATTTGTCGGTTAATTTTGCATCTCAAATACATGTTTTATTCCTTATTATGGACCGTATATGGAGCCAAATTCGCAAAATTGCTAATTTTCCTAGATTATCATGAAACCCTCATCATTATTTCATCATTTTATAATATATTATTGATGGACCAACTGGGACAGAAAATCAGCCCTGGTTATGTGTAATTCCCATTCACTCCATGGGTTAGGGTAAGAAAAGAATAAAAAAAGGTTTGATGGGACCATTAGCCCTTGCCCTACGTTATTATTATGTTATTATTTAACAACAAAAAAATACCACCCTACTGTAACATGAGCTTTAACAGGTGTTGGCAGCATTCATCACAGTTCTGCTCCACCTGTGATGCAGAGAGCTGACCGTGATCTTCACCAGGCTGAATAACAACCTGAGGCTGACAGTATTTTTGCCAGCTGATCTCACATCAGTCAGAGTGGAATCAGTGTGAAAGCTTGAATCAGCACAGTGCTCTCCCTTGGCCTTGTTGAGCACACCTTCATTTCAGCTTTGTCCTCACAAACACACACACACACACTCATGCACAAACTCACATTCACCTCCAGTGTTAAATCACGCTGCTTAAGACTTTAATGAACCATGGGCATTTATCGCCCCTCCTCATATCACCCAAGGCCAAAAGGGCACTCAATTAGTGAGGCGTTCACCGCTGCTTTGCGTTTCTCGGCAGAGAAATGGGGGGGGGGGGACTTTTAATCACGGACTGATCGAGGCTTCACTCTTTTGCTTTTGCAAGCATCAGTTCATGCAGCTATCACGCCGAATAAACGTTCTCCCGCTGGGCAAAAGATTAAGTCCTGAGACAGAGAAAGGACATCTGGAATGACATTTAAATTATCAGACTTGTTTGGTCAACCAATCAGCAGTGACCCCCAGACTCTGAGGAGACCGTCTTTGATAAGCCTGTCATATTGATCTGAAGCCGTAGCCTCAAAAGGGGCTATATGGAAAATATGCAAAACTGCTGTCATTAGCATTTACGGTTATTGAAAAGGAATCATAGAGGTGGCATTACACTGTGTTCACGCACACATGCACTTATTCATACATACAGTACAACCTATTAGCTCCCTGCTTCCCTGTTCAGGAGATTTATTCACACTGGCATCTCTCTTCAACTTTCAGTATTTTAATGCATCTCCACTCCACTGTAGACCATATTTTTTCTTCTCTTTAGGTTTGGTAAAATTCAGCATTTCTGACCCATAACTTCAGCTTGCTGTTTGACTTACTCCTTAGGCAACCTGGGTGTCTCAGTGCTACTGGCTGTGTTATGGGGTGGGTGGCGCAACAGACCAAAACACCAAACCAAATCATAAACAAAGTTTGCAGGGTTCCCACACATTGGTTGATATCAAATTTGAGGACTAATTCCGTCAAATTTAAGAACCGAATGTGTTGACACAGCTGAAGATGGCACGGCAACTTGTAAGAGCCGCTTCGCCCATGGCGATTCGATTTGCAGCACACTCTGCATCTGGACAAGTGATTGTCCTCAGGCTCTTGGACAAAATCAGTCTTTGTCATTGTATTTGGTGAGCCAGAGGTGTTGGAATTGGTATTTTGCCAGGCATCACGTCATTTGCCTTCTCTTGCTTAGCGTTACGACTCGACTTGATGTCTGTTCTTCGTAGGCCTACGTACATCATAAATAACAAGGGCACATCGGCGGAAGACATTTATCCAGGTATCGACTTAAAAATTCAAGCACTTTCAATGACCCATGTCTATTTTCAAAAACTCTCAAGGAATTTAAGAACAGGAGTTTGCTGCCTGCAAATGAAAATCTACATTCTAAAGTGGCTATACCATTGCTATCAGTGAAGTCCGTATTTCAATTCAACATATTTTCTTCATCTCCGATGAGCTATTTTATGAATAAATACAACTTCTGTGTGGTATCTGTTCCATATGTGCCTGCTTTTGAGAGGGTGGAAACAGCTCTTCCACTGATATATCTGTGGCATTTCTACTGATATCATATCTCTTGCATTTCATTTCCAAATAACATCAGATAAAAGTCACCTACCAAGTTTGGGGCTTGTCAAGCAACAGACAGAAAGAGAGATGTACCTGTTTTCTTTTTTCTTTTTTACATATATCAAAATATTTGAAGTTCAAAGCTGTTCGGCTCTCACACCAGTTAACCTGTCCATATTAGGCCCAGATTAGCCTCAAATCAAAGCTGCAGCTGTCAGACACACCAAACACATCATGTCACAACATGTGAGCTGACAAAGAGTGCACTGATGAAGGCGACAGAGAGTACGCTCCAGATGTAAAGCGAGACATAGTCTTGTCATCTTTGCTAACTTCAAAAGGCAGGAGGTTCCTCTGGAGCCTGTTGTGCAACCAAACCTGCTGCCCTGAGGGAGTCTCACATCACTCAAAACCCCAAGTCCACATTCAACATAGAGCTTTCATGTGAACTGACATCGGTTCATTGTCAGTCAAATGTTCATAAATCTGCTCTGTGCATCCTCTAACATGATGACAGCAATCGTGTGGAAACGTACTCAGAACTATTAAAAGAATGGTAGACCAAAGAATTATGGTATTTCTACAAGGGCTGAAAAATGATTCATATTCAAATCAAAAATGAGTAAATCCATGTTATTGAATTGTTCCTTGTTATTTACAGAAAACAATACATACATACACATTGGAAAACAATTAATTTTTAACTTCCACTCATCTTATTCTTGCATTGAGTGAAATGCAATACTTTTTTCTTGATTTCTTGACTGAAATAGTAAATGTTTTAATAATAATGCTCCACAAGTTTTAAATCTATTACACAGTGAATTTAAAACTGAAGCTCGACGTAAAGAATCTGTCAGATCACAAATAAATATTTTCTCCAAATTATTTCAGACCTTGTTTCTGCCCAATTTAACGGTGGAACAATGCTTTGATTATTAAAAATACACTTGCTATTAAGGCAACTGGTAAGAAAGATTTATATGTTTAAAAAAGTTATGTTTTTATAGGAACATTTTTATTTCAGTATCGAATTTAAGTTTATTTTTTGTTGCCTTGAATGGCAAAAATAGTATGAAACAGTAAATGTGCTGCACTGGTGGGTCTAGCCCTCCCTTGGTCTTGACTCTGTCTTTCTCGCTAAAAGTCTTGGTGTCTATTCTGGTTTAGATCATGATTTGGTCTCAGTGTGATCTTGACTACAGCAGCAGTCACTTCTGCAAAATAATTGGTCACAAGACAAGCAGGTCATATAGTGTGAGCTGCACAGTCGATCCTGCCTCCACATTGACATTTGTTATGGCAGAAAGTCCGTGGAGATTAAAAACTGAACTATTCGAGGAAGATTATTTATGCTTCCTGTAAAATTTCTACCTCTCAGAAATATCAAGAACAAATTCTCATACATGCATCTTGCAGCGAGTATATGAGTTTTTTTGTTTTTTTTTCCATCTTCTCTCCAAAAGTGCAAGTTTTTAATTTTGCCTTTTGTTCAGACCCAGACTTGGCAGAGATATTTCCATTTTTCATTTATCTTTGAATGATGGATTGTGTTCCCCTTGGTGAGCCAACCCATCCGACAAAGTGAGGGGCATACAGATCATTCTGTGAGGAGCATGTTGATGCAATAAAACTTCCCGCTAGGACATTTTAGTACACAATTCACTGACCTTCTGTGTGTCCATGTCGGCAAAGGTCAGACCAAAGTAGTCCTTCTCCAGCAAGTTGAGGTGCTCGCAGACCATGTCCATGAGGGTCTGTCCTTTCGAGTGTTTCTGTGAAGGCAAACATGAAATAATCAGCCATGGGAAAAGTATCATCAGCAGAAAAAAGCAGTGGAAAGATTTTTTTCTTCTACTTTCTACCAAATGGCAACAGGTTGTGGTGTCACTCATCTGAACTCCCAATTTGAACCCTAGAGAATGACAATTTGTCTGACGACATGTTCACCTGCAACTGGTTCCTATTAAATTGGATGATGTGATGTTATGTGCCATGATTTATTGTATATGTTCCACTAAATGGAAACATAATTAATAAAAACTGATATCATGTTCTATTAAAAATGAGCAATTAAGATCATTAACTCCTCAGGAAAATGTTCATTAACATTACAAATGAAGAGAGAAGTAGAAGCAACATCTACCACAGAGTTTCATTCAAATGGAGTTATTTTTGCAGCTACTTGCAGTAGAGATGTTTTTTATTAATTTACTGTCTCGCTTGTTGTTTGCTCTATGTTACTGACCTAAGCAAAACTAGTTTCCCGTGTGGACAATAAACTTTCTAATCTAATCTAATCAATATATTTTTGACTTTCGCATTGACATCCTTGGGAGAAGCAGCAGACTTTATATTGTTTTATACACAGTCTATGATCAGACCCTGTTATTCAGCTGGAAAATGCTTTGCTGTTCTTTGGTTTCCAAACGCAATCAAACAGCTGAGCCGTTGAGTGTTAAGTCACAGCCAGTGTGCATCAAACACTTGACAGTGCAAATGCTTTTTGAATTCCTGTCAAAGGTGAGGCAACACTTTCTTTGACGTTTAAGTGACAGGTTTGTGGTGTGTGTGGATTCTTAAGTAGTAGTATTACAAATCACATTTGAGAAGAAAACATTCAAGACGAGGATTTAGAGCATCTTAATGACATGTAATAACAATGCAATCACTATATTGCATAGCATATGTTATGTTTACATTTCACTGTACAGTGTTTCCTGTCGGTTAAAACGTGTCTGAAATCACCCGAATGGTCGGTCCCATATGTAACCGCCAGTAGGGGCCTACTTACCTACTAGTAGACTGTTATTACCCATTATCTATCGGTGATCCACAACACAGAGCAGAAGGCGGAACCCACTCTGCCTTCTGGAGGTCAAACCCTTCAACAAATCACCCATGCATATGGGACTCGTGTGTTGATAATGACCATTCAATAGTCTGACAATAACCATATTGGGTGCACAAATGCTTGATGATGTTGATGAATATTGCCCACGAATTATGTTTTATTCAATAGTGCATCATAAACAAGGCAAAGCAATCAGAAACTTCAAACCTCCACCATTTACCATATCCATAACATCACTAAAATGTAACCACATCTTCCATGGACCATAACATACATCCCCAGAAATGTTTTTTTTTTGAAGAAGAAAAAATTTTGAAAATCGTCAAAATCTCTCGCAGCCCCATTTGCTTGTTTCTCAAAAAAACACAACTAAAATGTTTCCACTTCAATGTCATAAGCCATTTCACAGTCCATAAAATATGAATTCATGCATGAGCACATCTGCTAGTGTTGAACATATTGAACGAGGAACACATGAATGTTTAGCCCTAACACTAAACACTAAACACTCACAGAGGATAGTATACTCTTACTCACACAAGGTCCTTTTTTCCCCATGAGTAGACAGAGAGATGAAGCAAATGGTTGCCAGGGAAACAGATGCAGTATTAGCCCTCTGCTGTCTTATTTCTAACATCTCAAGGCAACAGCACCTAAAAAAAAAGTGCTTCACCTTTGCCTTATTATGTGTGAAAGGATGGTGGAGCAACACTTGGAAAGTGTTTATTAGCAATTTTCCTGTCTCGGAGGGTTCACGGCAGCAAGAGTGTAAAAGAAGAATGTACTTCCTGACATCAGCTGCAGCCAGTAATATTAAATTAACTCATCAGTATTAGCACCACCATACTTTCCACATTTTGTGTTGAGAGTTGCTACTCATGCCCGCATGCTACTACCCAGCTGCAGTTCTATTCATAAATCAGGGTGTATACTGTATATGTACTTGAGCTCATATTCGATTGCAGAAGCAGTGATTTCTCGTCAGGAGTTCATATGTCCTCGTATTCTTGAGCGATGGGGATATAGGTGTACGGACCGACATGCAGTTAACGTGATCACAAAATCCGCTAAGGCTGAGCATTACCTACAACATTTATCACAATTTAGTGCTCTAGTCTTGATGACCACTCAAAGCAGCTTTACACTACAGTTTTTGCCATTCCCCCATCCCCCCCTTCACTCTTCACTCACACTTTCATACACCACATTTTCTATGACTCATCTTTCATACGATTAATACGATCTTTCAAATGATTTGCGATATCCAATGGATTAGTCTTTTTTTAAAGGTCACATAGAGTGGTCCTGTTGCACATAAATGTTAGTTATGGAGGTCTACTTACATACATTAACTTGTTTTTATGGTCAAAAACCTCCTAGTTGCTGTAAACGAGCCGATTGAAATCATCTTTTATGACGCTTTTCGTCAGCCGCGATGTTTCAGAGTGAACTTTCACCCCCAGAAGACAGAGGCTTGTGATTGGCCAGTACTATTCAGCACACCAGCTCTCAGAAGTGCAGCTCCCCCGTGTGGAACGGTGGATGCACTGCTCCTGATTATCAAAACATTGTTTTAACAGTGTTTAAAAATAGCTTCTTCACGACTCCCCGCCACAGTCCCTTTTATGACTTTGACCCCGAGTCAGACCCAGAGTCAGAAGACACTGTCGCTCGTGAAACACCTCCACAACAGACGTTATTCTTCTTCTGCGGTTCAATGTACGCAAACGGATGTGCCTGGACTAGTGCAAGGAGCAGGACGATCTGCTGTTCAGGAGAACCGCTGTTTACGTAACTATTACGGGATTTTCAGAGATCTCGTGTTGAATGACACATCTGCATGTAGACCCACAGAACCAGGAATCAAACCCACAACCTTTGAGCTACCGTTGCCCCTACAACAGCTGCTTTATTAAACTCGGACCCCTGCTGACTTAATTCCACACAGGGCTTTCGGTGATGTCTACATCACAAGACTATCATCACAGCATTTGTTGTTACACTGATTCAGTACATTTATCTGCAAGGTTTTCAACAAATCCCAAACACCTGCATAAGGTTGGCGCGTATCGTCAGTAACGGCATTATGAGGCATATTTCATAGCCTGAAAGAATGGGATGTCAAAAAATACTAAAATACTTGCCTTCACTAATAGGTCCAACTGTCAAATTGTCCCCCGTGTCACAGTGAAAGCAGCTCAACCTACCAGGCACCACAAGTTGTCACCTCACCAACGAGTCGATGAGTGTCACTGGGCAAACTATGGACAGCCTTATAGAAGGACAGGAGGGGTAATAAACTGTGTATGTTATAAATAGATATTCTACATTTTGAAACTGAAAAGCTGCCACAGTACTGGTTCGAATATGAACAGCAACCATCCCTAGTGGTAACTCAGTTCCACCAGAAAATGGCTGTATTCCTCTCATTTCCTCAGCTAGGCTTCAAATTGAGTCAGACTGCACCCAAGTGAGCAGAGGTGGAAGCTGAGTGAGAGGAGGGGACAAGGGCACAGTGCCTCTCCTCCCGTCCAAGGACCACAGAGACGTTAAGCCATGCATCCATGACAGGAGACTTAATTACCCAGTGAATACAGCAACTCCTCCAGGAAAAGCCATTCACAAAAGTATGACCTGTGACCTCTTGGAGGCACAGGATTGGTTCATAAATAGCAGGCACACATGTCCACCCCTGCAACAATAGACACTAAGCAGGAGCAAACCTATGACATGCATCTGAGGCGCTTGCCATAATGTGGAAAAAGAAAACATGAGCTGACAAGACAAGAGCCGCTTTGTAGATCTGTCTTTGGCAATGACTGTCAGTATTTTGAGAGCAGATGAGAACATTCAGGAACAAAGACACAGAAGTTTTTTTGTTTTTTTTTAAAGCATAATGCAAACTATTGTTGAGATGTGGAAAAAAGCCCAAAGGTATTTCAGAATATTTCCACAGTGCTGAAAGAGGTTGACAAGCATAGCATTCCTAATATTTTTACCACGCGCACACACACAAACACACACATACACATACACATACACACTTTCCTTCAAAATATCCTCCACCACATCTCTCACACACACACACAAAGTTTCATGCACTTGTGCATAAGTATCCTACAGGCTGACACATAATAACATGTTCTCTTTTATTTTCTTCTTGGATGCACCTGCCTTTCAACCATGTAATAACTATGGATTTCCTCGCACACAGTTAGCAGCGTGTGCCGCTGGGGGCGTTTACTGGACAAAATTGACTTCCTGTGAAGGGCTCGGTATGATTTGAAAATTCCTGATATGAATGTCAAATCAATAGCTTCAGGATTATAGCAAAAACTTAACTTGATGAAATGTCCATTAAGGGAATGTGAAAAAAAAAACTGACATAAAGGTACAGTCAGTAAAATGAGACTGTTTGTAGCTTTAACCTATGACAATGCTAAAAATGTGTATTCTTTGGCTCTGAAGAGCATTTGTACTTACCTTGTACCAAATTTCTCCAATCTCAATACTGTGACATTTTATGTGCAAGTTTCCAGTGTCAGCCGCTGGTCAGCACACAGGCCCAGTATTTCAGCATGTGCACTTGATGTTTAGTTGTTCATTTTAATTCCTATACATTGTTATTTAAGTTGATGGATAATTACCAGCCAAACCTTGCAAATAATACATGGAGCCCAGTTGTGTTCAGAGATAGAGAGAAGCGGACTGATTTTTAATCTATCCCATGTTCACATGAAAAAAATACAATATATGGGAATTATTGATCCTAGTCTCGTGTGTTGATCAGAGTCAGAGAAACCCTGGTACTCTTCAGTTTGGGAATGGCTGCACAGAAACACAGAACTTTGGTCTAGCCAAGAAATGTTGGAAACACAAGCCTGTGGTTGACACTTGACAGCAAATTAGGTTTTTTTTGGAGTCACGAAAAACAACACACGAGTGCAAACAGACATCACCACGGATGATTTTCCACACAGACCTAGACAGATGTGAGCAACCACAAGGAACTCTGCTAGAATTCCACTCAACAATTTAATGGGAAAAAAAATAGCAACAGTGCCTGCTCTTAAGATAAACCACTTAGGTGACAAAGAAAATGTTTTCATATGTTTAAGATTTTTCTTTCACGATTAAGCTGACTTAGGCCTGAAGATACAGAAATGTTAGTGTCTATCTATAAGGCAAATTGTGTCTGTCTGTGACAGGCATATCTCGCTGACCGTTATTCAGATCGCCCTAAGACTTTGGATATGGGTTGAGCATGGCCCGATGGTGTGCATCCTTGATTTTCATGTTTTTTGGAGTAATTTTAATTTCCGCTGATTTGTCCCACTGCACCAGGCAGGGGCGCCGTCAGGATTTCTTTCATAGTAAGCACAGTCCCCCCCCTACTTTTAAAACAATGCATCTGCACTGTGTCAAAAATATGTGTTTGTTGTACAGACATCTGGTACAAGCTCATAACTTTAAGGACTGATGAGTATTTTATTGTGACAAAACACAGTTTTACCGTGAGTGAGTGTTTTCTTTTTCTTCAAATAACTATTTCTGTGTCTCTTTATATCTCAATGTACATCCATGTCTTACCTTTAATATACACTTTGAATATTAACACGACACAAGAGTATACCTCTTTGTACATCCAACCTTCACACACAGCCTCATTTGGCCATAATGAGAAGAAGATAAAAAGCTGAAAAAAAAAAGCTCCCACTATAGGAATACATACTTCCTACGGGCACAGCACTAGTTTAAAGGTGCATTATGTAATAAATCTAAAGCAACTGGCCATAAAATCCTCCTAATATGTCACAGAGACTCAGGAATAATGTTCATATAACAAACTGAACTCACCAACAATAACAGTACGGCCAAAATATTTGCATTAAAAAAAATATTTAAGCAGACTGCAAATCATGTTTTGGCATGTGGCGCCACCTACCGCTGTCTACCAATCATTGCAGTCAGTAGAGTCTCAGCTTCCGAGCAACCACGGGTTGCCAGTTGAGTCAGAAAAAGAAACCTTAAAGACCTCTGTATTTTGAATTTGAATGTAGTAACCGTTTCTGGCCACATTCTTACATATGGCACCTTTAAAGGGATATTTCACCGTTGAGAAGATGGATGTCTATTAAAACTAGGTCATCTATGTAGTATAAATGTGAAATAATATTTGAAGCAAGTGCCTTCTTGGCTGAGAAAAGCAGAAAAATGTATTTATCGCTCATGTACACGAAAGACACCAACTCCCAGAATGCACAGCGCTCGTTTCCAGCGAGAGTTCACACGCCGCCATTGTTGCTCCCGAGAGACACAGACGCGTCCATTAGCAGACAGCGTGATACACGGACACAAATCCCCGAGGGGAAAAGCTACATATACATTCCGGATACATAACGGACCTGCAGGTCACACAGGATTGTTCTCTACTGTGCTAAATTATATCGGGACGTGCAGTAAAAACAAGGAAAGGACAAGCAGTAAGTTCCCATTATTTGCCGGTCAGAGATTCAGAGCGGTGCTGAAGCTTGAAAGCTAAGCTATGCTAAGCTTGTTTGGAGTGAAGAAATCGAAAGAAAAAAACCTGGAAGCTAGCGGGGTTCACAGTCTACAGTTCCAGCAGGAAGACGTAACTGAGAGGTAAGACTGGCGATAATATGCCATTCTATTTCTGATCATAGTATTCGATGTGATATAGTTGTCGGCAGTGAAGCAACAACTTTGTAAACGTAACGTTTGATAGACAATTACACACACGTTATATACACGTATTCTGTTAGCAAAGTAAAGTCACCTTGTTTTCGCTGGAGAATAATGTCAGTGTTATTCAAATGTTTTATTGTTGTTCATGTTTGTTCAAGACGCCTATATAGACAACAGTATAATGCTCACAGCTCACCCAGTTGGTATATTTAGCTGAAATGTTTGTTTTCCTGAAAAGAAGTAAAATCTTCGTTCATATTTTATGTGTAATTATATTCCTTGTCATTTACAGCTGAAGCCTGGTTTAATCAAGTCTTGGAGAAACTCTTCACAGCATCCAGCTCTGCTCCTCTTCACCACTGTGACTCCTCCAGCTGTCCCACATCAGATTCTGACACCGCTCTACATGTTTCATTATTTATTTTTTGTTTGCATATTGTGTTAGACATGATTTTAGATATGGCTCCTTGATTATTTTTAATGTGTACTCTTGAATATGATGGTAAAACTTTTTCCTTTGTGAATAATAAAGTTATTTTTTTCACCTTCACACCCTGCATGCATTTGTACATTTTTGTAAAGTAAAGACTTGAGGAAGGAGGCTGAATAGTTACTGATTTTATTAATTCTGAAATGTTTATCAACCCTTTTCTCCAAATTAAATCACTTTTCATCTAATAATACTGTAATAGAGGAACACTAAGGGCTAGAAAATAAACCACAACATATATGAATTTAGATTTTTAATATTAATAGTCATAAAAAGAAAAATCAGACTTATTATCAACAGTCTTCATAGACAGTACTGTTTTCAGGAGCTGCGTATGTTCTTCTCAACAACACAGTCAGGTAAAACAAGACGATCGTCTTTCCCCAGTCTGTGGATCCACTCCAGTGATGGTAAGGTGTTAGGTGATATGACTGTCTGTAAAACAATGATTATAGCGTTAGCGAATCGAAGTATCTGTTCTTACATGTAAATGAACTGTAAATATGCTAACGTTAGTTCAGCTGGCGTCACATATAAACATGGATAAATGCGGTGGTAAAAAAAAAAATACTCACTTTATATTGAGGCGGCCGTTTATCCCGTTTCCTTCATCCATCGGACCAGCGCCCGCTACCCCCGTTGCCCGCCCGGCCGAGTTGGAGCGAGCTGCTCCAGGTCCGGCCAGTGCCAGGCCGAAGTGTGTGCAGCTTCGCTCCGCTGCGGCAGCCAGAGCCCGCGGCGGCACATTCAAGTGCCCAGAAAAAGTTCTCCAGGTACCCGGTTCCGGCCGCGGGCAACGCCAAAAAGCAGGTCCTTTCCCTCGCAGCCATATCCGTTTGAAAACTACATTCTGTCATTGTCTTCTGAGTTTACAAGGCCAAATTAAAGAGAGCGAGAGCCGGTGGTAGCTTTTAGCAAAGATGGCGGACACTGTGTTTTCATTCTGGGAATGAAGTCTCCCTGTGGGTGAGTCAAAAAAGTGCAGAACCTAATATTGTAGTTCTAATCTCGACGTTGCGCAATCCTCCTCTGACGCGATATGACGCGTTACGCGTCATAACGCGTCAGAGGAGGATTACACAAATGCTTTTATTGTAAAATGAGGGGAAAAATGAGGGAGGACAGCAAAACTTCTAAAAAATAATAATGCTTTTCTAGCAATACAAAGCCACATGCTAATCAGTGAAGTATCCCTTTAAGTAATGAGGGGAGAGGAGGGAGAAAGGTTGAAAGGGAGGGACAATGGAAATCCTTAATGGTTTCAATTTTATGCTGAATATTTAGTGAGGTTGAATAAAACTGTCAAAGTTCTGACTCGTACTTTAACTTTCAAAGCGTAAGTATAACAAATTAACCTTTCATTCATTCTCAGGTACAGTAAATATTAGTCACTTTAAGACTTTCAAGTAGTATCCTAAACTCTGACATTCATTTCTACTCGAGTGTGTTTTTCCAGTCCTCATTGACACTCGAAACCAAGAGACACCACTTACTGACAAACATTACGGAGAAGATTCATGACAAGATTTCAAATTGTGTACAAAAATGAAATAATTACAGATTGATGTATCTGCGTTATAAATAGAAAACGTTAAAAAAAAAAAATAATAATAATAATAATTAAATCTCGTGTTTGTGCTACAGACTCATTTTTAGCTGAGAGCAGTGACATTCAGAAAGTCAAATGTCAAAACAACCTTTATTTACCATGCGTCATGTTGGTTTCTTTTCATCTGCTACAAGTTCTTTTTGCTCCATTAACGTAATCAACCACCAACCAAGTAAAAGGTGTTAGAATAGGAACAAACCACTTTTGTCCTTCGTGGCTTGGGAATTTTTGGATACTGCTACAGGAACGTTTCTGTTGATGCTCAGAAAGCACTAACAGTGCTTCACAGATGCTTTGTGTATGAGACAAACAAGAAACAAGCAGGACACATCATCAGGTCAGGTCCTTGGTTATAAATTGTTATGTTAAATTTTACAGAAACGTGTGACTTCTTTGGCTCTGCACGCCTGCTGAGCTCATAGCATGGCACCTTCTCTTTTATTCTCTCTGCTTGTTTTTATCTGCTCTGTGCAGCACCATACAGTACAACACACACATACTGTAACTGCCCACACAGGGAAAATACTAACGGGGGAGGAAAAAAACTGTTGCTTTTCAAAGCATATTACGACTAATTCCACAAAGTGTGTTACCACAGTTTGTTAAATCTGTTGTGCATACCTCAATTTCTCCTTCGAACTCCACGGAGTCCAGCAGGGTCACTTTGAAGGGAGCCGTTTTCAGCCGCTTGGAGCCTTTCTGCGGCGATTTGAGGTTCTTGTTTGGCGACGTCTTCTCAGACATCTCGTCTGTTTCTTTGTTTTCGTCCAGATGCTTGGAGTTGTGTTCCTTGACAGATGCAAAAGAAAGACTCTCATCGACTGTCATCCCTGACAACAGTCAGTATTCAAAATACATAAAAAATACTTTGACATGCCAGTATAAGGACATTGATTTTAGATGAAGAAGGTACAGTAGGCAGGATTTATATGGCAAAGTTGTTCAGTAACTCCATAAAAGCCTGTCAACATAGTGTAAATCAAGTGATATAAGAGGGAAAGACACGTCTGCACATCCTCTATGCTTAGTTCACAGCCTCAAAACTACATCTGTAGCATCACAGGAGGCAGTTAAGAGAGCAAATACTAAATTGTTTGCTGGTAAAAGCACTGCTAAAAACTGCCTACACTGGAAGAAACCAAAAACAAATGGAAAGACTCGAAAAGAGAGTTGGACAACAAACAAACAATAAAACGTGTTGATATCAGCAGAGAGTTGCAACAATGGAGAGATGGCCTGGAGTCAATTGTTGTATATGAAAGAGGAGTCTGTCAGTGCTCATATGATGAGAGAAACTGAGAGCAGAGAGCTGATGATTCCAAAACACAAGGTATATTTTTTTTGTTTTTTTTAATAAACTGTGGATGCCATCCAGCCTACTTCAACAGAACAAAGCGTACAGCTGCCTACAGCTATCTGGACCTGAAATATGAGATTCTGGTCATGTCTCACAGCCCTATCTAGGTAGAAGGGACATAGCAGCACTGAGGTAATTAAAAACTGAAGAGCATAACTTTTAACAAACAAAGGTCCGTTATATTTAAACCATTGCCAAATGATTTTATACAGCACTGATTAAGACTACCGGTTCCACATAACTCTCTCTTTCTGATTCTTATTATAGCAGTCATTATTCATTATTCTTATATCAATACAGATGGAGGCAACAGCAACATTGCACGAGTAACGCTGCAGGTTGGAGTCAGGTCTGATAGTAGATGAAAGGATGCAGCGTACAAATAATGCTGCATCATTTCTGTTAATGAAGACCAAACTGAGGCGAAATAACAACAACACCAAACATCAGCAAAAGTAATGCTCTATAGTCATGGTTCTCAAACTGTGGCACGTGTACCGGCAGTGGTACACGACCCTCCTCTGGGATTACTTGGAGGAAAATCAGAAATAGTGTTCTACTCTATATAGCAGGGTATGAGAAACAAAAAAATGTACAATAAATTAAAGGTGCATTATGTAATAAATCAAAAGCAACTGGCCATAAAATCCTCCTAATATGTCACAGAGACTAATCACAGGAATAATGTTCATATAACAAACTGAACTCACCAACAACAACAGTACAGCCAAAATATTTTCATTAAAACAATATTTTGCAGACTGCAAATCATGTTAATGTTTGGAAATCACGTTTTTGGCATGTGGCGCCACGTACCGCCGTCTACCAATCATTGCAGTCAGTAGAGTCTCAGCTGCCGAGCAACCACGGGTTGCCAGTTACGTCAGAAAACAAAACCTAAAAGACCTTGGCATTTTGAATTTGAATGTAGTAACCGTTTTTGGCCACATTCTTACATATGGCACTTTTAAATAATAATAATTTCAATCACCTTATCTCTCACTCCATCTTAATTAACCAGTGTGTGAAGTATATGTGAGGAAGAGGAGGATGATGAGAGAGCAAATGATCTTATTTGGAACAGATCTGCCTCCTGTGAGAAGTCTGTTGCTGCCTTTAATGTTGGCGATAGTGGTGTTACTTAAAAAAGCTGTTACAGTATCAGTAAGAGGATAAATGGAATTTCAAAACATCCTTTGTGTTTTATCTTCAGAATCAGCGTTAGATAATCTAAGTACAGATGAATTAAATCTGCTGTTTAAATTGTTCAAGGAAATCTGCTCGATAAAAGCGTCCACATTGAAGTCTGTTGACGTTTCCACCTCCCTTGTAGAGATGACTCACTGCACATGGTGCAACACAATCCAAGAAAACTGATAATGACACAACCAAAATATAGTTTTAGCAGCAATTTACTATACCTGTTTGGCCATCTTGGTGTCAGAGGTGGAGTCCTGCATGCCTGCTGCTGCTACCCCCTGCTGACTGGGAGGACTCCTGTCTTGCACTCTTCAACTCTGACTCGGGGGGGGGGGGGGCTGCCTCTGCTGCTTCAGTGAAGTAACACCAACCTGAAAGAAGACACAGAGAACAGTGAATGGAGAATTCCCTTAAGAATACCATGTGTGGGACATTAAGCTTTAGAACATAATACAGTAGGTGTGAGGTTGTGTGGCAACTCTGTTCCTCCACATCCAAAGCAAGCAGGAGAACCGTAGTGTGTCACTGATGTGTGTACACTTGGTTCAGGTGAAAAAGTTTGAATTTAATATAAAAATGTCTCTCTCTATAAAACCAGTGTTTGGTTCATTGTCTGTGGAAAAAGTCTCACGACACACATAAAAAGGGCTTATTACAAGGAAAAACAAACCAAAAAAAGGTTATAATAGAGTACTGTTCATATAACTTTTCATTTATTATTCTGTCAACAAATTCCTTTAAATCCTTCAGATTAAATAATGAATGATTTCCCTCAGTCATGGAGCAAACACAAGCTGCACCTGGAGACTGACACAAAATTCCAAACACGAACGCATGCACAATAAAACAATGACAGCAAAGCACCGTCGCCGGCATCGCCTTCATTACACTTTCATAAAGCTGCAGCACCTTGATATTATAACGGTTTCTGCGAACATAATTCACCTTGCCATCAAGGACGTTTTCACTTTAATTGTAAAATCCATCACTGAGGCAGAAGAGGATTATCTTTTTAAACTGCACATGCTTTGGGAAGAGGACAACAATCGCGAATAGAAAAATAAATAAATGAAACCAAGAATAAATTTGGGAATCAGGCCATGAGGTCCACCTCTGCTACCCATGGCTATCATATTCTTATAATAATAAATATTTTCAACCCAATAAATCATTATAGTCTTATCACTCTTCAATAAGCAGGAGCTGTATGTATGCTTGTAATGTTCAATCTGTCTCTCCACAGTGCCACAGACTAAGTAATTGTCTTGAATACATCATAGTGCACAGTTGTCATCTGACAAATGAAAAGATAAAAACTAAATCTGATTTTACAGACATGTCCCATTGTATCTAATAAAAACAACTCAAATAAAGACAAAGCTGCTTATTGAGACGAGTCATATTTCCAGTTTATACTAAAAACAAGACTGACTCATTGTTTTTTAATCTAAAAGTATGATTATTACATTTGCTTGGATCTGCAATTTTTCATAAAAGCATTGGGGGAATGATTATTTTGGCATTATTGATCAATAATAATATCATGTTCAGCATTGTGAAATGACACTTCTGTAACTCCTCTGACAGCCTCATAATTAAATCTGCAGTGTCATGGTTCGACTATGACCAATCACAGTGCAGTTTAGAGACAAGAAAGGAGAGGGAGGAGCTGTTTCTGGTAAAAATCACTGGATCAGATATGGAAAAAGAAAATTAGAATGAAAAAAATCCCTAAATACTACATAAACGCTTTACTAAGCACAGGCTGTAGAGGGAGACGTGTGACGTCATGAGGGCTGCATTTGCCTCCCATGCTGCAGTCATCGCGTCAGCTGTATGGATTTAACTGCATCGATTAAAGAGGAAATGAGCAAAACAGCCGAGTGCAAAAAAAAACCAAAAAACAATAAAACAGTATGTTAATTGAGCCAAATATGTGTAATTTGTATTCTGTTAAGCTTTATGTTTCAAAAATGAGTGATTATAGGTGGCGAATGCATCCGCACAACTGTGTTATTTGCAGCATGGCTTCATGTTAAACGACTGTCTATATTGACGTATTGGCAGTTTTAGAGGACAGCACATCACCTGCAGGACACCATCGCAGCACTGGGCAGCTCCTTCAGTGACAGACTGAAACATCCTAAATGTTTAAAGGAGCGTTATCACAGGTCGTTCCTCCCTGCAGCTGTTAGACGAGCACTGCTCTCAGTAGACCTCGTCACTCGTCTCATGTAGGTTATATTTTGACGTCGTATTGTTAATATCTTCCTACATTGTACTTTCACATAATGTGGAAATGCATGTTTACTATTTATTATCTTTATCATTACTGCCTTTGCTGCTGTGACAATGTGAATTTCCCCACTGTGGGACTAATAAAGCGGGACTCATCTTATCTTTTATCTTATGTTGTCGACCTTGTCGTTGACCTCAGTATCAGCAATCCTATATATCGCATGCTTCAGAGTGCACAGACTGTAAAAATGTAAATCTGCAAAAGCATTTTAGCCACGTCATGTTTGGGCTGTGTATTTCTTCCTTGTGGGAGAACAATATTTCTTACACAGTTGGAGAATTGTCTTTGAAATGACTCAGCACAAAATGTGTGTCAACAGCTTCATAGTTCAAGAATGGTCTAAAATGACTGTATCGGACTAATGCCGGCATCTGTAGATACATGAGTTTGTGATATCAATATCGGACACCAAAAAGTGGATTCATCCCATCCTTAAGTTCGACTACACCTACTCTGCATGCAGGTCCTTTCACTTGAATTATTACTACCTCAGCTCCAAAAACAGCTTACACTGCAAAGACACCTAAAAACAGAGTCTAATAAAACTAGTCACTAATAAATCACGTATAAAACAAGTGCGTCTGTCTGTGTTCGTGATGAACGCAGCTCAGGACAGAGAGCCGCCATCTCGAGTATTTTAAAAACCTGCAGTTCAGACTTGTCCCAGGGATCCTGTGTCTACTGCAGCTTTCACATCTACAAAGAGAAACAGTAAGGACGTGTATCATTACGAAATATCTGACCTCACTTAAACACTGTGTTGCGAGTAAAAGCCCTGCATTCGAACGCATTAATGAGGTAAGAGTGCATACATTAAAACAGGTGCCCACTAATGGCCATATCAGGATAATGTGTAATATTTGATTTAACTCATAGAGGCATTAATGTGTTGAATCCCCCACGGGCCGTCATGCTCCTCTGATCGTAATACATCATAAGTGAATTTAATTTAATTATTTTCCTTGACTGGGAGCAGGTAATACCAGCTAAGCAGACCATTTCCTGGCTTTAGTTTCACATAACCGGCATGAGAGTTTTATCCATGTTGTCATGTCACTTAAAGCAAAAACTCAAATCAATAAATTTCCCAACAAAAGCCCTCCAGCAATTCCTTGATACCACACGCAGCAAAAATTATTTCACGTTTCCATACATAGAGAGGAGTCTGTAGACTTGTTTCTATAATCTATCTATAATATGGCAAATGCTGAAGTAAGAAAGATCGCAAATGTCAGATGTCAGCGCAAAGACATGGTTTTTCATTTTTAAAAAGACACAATGTCCTGCTGCTAAACTTGCAGCTGCTGAGATGATGTCAGTGTCTATATTCTTAGACCATTAGAACCTTCCTGCTGTGTCTACAGTCATCCCACAGATACATATTTGTGTCATCCAGGGTTTTTATAGTTTCACAAGCACTCAGATCCTCCGGACCAGACAATAATCATCACCCTGGAAAACATTCTTCTTTGACCTTTTATGAAAAGACGACCCTGGACACACGATGTATGAACGCATCCTCGGTAGGCTCTGCTCAACACGTCGTATATAATGAATAATGGCTGTGAATCATAGACCTTCCCTGGGACCTTGTATAAAATCCCATCTCTATATGACTCTGAAAGTCTATAGGCAGCAAACAGCGTTAGCACAATGCGCATGTGGGTGAGGACGGTCATCACACACGGCAAGAACACATTCTGCTTAGATCATGGGAGATATAATCTGAGAAGTGACACACCAGTGTCTCAAACCCAAAACGAAGTAAAATTGGTTAAAACCAAAAATAGAGATGTAGATGTGAATGTTTTTATTAAACTGAGCTCAAAGAGAAGGGAATGGATATATGTTTGAGTTATTATATAGATAATCGATAGAGTTTATATAGAGTATTGTATTGGTGAACGCAATACACTTCCCTACAAATATGTATACACAAATGTAATCACTTGCAATAAACAGCTAGGAAAGCCTGTCTGAAAATAGCTGATTTGAGAAAAATAAATACATCTGATTTACTTTTAGTCTGAAGTTGCAAAATCAGTTTTTCCACCATTGGCTCGTTTGTGGATTTTGTGATGAGAGGATTAGCTGCCAAGTACAAACTCCGCTGAGTGTTGTGTTCCTGGTGACAGTCGGAGCAAACTTTCAGTGACTTTTTCTGTTATTGCATTTTCCTCCAGGTCCAAATCAGTCAAGCTAAAAACGAGCAGCATCTCTCCTGTGTGCTACTATACAGGTGCACACTCGCTCATTGAGTCCAAGTCAAACGGGAGTTGACGTGCCAAATCACTTAACATCCATCCGGGCCACATGTATTTACACAGTGTGTTCATCGACTCTCTCAGCTGCGCTGTGTTCACACCAACAAATCAGCTGAAAACAACTCCAGTCAAAGCATTTCTGTTTCCCCCCACTGATGACATTTCTCACTTTTACTCTTGTGAACACATTACGAGTACACCACCGACCGTGCCACACGTCAATAGCTACTCTCTTGCTTTTCGTGTGATACACGTCAGCCAATAATGCCTCATAGGACACGTGTGCACTGACAATTTAATTCAAATCACATAAATGTAAAGTTAGTTTGTGGTAAACGTGATCCCCTTAGTGAGACATCGTCTCATGAAATGAGATTGATTTAACATATTAACACAAAAAGTGAGCCAGTGGAGCTCTGCAAATGCATTAATATCCTGTAACAGGCCATTACCCAATACCCACAATCGCCTCTGTCAGGCCCAGCCCCTGAGATCTCTGCAGTGAAGGAGATATAGCAAGCCTCAAAGTGGAGAAGGAGCTGCGTGTGTTTCCTTTGTTATGCATAGTGTGCCATTCACTGACAGTGTCTGTCTTTGATATCTGCCATCAGTAATAATAATTCATCACAGAGGAAAGTGCGTTGTTTCCTTGGAGGGTTATGAAGCGCTGCTCTTCCCAAACAAGTGCAGCCTCGTCCCTCGTTCCCACTGCCTCTCTCTTCACGCTCATCAGACGTGAGCTTTAATCTGAGTACGGCAAGTGGCAGGGAGAGTGAGAGAGAGGGAGGACACGTATCTGTGGAGGAGTCGTGGCTCGGCTCCGAGTTGCCATGGTAACAGCATACAGTAGAGTGCTTTTTTTTTCATTTTTTTTTTCACACCCGATCATCTCTCCCTCTCTCCTCAGAGGAGTCACAGAGAAATAGAAAGACGAGCCAAAGCAGAGGGGAAGATGAGAGGCCAAAATACGAGGTGGCCAGAAAGGCAGGGGGATCGACGATGAGTGGGAAAGATAAGAAACGGCAAGAGGAGGGGAAATAAGCTGATGTGGCAGCGTTTGCTCAACGGAAATGTCAAGCAGCCTCCCCTCTGGTTAGTGGTGGAGGAGCCAAACACAGGGAGCAGCAGCAGAGATGTAGCTACTGCTGCAAACTGCCATCTAACCTGCTCAGCATGTGAGCCCTCAAAGCACACAGACATCATCGCTGTTAGGGCAATTTATCCCATTGTAACAATTCATGGCTCTCTCCATTAGTATGCACCGAGAACACGAGGCAGTTGAATAATCACAATGCACTGGCAAGAGAGCAAGACAATACATTAGCTACAGTGCAGTGGGTCTTTTTGCTTGAGTATTATTTCTGAATACAATTACCATTAGTGTGTAATAAGTAGATGAGTCCTTGCAGTAAGGGAATCAGCTGTTGCAGTAGAGTTTGTTTACACTGCCATGTTGGCAGGAAAAGCTTCAGCAAAAATGAACAGCACGTGCCGCTTTCAGGCCGTCAAGAGTTCACTGTGCACTTTAAATCCACTGAGATCGAGCAGAACTTCACAGACTGAATGTATCCAACCCTGATAACACAACCATGTTGCTTTTCAGTATCCGAGTATCGAAACGGCCAGAAACGACACAACACACAATCATACCCCCGCCACTGACACCCCTCACCTACTACCCCTGCCCTTCCAGACAAAATCTCACTCTGAAATGACTCGAGAGCCCTGATAATATTTAAGAGTTAGAAGGATCAAAGATAGATACATATTTCTAATATCGAATAAAATAAAATATAATAAGTGGCTCTGTGGTGTAGTGTGGATGGTTCATTCTGATGCTGAATGAGCTGATGTGCTAACTCTTAGCTAGTTGCTAAATCATGAGCATCACAGTCAATACTTCAAACACAAAGTGGTGTCATACACACATTCAAGCACATCAGGTTGGTTTGTTATTCATATTAATAGCAGATGCTTGCGTGCTCCTGTTACAGCTTATAAAACATTTGCATTTTAAAACAACAATACTGCTCTAGACAGAGCCAGCCGGCTGCTTCCTCAAGGTGTCCAGTTATTCTCATGTCCTCTTTTTCGGCTGCTAAATAATCCATCCGTTTGTTGTACATAAGCTCTGGAGAAAGTTTGTGACGAAGTCGGCTAACTTTTATGCTAACCCGTTAGCATATAGTCCGCTAGTTTATATGCTAACGTGTCCACTCGCACAGCAGAAGTGAGATCAGCGTCCGCATGACCAGAAGCCTCAGTCTTTGTTAAGAAGTACAGCCATGATTTAGTTCTTCTGTGCCTTTCCTTGTCCATCTTCATTCAACGGTGAACACACACAGCAGCTTCTTGATGCACAGTGAGGAGCGGCTGCCTCGGCTGCATATAAGTAGTAGGTGTGTTTTCTCTGTGATGAATATGATATCACCACACCCTGACTAGGAATCGATTCACAGCAATCAATCAACCCTAATTCAAATACAAAGTTTATGGTTTTACAACCCACAATACTGTGATTTGAAGCATGTAGTGGCTACTTCGAAACCAAAATCCCTCATTTGGCAAAACAATGACCATTGACCTGAGGATTTAAATCCTCAAGTACATCTATTGGGCATACATTTGGATGGAGAGCCTCCCAACAGGAAGCATTGCCTCCTGGTATGAGAGCTGCAGCAGCATAGACCACAGAGCCCTGCGTGGGTGGTGTGTACAGCACATATCACCAGGTGAAAGCTCCCCAGCCTACAGGAAGTACACAGACGGTGCCTCAGGAAGTCCCTTAGAGTGATCCAGGACTCATCACAACCTCGCCACAGTGTGTTTTGCCTCCTGCCCTAAATTGCTGCAGAGACTTCTGTCACAGTCTATGTAATGGAAGTTGACCTCTCTCATGCTGTGCAGGAGACCATTGGTGCATACACGAGGAGCGACACCTCACCACTGACAGATCTGTCCCTGAAGCTGCCAGACGTTGCACTCCACAGGGACAAATGCAAAGCATCCCCCCCTTTGTTCTGTGGTCTCTCTCTCTCTCTCTCTCTCAACTGATGCTGTGATAAATGAGCATAAGCAGCCGAGCTGAAGGGAAACACAGCAGTTTGAGAGCACAGCAACAGCAGTTTAGAGCTGCAGTTGAAACAATGACATGGGTGTGGGAGCACACACCCCGTGCTTGTGAGACCTTGAGGGCAGGGAGACACACGAAGACAAGCCAAAGCTCGTTTGCTCATCAGCTCACTCAGAAGTGGGCTAAATTCGGGGAAATGTAAATATGTCACCTATCGGTTTCTTTCAGAGGCTTTTCCTTCTGTCGCCTGTGTCTATCTAAATCTTTAATATACATGTAACTCACTGAACACAACGTGTATGCTTATAGATTGTGTCTAAAAAGCATATATGCCTCCTTCGTCAAGAAGACTGGTGAGTGCAAGTGTTTTTGAGGGGAAGCATCCACAGTGCTGAAGATAATGAGAGACTGTCACAAATCGTCGCACTTCCCGAACCAAATTCTCCACCACTATAATCTCTGAGCAGGAAAATTGCTTCCTGTAGCTTAGAACCTACATTGCATCAGTTTATTTTGGCTTTTGCCAAAGTGCTGCTGATGAAAAACAGCAAACAGGTTAGTGAGGTTTGGATAATGTTGTCTTAAGTCGTTTTTTGCACCTCGACAAA
The DNA here is from genome assembly GCF_963457635.1 of Microchirus variegatus. Lineage (NCBI taxonomy): Eukaryota > Metazoa > Chordata > Actinopteri > Pleuronectiformes > Soleidae > Microchirus > Microchirus variegatus. The sequence continues at coordinate 18,222,164 of NC_139808.1, forward strand.
AGTGTACTCACAAGCGTTTTCTACTGTTTGGTGTTGGTCACGACTCACAAGAGCCTACAGTAATTTGATTACAGACGAAGATAAGATGCAGAGATGAGTCATTTTTTTATACCTTGTATTTATTTCAAACAATACTTCAGCAGCCTACAACTTGCCAAAGTCTCAGAAACGCTGCTGTTTGTTCTCAAGCAGAAGAAGATGGGGTCCTCTGCGCCAAAGTTCAACTCGCTGTGTCAATAAATCCACATCACAATTTTTCAACGTATGATGACCCAAAGGGATTCAATTTCTGCATCAGAGTGGCACACAAACACACTCACACTCTAACCTTCCCTTTGATTTCTGCATTCTGCCAAACAAAAATGTTTGGTCTTGTGGCTAAAATTTGTAAAATGTTGTGATGTAAACTTTTTTTTAACAATGATTTGTCTTATGCAGACATTATTCAGCTGGCTTCCTGTCAGTTTGACAGCAGAGCGTTTTCTGATGACACAAGCTTCTGTAACAGCTCCAACACCGCAGACGACACACTGTAAATACAGCCAACTGATTACTCTGATTACAACAAACAAGGCGTTGAATTTCTGCGTGTGGGTTTCTGTAGATTTTACACTGACTGAACCAGAATTTAGGTGTGGTGGAGTAAACAGTTGCTTTTTCATTATCATTTGAAAATTATAATTTGCACATACATATTTGGCCTGTCCCTTTTCATGTTTTTGAATATGAACCAAATATGAGACAAATGACAACTTGCTTAATACTGTTTTTTGTTCTTCATTGTGGCTTGGAAACATTCCATAGTAATTATGGTAATTTAAATACACATGAAATAACATATTTCATGCAGCATAACTATTCTTTAATGCCTTACAACTTGCTGGATGTCTCTGTTAAAAGCATAAGGGCTTGCAGTTTGGAATGTGCATCCCTCTGGTTTTCAGTAACAGCTGCCTAAGTCTGTTGTGAAATCCATCCCTTCCCACAGAAAGTCTTGCCTCGTGACCACGTTGTAAGCACTGATATAAAAACCTGCTTTGTTTCCCACAGTCTTAGCCATTCTGGTGCAATGCTCAGATTCATTCTCCTTTTATGACCATCTTAAGAATACAGTATATTCACAGCTTTGTCTCACCGTCAAACAGTCTTTTCTGACCCAGCACCAAACTCCATAGAGAAAGTGAGCGATTTTACATCACCGTTTTCCTGAGAGGTTAAGCAACTACTGCATTTACAAGTACATTAAAATGTGTTTCAAATTTACCAAAAGAGACTGCAGTAGACCAGGCGCTCTTGTGTCCCTGCAAGCCAAAAAAAGCTGAATTTCTCTCTGGACTTTGGTGTATCAGAGTGAGCGTTTTTACAAACAGCAGTGTCCACTCAGAAAGGGCCGCCTAAAAGATTAAACAATTAATATATTCTTAAAATAGTGTGCGTAGTAGTAATTTTGTTAAATTTTTTGTCTTGTGTCCTCACTAATAGCCATGTTTTCATCGACAGCAATCATCTGTGTCTCATGCTGGTTCTTGGAGCGCAGTTAACAGCGACTATGAGTTACGGCAGTTTAATAATTTCAACAAATATTACGCGACACACTTTTCTTTCAAAGATATGCAGATTTGTGTGGGGATTGGTGTCACGATTGTCCATTTAGCTTGTGTTTTTTGTATTTTCAAAATGAAGTCAAGGCTTCACGTAGAAATGTGTTTGAATATGTCTTTCAAAACGCTTGAACATGGCCATGTCCTTATATTAAGGACATTTTATCAGTGAAAAAGGAGAGTGCCTTGAAGTTTTCTTTGGAAAAAAATGTAAAATAATAATTGTTGACTGATTTATTCACATTATTTTTGAATGTCCTCAATCCATGCCCACATTTTCACCATTTGAAAACTTGAAAATACGGCTTTCATTCTGTGTACACCACAGGAACGTTGCAGGAAATAAACCTTGTGTCATCCTTCACGTCCAGCAACATTATGCTAATGGTCACGCTCCACTGCCGAATGCAAGCGCATGCCCTTGTATCAGAGTTCATTAGAGAGAGCTGTCGTCGCCTGTGGAAACATAACCAGGGAGAGCAACTCAGCCACAAGCCTCCATTATCTTTCATGGGAAGGATACGACTAATGGCCGCCTTATATACACAGCATTCTCCACACAGAGGTGGTTTCTCCAATTTCCTCTAACCCCTACAAGTCATAAAGAACGTGATAAATCAGCAGGGAAATGTCAGGTGGCATCACAGTTGGACCTATCTCTTCATAGCTTGACGCATGAGCCCGTTTCATAGAGATCCTGTGATACTGCCATTAATAAAGCCTGTCATCATGCTGATTTTCTTTTTGCTTATTTACACTGAACCAAAGCCAACATTACTCAACCGTGGTGTTTGTCTTTAAATATCAGAGCAGTGTGCCCCACAGACTATGGTCAAAAATCATATTGTGATTATTGTTGACGGATGAATTGCAAGTGAAGTAATTCATAATTAGTACAAATCATTTTCACACAAAAATATTAAAATCATGAATATTTGAACAGTGAGAAATGTGTTATTCCCAAATTTTATATTTGGGTTATTTAGTTTGTCATGTAAAGAAGTGTCAACACATTAAGATTCTATATATGTTTTGAACTCAAACTGATTCCTGAGTTTCTGTAAGGTGGAACTTTTACTGTTCTGAGGAAAAGGAGACAAACATTGTTCCAAGCAAAGTATTTTAATTTAAGTAAATACACTGGTGCACCTGCGGGTGTTTGGCATGTCCCACTGGTGAGTCACGGTTTCATCTCACCTGACAACTGACTTTTACAAACTGTAATGAAACACTGCTTACTTCCTTCATGGATAGCACCAAAAATTAAACTTGAGGCATCACAATGGGAGATTACACAACACAACTCAGTCACACGGTGTCAGCATCTTTCCGCTACAAAATGGTGAGGAAGAATTACGCAGAGCAACATTTCCAGCTGAAACAGGCTACAGGAACTACAGTCAAAGGCTTTATCTCATAGGATCTTACTGCACAGTGGTGTACAGCTACACAGGAAGTACTGCGCAGAGACTCACAGCAGCGAGCCTGCAGCAATTATTTTTCAAAATATCACCGAGTGTGAGATCAGCAAAAAAGTATAGTATTCCAAACGACAGAGAGACGTGTGACAATTTTCACAGAAAATGCATTATCTGCTGACCTTTGTGAGATGAAAGAATGACTGTTAGAGACAGTGATACATACAACAAAACAGGAATGAAACATTCTCTCCTTTTACTCGATGCATTTTTACTGCTCTGAAGGCTGAGTACAATGTACTGCGTTTCTCACGTACGGTACATCATCAGAGCCAGAGGAGACATAATGACATCACTTATGACCTTAAAGATTCACAAAGAGTTGCACCTGCTAAAAAGATGAGGATGATAGACATGACTGGAGAAGTTTTTGTTAAACCAGGGGTTTAATCTTATAGCGGAAATATAACATTTATTTCTCAGCCTTTGAATAAACACAAATTATTAAAATTCAGTCCACCTTGGACTTTGAAAATCTACTCTTAGCATTAATATTTTGGCAACATATAAAAAAATATTTTAGCCCCATCATTTAGTGATGATGGGGCGTGCCTGCCGACAGCAATTGTTGTAACCAGTGATAACGTTATGGTCAGACAGCTAGTGTTGTAACCATTGATAGTGTCTACAGATCACACCCAAAATTGGGTGTGAAAATAATCACTTGTTCCTGGTCCCATTGCGGACATTTCCTGAAAATTTCATCCAAATCCGTCCATGACTTTTTGAGTTATGTTGCTTAATATCAGACAGACAAACAAACACAATCCGGCGAAAACATAACCTCCTTGGCGGAGGTAATGAAAAGCACTACAGCTTTTATTGTAAACTACGGCCTTTACGCTAACATTCATCTGAACTCATTAAATAATATAAGCATTACATTGAGGTGTGCTTTTATCTACAACATACAGTATAAGGTCAATTTGATTTAGAAAAGATTACAAGTCGAAACGGTTTTATTTCAAGCCTGTGCTTCAGAGAGCGAGAACTAAAGGTTTTCTGGTGAATGTCAGGTTTTTTCAGACAAAACAATCTCAGCTTTTTAAGTGGTTGTTTTTCGAAAATTATGCTCAGTTTTAAGAGGACAGCTTAGCTCTTAACGAGGAAAACGGAAGGATAAGAGCTTAATCTTTGGAACGTTCAGCATTTCTGTGAATGTTAATAGATTCAGACAACTGCAGTGTGCTCAGGGAACGTACAGAGGGGTTATTGAGGGATTGTATGCTTTTTCAGCACAAATGGGCCTCCTGCTAGCTCCCAGCGGCTGAGCTGTCTGCCAGTTGAGCATGTCCTGCTTCTGCTGCTGTTACTGCTGCTGCCCAGATACTGTATATAAAGCTGCAATCAGCCACTGTTGGCTAATGGACTGCTTAAAGAGAGGAGAAGCAGAGTGCGAATGTGGGCCTGCAACAGAATGACTGGCATGCTGCAGGTGCGAATATTAGTTCGCTTGCCTGCTCCCATCCCCACGGTTTCTACTCCCTCACACACACACACACACACACACACACCCAAGTACAGCACACACACTCCATATTCCAGGTGAGAGCGGGGCACACTCCAAAATAATTTGGCTGCACGCCTGCTCACATTCTACCAGCCAGGATGCAGAGAATGAAGCTTTGGTGTTGGTGCTATCTGCAGCTCTTCCACCTGCATGCAAAATACCGCAGTGGTACAGCGACCCAAGGAGAGGACACGCGTGAGGGAGGAGAGAGAAGACGACGTGCGCGGCACCTCCTCTTACAAATTGCCGTGCTGATTCACAAAGCCACAAAAAAAAAACACAATAGCGACAGAGCCAGCAGCCCCACCCACTGTCACTTCCTGTCATGGCCCATTTCAAGCTCGTTCCCAAACGCCCATGGAGAAGGTGGCAGAAGTCCCCACCATATGTTCTTATACAGATTGTGGTGAACTGCATCATGGTACAGGAGAGCTGAGCTGTCCAAGTATCCTAAAGAAAGGATACTAGGGGAAAAAATGTGTGTTCTTAAATGCATTCTCTCCAGAACAATTATGAATTGATAGAGAAAAATCCTAAATAGTCAATTTAAAGCCGCAGTGTGTAACTTTCTGTGATTGTTTGCTCTTCAAACAGGTTCTGTCAAGCAATACTATCGGAGCTGACTGAGAGAGCATTGCAGCAGTGCAAGGGAATAGAAACAGGAGAAAAAATTACGCTTTTCCATTCATTATACAATACAGTTCTTGCACTACTCAGCTCGACTCCACTCCTTAACGAAGGCGTCATAGCACGGCTGTGTGAAATTGTCATTTTATACACAACACAAACACACAAACTAGTGAAAATCAAAGCAGTTGTTTTCAGTGTACTGAATCATTAGAATCAGCTAAATAAAAGGATTAGTTCAGTACTTCCTGTATGACTGGAGCACAGACTGACCTAGTCTGACACAGTCACTGAACTGCAGGGTCACGGTCACGTTTTCAGGATTCTTAAGTCTCTTTAACTGCATTGTTCGGTTTAATTCTTGTGTCGGACGTCGCGCTCATGACTCTTCCAGTGATGACCTCGCCAGAGTAGGTATCAAAAAAAGCACCAGGTACCAGGTACTATCCTCAATGGAGAAGCAAAACAAAGAAATAAAGTCCAGCTGAGTGATAGAACTGTAAAATTGAAAAGCTTTTGTCCATTACTACATTAAAGCACACAGTATATACAGTACAGAGGCTATAGGAAGTGCAATATAGTACCGTATATCATTTTTTTCACCACAATCTGATTACATTTATTTTTCATTTTCACCAACTATACAAACACACCTGAACAAAAAGTACTGAAAATGTTTAAAATCACAGAATTTGTGAAATGTGGACATAAATTACAGTTCCAAATCCACTTGGCTCGTTTATATGACCAAAAAGAAAAGGAAAATAGTCTAAATTATTCAGAACTTTGACTCAACAACACATAAGAAGATGAAAAAAAAATTATAATTTAAAGCCCAAATATGTTACCTATAAACAGAAACCCACCAGGACGTCCATATACGCAGTTGTGTATTATTCCCACAGCAAATTACCAAGGGTGCAGCGGTGGCACAGATCCGTGCCACGTGAGCACTAAGGGTGAACCTCATCAGAATCGTGTGAACGTTCATGCTCCAAAATAGTCCTCGAGTGAGTTTTATACACATTTATTACTGAAAATCCTCTCAGAAGGATTGTGTGACTCAGAGAGGCTTGTTTCAGCCAATAACTTAATTATTGTCAATATTTGTTACCAAATGCATGAAACAGAGCAGAAAATACTGTTTAGATTTCTGTCAAAGAGACAGATCACATCCCTCTCAGATAATAATTATGCTGTTCTCTTATATTATACAACGCTTAAATAGAAAACTCAAATGTTGTTACAAGCCACTATTGCCTGAGTCTGAGTATTAAACACTGCTGGTTTATTTTCCTCATCTCCTCAGAAATATGTGAAAAGAAAAACGGAGATGATAACTGTTTGAAGATTGATTCATAGCTCCTCATATTCCCACCTCGACTGTCCATCACATTAATTAATGCCTCTACGATCTGGGAGGTTTTCTCCTTAAATAGGCCAAAGACACTTCACCACACCTTCACCAGGCTGCTCAAAAATGCAAGAAGGCGTCCCACTTTACATTCAGAACAGATGGTGACTGGTGTTGACTGCAGATGAAGACAAGGTCTCAAAAGAGCAGCGTTACATTCTATCGCTCTTTTTTTTCTTCCTTATTTCCCTCCCCTTTCTCCACCAGTGCCCTTTGTTATCTGATAGGCCTGGAATAATAAGCAGTTAGCGTACTGCTCTGTTACGGCACGCGGATGAAGCATGCACGGATTGCAGCAGGTGCAACAGAGCAGCAGCGCTCTGTAATAACAGCGGAAGGCATCACAGTGACACGTAATTATAATCATGAGGCCGATGCCAAGAGTATAGCTTTAGAAAAGAAATCATCATCGCAACGTAAAGCCCTAAAATTAGCCTCAGCATGTTAAGCATTTATATCAAGGTTGCTCAGCTAAGGCATTCATTAGGTGGTGGGCGTGGCTCTGTTATCAACAACACACACACAAGCACACAGCGATAGTTGACAGTTTTTTTTTTTTTTTTCCCCAAATTCTAATCAGCACTGATACATAAACTTTTTTTCCACCTTGAAGAGAACTTTAATTCACTCAAGCTCCTCTGGTCTGTTGTTTATCTCTCACTCTCTGTTACTTGGGTGCATGCACACCCTTAAACATAACCATTTAATACCTAACCTTAAAGGGATACTTCACCGATGTGAATGTGGCTTTGTATTGCTAGAATAGCAGTAGTATTTTTTTAGAAAATGTGCTTCCCTCCCTCAGTTTTCCACTGAGTTGTAAACAATCTGTTTTCCATTTTCAAAATGTGCCCTACTGTGATGCAAAACTCATCATTTGACTCACAGTAGGGTACATTTGGATAAGGGAAAACACATTTTTTTACAAGTCAGGGAAAAACTGAGGGAGGGAAGCACATTTTCTAAAGAATACTACTGCTATTCTAGCAATACAAAGCCACATTCAAATCGGTGAAGTATCCCTTTAACCTAACCAGAATTCAAATATAAACTCTAAACTTAACCAGTTCCTCAGAAACCCTGTGTGTCCTAAATATAACAATTATGAAAACCATTGTATTATCTTAGTATAGACCCATATTATGGATTACTGACGTCATTGTTGCATAACATTTATTTTTATTTTACAATCTTTTGTCAATAGCCGGCCGGTGCGGCTATCAGACGATAGCAAGCGATCGTTTGCTATGGTTTACTTTTCAATAAGCCGTGGTGTGTGGTAACTGTCAGCTGAATATGTCCGTGGTTGTGGTATTTGTATGAGTATCATCTTATAACTAACTGACAACCTAATAACTTGACTGACAAACGGATCGTAATAAATAATTGTGACGTAAATGTGTCATACATATAGTATGTCGTCCAAAATGCTAAATCACATTGCACTGGACGCAGCTTTTGCGTTATTCTGCCCCCTACAGTCTGAAGAAGTATCTGCATTTAAGGGGTGTCCCATTTCTAAGTGACAAAATAACCCTCAACACTTGGTTTTGAGGGCCAGTTAAGATTAAGGGTTGATCTTGAGGGTTAAGATAGGAATTGGAATTGGCCCTTAGTCTGCCTTAAGCATACTAGGGGCCCTTTTAATTTTCTCCCGTGTCCTTCCAAATGTCCAAAAAGCCAGATCCAATAATAATATGTTGTCACAGGAGATGGATCCAGGACAGATGTTATTACCAGGTCTGATCGAGGCCATTGTCAGCTGGGATTGGCTCCAGGTACACTTCTCAAATTCTCAAAAAGATAAACAGTATAAATAATATAATGACAGGGGAATGAAACCTGAAATTCAAACATTTCAGACGGGCTTTTCTGACTTTCCACAAAAGTCCGCAGACAACGTGTGAGTGTCTCATATATGTGACAAGGGAGCTGCACTGCTCCTGAAATTTAACTTGAAGGTGATGTTTGGCGAACCATAACGTCAATACATGCAGGTTGCCCTCTAAAGATAGACATTAATGGTTTGCACTGAGGCATCAACCGTATCAGCAGCATCTATCTCCACCCTCCACCTGGTCTGATATGAGATTTCTCAGCTATGAATGCTGATGTATAATTCCTGTCACTTTTTTTATGTTGTTATCACAAAATCAAAAACCTGTTTCTTGGCAACAGCTGCCACTTTTTTTCCCCACAACATTTATTTTTGTTTTCATATATATATATTATATATATATACATATTTGCAGACGGAAATGATTTCTTCACACAGTAGTTTTAGTAGGAAATACAGCATTACTGTGTGGGATTCAGGATGCCTGCATAAGCACAAGTAAGTGTCATCAAATTAGAGCTGTAACAACTTGCTAAAGACACATCCCTAGTTTCACACTGAAAATGATCTTTCACCACAATTTTAAATATGTTACAAAACAACACTTTCTGTACCTGTTTCAAAGGAAAAGCACTCCAGCGTTTCCAACTCCATTCATGAGTCGTGGCATTTAGTTGAGTACAAAGGAGTATTCAAAAGTACATTATTTATAGCAGTTTTCAAAGGCTAACCCTGTGTAAAACAGCGGCAGGCAGACGCACAGATGACACGCTCCACGTGTGAACAAAAGAAACGCACAAAATGCAGCAGACAAGCGTAGACAGCCGTCACACACTGCACAAAAAACCCACTAAGTCCCAGGCCTTAAACTACAAAGAGGAAATCTGATCCTGGTTGCTAATTATTTTTGAACGACTTTATTAAAATAACAGGATTTTGTGTGATAATCAGACAAATCCTCTATCCCTTTGCATTTCTGACAGCTGGGCTGTTAAAATAGTTTTGGCTTAATTATGACTGGGTCTTTCAAAAAGGTAGCAACTAACAAGCTTTGGTTAATACTGACACTACTCAATCAAAACGGTGAATTCACTCATCAACAGCAGCACAATCATCACCGAGCATCATATACTAAATAGTTTTAGTGGTGAATAGAATGGCAACAAGTTGCCTCAGAAGTCCGTATTTTTCACATCTCCTTCCACTTGTGCAAAAAGAACATATCAAAGAAAGGAATTCTTAAATGCCAAGGCTAAATCATGAATAGTCTTAAAAACAGTGTCTTAGCTTTTGACAATGTACTGTAAACAGGCAGTGTTTAGAAGGTGGATGAATGTATGGATGAGAAAATTGTTCATGGAGTTTGGAAAATGTGATAATCCATCCGTCTTTAATCATGTGACAGCAATGGAAAAATAACTGTCTGTCAGTCTGTTTTTCATAGACACCTGTTTCACTGATCACAGGTTTCTTTTTAAAATTAGACTTTTTTGACCAATTTACGGTAGCTATTCTTCTAGTGCATCACCATGGTAACCACATGTATTGCCAGTCAACAATGATAAGCAACAACATAATAATAACACAAATTATCCTCCAGAAAGGATACAGTGTTTTTTGTTACAAAAAATTCTTAAAGCTCACATAGAGTGGTCCTGTTGCACATAATATTATATGGAGGTCTACTTACATACATTAACTTGTTTTTATGGTCAAAAACCTCCTAGTTGCTGTAAACGAGCCGATAGAAATCTCTCTTTTCTGACGCTGTGCTGAGCCGCAATATTTCAGACATAAATCTCACCCCCAGAAGACAAAGTGTGTTGTGATTGGCCAGCCAGTGTAGAGCCTTCCCAGCTTTCTTGTGATTGGCCAATACCCGGAAGTGACATATTTAGCACACCCGCTCTCAGAAGCGCAGCTCCCCCCTCTGGAGCGGTGGATGCATTATCAAAACATTGTTTTAACAGTGTTTAAAAATAGCTTCATCACGACTCCCCGCTGCAGTCCTTTTTATGACTTTGACCCGGAGTCAGACCCAGAATCAGAAGACACTGTCGCTCGTGAAACACCTCCACAAATTTAACGTAACAACAAACACACACACACAAACGTACTGGCATTCTTTTTTCATGTATGGACTATGGATGACTGCCACTGCAGCAGGACAGTGTGACAACAATAAAAACAAAAAACAAATACAGATTTGGTTTTACACAAAAAAAAGAGAAAATGATTGACAGACTTTTTTTTTTAAAAACGGAGTGAGCCAGTTATGTGATGACAAATTGTTCACTTAAATATGAAAGAGTTGAATGAATTTACCATTTAAAGAACATGTTTAGTTTGTCAACTATTGTCTTTTTTCACTGTTGTATTTGTGACAGGTTTAAGCCATGGGTCATTTTTAGATTGAATTTTTTTCCTTCATCAAATCTGGAGAATCACTCATCTACAGCACTATCTTGTATTAGCCAGTTTTCAAAAAAACAAAAATATGAATCCAGACTAACACTACAGAAATATCCTGTATCATATGATTCTTCAAAAATAAGACATGACACAGCTTTTCAAAACCTGTGTGTGCGTGCGTGCGTGTGTCCTGTGGTGTGATGTCTGCCACAGCACACACACTTCGCTGCCATCAATCTGCCCTCCTCAACTCTCTCCGTGTCCTCTGCTGTGTGTCCTTAAAAAGCCACATGGAGAGAGAGAAAGCTACAGAGAGAGAGAGAGAGTGAGTTCTGTGTAGCGTCCAGTCCTGCACAACATCTGTGATACAATCTGCCGGTGGGGGCAGAGCATTTATTCCACAAGGTTACACAGTGAAGTCAGAGGACAGGAAGTCAGGAACTGCTCCCCTGGCAGACTAAATCAGTCAGGAGTCACAAATGTGAAATGATCCCAGGGGATTTTTGATCTTTTAAAAGATACCATCAGCAGGAAGCACAGGGTGCCTCATGGTGCGGTGCCAATAATACCACGATACGAAACAAATCTGTGATCATCCATACATCGCAAGGCAATCATATAGCGATACACCACGATACCTAAGTGAAGAAAACAAAACGTCCACCAAAAGTGCAGGATTTTTCTATCTATACACACCAAAATATCAATATCTGCCCTGCCGTATCGGTTATCACATTGCACAAGGAAGGACAATGATAAATCACCAAAAAATGGTCAAAAGCGTCATAGTATATAGTATGTCGTCCAAAAATGGTCAAAATTGGTGAAAAATGTCATAGTATAGTATGTCGTCCAAAAATGGTCAAAAAGGCCATAGTTTAGTATGTCGGTCAAAAGCGTCATAGTATAGTATGTCGTCCAAAATGGTCAAAAAGGCCATAGTATAGTATGTCATCCAAAAATGGTTCAAAACGTCATAGTATAGTATGTCGTCCAAAAATGCTCAAAAACGTCATAGTATAGTATGTCGTCCAAAAATGCTCAAAATTGGTCAAAAACGTCATAGTATAGTATGTCGTCCAAACCGATATTTTGACCCACGCCTATTCCTGCTACATCTACTCTGTATGCAGGTCACTTCATTGCTACTCCAGCACCTGCAACAAACACACAAGTATTTTAATGACCTGCATATGGTGCACTATTTATTGACTGCAGCGTTAAAGATTCAGATTATGAATAATAAAGAATGTAAACAAATGACATTGCACTGACTTTACTATTATCAGACAGACATGCTGTTTCTAAGACATCATTTCAAAGAAAGCAAAGAGGTTCAGGCAATTACAAGGCTTTTAGCAGCTAATCCTACTTCAATTATTATTTCCAAAGTCAATACATAATCTATTTAGTTTGCAACTCACGGTCTTAAATAACAAAAAAGTGTGACAAAAGACATTAAAAAAGAGAGGTGGAAATCCTCACTTCCCAGAAGCAGTGCAGAAACAAATCTTTGGTATTTCTGAGTGAAGCATGACGATGACTGAGTCACAAATGAGTGTTATTCAATTAGTGACATTGTTATTCCGTTCCATCGCTGCAGGGTCAGAGCAGCTGAGGTTGTGCTGTGTGGCAGACATAGCTGCACATTTCAGGATTCTCTCCACAAAGCTTCAGAGGTGCAGGACAATGGCTATTGTTTAGAAGGAGAAACGGTGCCACGTCTGATTGAGATGTTTTCCTCACCTCTCTTTTTTGTGTCACAACAACAGCAATAAAAAACCTCACGCTAAATAAATAAAAAAATGTTATGGACTGATGGACTGAGCAATTCCAAGGGCATCAACCTTTAACTTCATCTTATATATTTAGTGCCACTCAGGGATCGGTGTGTAAGTAAACGGTGATAGACTTACGTATAGATACTGTGATATTTCATGGCATGATACTGTGGTGTTATTTGAGGTGCTGTATTGATATGCAAATAGGTTTTGACAGTGGTTGTACAGGATTTTAATATCTGTTTTTTGACCGATACTGACCGATACCAATTGTCATCCCTAGTATCCAGCACAGGGTGTTGATAATTTCATGTCTATCAAATGAGCACAAGTGTTCACAAGTGTTCCTGTGCAGAGCATCTGAAAGAAACTGACCCCTGCAGTGTCCAGCTCGCATATTAAGGTGGTATTTATCAGGGCTGTGTTGAATAATTGCAGTGGACAGGACACATGTTGCTCATGGAGGCACCAGAGAGGCGACCAGGCACAACAACAGTGCTGTTGTTATGACAGTGATTAGGTGTTTTTACTCCTCCGTATTGAACACATGCTCCTCCTGGATCTGGATTTACGATTTTCATGTCGCGGCATTTTGATTTACAGCCCCGCAGAGCAGCAGGAACAACCTCCTGCACTGTATCTCACACAGATGAAATATAGAATGTAAAAGCAAAATCATAAAATCAACAGCAGATGCACCAATTTAACCCGTGCACTTTTACAATGCACTCATACAAAGCCCATATTCAATTGCAGAATCAGTGACGTTGCCACTTCATTCTCATCATTTTCTGCTAGGAGCCAGAAGCGTTCGTCCCGAGTCCGTAAAAGACTGTACACAAAAGACAGATTGTGTTTACAGCAACAATCCTGAGTGAGGGAAGCTTCCTTCAGGCAAGCTGAGAGACTACAACCAAGTGATTCTCACTTTCCTGATTCTTATTATATGCACTGCTTGACATTCACACAGTGAATGCTAAAGCCTGACAAGTTAAGACAGAAGATCGAGAATTCCCACACACAAACATCACTATCACTTTATGAAGGACCTTTTCCTCGCATTCACCGCAGAGATGGAGCCAACTCAGCCTTCTGGCAAAGCTCTAGTCTGCTTCCTTCCAAATATTATTGTACTGTTATGAGCATATTTCACTTCCCCAGTGTCTCATCATACACTGTACATTCATCTATTCTATTGTGCCACATTGCACATTCTCAGAAGAGAAAAATAAAATGCAAGTGTAAAGGCACAGCGATATAAGCCACAGGCTGACAATGGAGAGTTACTACTGGAGTTCACACTTTGAGTTCACCCATGTGGTGCACTTAATCTGAGTGTGAGCAAACACAATTGGATTAACATAAAAGTTTTACTTCAGATGACATAAGACTTTATTTGCAAAAATCTTGTTTGAGATTATACAACCTAGAAGCACATTGCCCTCTTGGTCCAAGAGAAAAAGATGGTAACTTTGTTGCTTTGCAGTGAAAATGGAGGAGACAAGCTCATCTGTCTTCCTGAGTGGATAATCATAGCACCAAATCTGAAAAAGCGAAAATGTGGACCTTTTTCAGGTTCTACGCCGTAGATGGCTAAGTAACAAACTCATCTTTGGCAACAAAGGTCAATGCAGAGTCTGCTGCATGAACCTGTGTTTGCTCGGTTCGTCACCCCAAAGACCCTCACTGATCAACAGCAAAAAACCATCCATTCATCTTCTATCGTTTATCTGAGGTTGGGTCGCGAGGGCAACAGCTTGAGCAGAGAAGCTTAGACTTCGCTCTACCTGGCCACTTCGTCCAGCTCTAATGGGGGAATCCCGAGGCATTCCCAGGTCAGCCAAGAGACATAGAGCCAATTCCAATTCCTATCTTAACCCTCAATCTTAACCCTCAAGCTCAACCCTTAATCTAAACTGGCCCTCAAAACCAAGTGTTGAGGGTTATTTTGTCACTTAGAAATGGGACACCCCTTAAATGCAGATACGTCTTCAGACTGCGGGGGGCAGAATAACGCGGAAGCTGCGTCCAGTCTGTTAACTCCAAAAAAGAAGAAGAAGAACACATTTATGTCACGATTATTTATTACGATCTGTTTGTCAGTCATTAGGTTGTCAGTTAGTTATAAGATGATACTCATACAAATACCACAACCACGGACATATTCAGCTGACAGTTACCACACACCACGGCTTATTGAAAAGTAAACCATAGCAAACGACCGCTTGTCCACACCAGCCGGCTATTGACAAAAGATCGTAAAATAAAAATAAATGTTACTCAACAATGGCGTAAGTACTCCATAATATGGGACTAAACTAAAATAATACAATGTTTTTCATAATTTTTATATCTCTATTAACAAAGAAAATACTTAATTTGTAGCGTACTCGTTTCGCTGCTTTCGGCACCATCTTTGTTATGTCAAAACACGCAATGCATACTGGGTAGCCCTTGCTCCCAAGGGTGGTCCCTTAAACTTGCCCCTCAACTTACTTTTTCTGAGAATCGGGACAGCACTTGCACTAGCGGGAGCCCATAGTCTCTCCAGCGTACAGGAGGGATACTAACCAGATGCCTAAGCCACCTCACCTGGCTCCTCTAGATGCGGAGGAGCAGCAGCTCTACTCTGAGCCTCTCCCGGATGACCTAGCTTCTCACCCCATCTCTAAAGGAGAGACCAGACACCCTGCGGAGGAAACCCATTTCGACCGTTTGTATCTGTGATCTCGCTCTTCCGGTCACTACCCACAGTACATCGCCATAGTTGAAGGTGTGGACGTAGATCAACTGGTAAATCCAGAGCTTTGCCCATTTGGCTCATGGTGAAGAAGGAACAGAAGAAAACTTTACACATAATCACCTGCTTAATATGCTTGTCCTGAACCTCAGATATAATTCAAACTATTAGTAAAAAAAAAAACAAGGGTTGACCTGGAACCTGAGTGGATAAATAATTGAGGAGGGAACATTTTCCGGGATTTCTCTTTTAGTTATATCCTGTATGCTATGGGAATACCCAGAGCCAGACGAGTCTACTTATCATGTGATGAGACTTGATGATGATAAACGGCCTTATGACTGCAGTGATGTTGTGCAATCATGCTGATGTTTGTCTTTGTTCATAAGACACTATCAGATGATCGACAGCCTCTTTGCTATTTACAGTATGATTATCCTCCTCACTCCCGTGAGCTCCATGTTGAATAGCGTGTTCCTCTACTAAAAAGTAACTTCTGTGTCTCGGGGAAAAAAATATGGCGAATCACCCTGTGACACTTTTTACAGACAGAAGAAATGAGGTCAACAAACTAGGTTCTAGGTTATACTTCAGGGTTCGACCTATGTCAGACACAGTATGCAGCAGCCAAAGTTCTACTGATGCATAGTACATGATGTTCTTTAAGCAAACAAGAATGAATAAAAAAATAAAGAGTAATAAATTATTAAGCATACAGCTGTAGTGAGTGACTTTTAAACATAAACAAATGTCAATTACAGTCAAAGTAAAAAAAAAAAGTGTCCTGCTGGAGCACACAGTTTGTTCTCACTAGTGACATGATCATCAGTGATTTACTGGCCATAAACAATGTCATTAAGTATAACTGATGCCTTAGAAATAAGCAGATGCTGCTAAATAATTCTTGGGAAAGTCAGAAATGACTTTGTCACTCAATAATGTAACACAAAGGAAACGGAAAGATGGAAATAATACTCTCCGACTTGAAAACTTGCTCAAAAATAAGAATTTCACCACCGCGTTTGCCAAAACTGACAGCTGTTTGTGTTCAGATAAAAGGAGGAGAGCCCCAAGAAAAATAAGATCATGTTGATTTCTGAAGTTCACAATGATGTCACATGAGGGGAATTATTCAAAATGTATTGGCTGTATCTGAGAAATGCCAGATCACAAATTTCATTGTGGGAAAAACAGGTTTAGACTTCAGTGCGGAGGCGTCAGCTGCCAAGGACAAGATTCATTTGCAACAAATGGATTAGGACTTAAGCAGTCAGAGCTGCAAATCATGTTTTTGACATCTTTAATACCTCTCACCTCTGGGTTCCATTATCAGTGGATGTTTTCCATCTAAATGAACTCCAAAGAAACTAAGCTACAACTACGTTTAACTATAGTGTACTATTTTCCATTTTACATGAGCAGTCATTAAAGCTGCAGTTTTACTGTGACCTTTGGCGATTTTTGTTGTTGATGTTATTATTCAGCCTATATTTGGTCTTCATCAACAGAAAACATGCTACATGAGCACGTTTCTTGAGAGGTAGAACTCACTTCTGAAACTTTTCATTGGTGTTCCCACCGAATGGAACGGTTCAATACGGTATGTCGTTACTGGGTACTGTTCTCAGTTGAAACACAAGCCTGACCAAGGGCTTTACCGCTCCAAACTGTACCGTACTGTACCAAACCGACCTGTTCCATGATGGAAACACGACTATTGTGTTTTCAGTCATACTCCAATTGTTTGCAGTTGTCTCACTTTACTAGTGCAAATCTTGCTGTTGCCTCCACCGATCGTGAATTTAAGGAAGAGCAATTAGTGCAATTTCCACTACTGTTGGCTTCAATTGGCCTAAATTGCTAGTTCCATGTCTTCCTCAATAGCACATGTCAATGTTGTGAATTGTGATTGTTTAGAGGTAAATGGTCACGGTCATCTTATGGTCATCAGAATGACACCTGAGAACTTTCTCTTTGCACAATAGTAACATGGCATCAACCAAATTGTGAACCTCAAGGTTTCACCAGTTTTAATTCAGATTCTTGTGGGTGACATCATGAACGTTCCCTACTTGATCCAGACATGAATCAATTCATGACAAGATGTAAACACCGCTATACTGAGAAAACACAGAGAAAGTGAGTGCAACAGACATTTGTTTATCTTTAAAATATACACAGTCCAATTTTAACAATAAGGACGTTAAAGTGAGCAGTTCTCCTTAATATTGCACTAAGAGGTCAGTACTTTCTGTTCAGCCAGGGCTGCACACAGCAAACAAAAGACTGTAAGTCATATGGACATAGTGGATCTCACACAGTGAGTGGAGGCAGCAGCCCACCAAAACAAAAACACCTTTCAATTCTCTCCCTCTGCCTTCCATGGGATAGCTGGCGAGCGGCCGACTTGAAATAGGAGAGGATGAATGTGCTGACCCAGAAGTACTCTGAATGTAAATGGTTATCTGTCCTGTCAGCCATGTCCATGGAGAGGAATGAATGCGGGTACTCACTCTCACTCTCTCATAAACACAAACACAAACACAAACACACACACACACAGACAAAACAATGCTCAATACTGTCTCCTTGAGCTGTGGATCACTGAGACCGGCTGAGTGGAAATGCTAATCAACTTAGTGGATAATTCTATCTCAACAATGTTTTGGTCAGATCTTTCTCCAGGCGCCGTCTGCCCCACTGTTAAAAAGAGAGTCAATGCTGCATGACCATTATATAAACAGGGGTCAGAACAATACAGCTCTGAGCCAATTGGACTTGTCTTTGCAGTCAGTTACATATCACAGGTAAAATAATTAAATTCAGCCTAATCTTCACTGTAATGAACCTTTAACTCCAATATATACCCATATATATGTTGTCATCACAAGTGCAGATGGATAAATAAAAGAAACGATTGCGGCATTTAACCAGCAAAAATGATTGAAGCCAGTAAAACTGCAAAAATGCATTATTTTTTTTTAAAATGGACGGAAAACTAATGCCATTGATTGTCACATGATGATCTGAAATTGTGATTTCCAGTTTGTCTGGTTGGTTGTTTGTCAAACACGCGTCATCACAAGATCCTTGTTGTGCAGTTACCAGAATTTTAATCTCAACAGAGGGGAAAAATCTACACAGTGTTGACATGCTGAATATGATATAAAACAGTTTGTTTAAGGTTCATACAGTTATATCCAGAAGTTTTGGGGTGAATATGAGTGAGAATCTGGACAGAGGACAACAAGAGGCCAGAAGCTGAAGAAAGGAAATCAGATGTCCAGCAAATTGAGTATTTACCAGTTGATCTGGTTCACAAACTGTTGTAATAAGCAAAGATTAAGTTCAAGACAGGAGCCAACAAAGACAGATCGTGGCATCTGAGAAAAGGAAAAGGTTGACATGAAGCTGTCACCTATTCATATATTCATGAATTCACTCACTCATTAGCACAAATGTCAACAACCACTTTAAATTCAGTGCACAGCTGCACTTCCTACACAGAGACCAAGGTTCATGCTCCGAGGTCGCATTCAAGCACATTTTCAAGGTCTATTTTCAAGCTTTTCTATCACCTTACAGCTCTGGTAAATTACATATTTATACAAACACATGTATTCAGAATAACACATTCAAAGAGATGATATAAACAACCAAAAAAGTGTTTTGTAAGTGGAAACATGCACTCAGTGGGTACTTTACTAGGGTCAACTGCTTAGCAACAAATAATGAATGAGCCCATCTCATGGCAGCGACTCAGTTGCATTTAGGCATGTGGACATGGTCAAGGTGACCTGCTGAATTAAGTTCAAACTGAGATTCAGAAATAGGAAGAAAGGCGATTTAAGTGGTTTTGAACATGGTGTGGCTGTTAGTGCCAGATAGTCAGTGAGATTATTTAAGAAGCTGCTAGGACTTATTGTATTTCTCCATCTGATTAGCAAACTATATTGACAGATAGGTATTTGTTGTAAAAGCCACAATTTCAATCATTTTCAAGGATTTTACTCTCTTATGACAATCATGATAATCAGGCTGCCTGGATTTATTTTGATTTTATGGCTGTAGAGTTGTCAATGAATGTTCAATGAGTGGGTGCTTCTGCTTCCTTTTTCCAAGATAACTTTCACTCTCAATATCAACCATTTAGGAATAATGGTACTGAGAAGCAAACGTGTCACGCACTGGTGGATCTTGTCAGAGATTGGACGGCCGTTTTTCATGGAAGTCCTGAGGGCTACCGTAATGACAAGTATATAGGTGCAAAGCTCTATTACTCTGCTTTCTGGTATTCATCATCCATCCATATTCTGCCGCTTTAGCCTCAACATGACGGTCGAGCCAATCTCAGGTGACATAAGGCGAAAGGCGAATTGAATTTTCAAGATATTGCAAAAGGTCTAGGAGTTACAGTAAAAAGAAGTGCACGTGCGAAATCCTGTCAGCGACACTGTTTAAAAGAAAAGCTCTTTTAAACCTCAAAAACAACGTTTAAAACCCACCACTTTCAGTGATTTCAAGCACCGGAATCTATATATTTATTTTACTGAGTGGCCTAAATCAGTCTCTCCTTGTGTCTCCACTCAAAGCCAGTGTCTATGTCTGTGTCAGTACATCATGCACCTACACTACACAACTACCAAAAAAAAAACTATCGCTATAAACTTTTACACAGTTGACAATGTGTTAGGTCGCATATTATGCGAAATCAACTTTTTCATCATTTAAATCCTTTTATTTGGGACTCTGGAGGTCCTATCAGTCGACAAAGTGTGAAAGAGGGGCTCACTCACGTTTTTGTGTTCCTCCTCAGTCTAAGTACAGAAGATAAAACATGCGATGTTGACTTCCGCACTCACTGGGACGTCACAATGCGCTAAATTCCTGGAATTATTGTCTCGCGGAGCACGCAAGAGTGCTGGCAAGGGGAACGTTATCCGAAAACCGGATAAAGTCAGAGAAAAGTTCTATTTTTGGCTCCACAGTGCAGCACAGAGTCCTACACAAACTTCCAGCCTCAGAGGATTTATCTGTCCAGTGGATACATGTTATATATGACGGCAATGTGTCTGCTAGAGCCTGCAAATTATCACTTTTCCAAATGCTAACTGCTGTTAGCTCACAGTAGCCTCTGTGGTTGATGTCATTTCCTGTCCCTTAAGTTTAGTTTTACTTTATGAACTTTTTTTTCTTTTTTTTTAAGGTGGACCTAAAGAGATACTACTAAACAGCGTTCTGAACAGGGCTGTTTTGGCAGGGTGATTATCCTGCTGTGGTGCTTCATCCTTATGGTATTTTGACCAAAGCATGTCACAGACAGACGTCACAGTGGAGAATGGTTGACCTCTGCTCCTCAAAGTTTAGAACAAATCAAATACAGAAGACAAATTCACACACAGAGGTCAAGAAGTAAACTTATGTCCGGCTGCTAAATATCATCAACTATCAGCCTTCAGCTCATTCTGACCTACATAAATAGTTCTGACACACAAATGATGACATCACTCATTATGTGATGCACTTCAACATTATTTACTCAAAGTGTGCATGCCACGGGCTGTCCGAAGAGGTACTGTAATAACCTTGGAAAGACTGAGCGTCTATCAAATCAAATAAGTTTGAAGGATGCGTCAGTGGCAGCCACCTGTGATTGATGTGACGTGATAAAAAAACCCTCCCTCCATATCTGACATTGATCTCCGTTCTGCTTCCTGCATCTGGACTCGGGCCGCGTAGTCTTCAGCCAGGTAAATAAAAGAGATAGCTAATAACCTGTGGCTCTGATCAATCAATGCTCCCTCCACGTCTGGCCAAGGTGCCCACGCCACAATAATATGAGAATCATGAAAGATTAATGCTCAGAAAAGGGCACGCAGTGGAGCACCAGCATGAACGGATGAAAACTGAGAGACAGAGAAATGACTGGGTTAAGTATTCTTAAGGCAAACTAAGATTGGTCTCCTTCAGATGATGTGACTACCCTCGGGGTTGTAGGCGTGATTAAGGAGCAGCAGTATAATTTAATGATGCTAATGGTGAGACTGGATTTTCAGATTTAATTAGGCTCAGTTAAATGATATAATTAGATGTTTCATTGCATAACAGAGGCACAAATACAAAAACTTGCATCAGCTTTAATGCATGACAGTTTCTTTGTCATTACACAATTAAGCCCAGACTGGTAATCGCTTTTGTTTAAAAAAAAAAAAATTATTTAAATTCAAATTATGAATTTAATTTCCAATACTTCATTACTGTTAATGAAGATGGTGAAACCACAGAGGGTTAATTTAACAATATGCTTCTAGGGGGTACAAGACATTTTCAAGTATTGCCCCATTGGAAGCTTCAGATAGTAAACCACTCACCTGCTTTAGCAGGTATAGAGTTAGTATACAGTATATCAGGGCGAAACCATTAAACCCTTTTATACATAAGCCTCAAAATGCCCATCTGGGTTAGGGACGGTTTTTCATTTTTAAATTTTTCTTATGCTTATTTTAACAATAAAAAGGACCAAAATATGTCCAGTGTTGCCCATTTTTTCAGAATAACATCCAATCTAGCAGTTATTTACAATTACTGCATGTTAAAATAGTGCATTAACAATTAAAGGTTTTATTAAGAAAAACCACCAGATTTTGTGTGTCAAATTTGAACAGTATAAAACGTATGTACAGGTTTTCAAATCTCTCCTCTCTGGTGACAAAGACCAGAAATGATCGTAATGACCACACATTGGCTTCGATGTGCAACTTCTAAGCTTTCAGAAGTTGCACTGTTCATTTTTTACCGATAACACAAACACAAAAAAATGTCATATTAAAAAAATATATTGTTTGTTCTTAATCTACACTGAATAGGGATGTAACGACGCATTGTGACACGATTAAAATCGGTACAAATGCGTGACGATTCGCACCGGTTGAAAAAATGAATCGCGATTCGCGAATGCGAGAGAAGTAGGATATGTTCTTTTTCTTCTTTCTAAATGGCCAATTTCTCGCCTCAAAGTATCTTAAAACTGTGTTCCGTAACACAGAAAAGTGAGAAATGGCCACTGTTTCAATGTTATTCCGCTTCCACAGTCTTTCTCTCTCGGACGCCATTGCTCACTGTAGCCAAAAGCACAACAACCTTGCGTAGCGACCCCTACTGATCGGGCGGGAAATTGCAGCGTGTGTCCATCACCACGACGGAGAAGTATGAAGGCTCGAGGGGTCTCTGTGGTGACGCAGTTGGAGAAGTATAATGTGGCCCTTACTTGTGAGAGTGTTTCTAAAGAAAGGAGATATTTTTCATGTATATTGTTGTTTAAGATGACCATGTAAGTTGCACTTTTTATAAGAGGACACAAACTGTTTCCCAGAGTTTCTGTAAAGAAAGCACCTCTAAGATCTGTTTCCTACGAATAAAAGATAATTTTATTTGGTCATAATTTGTCTGTAGCTCATTTTGAAAAATGGTGAACCGTATCGAGTCGTGACTTGAGTGTATCGTTACATCCCTAACACTGAACATCACTCAGAGGCTAAAGCAGACCACATCAGCACTAACACAGTCCTGCAGCTTCCCCTCTCTCACCAATCATACAAATGACAACCTGTAATGTAGCGCAGCCACTGTCCTCTCCATCTTCTTACATGAAATATTCACACAAAAACAACAAATCCACACTGGACGCACTGGAGTTTTTGAAAAATGGGTAATCACCCTAAACCATGAAAAATGCACGACCCTCAAGTATAATAGGCATGAATTATGAATGTGGACACAATGAACAATGATGAAGGAATAACTGATGTGCAGTAAGTAAGGCAACACGGAGAGTTGCATGAACTGAGCTCATTCGTCTTCAGGACACTCCAGTCCTCCAACTGAGCGCAGACAATATTCCCCGTTGCTACAGCGAGGCTGCATTTTTACCAGTGAAAAGTTACCCGACCACATAATACTCTATTTGTCCAGCATTTGATAAATCCCAATGACAGGATGTCAACATTTTGGCTCAGACCAGAAAACTGCAACAAATGCTCAAGACTTGTGAAGTCCTTCAAAGACCAAGAGACTGTTACCACATCAGCCACAGTTGCTGTGGGAACAATCACAGATATGCATTCATCATAAGAATTATTCATTCTAAAAGATATCATGTACATGCAGCACTGGCATGAGTTACAACAGCTCCGTGGGCATACTAATAAATTAAACTAAGATTATAAGAGGCATTTCTCTTCACATCCCCACTCTACACGATGTGCTGTCTTATGACCAGAAAAGTTTGCAGTCACTTGTAGAGTGACCGAGAATGGCGGAGGTCACAAACTGCAGAATCTCTCACCAGGAGGAACAAAATCACAAAACACACGTGAGAGAAGTGACACGAGGGAACGATGCGTGAAACTAGATTTAACTTGGCTCAGTTTCACGTCTGAAGGTTGACAGTTGAGCGTTTATTTGCTTTCGCGGTGATCTCTCTGTCACCTTTGTACAGTAGATGTTGTTTTTCTCTTCTTCCTTGTGCCTCTTCTTTCTCGCTGTTGTATTCCTGCTCAGGTTTCGGCTGCCATCACCCTGACCTGGTATCCTAAGGATCTGCAATACAGTGAGGAGACACTGCTGCATCTCCACAGCTGCATTTTTGAATATCATACATTTACCAACTAAGCGACTGCCAATCCCTTCCCGATTAGGTGCGATTATTGCGACAAGCTATTCTTTGGAAGATGGAGTTCGCAGATATATTTTGATATGTGTATGAACTTGGATAAAAAGTGACAGCCTAGGCTCAACAGATGCCTGGCAAACAAAATCATAACCATTTGCTTGGAATTATTACTGCTGTTTTCATTCGCAATTGATTCAATCAAGTAACGCTCCGCTTTTTGCACAAGAATCACTTGAGGCAAGTTTGCTTTGCTGGTGTTTACTTTAAGCACCTACAATCAATATTTTTTGTGTTATTTACAGGGAGCGCCTGTAGTTAAGAACCATTGGAGAATTACCAGCACACTGGGCTCTTCCCCTCAGCTCTGCAGAGCTTCACTCTAAACGCAGTGCTTTGTTTGTACAGAGCACCACACAAGTGAAATTATTATGTTCCAACAGGAACAGAAAATAAGCAAAGAGCAACGGGAGAATGATGGACATAAACTTGTTGGTCAATTTTTGGAGTTTGGATTTTGGAAAAACTGGAGACGGAAAAACAAGAGTGAATTAGGGCTGGGTTAAAAACAAGTTAGAAACAGAGTTTCTGATTCATGATGATTTGTATTTGTAAGGTCTGATAACTTTCATAAAACCCATCTTTTATTGTTTGCTATTTACTGCATCCTCTGCACACATCACATTGACCGTGATAGACTGAAGATTTGTTTATTACTTTATCGATCGTGTAGAACCAGAAATACTCACACGCCACTTTGCAGACGCTTTGGTGTCGTGATTGGTTGGTTTTCCGTTTCACTTATCGTCACCTCAAAAACAACATAAAATCACTGATATGTAAATTATAATGAGCTGCACTCACAGCACCCTCTGCTGGACAATTACATTACTCATTACTTTAAAATGTCTGCAGGTGTTTGTAGGCTGGATATTTTGACCTTGAACTGTCGATTTGTGTTAAGAGTTTTAATCATGACCTATGACTGTACTGTAGAGTTGCACTGTGTGGACCATATATTAAATAAAACATTAATATAACTACTCAGGGGCCAATAGCAACATTTTTGAATGACGCACCAAGGAAATTAATATTCGAAATGGAAAATGTAATCCAATTGGGCGCTTGAGAATCAAAATCAAATCGATTTAGTAAATAAGCAGTGATACCCAGGCCGAGAGGGAATTAGGACAGCAAGAGAGCATTGACATGCTGCAGTATTTCCTCTGGTGCACTAGTAAGTAATTAAGCCCACATGTACTCATAGCCGCAGTGAGGAAACAGCTCTGGCAGCGCCTGCTGTGTGTCTGCAAGTCAGCAGTGACTCACACATCTCTCCCTGTTGCATATGCATTTGAGGAAGGATTATTAAAAAAAAAGCAAAATGGATTTTATTTACACTCCTACTGAGGAAATATTTACCAGGACAGTTCTAAAACTGGCTTCAGACTCCAGGGGGGTTTTAAAATGCTGACGGATTCCGAGATTGATTGCATCTAATCTTAAACATGCACACAGTGCAGTATTTATTTTCAAATAATGGCACAACACACACACACACACACAACAGGATATTAAGATTACCGTGTGCACCACCTCGTGTCAATGCTCTGATGAGATCTCACGAGGAAGCAAGTGCAAACAAACATGAAGAAATCACCGCTGGCGACATGAAAGTCACAAGTTGACTAGTTTTTTTCTTCCACCTTCAGCTGCACCTGCACGGACACGAGTACACACACACACACAGATTTACATCATAATTAAGGTGACCCTGATGATTAAAGACTCTTGCCATCTTGACTTCTCACTCAGAAGACTAATGTGAAAAGACTAATGAACAGCTTAATAATAAGATAAGCATTAAAGGTAGAGCAATAAATGGTAGGGTTTTTTTCATTTTAACTTGACCGTGACATTCCGTGAACTCTTTTATTATGAGCTTCACAGTTGCATGTGCCTCACTATTCTACCGAGACATCAGCCGTATCAACACGATCTCCCTACCCACCACCTTCTCTTCTCTCCGCTGCTGCGTCTTATACTTGAATCTCCCTACTTCATTACGATCTCTTTTATTAAATGTTACAATATTACTTCTTTCCTGGGCTTGGTAATCTGGGGCAAATCTCATTACCAAGCTACCGTTCCCGCTCTCACACACAGATTGGGCCTGGAGCACAGTCCCAGGCTTTGACTGCGAAATGAGCTGCTGCCTCAGTGAATTAAGAGCTCGACTGACACAGATTGCACTGTAACAAATGAGAGTGAAATGTGTGGAGCTAATTTTCATGTCCTTTTTTTTACGTCAGTCAACCTGTGGAACTGTTGAATGACACTTTTTTAAATTTAATAACACAATTACTGCACAGGATACAGTTGTGAGAGCAAAGTTTGTAAAGACTGGTCAGACCCCGACCCGACCAGACCTGGTATTAACATCCATCCAGAGTGAGCCAATCACGTTGAAATTGCACTAAGCACAGGTGTGATCATTCCTAATCTGTCCCAGTCCGATCAAAAATACATTTGGAGCAGGTATGTGGACGCATGAGGAAAGGTTACTGGTGCAACAACAACTAACTACATCGAACGCAACAGACAACAGGAGGACATCCAACAGCTCGTTTTTTTTCTGCTCGATTTGGCGCTGTTTGTCTCAACAAGCCGTCAGGCTTTTTATGAGAAGAGACTATGAGAGTTGAAGAAACGCTAGTCAAAAGGAAGTGATGCTTTTCTGTCGCCCCAATCAGCTGACTGTCGTGGGTCTAGCTCCACCTGTACTGTATCGGAAAATGGAACGGTTGGGTTGGTTATTTTTGGTATATTCCTCATGGAAACGCAAAAAAAAAGGACCATACACGTCATTAGAGTCCGCCTCCTCAGCTGACCTCACAGACACACCCGTACAGTCAGACTGGCTGAAAACATAATTTTTTTGTCTCGCTAAAAAACATGACGGCAGTGAGAATTTGAATAAAGAGCCAGGAGAACCATATCCAATCTCATGTGTCCACAGAAGATGCATCCTGGATGCTTCTTAATTCCAGAACTGAACAGCCGTCCTTAGCGCGATCGGATCGGATCAGACAGCAGATGTTAATGCCAGATCTGAACAAGGGTTCAATGACCTCTTTCCTGGAGGGATGGGATCTCTGAGCTGTTAGGACGGGACAATGGACTAGAGTTACAAAGGTATAGGTCCATTAATCCTGAACACTGTTGCTGAGGTTGTGAATCTAAAACGAGCACTGGAGTAGAACATGGCAGGATTTGTGAGAGTCAAAGACAAGCAGGCAATGTGAGATGAATGTAGTCGGACTGAATGTTCCATTAGCAGCCGGGTTCACACTCTTTCTCTGGAGGAGGATCTCTGTATTTCCGATCTATAGTCCTATGTGACGTCTGGAGGTGAATATGAATTATTGTGATATAAACATTGATCCCTGAAAAGTAGGGCTTCCTGATTAAATACATTTGTGTTTCATCTTCACACTATGAGGAAATATGGTCCACCCTAAAGATGAAATATTAAAAACCATGACTGTAATAAATATGAATTATGAATATGGTTTTCAGGCAGAGTGTTGAGGGATTAAGTGAGGACACGAAGCAGCACAGAGGAGTAAATGGTTTTGGTCCCGCCCTGGTCCACCCCTCCATGCAGGAGACATTTGTTTTTGTCCTCATGGGATGTCAGTGGGGCCACATCAATCACAGCGAAATGTCAAGTGCGTCACCGAGACACTGTTCATCTAATTTGCTTCGTTTGTTTGTTTGGAAAATTCAATGGCAGCGTGCAGCCCATCTTGGCCCGAGACTATGTGGAGACAGATGGAAAGTCTGCTGACTGCTGATTATAGATCCTCATTTTACCAAGATAAACATTTACAAAGACAAGGAACATTAAATAAACACATCTGTCACGTTCAAGCGGCCGTGGCTCAGGATGCGGAGTGAGTCGTCCAACAGTCGGAAGGTGGTTTGACAAAAAGCTACACAGCATGTTGAGGAATTTTCATCACTGCCAATAACTGTTCATATTAAACACTTATTAAACAAAATAAATTGGCAAGTAAGATATAAATGTAGATAATTATGTATCCGTATGCAAGACAAAGATAAAGGCGGATCTCAGAGGCAGCATGGACCAATCAAATCACACAAAGCCCCACGAGAGGTATCGATGCTCTGTGCTGGGCACTGTCGCTGCCAAACTATAAATATGTCAGATCTTGATGCATAAACCTTTTTTTTTATTCTAAATTACTAATTTCTCTGCTCAAATGATATTAAAACTGCATTCCAGCATGTTTTCTCCAAAGACATATAAATACATGGACAACTCATGATCACAAGTATGTACTGCTCTGTCTTTCAACTACTCAACTACTAGGTAGGCAGCAGTGTTGTTTGTGACAACCATCTTAGATTTAGTCTTAGTCTTAGTTTTTTGGACGAAAATGTTTATTAGTTTTAGTCACATTTTAGTCACTTCTCTATGTGATAGTTTAAGTCCAGTTTTAGTCGACGAAAACTCAAAAGGGTTTTAGTCGACGAAAACTCAAAAAGGATTTAGTCTAGTTTTAGTCAAAAAAGAAGTATAGTCTCATAACAAATTTATTTAGGTCAATAAGTATTTGAGATTGTTGTTAGGAAGTGTCACACATAAGTTGTGAAAATAGCAGCAGACAACACATTGTGAATTTGCAGATTGGCTATTATAACACACAAAGAGATGACCACACCGTCACTGAATGTAAACATGGCTAAACATGCTGCTAAAGAAACACACACATGAATTGACGTTAGCGTAACAAAAGCTAACTTAAGCCACTACTACTAACTACTACGTCCAGTTATTGTCATGTCCTGCTTTCTTTCTGCCGCTAAATAATCCATCTGTTTGTTGTTTGCTAACACGTTAGCATAAAGATCGCTAGCTTAAAATGCTAACGAGTCCACTTACATAAGTGTTGGCCTCTGTCTTGTTAAGAACTACAGCCACAGTTCAGTCCCTCTGTGCCGGCAGATAAATTATTTAAACGATTAGGTTTACATTTATTTAAAAATGTAAATTATTTTCAGTTATTTGTTGAAATAATTCAGGTACATAGTCAAGTGTTTCCCTGTCCAGAACTTCTTCTCTGTTTTCATATGTTTATTTTCATGTATCTCTACTGCAGATCCTAACCTTTTCTGCTCTGGTTAAGGCATTTTTGAGAGGAAAAAAGGCATTTACAGTTCAGAAAGTTTGACAAACTCCACACCGAACGAAACATACTGCACGCCGCAAATGAACATTTGAACTGCAAATATACAGAATGAACATTGTTGTCACTGGATCTCTCACATTATGGTCATTTTATGACTTATTACAATACATTTCTTGCATAATCATATCGCCATTGCAATATTCAACAACATCTGCATACTGCATGTTTTGCCTGATATTGTGTAGCTCTAGTTTTATGTCTTGAATACATATAATGTCCTTGATGCAAGACACTGCACCCCAAATTCAAGAGCTGAGGGACTGGGGGCTGTGATGCCTGCAGCGCTGTACAACTTATTAATGTGCTCGTAAAATATTATTGGCCTCATGTCCTTAGACATTGTCCATGCTAACAAAGACACAAAGTACAAAGTCTGAAAACGGCAAACCTGGTTCTGTCTAAACTGAAGGTTTAAAGAAAGCTCTGCAGATCCATGTAGATCATATCAGTCCAGTTCTGACATCAAATAATTGACGTAAAAACACTGCTATTGGTTTATAAAGCACTGAAAGGCTTCGGGGCCAAAATACCAAATACCATTTCTGATCTGCTGCACAGATCTGTTTCTTTCTACATGCCATTTATTATGAGGTGTTATTTTTAATGTAAAGCACCTTGAAACGCCTCGCATACATTTGCCTCGTCTGGATTTAAAAAAAAATTTGGATCATCTCATCCAAATTTAGTCAAGGTTGCATTCAGATGTAGCATAGATGGAAAACTTTGAATAATAATCACATTCTAGCATTTCACCTACTGATAAAGTAAAACCAATATCATCATGTGAATTCCACATTAGGGGCGGCTTCAAAATATCTATTTGGTGATATATATCGTCGTCCTTCCTCGTGCTATGACAATCGATAAGCCAGGGCAAATATTATGGATTTTTTTAATTCAAAAATTACCATTTAAAGCATCTATTTTCTTCACTTAGAAAAGATATTGTTATGTATTGCTATACAATGGTCTTACAACATCCTGCTTATCACAGAATCATGGTGTCATGATATTATTGGTATCGTGGACCATGTAGTATCCTGTGATTGTCACCCCTAATTCAAATTCATTGAGGCAAAGCAAAGGAAAATATGGAAATTAGAAAAGACATTAGCTACGGGGCATTCGCACCATGAAAATAATCTGTGAAACTTGTACACTGACGCAAGCTAAAACAGCTTTAATGCTACGACACCATTCATAATTATCACACTTTAGTAAAGGTGAGAAGTGAAGATGGAAAATCAAGTCTGGTCTCAAGCTAAGCAGAACGTGATCACATCATATTTTTCCACCCTTATAAACAGTGAGCTCTCTCTGTCTTTGTAAAATGTGCATCCTGACTTCAGACAGTCTGTTTTGACACTGATTTAAAATTTGAAATTTACTCCCCAAGTTCAAGTGGAATTCAGTATTTTGGATAGAATGTGACAGCCCTACTACAACAGTCTTCAGTTCACCGAGTTTTGTACAGTGGATACAGCTGAATTACTTTGCTTTACATATCATAACATGACGTCACTAGTAGGATCATGTAGCACCACCGATCTGTCAGAAACATGACAACTGCTGTCCAGTACCAGGTTGGAAACCCCTGCGCCAGTGGATAAGAACAGACTGAAACAGGTAGTTCACCCACAGCAAAGCAGAGAGAGAGAGAGAGCATCAGACGTATACAGTCCCCTGCTCGGCTCTGCTGTTTGTATAAAGCCATTCATCGCCTTATTAGGATCAGTGCTGAGGCTGAAGGGAAGCTACAGGAACTCTGTGTGTTACTGGTGTCAGTGTCAGAGGATTTGTAAAGAGGCTGAAGAAGGAGGTCAGTATTTGTTTAGGTATAGACAGGCACGGGCAGAGTGAGGCACAAAAGCCTATGTCAATAGTGCTCAACAACCCTTTGCACTCGTCTTTCAAAGCAACACAATTTAGGATCTTGACCTTCAAATAATGAGATGAGATGAACTGCTGTAACAGGCTGCCACTCAGGAGGCGCCACCTTACAAAATAAAGTCTCAAAGATCGTTTTTGATAGTACATCAACTTACAACAGGATGAGTGGCACCTCTTTCCAAGCCTGAGCAGGTTTGCATCAGCTGCATTGGCACAATGGAACTTAAGATTTCCAGTCAGCACCATGATGATACAGAAGGGTATTGCATTCACTTGAAAAAAAAGAACTCCTGTTTTTCTGAGTATTTAATTTTCGGTTTGTATAATTTTTTTTCTGTTTTTCTTACTAATATTTGTTCAGTTTTTCGGAGTAAATTTTTTTCTGTTTTTCGGAGTAATTAATTGTTTTTTGGTTTTTTTCGAAGTAATTAATTTTTTGGTCTGTTTTTCGGAGTAATACATTTTTTGGTCAGTTTTTCGGAGTAATGTATTACCTCCACCAAGGAGATTGTGTTTTCGAGTTTGTCTGTCTGTTTGTTTGTCTGTCTGTCTGTTAGTTAGCAACATAACTCGAAAAGTCACGGACGAATTTGGATGACATTACAACACTCACTATAATGAGAAAAACATTACTGTGAAAAATGGGGGGGGGGGATTTGCACGAAAAACAGAAGAAAAAAATACTCAGAAAAACAGATAAATATTATTCAGAAAATCTGGAAAAAAATTAGACGGAAAAAACTAGAAAAAAAAATATTCAAAAAAACAAACACACAGGTGTTGTTGTTTTTTCGAGTAAATGCAATACGGTTCCGTATGATGACACAAAAATAACAAGAACATTCTACTTTAAGGCAAAACATTAATGATTTATCGATTATCAATCAGTTGTTTTTTTATAATTAAAAGCAGTTTTCCTTCAATGTGAATATTTTCTGCTTTCTTTGCTCCATATAACAAAGAAATTATTAAAACTGAAAAATGTTGTTGTTTTTTGTGTTTGTGGACAAAACAAGATATTCAAGATCATCGCTGTTGGTTTTTCGCACATTAGAAGTACTGCTTCATAGTTTAGCCGGTATCATTGGCTAGTCAACAAATGCATGTGTTCCTGCAGCATTTGACAACGGACAGAGCGCAAATCCTACAATGTGTTACTTAAAAAAAATATTATTTGGAGCAGAATCAGCCTCTTGCCACTAATCTAAACAACAGAGTGTTGTTTGCTGAATGGCAGCTAAAAGCCAACGCTGAGCATCTTAATTTGTGGACTGGAGTGTTTGGCAGCGCTGAGTGCTGTCGGAGTAAAAGTGTCTGGTGAGATTGCAGCATGAAAACCACTAGGAGAGGGACATCAATCATGGCATGAATTATAAAAGAGCCTCGCATTATCACTGCCAACATAAAACCAAAACAAAAAACGGAGGAAAAAAATAATCAATGCTTGACAGACAAGCTACGCATGTACCGATCATGCGTAGCTTGTCTGTCAAGCATTGATTATTTTTGCGGAGTGAAATGTTATGGTTGACAGCAAAGAAGAGAGCTCTGAAAGCAGAGAGACAATTAGAGAAATGCCCGAAGGTTAAAAGCAAAGCAATTGAATATCACAGAGGGAGCGACCGATGCTAAAAAGAATGAGCTGTTTCTGTTACTGAGGAGTGGCCTCGCTGCTTCTTAGAGTGCATGTGGAGAGAGTGAAAGTGAGTGTTGAGTGGTACGTGACGCCATAACTGCGCTCACGCATGAGCGACAATCATCAAACACACAGACAGTTTCAGTCTGGAGTAAACCATTCCAAAATATAACTGTACTGCCGTGCAACTGCACAGAGAGAGATAAGTATTTTTAGGATTTTATCAGTGCACTGATACTGATACTGCCTTTTTATCAATATTATTGTTACTCGTCTACAATTTGGTGCTGAGGACGCCTGAACAGAAAGGTGTGGTGGAGCAGTGTGAGGAAGAGTGACACTTTCCAGCTGACTGCTGTGGCTACTATTTGACTGATGTTCTTTTCCAAAGCATGTCACAGACATGTTCATTAGGACACCAGGGAACTAGTTTAACTTGGAGAAATAGGGTATAATATGACCCCTTTAAAATTAAACAACATCTAGAGTGAGCAGCTACTATACAAAGGAGACAATAGGCTTTGCTTTGAGCTTTGCTAAAACAGTGAAACATGCTGCGATGCCTCACGTTTACAGAGAGCTGCAGATGTAAGTGTTACGTCAGGTTCTCACTCATTGCCTGCTGCTTTATCCTCCACATGAGGGTCGCAGGGGGCTGGAGCCCAACCCAGCTGACAGGGAGCCAAAGGCGGGGTACACCCTGGACTAGTGATGGGACAATGTAGGATATTATCGCTCATCATGATAAACAGCACTTACAAGAAGTTCATTTTGGTGAATGTCTTTTTTATTATAGTGATAATCGTTAACGGAGATAAACATGAATATTTCAAGTGAGTGACTGGTATCAGTTTGATAACCATCAACAAGGCAATGAGTTGTTTTATCCTTGCTGCAACTTCAAAGAGACCTGCTGCATATGAGAGCATCTGCTGTGATTCTAAATCAACAGCCTTATTAATGAGGTGAGAGGACACGTATTGGCAGTGAGAGGAATGAGGCCGTGAGAGGAACAACAGGACATGCGGCTGATTCAGCAATGACGAACATCCAGCGAGAGGTTACAATTCAATGGGGACAAAAAGGAAGGAACGACATCTTACGAAAGTTAAGAGCACCACACGGTAAATTTACATATGTTTGCACGCCCTTTCAGTTGCACTGGCCATGTATTTCGATATACTGAATATGGTTGCATGAATATCAAGAAACGACTGCACACCTGGATAATTGAGATTCAACTCCTACATGAACAGAATTAGTGAGCAAGAGCAGTAAATAAAGGAGGACTTGAACTAAGTTAATCAGTAACAACAAGATAAATAAGAAAAACACGTCTTTTTCATAGTTTCAATCTTAAACCTAAACGTACCATTATATTATCACGTATTACCCTAACCCTAACCCGCGACCAGACCATTAGCAGAACTAATTGCTTAATAAAACAATGATGCTCTCTCTTGCAGAAGCTGCTCATGTGTTAATACCAAAAAAAAAAAAACTAATACACTTTGAAGTATGCACTGGAGAGAAGAGGAATGGAGGTCAGTAGAATACAGAATACCTGTGTGTGAATGGCAGTGAGAGAGTTGAAGATGCGGAAAATGGATGAGTTTAAATATCTGGGGTCAGCCTTTCAAAGCAACGGACAGAGCACAAGAAAGATGAAGACGTGTCTGCCGGCAGGGTGGAGTGGGTGGAGACCAGTGTCAGGGCTGATGTGTGACAGAAGCATAAGTGAAAGGGAAGGTCTGAAAGTGAGACCTGCAATTATGATGTACAGTATGGCACTGCCTAAAAGACAGAAGGCGGAGCTGGAGGTTGGAGTGACCAGGACGGACAGGATTATAAATTAGCATATACGGTTTGGAAATAAAGTAAGAGAGTCAAGGTTGACGTGCAGAGGAGGGATCGTGACTATATTGGATGAATGATGTTGAAGATGGAGCTGTAGGGGAAGGAGGAAAAGAGGAAGACCATAGAGAAGGTTCATGGATGTAGTCTAGGAGGACATAAAGGATTGGACAAGGTGGAGACAGATGATCCACCGTGGCAACCCTGAAAGGGAGAAGCCAAAAGAGGAAGATTCCTGCTGAAATCCGGATTCATGCATTCATTACTTTCAAGATCAACTACTACAACAAAAGCATCCTCAACAGTTCAATAAACTTCAACATAATGTCCAGAACTCTGCTGCTCACACCTACTCACTCACTCACTCCCACTCCAGGGACCACATCAGCCCCATCGTCCAGAACCTGCACTGGCTTCTGGAGGACAGGGCATCCAGTTCAAAATCGTCCTACTCGACATGACATTCAAAGCACTCTATAAGCAAGCCACCCTCTTACCTCACAGAACTTCTCCACCCCTGCACACCATCCTTCTGGAACTCACTAGCCTAACCCATCTGTGACTGTTCTGTACAGTGCAATCTCTGTTGGTATAAAACTTAACCGCACAGCGCGTACAGTCCAAATAAATGACAAACTCAAATGAGAGTTATTACTAGTTGTGCATAATCCAATCCTTAACTGCAATTAATAAACTGACTGTTTATTTTAAGTTATATTGAGAGTAGATTTTTTTTACAAGTGAGAGAAGACACTTGTTAGCAGCATCATATATACAACTGGACAGCAACGTTTTCATGAATCAGTTATCAGCAATTACTTCTAATAACAGATAAGGAAGGGCTCACCATTTACATACGTGTACGTGTATACAGGCAGAGCTTCTCAATGCTCATCGACCACTAAAATCACTAAAAAACAAAACATACCATTCACTCATCAACTCACACGCCCCCACACACACTCACAGTAAAACACTGACGGGCAATTTGAGGTTCGAGATCTTGCTCAAGGACACTACAGCATATGTAGGAGTTAAGATGGAACCGTCAGCACCCGTATTCGTGGTCAAACTCATAACTACAACAAAAGCTCTCTGTTTGACAACTCGCACTCAATTTTTTATTTTTTTTTAACTCTAACACATAAAAAAAAATTCCCCAAAAGTACACTTTTTTTTTTACATTGTGTTTGTATAGTAACCAAACACTACCCGTGTTTTTACACGTGTTACTGTGGGTTGGCTCTTCTCAGTGGATGTGGACATGCACCGTGTTATTTCTCAGTTTCTCACACTGTCTGACTCAACTCTCCAGGCAGCTGCCAGTTCTCATCTGGCCCTGCAGCACACCTCAATAACCATACTCCAGCATGAAAAGCGCTTGCATAATCCCTCAGTCCCAGCTCATACCATGATGCAACCGTTCTTTAACTACCGACAGCAAAAGTCAACATGTTCAGCTTCAGACTCTCTGGCTCCATTTTATTCTCCGCATAAATGGAAGGCGAGTCCTTCGTACAGTAGCAAAACACACAGAAAATATTAAGTCTGAAACCACATGTGGAAGATCTGACATTTTTATTCTTGTTGTCATGGAGATATGATAGGTGAATAAGTGTGCAGTTTGTATACAAATGGAAGCCAATTGTCTGCCACACAGTCCAATTTGTGTCTGTGGGAAATGTATTCCTTACAGGGACCGGCAGCGAATCCCGTTATGTAGTTTTTCAATTGAAAGGCAGAGACCTGTTTTAAGGCAAGGTTAAGGTTAAGGTTAGAATAAAAGTTAGTTTTCATTATTTAAATCTCTTGGGGAAATGACTGTAAGGCACGGGCCAGACTGCGTAGGAGAAGGTTTGTTTTACAATTAGGCAGAAATGTTGAAAGATGAGAGCAGCCACACTGTCAGCTCAGCCAAGTGACAAACTCTGCTCTGACAAGAGAATAGAGCACTCATCATCCCATTTTCCTCTGTACACCAGACAGTGGAACTGACCTTTCAGCAGAGTTTGAACCTCACAAACACAACACTTTCTGTACCTGTTTCAAAGTGAAATCACTCGTGAAATATCTACAGGACTGACACATGCACGGTTTCATGCTGACGAGTCCTGACAATCCAGTTGAGTATAACGATGTGTGTGTACTTGTATTTGTTACCATTTTATGACCTTTTCTGTCATAAACACCGACCTTGTCAGGACCAGTAGTCATCCTGAAGACCAAAACCTCGTTACTGAGGAACTGGTTAAGTTTAGAGCAAAGATTTGAATCGTGGTTAGGTTCGGGTTAAGCATCTGTTAATGAAGTTAAAGGGGACATATTATGCAAAATCAACTTTT
The DNA here is from genome assembly GCF_963457635.1 of Microchirus variegatus. Classification (NCBI taxonomy): domain Eukaryota; kingdom Metazoa; phylum Chordata; class Actinopteri; order Pleuronectiformes; family Soleidae; genus Microchirus; species Microchirus variegatus. The sequence continues at coordinate 18,259,230 of NC_139808.1, forward strand.
TAATAATTTTAATAATTATATTTGGAACTCTAGAGGCCCTATGTGTAGGCAAAGTGTGAAAAAAGATGACTCACTCATGTTTTTGTGGTCCGCCTCAGTCTAAGTACAGGAGATAAAACACACAATGTTGACTTCTGCACTCATTGCTACATCACAATGACACATTCCTGAAAATGTTGTCTTGGGGAGCTCCGCTTTGTCCCTTAAAAAACGCGAGAGTGCAGGCGAGGGCAATAGTATCTGGAAGAGCAAAAGTCTGCAAAGTGTTCTATTCTTGGCTGCACAGTGCAGCACAGAGTTCTACACAAACTTCCAGCCTCAGAAGATTTACGTGTCCAGTGGATACATTTTATATATGACGACAATGTGCCGGCTGGAGTAGGCAAATGATGGCTTTTCCAAATGCTGTTGGAGCCTCAGTGACGCTGACGTAGTTTCCTGTGTCTCATTTGCATTTAAAGAGACAGGCAGTCAAAACCGATTGATTGAACTGCTGTGGTGCTTCATCCTTACGGTATTTTGACCAAAGCATGTCACAGACATGTTCATTAGGACACCAGGGAACTAGGTTAACTGGTAGAAATAAGGAATAATATGTCTACTTTAAGTAAATTTTTAAGCAGTGTCCAAAGAGGAATTGCGGTACAAACTGTGTGTGTGTGTGTGTGTGTGTGTGTGTGTGTGTACATTGCAAGGACAATAAGCTACAGTACAGTTCAAAGCCAAGCATGAGCCACGCAGTAAACAAATAAGGCTTGTGTCACGTGCAAACACAGATTATACCTGGGAACTGAAAAACACACACACACACACCTAGTGTGAGTGAACAATATGTGAACTAGTGACTGCAGCTGTGTCTAGATCTGCCAACCTGTTCAACCAGTTTAGAAGCCACATGATGGGCCCAAAGGGACTGGGAGTAGTTTGTGTCTAGTCTTGCACTTCTCCAAAGACAACAGCAAACCAAATTTTTCAAGTTTTCATATAGCAGTTTGAAACAACACAATTGCCAAAATGCAAACACTGCAAATTCAATTGTTTTACTCAAAACAATTTCATATCACGATATCAAACATCAAAATAGTTCAGCCAAACCAACAAGTACACTAGTTCACCATCCACCAGCAGACAACATCCTCCTGCTTCATAATCATCTTTCCGTCTAATTAACAATGAAATATAATGTTGAGATCAAGAGTAGCCACATTCCTACTGAATATCTCATTAACCACACAGCAGCACACAGTTACCATGGGAGCATCATCCTGAAAATTCACTTTGTCTCGACACGTTGTAAAAATAATCTCGTACACATCAACTGAGGAATTTACTCTGCAACAGTACTAGTGTGATTGTGAATTTTCGGTCTTCTCTATTCTCTGCTGTTTGGCTCTCGCTTTATGTAATTGTAGATAATTTGCAGCAAAACTGACCTTTTATAGGTCAGTTTTTATATTTGTTGCTTAATTCACCAGCCTTTTACAATCAGCACACTTTCATGCACAGTTAATTCAAGCTGCAGTTGTCCCTTGACTACACCAATGAATTTGTCCTTGGCCCAGTGTAGAAGAACTGACGAATAATCCATTTATTGAGTGAAGTGTGTCTGACTCATCAACTTTGCTGCATTAAAATATCAACAAAACAAAAAAAATATTAAATGTTTCGAATAAAAAATGTGTGTATTTGTTCCTAATGGATCAAGACTACTCTCCCCATAAGGCTCAAATGCATAGAAGAAACAAAATGAGTCAACATTTCCCATGATTCCACACTGCATCCTGATGTCATCTAACTAGGGCTTTTGTTATTTTTATTTTTACTAGGGCTGTCAACTGACTGACTGGCTGAACTGTTTGTTTTGAACCTTCAGGGCTTCTTAAACAAGGTAATGACGCAGATACACACTAAAAAACAGCGTTAATTGGAACTTCCGGTCTAGGTCCGCTTTAAGTCAACCAAACACAATAATTAGATTTCTTTCTAACGTCACGTAGCTGTACTGAATGTGAGAGATTCAGCCAGTTACATTTTGTAATCCACGGGAAAATAAACACAGATTAACAATGGGATTAGCCTTCCTCTGCAACTGTTGAATACAGAGGCTCTAATTAGTGGCTGCTATGAGCAAAGTGGCCAAAGGAAAACAATAGCGGTTGGATTGGGTTTTTGGAAATAAGGGTGAAATAGCTGAAGAAAAGCATTTCCACAAATGAAGATGGAATAAACCGGCCGGAAGGTAATGTTCTCTTTCTCTCCCGTCATCAGCCAACTTTGGTGGAAAAATCGATTCTCTTTTACTATGGGGAGAGCACCAAAAACATTATGGCTGCCATTGCTCTAGACAACAGCATAATGAGTCTCATCTTTGAGAAGCGAGGGATTTGTTTAGAGAAGACTGAAACCAAAGGGGGGTGAGGAAGACAAGTGCAAGAATGCAAAGGAGGGGGAAAATGAGAGAAGATGCTGACTCACTGTTAAGAGGCTGAGGCAGACTGAGCTGCCTCTGCTCATGGCAAAGCTTTTTGTCTCCCCTTTGGAAGGACAAAGTGCTGCTTCCCATCAACTGTGAAGAGCTACAATATACGATTGAAGATGGGAAACAGAGTGGTGAAAGAAAACTGTCTCATGGGATTGAATGGCTTCTTCTCTCCCCTCACACCCGAGTGCAGACAGAACGATGCAATCCGAGGATGACAACAAACAACCCAGAGCTGTGTGAGTAAAAACAACAAATCTAGAAATAAAGCTCCAATAAGACACATGGTAACAAACAGTAAGGGGGATATGGACCAAATGACTGTGGAAGCAACTGCCGGACACACTATTAAAGCTCAGGCAACGAAGCAATATGATGTTCAAGTCAGCAGCGTAACAAGATTTGGACAGGACTGCAGTGGCTGCAGCATCCTGATGAAGCTTAATTCAATTCTTACAAAAACGAGAACTGTGGTTGCACTGAGCTGCTGTAATGTTGCATTTTCCTGTTTTGCTTATTTAAAACAAAGCTTTAAGAGAAAAAAAAAAACATACAGGAGAATGAGACTAGGTGCTTGTTTACTGGGTAAACAAACACAAAGCTGCAGAGCACTGAGCCACCACAGTGCTGCCATCACAGCAACATCAGCCAGCGATCGATAACACAGTGGTGCTCGTCTGTTATCAGGTATCAGGTATGAGTCAGAGGGAGCGTAAACTATCTTTGCGTTGCTGATGGAAAGTTGTGAAAAATTCCTCTGTCAAAGACGTTTACATTCATGTAACAAAGGTAACGAGTTAATTTATGTCCCAGGAAAATCCTCTTACTATTATACTTCTTACATTCACCACTTACGTTTTAGACTTCTTCCATGGACAGATTTCTTCCAAGGATTTAAGTCGTGGTTTGAAAAGATAATACAGAATATTTTCAAATGTGGTTATACGAGGTACTGACAGCACTGTAGACAACCCCCCTGTGCCAAGAGCCAAGATGAAACACAGACCCTCACACTCACTGAAAACTTGGTTTCACAAGGAAACACAGATTTCACGAACTTAAAAGACTCACCCAATAAAATATATGCTTGTTCAAGTCTATGATATTTAATATGCTACAGGGAAAATATCTGTATTTCAAATGCGAGTTTGAAACTACACACACACACACACACAATATACAGTGATTTGCACTTCTATGCGAATGAGAATCTTCACTGAAAAACTGCAAGTGCAAATACAATCAGTGATGTCAATTAATCAATGCGTAATTTAAGTGTCAATGCCTCATATTATGAAATATATTATAATACTATAATACTATTTGTTCTAAACTATTTAATATGTATTAATGTTATTCAAATTCAAATATTTCATGGGTCCTTAAGGGACATTAAGGCAGAGAGGGTCACATTCACAGGTGTGCAGACTCCAGTTGTTCAACTAAAACATGGACTGGAGTTTGGAACAGAAGCAGAGCCCACGGCAAGGAGAGATGGAATGAGTGAGGAAAAATAAACAAGGTATAATTAAAAAAAAATCTCTTGAGGTAATCGTTATGGTTGCAGCCCTCCGGGCAATTTACTGGACTGTACATATGGAATTACACTTCAGCCACCTAAAAACCAACCAAAATTCTCTCTCTTACGACAGAGCAGTCAATAAGAAGTGGATGAGTTCACTTACAAGTGCAGAGAATAATTGCCTCCAATGAGACAGCGAAGAGGAAGCCAGCTCAGTTTCAATAGAGGCCTCATACATGTTCATTTGAATTGCAAATGGTGGTCGGCAGCGCGCTGCGTTGTTAAATTCCCTTTAGCACCCTGGAGCATCGGAACTCACACACAAACACAAACACAAACATGTACACACTGTAGCAGAAAAGATGACGATGATGATGATGATGAAGCCATTCTTACATTAAATCAGTGTTAGGGATGCACGATATTGGACTTTTTTTTGCCGATATCTGATATGCCGATAACAAGTGATTCGGCTGATATCCTGCCAATTATGTCTTTCATCCCTTATCAACTATTTCTCTTTAACATTTATATTTTGCTGTGAGTTTTATATATGAAATTGTTTCGTCTCTGCAACTATTTGTGCTGCTATCTTGACCAGGACTCCTGGAAGAAGAGATCCTGGGACTGTCCTGGCTAAATAAAAGATAAATAAGTGTCTAAACTCTGCCGGATCACGAATCGATTATATGCAAGGAGCATCGATCACAACCTCCGCTAAATGCAATACAAGACAGCGCCTTAAACGTCTGGTAACTTGTTCCTAAGATGAACCTTGGACTTTGTAAGTTAAAGTTAGCAATTAAAACTTTCCATTTTCTCTTTTAGTCGTTGTTTTAGTCGTTAGCCCTGAGAGAAAATGAAAAAGGCAACAGCAGAGCACTGCTGCATCCCTCTGTGCACAGCCTCCACCAAATTATATAATTCATCACTTAAGACTGTCGGTAAGTTCTGCAGACACCGACTGTGGAACAGCGTCTTACTGGAAATAGTCAGGCTGGCTAACTGAAAACCAGGAAGTGACTGTGCATATTATAGCCCATTTATGTTGAAACACTGATGAGCACACAGAGAAGAAAGTGATGCTCCTGGTGAGATGAGGTAATGGCTGCCTGGCTGCGAGGAGGGGGAAGAAGCATCAGGTGATGCTCAGAGGGGCGGGAGGCCGACTGCCTGGCTGCCCGACACAGCAGACACAGGATTGTGTCATATGTTGATGGCACGGATGGTGCATAACAGCAGGTCTGCCCGCCAGCCGAGTTTGACGGTGTATGTGTGTGTTCTGGGGAAGAGAACGGCACACTTTCACAACAAGCCAAGGGTGAAGGCGAGAGCACTGCAGAGGAGCCGAGTCAATACGAGCACTTATAATATAACTAAACAAATATAATAAGAATTGTGATAAGAAAATATTCAATTCACAATAACACTTCATTGGATTTTGCTGGAAAGGATTTTGGAATTTTTTAGACATTTTTAAAGGCATAGTTCAGATTTTTCTAGCGTGGTTGCAGGAGGTGCTGACACATAAGCCATGTTTCAATCATCGTACAGTTCGGTTTGCTACAGTACAGTACGGTCTGGAACGATAAAGCCCTCGGCGAGGCTTGCGTTAAGACTGAGAAAAGTGTCTTTACTTGGTAGGTGAGGTGTTTGCTGTGCCTGAAGGTCATATCAGTGAGACGCGTAGCCTGACGTTGTACCTGTGCGCCAGAGACAACGGGTGAATTCCAATTCCTTGCTTAACCCTCAATCTCAAAAATGCGCTCTCCCTCTAGTGCAAGTGCTGTCCCGATTCTCAGAAAAATTAAGTTGAGGGGCAAGTTTAAGGGCTGTATTGCCCTCAATATTGCGATTTTCTGAGACCACCCTTGGGAGCAAGGGCTACCCAGAATGCATTGCGTGTTTTCACATAAGAAAGATGGCGCCGAAAGCAGCGAACCGAGTACGCTACAAATTAAGTATTTTCTTTGTTAATAGAGATATAAAAATTACGAAAACCATTGTATTATCTTAGTTTAGGCCCATATTATGGATTACTGACGTCATTGTTGCGTAACATGTATTTTTATTTTACGATCTTTTGTCAATAGCCGGCGTGCACACGCGATCGTTTGCTATGGTTTACTTTTCAATGAGCCGTGGTGTGTGGTAACTGTCAGCTGAATATGTCCGTGGTTGTGGTATTTGTATGAGTATCATCTTATAACTAACTGACAACCTAATAACTTGACTGGCAAACGGATCGTAATAAATAATTGTGACGTAAATGTGTTCCTCTTCTTCTTTTTTGGAGTTAACAGAATGGACGCAGCTTTCGCATTATTCTGCCCCCCACAGTCTGAAGACGTATCTGCATTTAAGGGGTGTCCCATTTCTAAGTGACAAAATAACCCCCAACACTTGGTTTTGAGGGCCAGTTAAGATAAGGGTTGAGCTTGAGGGTTAAGATTGAGGGTTAAGATAGGAATTGGAATTGGCCCAACATATCGTATGCAACACAACAGACAATATCCAGCAGCAAATGTTTTTTTCTGCTAGGATTGTGGCTGTTTGTCTTAACAAGATGTCAATCTTTGTATGAGAATAGACTGCAGGCTATGAAACACCATTTGTAAGGGAGTGATGCTTTCTGCTCCACCCATACTCTTTTGTACCATTACTCTGGTACCTCAAGGGAAGGATACAAAAAATGTAACTGTTGGGGCTGGTTATTTTGGTACTATTCCTAATCGAAACGCAAAACAATAAGTATGGTACCGAACCAAACACACGGCTATAGTCAAAGCTGGTTGTGCTGTGTTCACTCCCTGCATCTGGAACCAGCTGAAGATACAGATGCTCCCCCTCACTGAACACATGGCTGTCAGTGGGGACACAATTGGGGAAAAAAACAAAAACATTTTTCAGCAAAACACTCAACCAATTAAAGCTCAAGTCTACAACAGCTTCATATCACCATGACACAGCATTTTCTGTCTCGAACAATTACTCCCCAAACCAAAAGTCCATAAAAAAACAGCCATTTCACATTATGGCACACAGCAGACCAGCAGCTCGTGTGTCCCCATGAGCTAAAAATGGTGATTTTCTCTAAAGACTATGATACAGGCACAGAATTCATAGGCTAAAATCTGTATTTTTCCCCTGTCTCCCTGTGTGGCAACCACACTTCAGCAAGTGTCACTTGCAGAAATGAAATACATTTGGTACACACAGCACAAACACACAGAACATCATCCTGAAGTCAACTGTTGCATTGCTGAAACATTCCTCCTCAGTACTGTATGCAATACCAATGGACTTTTTTTTGGGGGGGGGGGGGGGCAAAGGTGAAGTTATTTCCACACACAGACCTGTCTGAGCACGCAGGTGAAAAAAAAACAAAAAAACAAGCAAAGTACTGCTTCCCTTCTGCAGCCGAATATCTCACACACACATTTTCTACACTTCACTGTCAGGCTGAGTCACCACTGACTGACTGTGAGTCCAACACAAACAGGAAACAAGAAATAAATCAACTCAAGTTTTCCTTTAAACGCAAAACTCAAAGACACGTTGAGTGGGAGAGGTGCTGATGTGATGAGAGGGTGTGACATGGCAACATTGGGCGAGTGTGTATGTCAGTGTGGTCATTGCATAATTACAGTGATGGGTGTGTGTGTGTGTGTGTGTGTGTGTGTGTGTGTGGGGAGTAGAGTGACTAAGCCAATAGTAGATCCAGTTTGCCATGGCAGCCTGACACTGAAACAAAAACACAGCAGGCAGCAGCAGCAGCATGATCTCTCAAGTCAAGCAATAACTTTTGAAGGAGAAGCAAGTGAGGAATCTAAAATGAAAGTCAAGGTCCACACACACACTGCTGTTCGTGTGACAACATCACATGGCTCCAGTTTTAGCGCCAGGCTGCAGCTTTGCTCCCTCTGCAGCTGTGTTGTCAAAAACACTGACTGGAGAACCACAATAACCACACAACTTGCCTCAGCTTCACTCCCAAAATAATAATAGTATTCATCCTCCAGCGTTGGTAGGGTCAACAAAATGGTCAAAGTCCGCGTTATAAAATGATGGTGTCATGAACAGCTGCAGTTTAAATGCGCGCGCGTGTGTGTGTATGCGTGTGTGAGTGTGTGTGTGTGTGTGTGTGTGTTTCGCAGCAGCAGCAGCTCAAACGCACAAAGAGAATAATGTAACAAACAAAAAAAACGTCGCAAGGCACAATATGCGTTAAAAGCCTCGGTCACATAAAAGCCAACACAATATGCAACACAACACGGCTGTGCTTATAGTCCGACACGAGGAAAGTGACAGTGGAGGAAAAAACATGGATATATCAACATACCCTCCTTTCAGACGGGCATCCAAGGGGAGAACCGGCGCGCACCGGGGAGGGAAGGTTAGTCCAGCTCCTGCCGCCGCTCCGTGTTTATTCCCCCGGTTTAAGGGAAAAGGGAGTGTGTCTGTGTTTAACCCGCGGAAGAAAAAAAACCTAATGAGAAAAGGAGGAGGAGGAGGAGGAGGAGGAGGAGGAGAGAAAGAGGGAGGGACGCTGTCACATGCAGGGAGGCAGGAGGGAGACGCTCATACTGTCCGTGTTTGGAATGAATGCGTAAATGACGTGCGGAATACAAACAAGCTTGACTTAATCCAACAACAACAAAAAAAAAACACGTCAACAAGTTCTCCAGCCTGAATAAACACGATAACAAAGCGTCAGTGTTTTCTATTCATGCACATCGGGGATTTTTTTTTATTTTATTTTTTTAAGATAATACTTTTAAAAGCAGTTTCCGCTCCTCTATTTCCTTCTTTTTTTTAATGGAATACTTAAAGAGCGCTGGCTCAGCTACATCAGAGAGAGAGAGAGAGAGAGAGAGGGGGGGACTGCTGCTTATTTCCTCCTGTGTCGTCAGGATGGCGCACAAACCCTGTGATTTCATCACTTGGGTCACTGTTTAACAAACGCACAGCCTGTAAACCCCCACACCTGAGCCCACACTGCACTGACATGATAGGATTTATTGGAAGGGTGAGCCTCGCGCTGCTGCTGCTGAAAACACAAATGACTGCAACTGGAAAACCAGTAATATCACTTCTCCATTGTGTGTTGCCATATTGACCAGGTATAGCCTTTTATTTTGAAAGGCAAGTGTGAGTTTGATATAATTAATCACTGATTAGAGGTCTCTGGTGTTGATTGTATTAAACACCTTTGTAAAGCCTCTATACGGAACACACAAGGTCATCACCATCTCATGATCCAGTTAGTGTAAGTGCTACAGCCCAAAGAGCAATGTCCTTTTATTTGTGGGAAATGTGTCCACAGAGCTCCAAGGACAGAGTTGTGTTAATCACAGACAACATAAGAACGTGTTTGCTCTGCTTGATCTCACCGTTAGACTAGTAAATCCAGTGTGTCAGTCCATAGAGAAAATCTACACTTTTACATCATAGGAAACAGTAGTTTTTGAACTCCTGCTGCCTCCACCCATCTGTCTTTTGAATCCTTCCTTCATATTTTACCTAAGTGATGCAAACTTATCAAACGAGGCAGCCATAAACCAGCAGCTCTCATCTCCCCTCAAACTAAAGATGTACATTTCCTCTATGGACTTTGGCGCAGGAGTGTGAGAGGTTTCCAAACTCCTGTTTCCAGTTGTAAAAGGCTGTAGATAAAGTGAGATAAAACAGTTAACGCACTCCTAAGACATTGTAGACTTTAAGCAGATGTAGATTTTATTTAGTGAGCCTTTTGTGAAGTGTCTCAAATCAGTTTTTCCTTGTGTCCCCGCTTGGTACCCTTGTTTTCAGTAAGATTTCTCAAGCTGGGCCAAGCCTGGCACAGTCAGCACTGACTATGACTATGTGTCCGCGCCTCAAACAACTTGTGCTGATCTGTCTTCTGACACAAATCCAAATTAGTGATGACCTCTGGCCGGCGAAATTAAAAGGATCCTAGGCAGAAACTGGTTGATGAGGATCTGGATCTTGTTCTTGGTGGTTTTTGTCGTCCTCCGTGTTTCTGCTCCGTACAACAGTACAGACTTGATGTTCTGTGTTGAACAGACGTATCTTGGTGTGGCGGCACCTGTCCCTCCTTGCTTATCCATCACACTGGCGAATGTATGTGAAGGACTCAGCTTCCTCTAGGGCTTCGCCGGCAGACCTCGCTGATTCCTCCCCCATGGTGTTGACCTTCAAAATCTTGGTTTTACCTCTATGGATATTTAGTCCCACCTGTGCTGTGGATAGAAGACAGATGAGTGTCCTATGAAGCAAGAGATCCTGAGAAGAAGATGGGGCTGACTTGGCAACATCCCCGGAAAAACTGGCGTCCAACATCACAAGGCATGGACTCCATGGCGTGGAAACCACAAGGAAAGTTAAACCACAAGGAGGGGACGCCTGGTGCCAGGACCTGGATGCAGACGTCAAGCAGACAGGACTGGGATGGGGACAGCTGATGACAGCAGCTTTTGTAGTGTCTATACAATCTATGGTGCAGACCCACTACCATCTTGTCATTTTTAGCCGTGTGGGATTTCAGGACCTTTTTCACACACAGTGTTCACTAAGGTGTCTGTTCAATGGCTGCCTTTTGCTTGACTGAAGGCGGATTTCCACTGGACACGTTACAGCGGTGGCACGGTCGCCGTTACAAATAGCTTCCATTCTAATCAATGAGAGCATTTCCACTGGCAGGCTGCAAAACGGCTCAGCAGCGGTCCAGAAGCGGCTTGCCGCGCCGAATCGCTTTCGATAGGTAGCAGTTCTATTTTTGCCGTTGCCTCTGCTGAACCGCGTAAATTTCAACAGAGCAGATCGCACCAGACAGGAAGTCCGACACGAGTAAAACACTTCTGACGAGAGACTGATTGTTGAAGTGGAGAAACATAAAATCATTTATGACACCGGATCAACAGTTCTTCCACGTCGGAGAATGAAAGAAGCTGTGTTGTTGTTATTTCCTTTATACACACAGTATATCGCAGGATCTCGCATCCGTTTGAGATTATCGCGTGATCTTCAGTGAATACTGCTGTAACGCGTCCAGTGGGGATTGCCGCTGGGCAGAGGTCAAAGCAGAACCTTGCCGCTGACGTGTGGCGGCTGTAACGCGTCCAGTGGAAATCCGCCTTTAGAGTCTGATACCTGTTTTATTGACAGTACTTCTGCCCCCTGGGACACGCAAACAAGAATTGAAACCCCTGAATGTCCACGTTAATATATTCCTCTTCTCTTCAGGATATTTGTTTTAGCGAGCAGCAATCACTGTGAACCATAAGGCCAACACAAATGAAAATGCTTTAAGTATTTACCAATCAATGTACTTAGCATTTTAAAATGTGGCAATCAATAATAACTACTTTAGAGACAGACTGCTTAATAATGTAGTCCCTCTGTAGAAAACAGTGCTGGAGACTCTTCAAATGGAAAATGATGGTCAGGCCTTGGAGGAAAGTGAAGCAAAACAAACATGTGGGTGTTAAATAAATGCAAAAAGCATCATAATCCTGCATAATCACGAGCAGTCAGAACATCCATGTTGTGTCTAAGTTAATGTGATTCAACTTTCCTTGCACCACAACACATTGTGTCTTCGCATTATTTATGTGCGTGAATGGACTGTTTATGTGCACGTATGTTTGGAAACTGCCTCAAATTGCATCTCAGGGGAGAAATAAAGTGTGTTGAGCTGAGCTGAGTTATTCTGAAGACATAAGCATTTTGTTTGTCAGGGAGAAAGAGAATCAATTCATGGGAAATCCCATGGGTGCAGGCTATTTGTTGCTATCTTCCCACGCCTTTCCGTGTACCTTCCTGCCACAGTTCAGCTTTTTTTTAAGCTTCTACCACAGAATGACTTTAAATTCTGAAGTGCATACATCGTTCAAAATATAAAATAACAACTAAGAATCCATATTTGTGTTATTCTCAGCTCTATCTTTTCGCCCACTCGCCTGATTTAACTTCTCACTGTTGGGAAGTTCTGTTAAAGGTGCAGCACTCACCACACCCAGAGGTCAGAGATTACAGAGGCTTAAAGGTTCGGCCAGAGGAAGAAGTGAATGACATGACACAAAATGTTGCCATACCTTTAAGTTTTAAAGGGATAGTCTACTATTTCATTATGAGATAATGATCAAGCACCCTTTATCGAGCTCACTCCTGCACCAAAGTCGATAGAAAAATTCAGTGATTTTACATCACAGCACACAAAAGATATTGATCCACTACGTCAGAGGTCACTAACAGGCGGACCGCGGTCCGAGTCCGGACCCAGACCCCATCTTGTACGGACCTGGACCTACAGTGAATAAATTATGTAAGTATTTTAAATGTTGACGAGGTGCTTCTATTTTGAACAGGCGCAGCTTCTCTAGTCTTTACGGTACTGGTTGAGCGAATCCTGAAATCCACTGAGCAATTGCATTCGACTTGAGCCATCCCACGTGACGCCACTAAAAGCCAATCAAATCTGTGCATCCAGCTAAATAGCGAATGACAGACAGGGAGACTAGTGAGCGATACAGCGAGAGAAGACGGAGGGAAAAGAGAGTGTTTACAGCGAGAGAAGACGGAGAGAAAAGAGAGTTTACAGCGAGAGAAGACGGAGAGAAAAGAGAGTTTACAGCGAGAGAAGACGGAGAGAAAAGAGAGTTTACAGCGAGAGAAGACAGAGAGAGAAGACAGAGAGAAAAGAGAGTTTACAGCAAGAGAAGACAGAGAGAAAAGAGAGTTTACAGCGAGAGAAGACAGAGAGAAAAGAGAGTTTACAGCGAGAGAAGACAGAGAGAAAAGAGAGTTTACAGCGAGAGAAGACAGGGAGAAAAGAGAGTTTACAGCTAGAGAAGACAGAGAGAAAAGTGCATTTACAGCAAGAGAAGACAGTGACGAGTGAGCGATACAGGTAGAGAAGAGTGTGCCAGAGAAAAATATGGCGCTCTCCAAGAAGAGAATAATGGACAACGAAAATAGAGCTTTCAACCCAGAATGGACAGACTCATTCATGTTCAATCTTCCCCCTGGAAGCACAAAACCAGTCTGTCTCATATGTTCAGAGACAGTGGCACTTGTAAAAAGTGGCAACGTGAAACGCCACTATGAGACCAAACACAACATTTTTGACCAAACACGCCCACTCAAATCTGAACTTAGGTCACAGAAAATAAGCACCCTCAGAGCTTCTTTTCCTTTAAGACGGAAGAAAATAATACATATGTTCAGTGTTACATCTATATAATTGTATAAAAGTGACAATAAATATTGTCTAAATGTTTTTGAATTGTTCTTTCTGTATTTGATCTGACAGTCAGTTGTTGATTACATGCAGACTACTAGGCTACTTCAGTATATATCCCACTACTAAATAATCACGCAAGTTAGACATTGTGATGTTCCGGACCTTTGCTTGAGGAAATTTTCTCAAAGTGGACCTATTAGAATTTTAGTTGATTATCCCTACACTACGTCCTCCATTCAAGTTCAAATGTGTTATATTCTGTGTATGAAATCCTTCATTCACATTTACCTGAGTGACACAAACTTACAAAACAAGGCAGCAGTAGACCTGCAGCTCCCGTGCACCTGCAAGCTAAAACTGCTGATATTCTCTATGGACTTTGGTGCAGAGAGTCGGAGGTTTATAAAACGTTTACAGTCCTTTTTAAATAAATATTCTTCAAATATTGTAGAAATATCAGGTCCGCTTTTTTCTTTAGTAAGTAAAATCTTTTTTTTTTCTTTTGTGCTGGCACCGAGGTCGTGCTTTGTAAATTCAGCGTAAATTCTTACACTAAAAAAAAAATAATAAAAAAAAAAGCAGCATTTAAAAGCAGCTTTCACTCACTCATTTTCTACCACTTTATTGTCCACATAAGGAGCGAAAAACCTTACATAGGGACACACTCACTCCTACGGTCAACTTAGAGAGTCTAATTAACCTCTCTATGTATATGGACTGTGGGAGGAAACTGGAGTGCCTGGAGAAAACCCACGCATACACAGAACATGCAAACTCCAAACAGTCGAACCAGTGACCTTCTTGCCGTGAGGCAGCATTCAGGTCAGGCCAAAACACTAAAACACACCGGAAACCCACAGAAATAGGGAACGACAGAACGCTGACAGACATAAACACCTCCAGCCTCCATTTCACTGATGCTGTAGTACAAACTAGTTGTCTGTTTACGACTCGGTGGAAGCAGGATTTCTTTGGCTCCAGGCAAACACATACACTTGGCAGGGCAGGGGATGCAATGCGGACAACAGAAACCGCTGAAACCACACAAATCCTGGTAACGCATTATTTAAACCTGTCCGTCTCAGCTCAGCTCTAAGAGCAGAATGTTTTGCCAAAACCAGAACTGATGGATAATCTATGAGAGCTCTTTCAGCTTCAGGTTGTTCGTCAAAAAACGGCACGTCTACTCTGTGTGAAGCACTGACGCCGCATGTTGTCGATAAGCTGTGTGTTACAGTGACGTTTCTAAATAGGACAGAAGATCATAATTATTTCATGCACTTCTGCTCCCTCTTCACCGACACAGTTTTCTTTCCCAGCAGGCACAGGGCGGAATGCAGGGAAACACACGGAGGTGGTGCACCACGTGACAAACACACAGAGACAGATGCAGTTATTCAAACTGAAGGACACTGTGAGGTCTTCAGACTACACTCTGAGCTTGATACTTACTCACTGGGCCTGGGAAAACAATACGAGTATACAAGATTTTACAGATACAACAATGACTCACAGTTGTAACGACAAAAAAAAACATCAATCAAACAGGACATAAAATGTAATTAAATGTTCAGCAGTTAACTTCAGAGTCAACCAAAGGGAAAAAACACCACATTCATTTTCCTGTTGATGTAATTTGTTATTATTGTTTTCCCATTTTTCTTTTTTCAACTCTTTAGTGAATGCTTCTTGCTTAGTTTGTTAGAAACATATGTTGTAGCTGAAGACTCCTGAATCATATCCATTCCATCAACTTAGTGCTGCTGGTCAGATGGAGCCATTCAGCGGAGAAATCCAAACTGTCGTAATCCATGCATGGTGCATACGGAAGATGAAGAACGAGCCGGAGCAACTGTTAAATCCAATTTAAATTCTCATAATACCCTAAAGGGATAGACTGTGCTTTTTTTAAGTGTGGGTGTATGAGGTAGCAACACACAATACCTTAAGAATTATGTCCACTGATTTCAGGGACGGCTCTGAAATGGGACCCGAAGCTTGATTTCCCACCACCTCGGAGTAGCCAGGTCTTGGTGATTGATACCAATGCAACACTTTAAATTTCTCGTCTAACAGGAAGCAGCTTTTTTCTGTCTTGTGTGTGTGGATCGTCTTGTATCGTTTTAAAATGCCATGCGTTTAGATGCGTTAGAGATTTTATAAGGTGAGCCTTTCTCATTGGTTGCCAAAATGTGTTTCCTTGTTTCCCCACTGTCACTGACAGTCAAGTTTTCATTGAGTGTCCCTGTTCACACCAGCACAGTCAGTATGTCACATTACATCTTGAAAAATTCATTAGCATAATAAAAACACATTTAAAAAGGCTTCTGTTATTTCTATAAATGAATACATTCCTTGTTAAATCTCAACAATCCAGATGAAGGCTCTATAATGACATGCTTTATTTATTAAAAATAAATAAATAAATAAAAAAGTTGACAGTATACTAACTAGCTGCTATGAAGGTAGCGTTGCACAGCCTTGAACACACCTTATGATAATTCCTGCCTGTAGGGGTCTCTCCATCAAAACAATAGAAAATGACCTAGTTTGATGACTTGGAGATGAGGCATCAGATAATGGGAGGGAGAATGAAAAACAAAAAAACACCACACTGTGGCTAATTAGTAGTACCAAATATTTCCACAGATTTCTATGTATTTTTCTCAGTGACAGCAGACTAACTGTCTGAAAGATGACAGCAACACCACTCCCTCCGGACATATGAATAAAAATGTTATTATGGAAAAATGAACAGCGACTATTCACTGTAATTTTATTCATCTTATAGTTTATATTCATTTTAATAGTAATAAATAATAAGCAGTAGAAAACAATTCCAGGTTCTTTAATTAACTTCACACAATCTGTTGATGTGATTAAGTATTTCATTATTTTAATTTAATATTAAACAGTTTGAGTGCATCTCTAGAGCCCAGTGAAGCTGCAGGGATGCTGGGAGGTTTGTTGCATGTTATTATTCTTAAGTCTTTCTGTTTTTATGAAGGCAAAAACCAGTTAAAGTGGAACAAAATTGATAAGCATTCAAAATTGGCTTTTTCCCTGAACCCATCACTATTTTTTTATTCACCCTGAAGGCAAATTTGATTTGCTTTTTTATCAGGTGTCCACACGAGCCATGAGTCAAACCTGGTGCAGTCTCCACTGATCCACCGTGCCAACGACGTGCACAATAACCTCAAAGGAACGGTGTTGTTCTGTTTGTGCAGCACTTTCAGTGTATTTCAGTGTGATTGTCACTGCTAGCGTTTAGCGTTTTCCCCGATCTGTTTGTGTAAAACAATCACTTCCCAAACAATTTTCCTCTCTGTGTGACAAAGTATGGCGTGAAATGATAAAGTGGGCCAATCCGAGTGATTTGCACTGTTTTCTAAAAGACTCAGAGGAGAGCTGCAGCTTCCTGTCTCTTCTCTGTCTGCTCCGTTTTCCCCCCCTTTGCTATCTGTTGACCAGGACACGGCTATTTCCTTCTCTTCATTTGTTCCACCACCGCGTGACCTTTTCTACAGCCGTGGACGGTAGCTGTAGCTAAAAGGCAAATACAAAAGGTTGAATTCAAAGTGCAGTCTCTCTGTGTGATGAAAATGGAGGGCAACCAAATGGGCTATTAGTGGGACTAAAATGTCGATTAAAATTGCGTCTATGCTTGTACAGGTTTGAAGGGTCCCGCGCCCGTTCTCTGACAGAATGATTGATGGCATGAAAAGTGAAATATTTGTTTTTAGCGCTTCTAAAGGAGCCTTGACTGATAAGACTCACATCACAGCAGACCTTTTGTGTTTCATAGGAAAAGACAAAAGACCCTCTCGACCTTTTTGAACAGACGGAGAAAGAAATTAACCTTTTTATGGCATCCTAATCAACTGGACGACACTAAGACGACTTTCTGTTTGCTTTACTTCTTCCTGTGCCCCCTGTAGCTTTCTACGCACCAGAGGTCAAAGGGCGAACCGCCTGTCAAGCTCCACCAAGCGCGTGCTGCATAGACAACTCCTATGATTGCAGCAGCACTGACGCAGATGCACAGGAAACCATCAGGTCATCACAAAAACAACAATGACAACTGCCTGACTCCACTAACATCTGCACTCTCAAGGGACACTATGCACTAGCACTACAGCATGTCACATTTATCACAAATAGATTGAGGAGGCACAGTGCATAACAAATTTAGACCACCTGTCATAAAAAATATAAATATTTTAGAAATAATTTTAAAAACTTGTTCATATTTGAGCCGGGCTTCTTCTCTGAGAAGTCAGAAATTAATCAAGCATAACATTCAACCACTAAAACTATTTTCTTCTGTTCAGGGATGCAAGTAAATATCTATAATTTGGCACTGTGCTTTACTGTTTTTTTATTTGAATATTCATGGATAACAATAACAATGATATTTTAGCATTATTTTAGCATTTCGGTTAAAGAGCTTCTATACATTCTGGTGCATTAACCATAACACAAACATAAAACAATTGATTATTAAATTGATAATAACCAATTCTGTTCATTTAGGGCAGCTGTGGCTTTGCGTGTTAATAAATGTTGAGTCAGCAGTGCCACTGCAATGGGCACGTTTGCTTAAACAGTATTTTTCATGATAATAAATCATCTCCGATTCCTAAATTCTTCATTGAGCTCACTATTTTGTGAATCCTGGCTAAAATGTCTTCTTAAAGCATCTCTGTATCCTCAAATCTTTAAAGTGGCCCTGATAACATATCAGAATCCCCCCCCCCCTCCCAGTATCTCATACATCAGCAGGGCTTTTAAGCAAATGAATGTCTGCATGGAGATGTTGTCTCATATGGCGTCCGCTGAGCCGCTGCTGGGGTCTGCGCTGACCTGAGCTGTGCTGGTGCAGCGCAGATGAGGCGCCGCGGATCAATGCTTCACTGTGTCGTGCATAAAAAGAGCAATGTGCCCATGAGAGAAGGTCTGTGTGTGTGTGTACCCCAGCACCATGCAGCTGTGGGACCTGGGCACTCATCCATGCCCTCTGCTCCATACACTGTTAGTCTTCCCTCTGTGGTCGAAACACTGCAGGCTGTGAAATTATTTCCATGGCTGACTGAACTGGAAATGTCCTACGATGCTATTTTATATACTTCATCTTCAAATGTGTGTGAAATGTTTTTTTTTTTTTATTGTGATATGAAAAAGGTGGTTTTCAAAGTGTGGGGTGTGTGTGTGTGGGGGGGGGAGGGGGGGTGCTCCACAAAATGATTGAACAGAAATAAAATATTAAAGGACACTGTAACAGGCAGGGAAATGGTAGAGGAAATATTGTGATTTCTAGATGTGTTCATGAATACAGGAAGGGACATGGAAGGAAAAACAAATGGAGGTCATGAAAAAGAGAGACACAGATCAGTGTACTTCCAGGTCAGTTTGGCCCATGGAAACTGAAAACAAACACTAAAATGGAGTGGAAAAAACAACAACAAAAAAAACAATAATGTTTATCAGTTTGAACATTAAATATTGTCAGAAGTATAATGTCGGGGTTGATAGGGTTGGCATAGTATTTTTGTCCTGTCTAGTTTCTTTTCCTGTTTTATTTTGAAATGTCTGGGACTATTCCCCACTTCCTGTCAAGCTTCCTCGCCCTTGTGATTAGTCTCCACCCTAATTGATTTCACCTGTGTCCCTCTCCCTGTATTTAAACTGTGCTCTTCAGCAGGTGAGGGTCAATACTCCAGCATATTTTCTCCTTTCTCTATTCTCTTCCAACTCTGCATTTCTGAACGTGATAAATATCTTGTCTTTGTCGCGTGTTTGTCAAAAGTCCCAACTTCATTAGAATTGAGGGGTTTTATTTAGCGATTGGCCACAAAACAACAAAGCTGCTGGTGTCCTGAGACTTTAGCACAGGTGTGGTGTAGACACCATTTTACTAAAGGTCTATGTCGTAATGGTCAAAGATAAACTAAGGTGATATACGGTGAAGTCCGGTAGTTACATCATTCATTAAATATAAGACTGTGACTGTAAAAGTTTATGTGGAAAAGTATGAAAACTGCAAGATGAAAAACATCAATCTTCCTCTTTCTTTATGTCTGTCTGTCCGTCATGTGGTCAGCTACAGTAAACGCTCTCTGCTGGCCCACAGTCAACTGCTTAATATTCATTGCACTTCTCTCCTGGCTGATGCAATGATCACTTTACACAGTCAGTGGAAGGAAGTGTGTCAAATACAACGCTGAGGCTTTTTTATGATTCTGGCAAGTCATTTTTTTTTTTTTCCCTGATTCCACTTTGTGTTGTTGAGTGTAACCCTCACTACAGCCCGAGTCTCTTTGGAATCCAGCTCAACAACTTCCCTTTCTCTTTATACAGCGCATACACTACCGTTCAAAAGTTTGGGGTCACTTAGAAATGTCCTTATTTTTGAAGGAAAAGCACTTTTTTTCAATTAATCTAACATTAAATGAATCAGAAATACACTCTCTACATTGTTAATGTGGACTATTCTAGCTGCAAACATCTGTTTTTTAATGGAATATGTACATAGGTGTATAGAGGACCATTTCCAGTGTTCTAATGGTACATTGTGTTTACTAATCGCGTTAGAAGGCTATTGGATGATTAGAAAACCCTTGTAAACCCTTGTGCAATTATGTTAGCACAGCTGAAAACAGTTTTGCTGGTTCTTTGACGAAAATTATTATTTTGAATAAAAATCATTATTTATAATCTTGTCAATGTCTTGACTATATTTTCTATTCATTTTGCAACTCTTTTGATGAATAAAAGTGTGATTTTTAATGGAAAACACACAAAAAATGTATAGGTGACCCCAAACTTTTGAACGGTAGTGTATATCATGATCTTTTTTTCACATTTCAATATTGGTTCAATCCAAGGAAGAAAAAAAAACATGAACAGAGCATTGGCCTGTAGTTTCATGTTTGTCCGACATTGCCAACAAAGCAAAGCCCACAGCAAGTGATAAAATATTAACTGACCTACATATTGCAAGAGCATATTGAACTGGCGCAACATGCCTTTTAAATATGTAATTCACACATGTGCAGTGTAAAACACATACTACGTTCAGAAATCACATGTTTTTTTTAAACTGTGGCTTAAAAGAGAATAAATACAATTACCTCATCTGCGTTTGTTTGCTGTAGAATTAGTACATGATGTCATTTTGTCTTCCATGTTTGTAGAAAACATGATTTCCTTCAGACTTCTTTATTTTCAATCAAAAATGTAAACCTTAACTCTCATAGTATATAGGCATTTATTTGCATATTTTCTGCAGATTTGCTTTTCTTATTATCGTATCAAGATGGTAAATTGATAACACGTATTATTAAAGGTTCCTTGGCAACAAAGCTCGTCTAGAATGTCCAATATTCTGTCTAGGGCTGCAAAGATTATTCAATTAATGGATTACTGAATTAATTGTCAACTATTTTGATAATCAGTTAAAGGTGCCATATGTAAGAATGTGGCCAAAAACGGTTACTACATTCAAATTCAAAATACCAAGGTCTTTTAGGTTTTGTTTTCTGTGGTAACGCTGTTACGCTCAGTCTGTGTCTGTGTCTGCAGAGCTGTTGCTGCTGTTTTACATATAGGATTTGCCTTTGAAATGAATAATGAATGTGATGTAATACGTCTCCTACTCCAGAGCAGAGTCAGAGTAGAATCAGTCAATTTCACTGGTGCTGTACAGTAACATTTAAAAACAAGACAGAGAAAAAGATATAAATAAAAAATAAACAAATAATCCATGACAAAGACTGAAAGGAATTGAAATAAGTGCCTGAAGAGGTAATGGGACAGAAGGAAGGAAACTGGTCAGAAACTCACCAACACTATAATAAAGGAAGACGTGACTTTGGTTGATTTTATGCAAATATGTGACCTGAATAAAAACCATCAGACTCCTCACACAAACGTGTGCTCAGGCCGTTACTGTTTTATCTCATTACCAGAGCATTTACATAACCTCATGGCTTTGCTATACACCTTTTAATAAGTGAAGATAAGATATTCCAGATGAGCTGACGTCAATCATTTTTACCCATAACATATATTATATTACATTTTAAACCCCACTGTTCATTTATTACAACACATCGACTCAGTGTTTACAAGTCCTGCAGTTTTATTCTCCTGTCAGTTTACTGATTATATATGAAATGGATAGGCAACCAAACAAGTTAGTAAAAAGTCAATGTTTATTGTTTATATAGTGGACTGTATATAAGAGCGAATTATTGACGGCTCGCTCAGCGGCTCAGATACGCCACGTTGATCATTCAGCTTGTTTGAGCAGTGGACCAAACATAATAACTACAGATGACTTATAAGTTTGCGCTGGAACTGCTTACAGGCTAAAATGGAAACTGGCTTTGAAATGAGCAAATAAGATCACAAGATATATAAGCAGTTCAATAAAATCTAAATTACAGATCGTCCTGAAACTGCAAATTGTTTCTGTTGCATTAATAGTTCATTTGGTTTTGATATCATTGCAGTAATCATACTCTGGAATGCAAACATACCCATAGAGAGGGCAGACAATTAGAAAACTTACAAAAATAAGACTAACACGTCGTAAAAACAGTGCACAATGTTGTAGAGTAGTGATTCCTGTCAGGTATATGAGTTAGAGGCGAGCGTGCACAGGGGGAAAAAAAGTTATTGGAGTTTTTGGTGTTGTCGGACGGTGACCTTTAGCACCTCCCTGAGGAAATGAGCGGAGTGTGAGGCAACTCAGGTAATATTATTGAGGAATCTGGGAGTGTTTTACACTTTTTTTTTCCATTTTGCAAAATCTGTTTTTGGTTTTATTTTTTTTACCGTCTAAAAACCCTTTTCATCTTTATCCGTCCATGACCACTGATGGGATTTTCCCACACACCAAGACATGGTACAACATAAATAGATTTCCCTCACTTTAGATTCACCCGTTCACCTTCTCTTTGATCGACTCAGTCATGTCGACGCGGTCGAGATGAGTCGCTGTAGTTCAAACTGAGCGGGAAGAAAGGCGATATAGGTGACTTTGAACGTGCCACGGTTGTTGGTCTGATTTTCACACATACAATTATCTCTGGAGCTTACAGAGAAAGAAATAAAGAGAAACATCCGGTGAGTGGGTGAAAATGCCTGGTTGACGCAAAACAAGAATGACCAGACTGGTTCAAGATGATAGAAAGGGAACAGTCACTCAAATAACCACTCATTACAACCGAGGTAATAAGACGATCATCAATAAACGCAAAAACATGTTGACCCTTAAAGCAGATGCAGGGCTTTAGTAGCAGAATATTCCCCTATTTATAAGATGCAGCTAGCACCTGAAGAAAAGGCCAGTGAGTGTATAGTTTCACAGTAGCTGGAGGCTTACTTGATCTTTTTTTTTGTATTATCAATACTGAGAAATAGTTTAAGGGCGAACAGTGAAGTTAATTTGGAAGTGAAGAAAAGGTATTTTTGAAAGAATGGATTCTCTGTGTCGAAGCCCTGAAGACAAATACAATAAAATATCAATATTTTCTCTCTCAGCAGATCCTGGAAAAGGCATATTTTTGCAGCAACTTGGTGCAATACTGCCTTTAACCTTAAGGGGGGCGTGAGAGTACCACACACAGTATGTATGGATTAAAGGTCACAAAGAGTGGCCCTGTTGCACATTTATGTTAGTTATGGAGGTCTACTTACATATATTAACTTGTTTTTATGGTCAAAAACCTCCTAGTTGCTGTAAACGAGCCAATGGAAATCTGTCCTTTTTGAAGCACTTGTCAGTCGCGCTATTTCAGACATAAATCTCGCCTGAGAAGACAGACTGTGTTGTGATTGGCCAGTACCCGGAAGTGACATTCGGCACACCCGCTCTCAGAAGCGCAGCTCCCCCTTCTGGAACGGTGGATGCACTGCTACTCATTATCAAAACATTGTTTTAACAGTGTTTAAAAATAGCTTCTTCACGACTCCCCGCCGCAGTCCCTTTATGACTTTGACCCGGAGTCAGACCCAGAGTCAGAAGACACTGTCGCTTGTGAAACACCTCCACAACGGACGTTATTCTTCTTCTGCGGTTCAATGCACGCAACCGGATGTGCCCGGACTAGTGCCCAGAGCAGGACGATCTGCTGTTCAGGAGAACCGCTGTTTACGTAACTATAACGGGATTTTCAGAGATCTCGCTGAGCCCGAGATTACAATAAAACACAGCGTTCTCAGCAGCGGCTGAACTGTTTGTTTTTCGAAACTTCAGGGTTTCTTAAACAAGGTAATGACGCAGATACACACTAAAAAACAGCGTTAATTGGAACTTCCGGTCTAGTTCCGCTTTAAAGGTCCAACTCTTGGGTCAGTCTTTAGCGTTATTAAACATCAATTATTATGGAAATATAGCCATTGCTATCATTGAGAGTAAAGAGAACATGTGTACAGTTGTTTCACAGTTGGCTCCAAGACAAAGCTTCTGTGGTCAATCCTGGCCAGTAAGAGGCCGATTAGATTAGAGTGTGGTGTAAACCAAAATATAGATAAGCATAGAGGTGAGAGCAGATTAATCCAGAGAGAGTCTGTGTCTTAGATAAATAACTTTATGTTCATCTTGAGAAATGATCTTGTGAATTTAAGGAAGCATCAGGCTGTCTTGATGTTGCCTCTGTTCTCCTTAACCAAGTACACTACATCTGTTAAGTATTGAATTCAGGTGTTTAAAGTGCCCATATTATACCCTATTTCCCCCAAGTTAAACTAGTTCCTGATGCCCTAATGAACATGTCTGTGACATGCTTTAGTCAAAATACCTTAAGGATGAAGCACCATAGCAGTTCAATAACCCTGCCAAAACAGCCCTTTTCAGAACGCTCGGTTTTGTGCCTGGTCCCTTTATATGCAAATGAGACACAGGTAAAAACACACCCACTGCTACCAATTTAGACAATGCTGTGCTTCCAACTATGTGGCAGCAGTTTGAGGAAGGACCTTCTCTATTTCCAACGTGACTGTGCCCATGGTTTGCAAAGTTTATGTGTGGAACAACTTGAGCGATCTGACCTCAACGCCGTCGAGCATCTTTGGGATGAACTGGAGCAGAGATTGTGAGCCAGGCCTTCTCGTCCAAAACATCAGTGTCTGTCCTCAATACGTAAATGCTCTACAGAATGAATGGACACAAATTTACATAGAAACACTTTAAAATCTTGAAGAAAGTCTTCCAAGAAGAGTGGAAGCTGATATAGTTGCAAAAGGGGAAACAACTGCATGTTAAAGTCATGTGTATGTATTTGGATACGTCATTACCGTCACATTGATGTGATGGTCAGGCGTCCCAATACATTTTTATTCATACAGTGTATATTTCAATGACTTCCTCACTGTTCTCTGCAACATTAAGAATTAATAATATCGAGTTGTAAGACATCTGAGGATAGTAACACATGTAGTATTCCTCTGCTCAGCCCTCTCTTCCCCAAGAGAGTCAGCGAAGTACGGTGGCCTTCACATACCAGAGGATGTTCTTATTTTTGTGTTGCAGCCTCATAATGGTTGCTGTAGAAAAAAACATAGCGGCACAAGATGGTGGTCCCCTGTTGCCAAAAGTATGCATAAAAGGTTAATTCTGAGGCTACAAAAGCCCAACACTTGTCATTTCAAAGCGATCACGCACAAATACAAACATCCCCATGGGTTGTATATTCAATTTCTGCCAATAAACAACACCTAAATGTTAAACACTGGACCTTTAAGTAAATCCATGAGGGAACATCCGTCTGACCTTTAAATGTGGCATTTGCATGTGTAATCAATTTTAAAACGGGAGATAATTGTGGTTAATTGCAGCACAGAGGATGGATCTCGATTCACATTCTAAATGCGTTTCCTGTTTTGAAAAACTGTTCAGAAAAAAAACCCCTGTCCAATCAAACTGACAGAAAACTGAAAAGGTCACATTGAAATGGCACCATCTGATACCAGTCACCATACAAAGTCAGATCCAACGATTAAAGCCTCACAGTGATTTCACCATTTTCTGTTTTTTTCCATGAAGTGTCAGCATGCACGCAGGGCAGTTTAGATAAAACTCAGCGCTGACAGCAAAAAGAGAAAAAAAAGGTACTCTCTGTAATCGGACTGAGGGTGGACAGCCTGCAGGCAGGAGCACAGGAGAGCGTGATGATGACACTGAACTCCGTCTGAACTCGTCCTCAGACCTCAGGTGAAGAACTGCTGCAGAGCTTTTCTAGTCTCTCTTTACAATGCCTGTACTGTAAAATCTAAAAGCTCATTCAGGGATGTGAAATCATTCCCTAACTTTAACAGCCTTTATCGTGGCAATTTTTGGTAGAAATTATGTTTTTAAAAGTGAAAGTGAACATTGCACTAGTTCAAAATATAGTTTAAAGTTCTTATAACAAAGTCCATTGAGAAAATCAGCATTTTTGGTGGGTTGACAAATCCTGTGCTCCTCTGATCACTGTGCTGTGATCAGAGGCGTAGTTTGTGAACAGGCAGGGCAGGCAACTGCTTGGGGCCCCGAGCTGATAGGGGGCCCCTGACACTCAGAGCTTGAGGGCTGTTTTTACTCCCCGCCCCCCTTAAAAAACAATGGGCGATTTGCAATGAGATCTCAGTAGGAAAACTCCCTAAAGGGGCCCCACCTCACGTTAACCTGTGTGAAGTTATCGTTCTGCAAGTTGGAAAATGAAGAGGATTATTTACAGTGTAATGCATATCTTTTTTACTCAGTTTATATGTTTTTTTCAGTTATTTACAGTATTTTATTGTTCTATATATTTCTATTGTTTTATAATGTTGGTTCTTTACAGTGAAATGTATTTTTTTTACTAAGTTTATATAGCTATTTACAGTATTTTATTGTTATTTACATTTAAAGTTTCACACACTTTAATTACAAGGTTTTTCCATGTTATTTCATTCATTTCGAAAAAAATATATATTTTGAATTCATACATTTTTTGTTGGTGTCAGATTATTTATAACACCATGGTGATGAACACTGGTTGGAAGGGCCCCCTGGGAATTTTTGCTTAGGGCCCCTACAGACTCTAGAATCGCCTCTGGCTGTGATGTAAAATCGCTGACTTTCTCTATGGACTTTGGTGCAGGGAGTGAGCAGTTTTACAAAGCAACACAAACTGTAATTTCCCTGTCAGAAAAGGCTCGTCTAAGCCGTCTCAAGCTGATTATAGATTAGAATGTATACAATACATGACATATTTGTATGTATTAATTACAGAGAATTTTTAATCCAAGGACAGGAAGAGGGTGGCAGAGACTGTGGCTGTGGCAGTGAAGGACCAGGAATGACTTTATGGTTCTTTATTCATTTATTAATATGAATGGCTGTTTCCTCACTGTGTGAACAAATGTAAATGTATATTAGTAAATCCTGATGAGGTCAAACATGGTAAAGTGTGGTGACAGTGAAGCACACTTGGATGAAATGTTTTGTGCACTTTCGCCCACTAGATGTCCCTAGAGTCCCAATTGGGCAAAATGCAGTTTATATGGATTTTTTTTTTTTTTTTTTTTTTTAAATAGAATGCTGATTAGGTAGAACACGTTGATGATTAAATGATGGTGCTTTGTAATAAAAACACACTTTGTATTGAATATGTTGCCACAACAGTCATTTTCAGAGTATGTAAGTGCATTTTACTTCATACATTTTTATTGCAGTTCATACGAGCTCTGTAATGAACTGTTTCAGTTACAGTAATTGGACAAACACATTTTACTTTGGTGTTTTATACTTAATCTCCTTTAAAAGCTGCTTTTGACGAGACCCTGTGGCTAAACTCTGCTTCCCACTTTAAAGATGTATAATTGGGGGGAAAAGATGTCCCTATTTGTTTAATACCACCGAATAAAATCTAAGAAAGTTTTTCTAAGTTTGTACCACTTCACAAACCACTTACTCTCCCACAGCAAAGTCCATCAAGAAAATGATCGATTTTACAGGTATGGAGGAGAAGTTTGTCCATTGCAGCCTCCATAAGAAAGTCAAAATGTGTTATTCCTTTGTTCAGATTTACCTACGTGACACACATTTACCAAAGCTGGCAGCTGTAGACCAGTAGCTCCTGTGCCACCATGAGCTGAAAAACACTGATTTATCTCTATGGACTTTGGTGTGGGAGAGTGAGAAGTTTACACAGGCTGTCTAAAAGTGAGATAAAGCAGCAAACATATTACCACTGTAGATTTAAGCAGGCATCTATTGTATTAGATTAACCTTTAGATATGACTGTGTCAGTTCCTCATAATTCAAAATAGCTGAACTAAAAGTGGAGCATGGAACTTAGCGCAGGGAGAACATGACATTGTGTTAATGATACAAGAAGTACACACGAAAGAAAACAAACACTAAAAGAAGAAAAACTGTAAAATAATAAAAAGGCAATAAAAAGATGATTCAACAGTGCAGTTCTATAAAGAAGTAGAATAGTTAGATAAACACTATTTAATACACATGTATTAATGTGGTCTTTTCTGTAAACACATCAGTGTGGTGATGCAGTGCAGGACTAGTAAACCAACACAGAATTGTTCTGAAACTAGGGTTTTTTTGTGGGCAATGTTTTGAATGTTCATGAATTTACTGGAAATCCACACAAGGAACTTAAACAAAGTCAAAGCTACAAAGACAAACACTATTGTCAAACATTTAGAACTGTACCTTCACAGTGTGTTGTCTCTGTAAACAACTCTCAGATAAATATTAATCTTACACAGTTGGTCTTTTGTCATTTTTTTTTTTCTTTTTGTGAGGAGATTGTCGCAGGGCAGAGCAGCGAGACATTCAGATACCAAGTTTGCTTATTGTTGCTATCGGTTCAGTTTCCTGATTGAGTAAGTGGATTACAGGTCATGTGTCTCCAGTTCCTTCCCTCAGTCTGTCTTATTGGCAGTCACAGTGACACACCGGGACAAACTGCTGCTTCAGGTAAGAGCCACACATACTGCTAATTTCTCTTGATAATGTATCATTAAATATTGTAAAATATGTATTACACAGGTCTGTCAAGTGTTTTTCCGTGCCCTGATTTGAGAAGCAGACAATTCAGCATTACAAGTTGTGTAAACTATGACGCACAAACAGGTTATATAAGACATATCTAATATTCTGTGTATCATCAGTGTCAGGGCTGCTCGTGTTAGGAGATGAACTGTTCCTCTTTGGCGTATTAAAGAGCTCTATTTGGTTTCTTTCACAGCCTAAGACATTAAAGCAGGATTTAGGACTGGTTAAATTTGTTTCATCGTGGTGCTTTTGATCAGAGACTAACAACATGTGAAAGCTGAGTTGTTGGGGGAGATTTCTGAAACCAAGTTTTTGGGATCAGTGAGCAGAAATCTCTGCAGTCATTGATGAGTCAAGTTTCAAGAATTTATTGACAGCAGCTCAGTTCTAAAGGAGAACAACAGAGACAACGCCAGACATGAAGTGCAGGGCGTGGTCTCAGATTCTGATGAGCATCTTGCCAGGGCTGAATACATATAGACAAACGTGCACATCAATCTTTGAGACAGTGCATAAGGATCAAGATGACCTGTGCCCTCTCTCTCTCTCTCTCTGCATTAATCTGGGCCTTGTTCCCTCTATATCTGAGGTTGAACAGTAGCGACTTACTCAAGGAGACAACCTTGAAGTGTGACTCTTCTGGTTTTCTATGTTTTCTATAGTGTTTTTGACAAAAATTCACATTCAAAAGGGAAATAAATGGTGGATTTGTCCTTTAATCGTTGGCTAATTTAATAAAACTGCAGCTCGTCTGCTGACCTATTGGCAGTCATGTGGTTTCTTCCGCAGTGGTCAAATCTTTCACAAGACTCAGATTGAAGCAGGAACCTCTGACAAAAAGAAAGCGGTGGCAACTCTGCACATTCGGTGTTTCTGTACAATAACCTAACATAGGTAACTTTAATTTGTAAAACAAACAGAATCTCAGTCTGGAACATAATGGAGGCTCGCTCGTTCACACGACTGCCAGATTTTAGACACCCAATTAAATCTACATCTGCTCAAATATACAAAATATCTCATTAAACAACCTTTTCTGGCGGGAAACTGAAGTCTGTAAACAGCTCAGATGTGGGACAGACGGCACGGGCCCTCGATAAGGACAGTGTGAGCTTGGGTGAGAGAATGGCCGATATGGTGCACGTCTGTGTAAAAATAACATGGCCCGTGTGGTGCGTTACACAACTGTGATATGGGGACCCATTTTTAAAGATTAACCATTGTGACCAAAAAACACAATATACACTAAGGACAAAATTATATGGACGCAACAGGCAGTGCTATGACGTATTCAAATACATACTTCAATATGGAGTTGGTCCCCCCTTTTGCAGCTCTAACAGCTTCCACTCTTCTTGGAAGATTTTCTGTGTTTCTATATTTAAATTTGTGCTCATTCATTCTGTAGAGCATTTATGAGGTCAGACACTCTCTGTTCCAGTTCATCCCAAAGGTGCTCACTGGGGTTGAGGTCAGGTCACTGAAGTCAAACCATGTCTTTATAATCGTTGCTTTGTGCACTGGGGCACAATCATGTTGAAATAGAATTTTCCTCAAACGGTTGCCACAAAGTTGGAAGCACTTGCTTCACTGGAGAAAAGGGGCCTAGAGCCCAAAACCTGAATTCAAATCTTCAAATACTTTTGTCTATATAGTGTATCTTGCTAATTTGTACATAATATAACATTTCTGACTACTTTTTGCTGCCATTTCTGTTAACACCTTATATCATTTAGAAGAGGTAAACCAGCCACTTCCAAGAGATAAATGCATAATTTCTTTGCATAATTTGTCATTTAATGAAACTTAAAGGTGCATTATGTAATAAATCTAAAGCAACTGGCTATAAAATTCTCCTAATATGTCACAGATACTCAGGAATAATGTTCATATGACAAATTGAACTCACCAACAACAACAGTACAGCCAAAATATTTGCATGAATTTTTTTTACAGACTGCAAATCATGTTTATGTTTTGAAATCATGTTTTGGCATGTGGCGCCACCTACCGCCGTCTACCAATCACTGCAGTCAGTAGAGTCTCAGCTGCCGAGCAACCACGGGTTGCCAGTTACATTAGAAAACGAAACCTAAAAGACCTCGGTATTTTGAATTTGAATGTAGTAACCGTTTTTGGCCACATTCTTACATATGGCACCTTTAAGTAAAAGGTTTTTTATCAATAGAGTTCATTTCTGAACTATTTCTTGGTCGCCACTTTGTGTTTTCAGTCAAACAAACTCCAACATGTTTTCTGCCGTCTTGCTTTGCTACCGCAATGTTGCTGCTGCAACCGTCACTCTTTACATAAATCACAAATCAGCTTCTGTGTGTGGAGCGGCAATGTTGCCAGAAACACAGAGAGTCATGCGGAGCTGATTGGTTTAATCACTGATTGCGTGACAGTGCTGTCTGTCATTTATCCATACTTGAAAACATGAATTATCCCTTTAAATAGTAGCTCTTTTCTCACCACTGACCCTATGACTTCTCTCAGAATGAAATGACTAAAACACTTCATATATTATGTTATATTATTTAGTCCACATGCATAGAATGTAGGTCATATTTATTCTGGAGAGTAAATGTTGACTTCAGTTAAAACAGAAAGCAATAGTGTAAAAAGAAATTCATAGCCGTCGAATGAATGGGTTACTGTGGCAAATAAGGAAGCAGTGAAAAGAAATCCCCTCAATGAGGAAGTGCTGATTACTGTCCTCTCAATCGTCAACCATACTGAAACAGAATCTCTGTTAGATTTATGAGGCTGAAGAACTTGTCCTTTCTATCTCACAACAGTCAAGATGTCCCTGAGTTTTTGGCTCCTTGTGTTGGCTTTTATCGCCGTGAGCTCAAGCACCAATCCTGGAGTAAAGGTCAGGCTAACAGAAAAGGGCCTTGAATATGGTAAGTAACAGATTCGTCTTTTAGCTACAAAGCATCTCTCTCTGTGTATCTGTCTCCAGAGTCCCATGATCGCATGTTCTTGTCTTTTGCTAGGCAGACAACTGGGCATGGCTTCAATCCAGAAGAGACTCAAGACCATCAAAATCCCAGATATTGCAGGGAAGCAGAAAGTCAAAGTCATTGGCAAAGTCCAGTACAGCTTGTCAAAGTAAGGCTGCTCTACATCTTCATCTATATCACCTGGAAATCCAAGCACAATTTACAAACAAGCATTTTTATTTATTCCAGTATGCAAATTGTGAATGTGGGTTTACCCAAGTCTGCAGTGGATCTTGTACCGGGCAATGGCGTCAGACTGTCTATTGGTGACGCCTTCCTCACTCTGAAGGGAAACTGGAAGGTCAAGTATATGCGAATAGTGTGAGTGTGATTTTTGAGATGTATGCGAGATTTACTCTAAACAGTACAGTTAAAGCTGCAGTGTGTAACTTTTGGTAATTTTTGTTGTTGCTGGTGTTATTATCCTGCCTCAGTTTGGGCTTTTTATGCAAAATAATTTGTTAACTTGTGTACTACCAGACCTGAGTGAGGGAGCGGCTGTGTGTATACAGTAGCAGCACAAGGGCGGGTGGGGAAACATGAAACTGAGTTTTTTGAGCAGTACTGTTCGACAAACACGTCTTTGTTTTCAGTCATACTCCCCAACCTTTTTGTCAACATCTCTGTTTACAAGCGCAATGTTGCTGTCTTGACATAAAACAAATCACTTCCTGTGTGCAGTGCTGGAATGTTGCCAACCGGCACAAAAATAGCTGCCGTACTGGGAAACACAGACCGGGTTGTGTGATAGGCTCAATCATCTGACACTGGTTCAAACATAACATAAATTTGTTTAAAGTTAATAAGTTACACACTGCAGCTTTAAATTGCATTTTGTGATGTTTCTGTGCTGCAGTCAGTCTCCCTCTCTCTCTCCCTCAACAGGAAAGACAGTGGCTCATTTGACTTGAATGTGAATGGAATCACTATCAGCACAAGTATTGCCATCAAGAGCGACGAGACAGGCCGACCTACAGTCAGCAGTGTCAACTGTGCAGCTACTGTCGCCAGTGCACGCATCAAATTCCACCATGGAGCCAGGTAAAAATCAAGCATTACTGTTTGCATGAATGTTGAATGAGCATGTCAATTTACGGTTGTACCGATGTGACTCAATTCACCGTTTACCACCATCATTCCTGTGGTTGTTGCTTGTTTGTTTTAGTTGGCTGTACAATCTCTTCAGTGAATTCATTGATAAGGCACTGAGAAGCACACTGCAGAAACAGGTGAGGTTAAACGACAACACTGCTCAGATCGGTCATAACTGGACAACCATCACTCAGCGTGTCAGATTTTAGTTGGATTAAGACAATAATTTGGTTTTCTTAGAGTCATGGAAACACATTAGTACGACTAACATTGAGCCAGTCTTACATACCTGGATAATACGATTCATAGTCAGATTATACCTGCATGTATACATTTAGTCGGACTGTAGTCAGACTTGACGTTCCGCGCATGTTCCAACATTTCCTCCCCGCTCTTTGACCCAGAAGTCTTTCTTCGGACAACACAGCAACCACAAGAGCCATGCTCCATCTAATTTGTATCACAATTCACATACAGAACCACAGCACGATACATCTCACCAGTTTGTTTTTCTGTCATTAACGAATCAGGAAACTGATTCAAAAACGACAAGCTTATAGAGAGAGATACAGCACTGTCCGATTGCTTCTCTTAGTCAGACTACGGCCTTAACTCTATCAAACTGTGCATGTAAATGTACTCATTGCGTTGGATGACATCATATTTTGTAAATAAAGCTATCACTCAGTAGAGTAACACCAAATGGTTAAAGGGACAGTTCAGTTTTTTAAGTGTGGTTGAGACACAGACACATTGTCAACACTGACTTTGCAGTGTGTTGCCAAGCGCAACATCATTTCTGTGAACCAGCCCTGGACCCAAACAGTTGCTCTTTTACTAGTAGCATCAGAGACAGAAGGGATAACATATTTTAACCACTTTACAAAAGTGATTAAAATCAGTATTTGGTGTGGGGAGTGAGTAGTTTACAAACCGATACAAATTTCTGTCCCAGTGGGAGTAAGTGTCCAGGTCCCAGGCTGGCACCCACACCTCAAAAAACCCGAATGATCCTTTAATGTGAAAACACATTTTAAAGCACTGTGATTCAAACTACATGTAACTACTATATATCCATCCATTATCTAATGTATACAAAAAAGTACCTCTGTGTGAGTGATGCATTAATAAAGATGACATTGTGGCACATTCATGTATAAATGTTTTACTGTAGTGATTCACTGCTCTTTACTGTTGCAGATGTGCCCTCTGGTGGCTGACGCTGTATCTGACATGAACCCTTATTTGAAAACTCTCAATGGTAAAGTATTTATCCTAAACAACATATATGTGCATCCCTTACTCACTTTCTGGTCACATTTAGTTGGTGGTGCATGTTGTCTCTCTTTACAGCCTGTACTTTTGGGATATTTAGAGTTTTTGGATGGTATTCGACTTTATGTTCCATTTCCTTTTTCCAATATTCAATCCAGTACTTTTTTTTTTTTTAACCAGTAATAGACTGATACTGATGTTGTACCGGCCAATCAGTGCTGTGTTTAAAACAAACAAGCTTTCAGAGGAGCAACTACTTCCTCACCTATTGTCCTGCCCAACATGTTAAGAAACAGTGACATAGCAGATCTGGTATCAACTTTCCTCAGACGTCCGATGATATGTGGTTAGCCCTTAGTATGACCATTTACACCTGGCATTAAAATGCATCCTAGATGTGTCTCCTGTGACCAGATGAGATCAGACCTGGTTTAGACCTGACCTGTATTCAAAAACACACTGATGTCATGTTTGTATGGGAAAACTAGTCTGGACTGTACAGATGTGTCTGCCGTCAGTGACAGGGCGACACGGAGAGTCAGAGAAAAACGATATAAAATGAACTTTTAACCAATACACACAAGAAATCATATGAAAAAATGTATGAGCCCTGATTAGCGTGAAGAAAAAAACTGCTTAAAATCAGCTTAAGAGGTGGTCTCTAACCTGTCCAGCGAATGACTGCATTGAGTCCGGGAATGTGGACAAGTGTGTCCTAAAGCAAGTGTGTCCTTATCGTCTTATACGTCTATATGTCTTATATGTCTTATATGTCTTATACCAGGTCTGAATACGACAATGTTTCACCCATATTGAATGAGTGGCTTTCTGTCTAACTACAGTTATAGCCAAGGTGGACCAGTATGCAGAGATCGAATATTCCATGGTGTCGTCACCCACAGTTTTAAACTCTTCCATCGACTTGGGCTTGAAGGTAAAGAGTCTGATATTGATATCAGTCAACACTGTAGAATCTGAAAACTCAATAAGCTTAAAAAACACATTGTTATTGTTTTTCTACCTTGGCTCCTCTTCTTTCCTCTGTCCTTTAGGGTGAATTTTACAACATAGGGAAGCATCAGGAAGCTCCGTTCTCCCCCACAGCCTTTTACCTGCCGCCGCAGGTCAACAACATGGTGTACATTGGCATTTCGGCGTACACTGCCGACACTGCAGCCTTCGTCTACAGCAAAGCTGGAGCTCTCAGCCTGTACATCACTGACGACATGGTGAGAAACACCCTCCTGACTCATTACTCAATAAATCTCCTAAATCTAAAACGTTTCTCATTCTATCACAACAGATCCCACAGAGCTCTCCCATCCGACTCAACACCAAGACATTTGGAACATTCATCCCGCAGGTTACAACAACACACTTCACTGCTTTGCTTGTAAACACTACCTTCATTGCTCATTTGTCAACTAGGGTATTTCTTGGTGGGGTTTTTTTTTTTCAGATCGCCAAGCTTTACCCAGGTCTGATGATGAAACTGCTGCTGCAGGCAGACAAAACACCGATCATCACCTTTGGCCCCAACAATGTGACCATTCAAGCAAGTGCAGTAATGACAGCATACGCCATCCAGCCCAACGCCACACTTACCCCTCTCTTTGCCCTCAACTTGGTGGGTTACACAGACAACATGATTAAAAGTCACTGTTGGAACAAACACCAAAGCGTGACTCATCATTGTGTTATCTTTACAGGTGACCAGCGTCAGTGCCCAAGT
This sequence comes from Microchirus variegatus, assembly GCF_963457635.1. NCBI lineage: Eukaryota > Metazoa > Chordata > Actinopteri > Pleuronectiformes > Soleidae > Microchirus > Microchirus variegatus. The sequence continues at coordinate 18,294,631 of NC_139808.1, forward strand.
GTCCGTCAGTGGAACAAAGCTGGCTGGAGCTGTCACCCTCAACAAGTGAGTTACTAAAAAAAAAAAAAAATTGGGACTTGTTCCAAGAAGAGAAAAATGGGGCCATAAGGTCCTGGCAGAGATGAACGTCAGGGTCTAATTTTGCCTCATTTGCACAGAATGGATCTGACCCTGAGGACAAGTTATGTGGGAGAGTTTCAGGTGAGGGATGCATTATAGCACGAGTCACAGTGTGCACCACCACTAACAACTTTATAAACTAACCCCAACTCTAATCTTCAGGTCAGAACCCTGGACAGTGTCCTGCAAATGGTCCTCAAAGCAGTAGTGATACCCAAACTGAATGGTAAGTTTGTGCATTTTTAAGCTGTTCCCTACGTGAACTCTGTGTTATATCATGTACTCGGGCTGCTGCGTGCAGATCAGTTCAAAGAATAGAGTTCGGAGGTCAAATTTTAGACGTAGGTTTCGGATTGTGTATGACTTAATGCCTTAAATTAAAGCAACACTATGCAACTATAAACACAGTACCAGGGTAAGCCTTCTGCATTGAGAACCAGAAACACTGAAAACATGGCTGCCAATGAGGACACAAGGAAAACATTATTTTAGCCACTGAATGCATTCTACATTTGAAATAGAATTGTTTATATGTGCACACATAACAATTAGGAAGAGACAATTTGACCTCTGCATTTAACCTATCCTTATTACACACCAGTAGTGAACACACATAAACCATGCACAGGAGCAGTGGGCAGCGCTCATCTCTGCCTGGGGAGCAATGAGGGTTGGATACCTTGCTCAGGGGCACCCCAGCCCTTGACCTGTGCATGGATTTGAACCGGCAGCCCTCTAGTTAGAAGCCCAATTTCCTTCCATCAGGCAGACATTTTCAACTGGAAACCAGTTTGTAAACAGCTCACTCTCCTGCACCAAAGTCCATAGAGAAAATCTGAATTTGTACTTCAGAGGAACACACAAGATAAGATAAGATAGTCCTTTATTAGTCCCGAAGTCGGGAAATTTATATTGTCACAGTCGCAACGACAGTAAAGATAAAGATAATAAATAATAAACATGCATTTCCAAGAATGTACAATATAAAAAGATATTAACAATAAGACTATAAAAAGTTAAAATAGAATTGGTTTGTGGTAGGTGAATCCAAACAAGATCACAAAATAACTAATGTCAACTGACGAATGGAGGCAGAAATGGATCAACATATTGTGCTATAAAACAAAATCGCTGATCATCTCAATGGGTATTGGTACAGAGGAGCCCGTTTATGAGATTAAGGGCCTGCCCAACTGTTAAAATAGATGAAAAATGGAGGAAGTAATGACAATACATGACAATAAACTCCCACAATTCCTATGATCTAAAATCTAATGGGCTCTTGCTCTTTCGTTCACCATGTCTTAAAAAAGGGAACAAACACAAGGGTGAAAACCTGGCTGTGTTATAAATCTAACAACTGTATGATCATGTTTTTACAAAAGATTTCTGAGCATGTTTTTCTCATAAATGTTTTAACTTTTCTCCGTAGTAAAACTTGCACAGGGATACCCTCTCCCTGCGATTGGAAAGATGAAGCTTGTGAACACACAGGTCGAGGTCCTAAAGGTCAGAGACGTGACGTTTTTGTATAAAACTGCATGTTGTGAGCTGTGAGCTACATGTATTTTATGACAGCCATTTTAATGAGGGTTAAAGTGACATAACCAGTACTCAGTCAGGAATCATCTTGAATAACTACTTGATAGATAGAACTCGTGATCTCAAAGCCATTTAAGTAAATATCTGCTGCTGCTGTGCTCTGTTTTCATGTAGGACTACATGCTGATCGGAACAGACGTACAGTTTACTGGTTAAACTGCATTCCTCAAAACTCCCACATTTCCTTTCTGCACTGGAGCATGTCATTATGAAGAGACTTCAACAACCTGACTGAAAAATCTCTGAGACATTGTATGAGCATTACTTCTAAAAACCTGGTAAACGCAAAAATCGCATTAGGATCTCACATATTTTTTTTTTTTGAATGATTTTTATATTATTGTTTACATATTAAATGTAGATGAGAACTGCTGAGGCAGTTGCAAGCAGCAATGTGTGAGGGTGCGGTTTTTCTTTTTGTAAACACAGTCATCTTTTCTGTAATAACAGGCTCCGAGCAAAGCAGAACACAGCACTTTCTGCTGCTGACAAATTCTTTTTCCAAAGTTTCTGACTCTGTAGTACAAAAGAATTGCTGATCAGTGATATTTGTTTGAAGAATCTCCAGGAAATAAGAAAATAAAAGCACCAAACAAGCACTCTTCTGCAAAACGAGCAGGACTCTTTTAATTGAAATGGTTAAAATAGACAAAAAAAAATAGGAGTTAGTTCAGTATGTACATGCACATAGTTGGTGATGACAGATTAAAGCCGTTGTAGCCCATCAGTGCGGTTCAGTGGGACTGGATCAGTGTCTGTAAAAACACCCACAGTGTGTCTTTGTAGCCAGAGAAGAGAAGGAGACGGAGCTAGTGAGTGGCCTGTGGCGTTACCTTTGTCAATCAGTGGCAGGTCTCCATCATGGTTGTGCCACATTCATCGACCTGGTGCTCTGGCAGAGTCTCATAGTTTTTCACTGTGCCTCTCAGAGAGCTGTGACTGAGAGCTCGACCTCGCATGCTTTGAGAGTTGGCCGACAATATCTACAATCAAGAGACAAAAAAAAATACATTTAATGAATTGAATGACTGGCTAACATCCATATCTCTGAAACAACATATATATAATGCCTTAATTGTGGAGACTGTGATGATTGTTGACTTGATGAGATCCTGTAATAATATTTTCATCCAAACCTTCACTTTGCTCTTTTATTTTATAGTTGAGGTTTTTATTATACTATTAAAATGTGTTCCAATATCTGAACAGCTGGAAATCTTAATTTTTGGACTAGTATGTTCACTACCGTTCAAAAGTTTGGGGTCACCTATACAATTTTTTGTGTTTTCCATTAAAAGTCACACTTTTATTCATCAAAAGAGTTGTGAAATGGATAGAAAATATAGTCAAGACATTAATAAGATTATAAATAATGATTTTTATTCCAAATAATAATTATGCCCTTCAAACTCGTCAAAGAACCAGCAAAACTGTTTTCAGCTGTGCTAACATAATTGCACAAGGGTTTTCAGGGGTTTTCTAATCATCCAATAGCCTTGTAACGAGATTAGCAAACACAATGTACCATTAGAACACAGGAAATGGGCCTCTATACACCTCTACACATTCCATTAAAAACCAGACGTTTGCAGCTAGAATAGTCGTTTACCACATTAACAATGTATAGAGTGTATTTCTGATTCATTTAATGTTATATTCATTGAAAAAAAAAAAGCTTTTCCTTCAAAAAATAAGGACATTTCTAAGTGATCCAAAACTTTTGAATGGTAGTGTAAATACTTTCCCACCTCAAGTAATAGCTCTGAGGTACTGACAAATAGTCACTCAGCACAGAGCTGTAAAAGAAAACTGATTTAAGCCACATTACCAAAATCTTTGCTGGTTTAAGACACAATATTTTCACCACTTTGTCTCACAGTAAAATAGTTGTTTTGACTGGAAACTCTAGGTTTGCAAACTAGATTAACTAAACTGATGGATTTTTTTAACGATGGACGCATATGCCGTTTATTTTTATAAATCAATGGTCCGTCCCTCCAATCTACCGTTTATGTTTGTTTTGAAGTACAATTATATAATAATGCATTAACATGTGCATATTACAAGACATATATATAACAGGTCATATTATTGGATGACATTACAGCGACCTTTGCTTATCAAACACAATCACTACGGTTACTGGTTTATTTTCACATGTGTAAGATAAAGAGCAAAATGTCCATGTTTGTTTATTATCCACATGTCCATGAAACTCCAAACATAAAATTGCTCTCTCTAACGAGTCCACTTTCATCCGAAATCCAAGAAAAAGGTAATTACGTACTTTTAAATATACTCTTATACTCATACAATTCAAAGAAACCACACTTTTTAACTCACAAGGACACAGGAGCTGCTATTCTTCTCATGCCTTTAACATATTCTTAAGGAAAAAGCAAAACTATTCCAACTTTGACTGAAAATAATGGGACATATCATTCTTTACAGTTTCTAAATGTAGTTTACCCACAATATAATTTAAATGGTCATTTCTCCTCACATTTTAGGGTCCACTGCTACTAACAGATCTGTAATCATGTCAACTTTACCTACAATATCAACAAAAAAAAACATTTTAAAATGTGTGTACGCTATAAACCAAAGCCTACCTTCACCAGCACATAGTCTCCAGCAGTGATGGGTGCAGTGTTGGCTTGAGCAGCTATATCTTCTTTGGGGAAAATCACTTTGAGGTTGCCATCAGCTCTTCCACACAGTTCCTCTGCGGATCTCTTACTGTCCTGGATCAGTGAGTGGATCACAATTTATTAGGTACACACATAACCTAAAGAAGTAGCTGTCCATCAATCTGTTTTCTAGCAATTTATGAGAACCAGAAAAAGTTGAGCAGAATCTGCAAAAAGTTTTGTATAATTCAGCATTCTTTATCCACACAGGATCAGTATTTTGGGAGCCTGAACACCCTAAACTCTAACATCTGAAGACCTCTCCTGCAAAAAGAAAAAGATCTTATAAAGTTCTGCTTCCATGTGGCTAAGATATAAACCCTTTTTAAAAAAAAATAAAAAATAAGGTCCAAGTAAGAAATCTTGAGAAGAAATCTGGAGAAGAAGGGCTAGCTTCAAGGCATTTTAAAGCTGTTTTGCCTTTATAGTTCTTTATCGCGGTAAGATCAATTTTAACCCTGGTTTGATCTCTTTCCTTGTCTGGAGCCTTTTTAGTCAAAGCCTTCTTTGAAAGTAAATCCTGAGATTTGCCTTCGGTGGACACTTTGAAATACTTTTTTGACAAAACCTTATCAACACACCATATATAGAACATCCTGAACTTTAAGTGTAAACAGGCATAGCATTTCCAACGGTACTCAAATGCAACTGGTGGGCTACCAAGCTCTCTACTGCTCTACTATACTTGTTTTCTTGCATCGCTACTGTAAACAATCAGTGTTGAAGTCCATTTGCAGTACTCACTCCCTCCACCAGGACAAGCTGTGTGCTGCCGATGAGAGCAGCATTGACCCTCGCAGCCTCCTCCCTGAACACAACGAAACACTCTCTCACCCTCCGCTGCTTCACCTCTGCTGGCACGTCGTCTTGTAGCCGATGGTGGGCGTGGGTTTTCTGAGTGAGATGAAGGACACACGGACACGGGTTCAATTTCAAAAGTCGGCGTTATACTTGGTGTGAAGACACAAGTTATAGGAGCTCACATTTCTCATACTGTAGGCAAAAAGGAATCCAACGTTGTAGCCAACCTCTCTGATCAGAGACAGAGTCTGCTGGTGATCGTCCTCCGACTCTCCACAGAAGCCTGAGATGAAGTCACTGCTGAGACTCACATCTGACACACACACACACAAGTCATCACTTCTCCATGAAAAACATCTAATTTGAAAATAAGATCATTTTGGACTGCTTTTTGACAATCAATATTTCGTCATTAAATTGGTCTGAAATGCTGATCTGATTTCTTATATATCCATGGCACATGAAGGTTGAGGTTTTTTCTATTTTCAGGAGATGGGAGCATGTTTTAATTAGAATTTATGGATAAAAACTCTACTTTACTGTATGTTTTAATACAGTGGTATGCAAAAGTTTGGGCACCCCTTTAAATGTTCATGATTTTCTTTTATAAATCATTGGTTGTTTGGATAAGAAATTTCAGTTAAATATATCATATAGGAGACAAACACAGTGATATTTAATGTGTTAATAATGGCCAATTTGTAAAGCGCTTTGGGTGTCTAGAAAAGCACTCTAGAAATGTAATGAATAATAACAATAATAATAATAATAATAATATTTGAGAATTGAAATGAAGTTTATATGATTTACAGAAAGTGTGCCAGAATTATTTAAACAAAATTAGACATGTGCATAAATTTAGGCACCACAAAAGAAACCTTTTGTGCATCCTCCTTTTGCAGAAATAACAGGACCATTCTTCTTTACAAAACATCTCCAGTTAAGTCCGGTTTGATGGTTTCCGAGCATGGACAGTCCGTTGGACAGTCCACACATTTTCAATAATATCAGGTCTGGGGACTGAGATGGCCATTCCAGAACATTGTATTTGTTCCTCTGCATGAATGCCTTAGTAGATTTTGAGCAGTGTTTAGGGTCGTTGTCTTGTTGAAAGATCCAGCCCCGGCACAACTTCAGCTTTGTCACTGATTCCTGGACATTGTTCTCCAGAATCTGCTGATATTGAGTGGAATCCATGCGACCCCCAACTTTAACAAGATTCCCAGTCCCTGCACTGGCCACACAGCCCCACAGCATGATGGAACCACCACCAAATTGTACTGTAGGTAGCAAGTGTTTTTCTTGGTATGCTGTGTTCTTTTTTCACCATGCATAACGCCCCTTGTTTTGCCCAAATAACTCTATTTTAGTTGCATCAGTCCACAGCACCTTATTCCAAATGTGCTTTAGCATACCTCAAGCGACTCAGTTTGTGACGGGTGCAGAGAAAATGCTTTTTCTGCATTACTCTTCCATACAGCATCTCAAGTGCGCTGAATAGTTGAACGAGAGTGACACCATCTGCAGCAAGATGATGTTGTAGGTCTTTGGAGCTGGTCTGTGGGTTGACTGTGACTGTTCTCACCATCCTTCGCCTCTGCTTATCTGAGATTTTTCTTGGTATGCCACTTCGGGCCTTAACTAGAACTGTGCCTGTGGTCTTCCAATTCCTCACAATGTTCCTCACAGTTGAAACTGATAGCTTAAATCTCTGAGATAGCTTTCTGTATCCTTCCCCTAAACCATGATGTTGAACAATCATTGTTTTCAGGTCATTTGAGAGTTGTTTTGAGGCTCCCGTGCCACACTTCAGAAAAGACGCAAAGAGGAGAAACATTTACAATTGGCCTCCTTAAAAACCCTTTCTCATGATTGGATTCACCTGTGTATGGAGGTCAAGGGTCACTGAGGTTACCAAACCAAATTTGAGTTCCAATAATTAGTGCTAAAGGTATTGAAATCAATAAAATGACATAAATACATAAATTTATGCACATGCCTAATTTTGTTTAAATAATTCTTGCACACTTTCTGTAAATCATATAAAATATATTTCACTTCTCAAATATCACTGTGTTTGTCTCCTATGTGATATATTTAACTGAAATTTCTTGTCCAAACAACCAATGATTTGTAAAAGAAAATAATTAAAATTTACAGGGGTGCCCAAACCTTTGCATACCACTGTATATGTAAGGCCTATGTAATTGCAGATCTTAGGTTTGACAATATCTCTACCCCGACATATTTTAATAAATCAAATTATAGAGTGAAGATTTCTACCTAAAGATGTGGAACAAAGTATAAGGAAAACAGAACCTACCTGGGATGATTCTCTTGATGGTATTGACAAGATCAAGGTAAGCCTCTCTTGTGTAGCTGTATAAGGAAAAGACACTTTATCAGTACTATTATTGACATTTTAAGAAACTTTTTTTTTTACAAAAAATGGAATTGAGTTTAGAAAAGTTGTTGTTTACCCACGACGCATTGCTTTCAGGACCTGGCTGCTTCCGCTCTGGGCTGGAAGGTGAATCTGCTTACAAATGTTCCCTCGTTCTGCAATAAGATGCAAAAACTGCATCACAAACAGTAAAACAGATCCCAGGTCAATGAGCTTCTGGTTCATAAGTTCATTCTGTTTTGTTGTGCACAAACAGGAAAGTGGATTTTATTTTTATTTTGACAGCTGGAATTCGACATTGCACTGTGATGAAAAAAAGCGAACCTCGTCTGGGAAGTCTTTGGGATGAGGGGAGGTGAATCTGATCCTCATGTCAGGATCGATGCGCGACACTTGATCCAGCAGGTCGGAGAAGCGCAGTCCTCCCCGCTTGGAGCGGTAAACCGTCTTAAAGCCGGGACTGAGCCTGGTCAGGTCTGAGCCACAGAACTGTTCCTCTGACGTGTCTCTGTAGCTGTTCACATTCTGACCCAGCAACGTCACCTCCTTCACACCCTGAGGAAAATATCCACCACACAAAATCAAGTCAGGGAACTATTTATTCACTCATTTAATATAAAGTTTGCACAGTACTGTGCTGAGACAGGCTGGCTGCAGTCACTGAACAAATAACTCACCAATCTATATCAGCGTACGTGTAAACTATCTAAAGAAAGTGTTCACTGCTTAATTTCACCATTTGAGAGCCTTTTTAACAGAAAACTAAAGTTTGTATCACTTTGTAAAATATTCACTCCACCACACTAAAGCAGACATCTTAAATGTTAGCCCACAGGAGACAATAGCTGCTTGTCCACTGCTGCCTCTCTTGGAAAGTTTGTCTTTATTTTATTTTATTTATTCATCATTTATTTAACCAGGAAGTTCCCATTGAGCTACACTATCTCTTCCTCTTTAGTGAATCAGAACAAAATAACACATTTGAACTCACTGAAGGAGGCAGTGGATCAACAACTACTGTGGGCTGTGGTTTAAATCAAAGATTATCTTGATTGACTTAGGTTTGGGGCAGTGAGCAGCTTACCAAGGCTGTTTTGCAGCAAGATAAAGCAGTGAACATATTCTGAAGATCATTTACTGCCGTGGGTTTCATGAGATGAGGCTTTTGTTAATTGTCAAAAATCTGTTTTTCTGACTTTCTGACTTGAACTTCACTTCAAAAAACCTGAACCCTTTAATCTGGCAATTGTAAAACACAACTCTTCATTTTACTGTAGACATAATTATAGATTAAATGTAATTTCCTTCTTAAATACATACTGTATTTGTGTCCAGTAATATTTTTTGTTTTTTATAAGAAATGTCCTAACTTGCCCTCCTTGATAATAATAGTGTAATCAGTGTTAGTGCCCCTACTTGGGGCTGTCTTGTCTTGATGTTGTGTTTATAACTTGCCTGGTCAGACAGCATGCGTACTTCCTCAAGAATTGAACCGACAGGTCGACTCCTCTCCCGGCCTCGGGTGAAAGGAACAATGCAGTAACTGCACATGTTGTCACAGCCTCGCATGATGGACCTGCCGGCCGCAAAAGACACAAACCAAATCGATTACCACACACAGTTGATGCAGTAAGTTTCTTTTCAGGCGGATGGAAAAGAGGATCAAAAACAGACACAGAAGACACAGACACATTAACATGTTTAAGCTTGAGGGAGGTTGAAATGTTGGTGTCAATAAAAGGTAACAGTAAATAAGTATAATTGAAACAGATCCAGTGAATAAAGGCTGAGTCAGTTTCAACATTTCATACATGCAACATGTCTCCATTTGCCAACAGACTCCAAAAAAAAGTCAAATCTCTAAGCATGAGTGTCATGCAAGTCTGGCGGTGAGTACAGAGACTGAGTTGCTCCACAAACTCACACGTAAGCACTGTGTCCATGAGGGGCATGCTGAACAGGCATGATGTCAGCGTAGGTCTCCTCTAATGACAGCAGAACATTGCTGGCCTGTTGACCTCCATCAGCTACAGTGAGGAGGCGGGGAAGGTCCCTGTAAGCATCTGGACCTGCAAGAACATCCACCAGCTTCTCCCGCTCCAACAGCTCAGTCTTAAGCCTCTCTGCCATGCAACCTGAACAGACACAACCGATAAGGTTAAATGTGTCTTTGCTGCTGCAAAACAAGCCATCACTCAAGTCACTTACCTAAAATCCCGATTTTCATTGGTGCGCGGGTCTTCAGCCGTCGCCTTTTCATAAACGTCAGTTCTTGTAATCGATTCCAAATAGTTTGTTCAGCTTTTTCTCTGTTAGAAGGAGTTCAAATGTCTCTGTCAGTTGACGCATCTCATAGTTGAATGGGTTCGATTGCCAGAACTGTATCACTTTTACTGTGAAAGTTCTCAGTCATTGTATTTTCATCAATTTGAATACAGGTAAGTGGACTTCCTCAAAGAGGCGAAGATGTCTGTTGGATGAAGGGAATCATCTTCAACTTAACTAAAATAAGTCCAGTAGTCTATATCTAAACTCCTGAATGCATAATTTTGAGTGTTTTAATAACGATTATAGGGCTGCAACTAAATTATTATTTTCTCGATTAATCGAGTACTTGTTTGGGCCAGAAAATATCCGAAAATGTTGATTGGTGTTTACCAGATGTGGAAATGATCGAAAGCCTTGTTTTGTCCACAACCGAACATTTTTCAGTTTTAATGATTTCTTTGTTATATGGAGCAAAGAAACCAGAAGATACTCACATTTAAGAAGCTGAATATCAGAAGGACTGTTTGAATTATTGAACAAACACTGAATCGATTATCAAATTGGTTGCTATAATAATTGCAGCCCTAATCTATTTGTCTTATGAGATTGTCTTACCTGATAGAGCATGTCACCAGGAGGACAACATCTGCCTGCAAGGCAAAGACAAATCAGTGCTGATAACAGTGATATTAAAGCAGAAAAAATAACAGAGAACTCAGCTGTACCTCATTTATATATACTGTGCGTTGATATCCCTTCTTCTGCAGTATGGACCAGGCTAATTCTGTGTCATTCACATTCATTGGGCATCCATAGGTTTCAAAATACACTACATAAAAAACAAAAATAATGCACCATTTTAACATCTGTCTCAAAAACAAACTGCTTTCACTCACACAGACTGACCTTTCCTTGAATTGCCCATCACCAGGTCCTCATAAAGGTCGTCATCTGTGTCTGACTGATGTCCATGAGCAGCATCAACACCTTTAATGAAATCCTTAAAACTTGGACCAGAGGACAGATGAGTCTTGAACCTGTCCACGGTTGTCCTCCCTCTCTTATTGACACTGGTGGTCTCTATATTAGAGCAATATCTGAGCTGGATGCACCTAACATGAATCCAGGGTCTGGACACAGTCAACAAGGGTTTTAAAGTCCTGAGAAACTCCATTCTAGGTTAGTTTTAGCTCAAAAGGCTAAAGACGTTTTGAATTTCGCGCTAAATTACCACACTAGCGTGTCGCTGTAGTCCATTATATCCAATATGTGTCCCATGTTTGTCTTACTGAATAGCTCACTGTAAGTGTGCTAGCTACACATGTCATTCATGTCCATGTCTTGTGGAGCCAAAGATGTCTCAATGTCAAGAGAAAAATCGACGAATCAAACGTGAATTGTTGCCGTGTGTCAACGAACGCGAAGGAACAGCGGCTGTATCTGTGTTAGAACAAATAATGTATAACTACCCTCTTAAATGTGGAGACAATATTGTCTGGATAAATGTACTATAATATCCTTCACTGCGAAGTTAGAAGTGAGTGACAGGGAATGCTCTTGTGGTACCGCGGTTGTCCGTCGGCTGAAAATGTCCCCCCGGTACGACAAACTTCGCGCTCCGTTCCGGGCATGGAACGCTCTTCCTGTCGGCATCGTTCACCGAAGCGCAATCAACTTTAGAAGCTGAACATTTATTAGTGAGATAAAGTCAACAGTTCCCATTTATTTGTCATATTATGGTCCAATTCTACGAGCAAATAAGTTACTCTTGAAATAATAATATTTAAATAAAAAGCGATATATTTGATTATGTGCATCAACTGCTTTTAACTGTTTCGTTCTTTCTGTATTTGTGCAGTTTGTGTTATGACTCTAGGAGCCAGAGACGGTAATGTAATGTTTGAGGACCTTGATTTTCAAAGTTTAAATCAGAGGGCTCAAACTTGTGGGCCCCCAAACAATTTCTATCATTATACTTATAATAAATTATCCATCCATCCATCCATCCATTATCTACCACTTTATCCTCCACCAGGTCATGGGGGGTGATGTGCCTATCTCATAATACATTATTTTTGTTATATGTTTTTTTTTTATTATTATTAATAGATTTTTATATCCAAACATGTTTAAATTGTGCACTATTTACCATTTAACGACAATCTTTGTTTTTATTTTAGTAAACTGGGCATTTGTTATAATGTTTCTTGCAGTATATTCTAGACTGTTATTTATGACAAACCATTTTGGCCTTTCTTTGTTAAAATAATGATCATTCCAATAAAAGCAAATATGACATGAGAGAGAGAGAGAGAGAGAGAGAGAGAGAGAGAGAGGGAACAGAGGCTGCTGAGTTCAAGGAGAGAGAGAGAGAGAGAGAATACTGTGTAATGTGGGAGTGACTGTGAGCTACAGGTTTAGTATAAACTCACCATGTATTCAGGAATAACACACAGTTCTGTTCCAGTGACCCTGCTGTCCAGTGTTTCCTGGCAGTGAGCGATGAGGAAAGTGGACGGCGCCAAATAAAGAAGAACTGCGGGGACACTGAGAATCTACTTTAAAAACATCAAGGTAAATTAAGTGTGTAAATGTGCACACATTTAATATCTGTAATATCTTTAAATCCTTTATTTTTTTGTGGCAATTCAGCTGCTGATATTTCCAAACATATCCTGTAACTTGAGTGTTTTTGACAGAGTAATAAGGCTGTGTGAGGAGAAACTGTGCTCTCAGCATATTCTATTTTTCATAATGTTATTTCTTCTCCTGTCATTTATTCTAGCTGTCCTCTCTTCTCCTTTCTTTTCTTCTTTTCTCCAGGACCAGCTGTGATGATGGACAAAGCTGCACTGCTGCTGTTCTGTTGCCTGGTCATGTCTTTATCAGGCTCCCCACTCTACCCATCCATCAGGTAAGTCCTCGCACATTTACTGGATTTACTCACTTCCTCTTTTTTTTTAACCATAAAATTATTTTTTAGTACATTATTTAAGCTGTTCGTACTCTTGTACACCCTAATTAGACACATTGTGGTTATAGTTTTCCCTCCAAGATTTAAAGAGCAAACAAGTTTCTTTGGAATAGAACACTGCTAAATTTAATTTTAAAAACACTACAGATTATCTGTGTCATTTAATGCTTTACTTAGTGACACAGAAAATCTTAAATCTCCAACTGAACGAAGAAGTAATATGTATAAAATAATGATAATAATAATAATAATAATAATTTAAAAAAAAAAAAAAAAGGGAGTGATGCTTTGACATCACTTTGTCATGTCCAAAACAAATATTACAGCCTTTTTTTCAAAATTACACTATTTTGCTTATTTTTGTGTCTTTTTTCAATCTTATAATAAGACTGATCACTGCAGAGTGTATTTTTATGTTTTGTTTTGTTTTTTTAACAACTATCGGACCAATGAGAATATTGTACAAGCTCATCCCTGGTAGTAGGCCAAAAAAAACATGTAATGTTCATTATTTCAAACAAGTAATATTGATTAATCATTAACTATATAAAATGAACCGGATAGAAGGGGTTTCAAGCTCCTTCAGTGTGAAGATGTTCTGTTTTTTTGCTCTTGAATGACAGTAAACAACTCAGTGGTTAATCTTAAATAATCAACAGATGAGATGATAATTAAAATAATCCTTAGTTCCCACTCTATTGTGTAGCGAGACCCAGAAACCACACTGACGTGAACCCAGCGTCTGCGCGGAAAAAAAAGGTCACATATGATGTTTTCAAGCATCCTGCGTCCACTTTGCCTGTCACAGCTCTGACCTCTGCACTTGTTATGCTAAACGGGGTCAAGGTGTGTGGATTAGTCACATTAGTGTTGCATTTACACACAAGCTTAATCACAGTGTCCTGTGTCAAAGCTGTAGAAAATGTCATGAAGGATATTTTTCCCCCTTTTTTCCGTCACAAGTAAATGACTCGCTGTTTCTTCCATTGACACATCAGAGTGAATACTTTGTCCTGCATTTTTTTTTTTCTTTTTTTTTTTTGACGGGGACGTTTCTCAGGTTCGGTCAGAGGGACACGTCCATCCTGATGACGTCTTCTATCAATGACCCAGCAGAGAAGCTGCAGGATGACACCAGTCCTCCCAGGGAGAGAGCAGAGTTACGGTTAGCACATTCACACACACCCAGTGCTTTAAAGGACACTTTACCACATGTTCTCATTTACCTCTGCTGGTCTCTACCAATGCAGTGGAGGTAAACTGAGTTTCCGAGACATCTCTCTGTGTCAGTGTCCAATAGCTAAGGAGAATATCTGCACCAAAAATGTAAAAACAGTAGAGAAAAAAATATTATATCATTTTTTTACACAGACACAAATACTTTTTTATTCCTTATTGTTGAAAAAATTTATGAATTTTCCACTTTTCCGGTTTTAGCTCTGGACGTCACGCTGATGCCATCTTTACAAACAGTTACAGGAAAGTTCTGGGTCAAATCTCAGCCAGGAAGTTCTTGCAGACAATCATGGGCAAACGGCTGGGGTAGGTATAGTATGAAGAAAGCAATGACATCACTTTATTTTACTTTATTTATTTTTTATTTTAAACTTTATTTTATCCAATTAATCGACTACTAAACTAATCGTCAACTATTTTAAGTTATTTTTATTTTTTTTGGAGATTTTTCAGCTCCTTAAATGTGAATATTTTCTGGTTTCTTTGCTCCTTATAACAAAGAAATTATTAAAACAGAATCTCTTTTGTTTGTTTGTGGACAAAAGTGACATTTCGGACGTTTTACGGACCAAACAAGTACTCAACTAATCGAGAAAGTAATAGACAGATTATGAAAATAATCCTTAGTTGCAGCCCTACATTATATTAAATAATGGGTTTTTTTTTAAAGTTGTGGCTGTAAAAATATAGGTATATACACATTGTACACAGTGTGTACATCTTGTGTACAGGTTGGAACACGACCAAAGCAAGAGAGAATTGTGAAATAAAATGCATTTTGACATGAAGGTTTGTTATTGTCGAAATAAATAATTATAAAATGGAAAATAGGAAATTCAGAGACCGAAAAAAAACTAATACTTGTGAGGACGATGGACGAGTATGTAACTGTGGTTCCCTTTAAGTGTTCATTTCTTTTAGTTTTGTCCCAAATTCATGGTTATACACGTATATACAACAGGAATAAATATTGATTTAAAAAAATCAAGATATTTAAACCACCTTTTAATGCCGTATTTACTTGTATATCCATTAATAAGTGACAAAAATATATGATATTAACACTTGAAGGAAGCGTGTCTCTTGAGACAGTTTTTCCAGAAACACTTCGCACTATGAATTGTTGTCGTTTTGTTCACAGAGATGAAAGCGAGAGCTACATGAAGCGTCAGTCCGACATCTATGAAGGCACCTACAAAGAAGATCTCACATCCATCCAGAGCAAGCACAGATACAGAGGAGTGCACGGCGAGGTCATGGGACCAAGGTAAATAATAAATAATAACTAATTAATACTCCCTTAGCAGGTCCAACAGTTAGAAGTTTAACCTTTATAGTCCTTCACTAACCTGCAGGTTTTCTTCTTTACAGACTGCTGAGCTGAGAACAGGAAGCTGCTGCCAGTCATCGTATCTGCTCCGTTTCTTCCGACCTATTATTTGAAAAATAAAAAACAATTCTGTCTTTTTTTATTCATTTGTTGTGGACATTAAAAGCTGCGAAGAAAACTTGTGCAATCTCACGTTAAAAAAACAGGCCGTCTATGAGGATGTGGTGCAGGTCAGGCTCATGCTGAACTTGCTGCTGTGACCGGAGGTAAAATGAACTTACATGAATTTGTGCATCTGTTTCCATTTATTACTGCTTTATATTTATTTTTTTGCCTTTTTTCCTTGAATGATAGTACAGTGGAGAGAGACAGGAAACAGGAGGCAGAGAGATGGGGAATGACACGCAGGAAAGTCCGCTTGGTGCACCATATTTACATCTCTGAGGACGAAAAAAAGAAGAGGTTACATAAAATACATGACCAGAAAAAATGAGCTATTCAAATGCCCTCTTTACCCGAGTCATCATCAGTCCTTATAAACATCTAATTTTTATGTTATATGTCTGTAAAGTAATTATTACAGCATTAGAGTTCAGGTTTGAAAGTGTGGTTATATGGGGAAATGGAGAAGCAGACTCCACTGGAAATATTTTTTCCTCATGACACTCAGAATTACTTTATCCACTGCTGACTTAATCAGTACATTCAAATGCATTTTTTCTTTTACTTTGGTGTTTACGATCTTTAATCCACATTCACTTCAGGGAGAAAAAGAAACAAGGCAGCAGTCAAGAGCTAAAAACTCTGGTTTCCTCCTTGAACTCTGGTGTGGGAGAGTGAACCGTTTACAAACTTACATAAAGGTTATTCATAAGTGAGATAAAGCAGCAAACATATCCATAAGATTTAAGCAGACACAGATTGTACTAGAGGAGGCTTTAAAGTGGCTAAAATAATTTCTTCCCTGCAGTTTTTAATGCAAAAAAAAACTTGAAAAGTTACTTTCTACTTACGCCACGTGACATCAGTTTTCATGGGTGACCACCTGGAATAGGCATGATAACGACCTGGCATCAGATCACTATTGTTTTGATCTCACATGTATGCTCAGGAGTCTTTGAATAATAATAATAATAATAATGGTAATAATAATAATAATAAGGTTACTTCTTGCTTTTCTACTAAACAAAAGCTCAGAAACATGGATTCACCCTCAGTTTCTTTATTTCTTCCTTGTCATTACAAAAAACATCACATCCTCAAATTGCCCATATTTAATTATTAACAATTTGTCTTGGGGTTGGGGGGCAAAACTCAAATGTATCAAATAGGACACTGGAGCTCCTGCTGCATGTTTGAACCACCTAACAGGTGAACACGCTGGCAAAGTTAGTAATGATCCAAGTGTTGGTGCTGCTGCCAGTGTTTTATCAGCTGAAACATAGAATATAAAATGGGCACAGAGTCAAAACAAAGAGGAATGTACAAAAAAAAACAAAGATGAACCCAAACTCGATGAGAAACTAAAAAAAATACCACAAATCAAAATCCCAGCTCACTTCAAAAATATGGGCATGTTGGACAATCGGAACAAATCTCACAGGAAGATGAAGTGCAATGATCAGTAGCTTCACAGCTCTCTGTGGGACAATCTGTCAGTGAGTGTTTTTTATTCCCCCCTTAGAGATGCTGTGATGTCTCAATTTCTTCCATCTGGCAACACAGAGACAAACTGCATGTTTAAAGTGGTGACTGGACTCTTCAACTGCCATATCATGTACAAAGTCTGATTTTGATGACAGACTCCTTGGAAACAAAAAAACGAACTTCGACAGTGTCTTCTTTTAAATCATTTGTGCCTTGCTTTTATTTTTTCTCATTCCTGTGGAAGAGAAGAAAAAAAACGAGAGGACATTAGTGAACAGCAACATGAGAGGAAGTTTATCACGTTATTTAAAGCTGCAGTGCATAACTTTTGGTGATGTTATCATTGGGCATCCGTTTGGGATTTGTGAACAAAAACGATACAATATTATGCTTTTGCCATGTCCTTCATCTGAAAATGTGCTCCCTGTGTCAGATCTGACTGAGGAAGCATTTGTATCTATACAGCAGCAGCGCAGGGGTGGGTGGGGATGAGAAACGCTTATCCCATCAAACTCCTGAATTGCCTCGTTATTTTTGAACAGTGGAATTCACTTCTTTTGTGGGTGTTTTCAGTGTTATTCCAACTTGTATGCAGCCATCAAATCATGCAATGCTGATGTTGCCTCCGTCAGTCTTGACATTAAACAAATAACTTCCTGTGTGCAGGCCACAATATTGTCAAACTGCTATACTGAGAAACAGACAGTGGTGTGGAGCTGATATGTCTTATCAGGTTTGTTTATATGTAAAAGCCACGCACTACAGCTTTAAAGCCTGATTATTGAAGAGTCATGTAAAGGGTTGACCATGCATTATGTCGTTGCCTTCCTCGACAGACAGAGAAATTCTCAAGACAAATGTTCACATTTGAGACGACGCACTTTGGTTCATAAACACACAACGTGTTGACGTGATGGCACATCCAGAACCATGAGTGTGAGACCACAGTGTGGGGTGAGTGAGGAGGCAAACCAGGGGGAAGGGAGGCAAATACAGTGAACACTCAGGGGGGGATGTGTTAGAATGAGTGAGCAGCACGCAGTCATGCACGCTGCCAGCCACTATGAGAATGCACTGTGGAAGCAGGCTACGAGGGCGCCCTTACTTCAGCCTGGAACACCATCAACTCGTTTGTTACAAATGGGGGCTTTATCGTAGGCTCCTATACTTTGCCAACCTACTACTTTGCTCTGCTGCAATCCTGAAAGAGGAGTAAGAGACAGCGGAGGTGTGGACAGATTGATTAAAAAAGAGACAGGGACAAGCAGAAGAGAAGAAATCCTAGCTGGGGGGGGGGAATGACATTTGTGTGATCAGAAATTACAATCTTGATCTTGTTTTAAGTGACAGTTCAGTTTCTTTTGAGATGTGTGGTTGTACTGCGAGTAATGAAATATCATTGGGCTGAATCTGATAAGCCCCCTGAGATCCCTGAACTCTGACCCAATCAGCAGGGACCTTCTGTGGTCACTCATCACTTAAAAAGGCTCAAATAACAAATTGGCACCTGTTTAAGTCTATGGTATCTTACAATATATTCACTGCTTTAGAAAATCAAGTTTGTGCTGCTTTGTGCACCGCACAAAATTTGCATTTCTAGCTTATATTAGAGCTGCTGGTCTGCTGTTTATTCACTTATATAATTGAGTTAAGGATTTCAAAATAGCAAAGTCAAAAATACCACATTTAAACTTTATGATGGAGGCAGCAGCAGATCAACAACTCTGTGTTATGATACAAAATCACTGATTTTCTCGATGAAGAATTTTCAAACTTTAAATTCCGGTTCGAAAAAAAGTGAATATGATTTTAAAAGACATTGTAAAGTGGCACAATTGTACTTTTCCTTATAGGGAAATTACTTTCCTACGAGCTACCGTGTGTCCGTAACACATACAACCAGCCTTCAAAAGACCTGAACTATCCCTTTAAACAGGCCATCTTAAGAGGAAGCAGTGAAAGAGAATAATTGCAGAGCGACGTCTTGAGATTGTGTCACAGGTTCCAAATTGCTCACTCCTGGGCTCTCGTAGGACTCTACAGGTTGATGGTGTGGAGACATTTCCCACCCTGGTCATCACTCTAACCGAACTTGTTGCTTCACATCTCCACTGATCCAAGTAGGCACAAGACCTCTTATTGGGTGGAAAGGATGGCACTGAGATCAGTCTCTGGGGACCACATGAGGAGCTACAGATATAGAAGAGCCACTTTTCTTCCGGCTGGGAGTGAAGAACTCCCAAGAGGCCTCAAATCTGACGAGTTCTCATCGTCTGAATGAGGCTAGGATTTTCTCTCTGGGATTAAGGGCCCTCTAGGATACAATTTGTGTAAGGCACCAATTGGGAGACCTACCTCTTTATAGCTTTCTGTGCCAGCATGTGGTTCCCGGCTAGGAAAGTTATGGTGCCAATAATCGCCAGGTACTTCAGGGTCTGGAACATGTTCAGGTGGGTCCAGTAAACGTACATCAGGCCCAGCAAGGCTGAAATTACAGGTCAACACGGGTCAAAAATGCATTAGCGTATAAGCAAAATGGCTACAAATGAACGTAACATACTGTAAGTCGGAGAGAGGCAGAACATGAACCGGTATAGAGCCATATGCAATATAAACTTAATATATAACTTTGTTTTTTATTGATAGATTGATAGATAGGACACAGAACTTCCATTCACATTTTCTTTTTTTCCCCCTGAAACTCTTATTAAAGTTTTTGCACCACTTAGGTAGAAATGGACTGGAAAGACTTAATCTACAGAACGTCATGAATAATACATGACTGAAATTAATTATGATAATGACGCGCAGTGTCAAACACTGCTGGATCAGCAGCAGATGAAGAGGGCTGTGAAATAATCACATGTGTGAGAAACATTTTTAAAAGACGGGGGGACTGACCTGCGTGTCCTACATGGAAGAGAATGGTGCTGGGAGCGAGGCTGAAGTTGGAGATGTTTGCTCCGAGCTTAAACCACTGAAGAGGAGAGGGTGAACAAAAAACAACAATGTGATTCTCATTCCCTTCAAGAGCTGCGAACAAAAGGGGCTGAAAAAGTGTTTACAGCCTAACATATAATACACTGAACCACTATAACAATGACCATCACTAAGTACTGTAAATGCCAGGGAATAAATACCTCATATCTTTTGTAATTTCTAATTAAAATATGCATTTTATTCATGCTGTACTGCAGCTTCATTCATTGTGTATGACGGCTTCCTACTGAAGAGCCACTGTGAATACAACAGCAATTACAAAGATTAATGTGCTATTTAAATTGTTTTAATTAATGGTGTAGGAAGTTTAGTTGAGTTTTTTTTGTTTGCCCTTACATTTGATAAATGATTAATCAATTATTTCCATATAGTAGTTGCTCTAGTTTAGCTGACACCAAAAATTCAAAACAACACAGTTGAAATTATTACCAGGATGAGCAGAAGCAGAAAGGGAGACAGGATGAGTGCAGTGAAGGTGTTGGAGACAACAGTTGGAGGTTTCTTCTCTGGTTCTCTGAACAAGTGC
The DNA here is from genome assembly GCF_963457635.1 of Microchirus variegatus. Taxonomy (NCBI): domain Eukaryota; kingdom Metazoa; phylum Chordata; class Actinopteri; order Pleuronectiformes; family Soleidae; genus Microchirus; species Microchirus variegatus. The sequence continues at coordinate 18,315,229 of NC_139808.1, forward strand.
TGCAGAGGAAAAGAGTTTGTTCTAACTCCCGTCAGATACACAGAGCATATCATGATGCAACAACAGGAAAAAAAAAAAAAAACATCAATACATTACCTGGATATCTGGTTTGGGCACGTAAAGAGTCTTGGGCTGAATGGTAGCAGGAGCCTCTTCATCCAGAAACTTCAGAATGACATCAGCCTTCAAAAAAAGATTACATTTAAATTTACACCTCAATATCAGAGTCTTGTAAGCTAATACATTTGAATATCTGTGTTTTTTAAGAGGGAATATTCGAATATCATTTTTGAGCAATTTTGACAGCCCAAGTAAGCATGTCTTGGAATATCAAGAATGCATGAAGTTAAGGTCGGCACCCTCCACATCAGCAGGTAACATGGGGAATTTTTATAAAAGATGTTGATTTGCACAGTCAAAGTTCTGTATTTGGACTGCAATTGTCTTTGCATTCCGATTCCTCACTTCATTAGAATTATGAGTAGCTCTTCTTTGTAAACAGCATCATTTTCTGGGGAAATATGTACTAGTGTGGAGTTATTCTACAGTATTTATGACAGTAAAATAGACCACCCTAAATTAATCTACTGCAGTAATTCTGTTCTCAACCAGTAGAAAAGGCTGTTAACACCTGATTATGCATGGAAAAAAAAATACCGTCAGATACTGTGAAACCGTTTGAATTTTATACCATGATGTATATTTTTGGTCATACCGCCCAGCCCTATCAAAACACAAATAAAAAGTCCAAATCTCTTTCTCCTCAATGTACATCCATTATTAAAAATAAAGAAAAAGTAGCACAGACATGAACACTAGCAGACAGTAACAGTAAGGATGATACAATATAAACGGATGACTGAAAGAGCATACATTGGGTGACTTCTTATGATCTTCTGAGTGATGATTAATTAAAAGTGTTAAGTGACAATGTGTGAAACGGGGCTGACTTCTGAGAAGTTACTCACCATGTGCCATAAGATGGGATTCTCCAAGGTAGCATCACCAACAATGAGGTACAGGGAGTAGGTACCAGAGATGGAGTCAAACTCAGATTTACGCTCCATTGTATCCAACTCAAACTTGTAGAGATTTTTGCTGTCGGGCTCAGCCACAAACACGACCTCCTGGCCAGTTTTCTGGTTGTGCAGCCGCACAAAAGTCTATGACAGAAAGAGAGTAAATGATTCTTCATCCTAAAACGGTATGAAGACCAGACAAGAGCTCTACTCTAAAATAAATGGAAATATCTACCCGAAAAATGATACAGTAATTTCAGCATTATTGTCAAGTATGCTATTAATTACACACTTCAAATACACTCGTTACCTTAAATTACAGATTACATCTGGCGCATCTTTTTCATTTATTAATGTTTGATTAAGCATTTTTTGAATTTGATATCAGAAATATAATACCAGACTTAAGTCCTCAATACTAGCACTGCAAGAGCCTTTAAAACATATCACAATGTGACAATATATATACAATATTGATATAATATCCATGTTTCCCAGCCCCAAGTCACAGTGGATTGTTTTCATGAGTACTGGTCACAAATGTGACTATGAAAAGCAGGTGTAGTCTGCAACTCTGCTCAGACTGCTGATGTGTGATTATTATATACCTGGTGAGGAGTTAGCTCCACTCCAGTGTTGACGTCAACCAACTGGAAAGACATGGCAAAGTTCTGGTGGCTGTCTGCAGTGAAGGGGATCTTGGCTTTGGAAGGATAGTCCACCCTGATTTAAAAACAAGCAAACAAACAACAAAAAAGTGAAATTCCACTCAGATTCCAGGAAAACTGACTGATTGGTCAAAGTTCTCTCTTTTTTTTTTTAACCTGGTGGTCTTTGTGCCGATGCTCTGGTCCTTATCCACCACGGAGAGGTCCATGTTGCTGATTGCCACCTCAGTGGACACCTTTACTTTAAGCTGCAAGTGGACACAGTCACAAGATAAATCACTCATGCTGTAGTGGAAGTATAAAAGCACATTTTTACTGACATAACTTTTCTTCGTCATCTAAAAAGACCAAACTGATGATCTGTATTGTCCAGAATAGATATCGATTGATTTTTCTCACCCTTGCATGTTTTGCCTGGGGTTTAATTATTGACTTAATACCATTACTATTGAAATCCTTTTCTACTGAATGTAAATAAACATTCAATTTAATTCTTTTTTATACAGAGCAAATAAACTAAAAATATTAATATTTAAGTAGCTGAAAAATCAGAAAGCTTGTTTAAACTCAGTTTAAATATTATGCAAGTAGAAAAAAAAAAGTTAAATATGTACAATCACCTCAACGCGATTAGCAACCAGTCGGGTGTCCCCAGCAACTGCAATGGTGAACTGGTAATATCCACTGGCAGGATGGGTGGACATGAAGTTCAGTTCAAAGATGCCACTGAAAAGAAAGAGGAAATATAATAATGATAAAGTGTAGGTTGAAGCAAACGCAAACAGCAATGACTAAGGTCCACAGTGTGTTGTCTTCACTACAACACGAGCACGGCTGAAAGCCAAACCATCTTGCTTATTGTACTTTTTATTCCTTGTACTTTTTATTGTTTCTTGTCTGTCGTTTATTTGGCTTTTATTAATCTGCTATGTGAGAGCACTGTTGTAGTGCTGTCCAGGCCTAATAACAACTGAGCGTCACAGAGTCTCCCGCATGTAGGCTTGCATGTCCAAGGTACTGTTGCTGCTGTCTTTACCAGTGTTTTTTAGTGTTTCCATTCGGAACAGTACCAATATAAACTCCGAAGTAAAAGGTACTGTTATTAGTCGAAGGCGCAAGCCTGAGCCAGGGCTTCCAAACTGTACCATACTGTACCAAATCAAACCATGAAGGAAACACGGCATTTAGCAGGAAACCTTACAAGCACCCTCTGCTGAATCCTATGGGTACTACTTCAAAGGGTCTATAACACCACAGCATATATTGTACCTCATCATTAGAGCTCAAAGGCGCACTTTGCAACCCCCGTACTAATTAAAACCAAAAAAAATGAAAAAATATTACATTGAGGTAATAATTGCTCTTCTATTTAGGTAGTCATCAACTCAGTAGAAAGTAGGTATATGCATGTAAATGCTGCTCCTTAGAACCATCAATAAAACACTCAGTTTGGATTGTTTTTCTTATTTAAATAAAAATGGCCATGAATACCATTATTGCTAATTTCCCTGGAATATTACAATATAATTTTAACCTTATATCACCCACTTCTATCTTCCATGTGTTGGAATAATTTTCACGTTGTGGAAAAGCCTGAAGCGTGTGACGTTAATCTGGCACCGCTATCCCTAACGATACATACTCATTAACAGTGAAGGGTGCTTGGTTGAGGATGATGCTCTTGGAGGCCACAGAGTATGCAGATTCCACCAGTACATTGGCTGAAGCCAGAGACTGAGACATGACATCGGTGACCAGGAGCTGTGAATTGAATAGAGAAAGTCACCACAGGACAATCGGAAAAAAACACACACAGGGGAGTGGTGCTATGTTCGGATCCACCATGTCTACCTGCAGAGTCGGCTGGCTGTGGGACACTGTGGCTGGGCCCTGAGCACTGACAATGACTGGCACATGGAAGCGGTTGTTGGAAAGAGCAGCAGCAGCACTTGCTACACTGAAAGCCTCGGCCAAAGAGTCCCAGGATTTCTTGCTGAAGATGGAGTTTACCAACTGGATGACCTGGTCCTACAAATGGAACACATCTTCCATCAATGTCTAAACCTTAAAAAACACCACACTTGTCCTAGGTTTAAATGAGCTTTTGACCATTAGAAATGTGTTTTATCAGCAATCACTCCTGGAAAAAATGACTGAATGGCTTCAGCTCTGATCCTGATCAGTAGAAACACCAGATTGGTGTTAATTGCCTTTTCAAGCAGATTGACAAACTGTACCTCCTTGAGAGGGGGCTCCATATCCACATGATCTGACAGAGAATAGGCAGCAGTGACAAAAGTGGCAGTTGCCTCGAGTCCCTCTTCAAACTGGAGGTAGACACCACCAAGGTCATCCAAACGAGCTGTCAGATCCTGAAAGGGAAAAGCAAAGACATGTTCATACCCAATCATGCTAAGAGAAAAAAATACTGTACCTAATTTGAGTCTACTGTATGGTTCTCTGATTCAGAATACTGTCATATAGCATGACCTGTTGGAGGTTAAAGAGCTCACCTCAATCTCCTCCAGTATTCCTCCAAATTCTGCCTGCTGTGGGAGACGAGCTGCTGTTTGCAGAGCTGAGGTGATACTGTACAAAGAAAACACAGGTTTGTTGTGAAATCAAATGGTCAAATCATTTACTCGCAAGGACTGCAGTGCCCTCACTGACCAGTACTTACGCCATAACATTGTCCTCCTTGTTGATGCGAGCCGTCAGGGCACCGATGACCTCCTTAGATACCACAGGAAGTCCCAGAGAGCTGAGAGCGCTCACAGCTCGGTGAATCTGAGTCATGGAGGAGTCTTCACTCACTGCTGCCAGGAGAATGTCACGGGTTTCATTGGACACAGGGATCTATGACGGGGACAAAACATTCAGATAAACTGTTAAGTACTTTGGTGTTTGCGCTACACAACAACATTAATCACCATGCCACATCAAAGGAAATATCAGTCCAACATGTTATGGTCAACACCATTAAAAGAAACCAAACTTACTGTACAAATAATACTGCTTTGGAGAATTTGGAGAAGATAAGTGTATGAAAAGTATATTTCATACACAGGGGGCAAATCACTGTGCTAAATAACAACAAACTAAATAACAGTTTGCTTTAAGTAAAAACTAAATAACAGTTCAAAATTAGAAACATTAAAACACACACACAAACATAGTTTAGCCCAATTATAATAAAACTAAAACAATTAGAAAAATAGAACGAGGAGAAAACCAAAAGCTAGATTAAAACAGCATATGACTGATATGACAGATGATAAATATATTTAACTTTATAGAAAATACAGAAATAAAAAGCTTTAAAAAGCTCAATATAGGCATACGTTTTTTTTTTTTTAAATCTGGAATAACATTTGTTGCAGATCTCATTTCTTTTTGGTATCTTGTTCCAGTTGTGTGCAGCTTAAGGGTTAAATGAGACTTCACTATTTACTTTATTTTAGTCAGTGGATCTAAGAGATCTACTAGGTTTAAATTATTTTAATGTCATTGATGTGTTCGGGACCCAAATCAATTAGTGATTTGTAGACCTGTGGCAGAATTTCAAAATATATTCTAGAGCTGTGTGGGAGCCAGTGTAACACTAAAAGATGGGGGACTCAAACTCAAATGATCCAGGGCCAGTGAGCATCTTGTCTGGTCAGTAGGGGGCCGGTCAAGCGAAAATAAGTCCTACATTTCGCTGAAAACTGTTCAGTAAAGGGTGGGAAATATGATCTTAAAATGATATCACAATATTCCACCTTGATATCACAATAATGATATTTCACAGCATTTTTACATTTCAAAAGTTTTAATATGTATGTTAACATGTAAAATTGTATGTATAAAAAATGTAGTATTTATCATTCAAAATGAATCTATGAACAACAAAAACAGAGGAAAATAACTCTATAAATAATTATATGAAGTGGTGGGCCTTATGAAATGTTGGTGTTTCCAGAAGGTTCCAGAAGCAGAACTAAACAAGAGAACAGAGATGGCAGACTTCACCCCCATTAACGCAACAAGCATCTGGTGACCTCTGTTGGTCATATTGACACGTGCAAGTGTGGAAGCACACAGACAGACAGACAGACAGACAGACAGACAGACATACAGAGCCGAACAATACTTAAGTGACAAAGTGAAGAAGAATTCTGTTATTCTGCACCTCATCTGTGGAACAAACTTCCTGAATAACTGAGGTCTGCTCAGATACTCGACTCATTTAAATCACACCTGAAAACATCAAAGTTCACTGCAGCCGTTTCTTAACTTCTCAAGTAATCATCTTAGCTTTCAATTCATTCCTCTATTTAAATACTCATTTATTGGTAAATCACACTTTTATGTCTTATGATTTTGACGTCTTGCTTTTATAATGATTAATGTAATTTTAATGTCCCTGAGTTGCCATGTGTATGAATAGAGCTATATGCCCTCTGTTTTAAGATAAAATATGTTATCCCATACCTCACATCCAGATATGGCTTGACTGGTTTCAGCAGCAAAGAAGATGGAGTCGACACTTGTGGGGTCGAGCTGGGATTTGATGAACTGACATACTTGCTGCAATAGAAATGAGTTTCAAAGAAAAGGAACATTTGGGGTTAATTAAATATTAAATTCTAGCGCCAAGTCACATTAACATTGTAAAAACTCGCTTACATCGTGATCGGGAACAGCCGCTCCGAGCTTGGTGAGGCCAATGACCGAGTGGTACGCGGACTCCAGGTCTGTGAACGGTTGGCTCAGGATGTTCTGTAGCCGGGCCACATCAGCCAGGGAGAGGTGGTGCGCCGGTGTGACCGCCTGAGCTCCGGCTAGAGTCAGGCTCAAGAGGAACCATCCGTACAGTCCTACAGGCACAGAGCGGGGACACGTCACACGTTACCATCGAAGAAAGTTAACAACACACCGGCGATTGATATTCATTCACGGAGTTAACGCTTCCGTGGTCAAGACGGGTTTAGCCAACAGGCGAGTAAGCTAACGTTACAGTGGGAAGTAGCACAGTGCGTGTTTCATTCTGCGCTACTTTAACAACAGCGGGTCGATAATTGCACATAAAACACAATAACATCGAAAAACACGCATTACCAATACTATTTTCTAAAGAATTAATGAATGAATTCACTTACGAGACCGGTCCATGTCTTGCAGTCTATTGAGTCTAATGCAGCGTCACCAAAACCCACGACTGCTTCCGGTGTTTCTGAGAGCGACCTGTCACCAGACGTAACATATCCGGTTGAGTATCACTTTTCAAAATTAAAGCACAATCCTAATATTTTTGTAAATATTCAGTCATACCAATAAACGATTTGTTTCGTTCAATTTCTATATTGACTCGTAAGCAATAATGTTTACCAGTTTATTTATGATGAAAAGCGTGCAAATATTAATACACCGCTGCAAATGTGTATTTATGAAAAGAAGAAGGAAAGACTGCACTCCTTAGTACATTTATTAGCACAGGTAAAAATCAAGCCATATGTTGATTCAAATTGACAAAAATATAAACATAATTTACACAAAAGAATGTTAATTTTCTTTTTTCAAGTGGTAAATTCTACAACACAACTGTTACACTGAGGTGAACTGTTTTAAACATGAATCCACTTCATCTGAACGCGTTGTTAGGTCACAAATTAAATGACAGCTTTGCATTACGTATCGGGTAGAAGTAGAATCATCACCAGAGGACAATTGTACTGGAAAATAAGATTTCTGTCTCATTACATTTAACTTGTTGTATGATGAAGTAAAAAAATACAACACTAAATATTTACAAACAGTGCCAAATAACAATACCATTGCCATCAGTGGCTGGTACACCTTCCATGCCCCCATTGCATCTCAATTTATCAAATATTGCATAAAAACAACTTTCCCAGTTGTATTTGTCACTTTGTTGATCTCCCAGGAAATAGAAAGTCAACTTGATGTGTTAATAAGATGTCCTCAAGTCACTCTGAAATTATCATAAATCTATACATGTGCTAAACAAAGCTAACATCGTTAATCCAATACATGTGCTAAACAGAGCTAACAATAGGTCTGTCTTCATGTAACACTTGAAAACACAGATTGAGCTTGGTGGGATGTATTAACATGCCTGAACTCATCCCACGACCAAAACTACACCTTTGTTGTACAACAAAAGCAGTTATGGACCTTCGACCTGAGTGTTTGGACTCTTCACAATTATAAAACTGTTAAATGACAGATGCATTATGCAATGTAAAAACCATGTCTTCTAGATAGCAAAGGTGCTATGATCCCCCCGCCCCTATTTTACATTCATTGTTCTTTTCATACACATTTAGGTGAAAATGAGATATCAAACTTCAAGCCCTGTACAAAGCCACTGGAGCAAGACTAAATCGAAAAGCACTATTCTTTCTCCAATTACTGACAGAGCTACACCCTGTAAGGGACTGATCGACTTGTATTAACCTTACATAGGACATGTTCTTTTCTCACACATTAAAAATGCTTGGTACAAACATCAAAAACAACACTACATTCCGAATATGGAACATAATGGTGGAAAGATGAGAGACATCTCAGGACAGAATCAGAGCCCGGTTGGGTGCGTGTGATTTAAGTGAGCGAAGGTAGCGTCTGGCTTTCTCTGTCATTATGAGCTGGTCTTTAGTTTGTCCACATACAATGGTCTCCCACTCCTTTGACATCTGGAAGCAGAAGAAACACATGATGGTGGAATTAGGTCAAATTTAAAAAAACCGACATAATATTTTACAGAAACGAGGACATTCATTTCTTTTAAAAATGTCCAATATGTAACACTTGAGCACCACCAGTGTTCAAAGTTAAAGCTCACATAGAGTGGTCCTGTTGCACATATATGTTAGTTATGGAGGTCTACTTGCATACATTAACTTGTTTTTATGGTCAAAAACCTCCTAGTTGCTGTAAACGAGCCGATAGAAATCCTCTTTTCTGACGGCGGTAATTGGAACTTCCGGTCTAGGTCCACTTTAAGCAAATGAGCATGCGGGTCGAAAGTGATCATCCCAGCTTATACAAGCCATCATGTGTATTCAGACTGGTAACATTACAACATAACATTGGTAACATAACTTACGACTTTCTGCCACTGCAGAGCAGCTCGTTATTCACTGCGTCTTTTCTGACGATTTTTTTCTGATTAAATATTATTGACTTACATATTGTACACAGGACATACTGAACTCTGAGCTTTCAAAAAACTCACACGTTAATGGGCAATGAATATAACAGAGGAGAGTTCAAATGTGCTCCTCCCATGAGAAAAACGAACAACCTAATTTGAATGCAGCATATTTAAAGTAAAATCTATTGCAGCTGCAGGATTAGAACCAAATCAGAGGCTTGATTATAACACACAGAGGAAGACATCATTACTCTACTATATATTAACATAGCTGAAATTTGTTTCATGATAGCTTGTTGCGGAATGTAGAATGTTGCATATTGGACTTTAAAGCTGAAAGATAAAACTTACAGGAACTGGGTACACTGTGCTGGGAAATATGGCACCATCACTTGGTCCCAAAAGGAAGCCCTGATCCAAAATACTGTCATGCCGCTTACTGCAAAATGATGAGGAGTTCAGAGGACCGATGACGGGTTCATCCTGTGGCCAGAAAAGACGAGCAGAAGTCAAGAATCGTAACACTTCAAAGTATGTGAACAGACAGATAACATTTCAACACTTGCCTTGATGCTGTGTTGGGCTTCAAGCTTGATGGTTTTGCGTTTCGACACCTGACAGTCGATGATGTCAAGAGCCAACGATTTCCGCACTTTCTTCATTGGAAAGCGATGCTGCAAATTAAAACAAGCACCAATAGTTGATGAACTGCAATTCAGGCAGAAGTGGGCACAGGTGATTAATTAAAAACAGTTTTTTGTCTATGTGCCAACGTTTTTTTTGTTTTGAAGACTGAAGCGTGTCTGTAAATTCCAGACTGTTGCAGAAACAGTCCCCAACACTATCATGACCAGTATGAGTCCATGCATCCAATCTGCCTTGTGTAAAGTCCAGGCTGCTCCTGCTGGTGTTGATGGTGTTGGGACCATTTTTGAACTTAATTGACCTCTTAAGAATAAACCTGCTGCTTTGTCTTGCTGTTAGAAGGCCTTTTCTGGCATTGGTTGTATACATGACATGCAAAGGTGTGGAAAAACTGAACTAAAGCATTTCTGACTGGTGTAGGCAAATATGTCTTTGGTTGGTGGAATTGAATGGACAAGAGTTTTCACACAGAGTTGTTGCTCTGCAGCTGCATGCTGACCAACAAAGGAGGACTGTCACAGCAGCGTTTTACTCCAATGTGTGAAGTAGTCAGTTTGTCAACAGGCTGTTCTCACCAAAGCAGGACAAACAGATACAGGAGGGGTGGAGCCAGTCCAGCATTTCCACCAGTTAAACAACAGTAGTATGTACAGATACTCTGATATACCTTTATTAGGGTTTTAGAGAACAAAATTAGTGTGAAGTAAATTACAGATGATGTGTAGTTACCATTGTTTTGCGCCTTGCTTTGGGTGATGTCGAGCGTACAACAACCAAGTCCATCCCAGTGTCTTTTAGGATGACCTCGTTTATATCGTCCTCAAGGTTTGGAGTCTGAGGCTGAGGGGGCATAGCAGAAAATAGTGTTAATGTACTGATGGTGTGTACAAAGTAATGCACTGAAAAGTCACAGACACTAACCAGAGGCTGCAGAGGGCCATACTTCTCCATGGCATTTTTGAACGGCGTTGGAGTTCGTGGAATTGTACTCAGATCCGACTTATGGTTGGGTGTAACAAATCTGCATGAAAATAAAACACATGAACACGGACGCTCAAAATGTAGTGTGCACTAAATCAGATGCGGGTTAGAAAGCACATACACAGAGTTTTCCTTCTGTGTGAGAGGGGTCTTTTCTCGCTGCAGTGGTGTAGTAACAATGGCTTTCTGGCTGCACACAGGAGTGGACGTGAGGGACGGGTTCTCAAGGTCATGAGTGTCCAGTTTGGTCCACATGTTAAGGAACTGAAAGGACACACGTGTTAGTTGACCTTTTCACATGACCTGAAAAGCAACGTCACAGTAATTAGTACAGGAGTTAGGTCAAAGAGTTTACCTGAGATGGAGAAAAGGGCAGGATTTTCACAGGCGTGCTCTTGGGGGTCATGGAGTTATTGGAATCAGGAGACAAGGTGGTGCGTCTCCGGCTTCGGCGATTCAGTATGGAAGGCGGAGTCACCCCTCCAGGAGAGATAGGGATGAGCTCCCCTTTGCTGCCTTTGCTCAACTCCTGAAGAGCACTGCCCTCCAGACGAAACATGTGGCGCTCTGGACTCAGACTCTCCTCTGGGAGGTCAAAGGCTGCAAGGTTGCACCAGCCATCCAGGTCCTAATAGCAGAAGACACATTTTACCTGACAGTCACTGCTTCAAATGGTTTAAAAGACTAAAAAAAATAAAAAATAAAAATCAATATTAGTTTACAAGACTATGCTCGTTTGAAATAAATAATATAAAACTAAAAGTCTATTTTCATAGTCGATTAATCTGCGTACTAATCTCTAGCAATTGGTCCAAAATGTTGGAAAACCATGAAATTATTTTCTCAAATTATCATTTTCTGTTCACATACCAAAATGAATCAGTTTTAATGATTTATATGGAACAAGGAAACCAGAACATATTCACATTATGAAGTTGAGAAAAATAAGCCAGTAGTGTTAAGAGTTTGGTACCCAACGCTAGTCATCAGTAGACCAAAGATAGCACTACACAACAAGCTTAAGTCTGATACTTACCCCATCTACCATGTCTAGCACTTCCTTTAAGCCTGAGCTTGCAGGGGAGAGGAACCCGGAGGTGTCTACCACCCAGCTAGTACTGTTCATTTCTCCTGAGGTGTCTGCTTCAGGCTTAATGCCCGAGTTGTCCTTTTGAGAGAGGTCAGCTTTTGATGGTCCTGCTTCTTTGGGAGTAGCGTTGGCAGTGGCTGAGACTGGTGTATCTGGCAACTGCAGGCAAGAGTAAAACTACAATGATGATCACATTACTATATAACAGAGCAGACATTCTACTGACAAAGTCAAAGCCATCCTGTATTTTACAGTTTTATCAAATTGATACATTCGATCACTTACTGAAGAAAGTGTACTCTGCTCTGAGTCATGGTCTGCATCCTTCTGTGAGCAGCCGGCCACCTGTGAATGATAAAAAAAAAAAATTCTAACTACAGTTCGTTTAAGCTATTTATACACAGAGATCTCTCTACACTGGCACTCAGATGTTGATTTAGATTTGTGGAAAACACCCACCATTCCATGTTTGCACCTTAAATAAGACACATTTAATTCTGTATGAATTTCATTGAGGATGAGAAGATAACCCACCTGTGCGTCTTTATCAGCACGGGCCAACAGCTCCTCAAGCTCTTCTGGTTTAAAAACCTCTCCAGCATAGAAGCCCATTTCCAGTTTGCGTTTGATGGTTGAATTCCAGTGATTCTTCACTGCATTGTCAGTTCTGTGAATTAAAAATATAACAAACAAATGACAAAGCTTTATTTACACAAAGAAAATGCCAACAATTTAAAGTGATACTTCAAGAATGTAAACTGACAAATAGCCCACACTGCAACATTGTGCTAGGAACTACAATGAGCTTTTTGTTAAGTGGCAGAAATCCGTTTTTCCTTGCTCCATGCGGGCAGCAATATTTTCAGTGAGGGCAAACATCAACAAAGGGGGGCAAGAACAATGCCATCAGTTCTGACTATACGTCACTAATTCATACAAACACAGTTTAAAAAACTTGAACCATAATTTCTATCTCATAAGCTGACGAGTTAAAGCACTGATGGGGGTGTTTACCGTCCGGGTAGAAGCTTGGCAATCTCTGCCCAGCGGTTTCCCAGCAAGCTGTGAGCCTTGTAGATGATGAGATCCTCGTCAGCTGTCCACGATGATTTCTTCACGTTGGGATTGAGGTGGTTGTGCCAGCGCTCTCTGCACTGCTTCCCCAGTCTGCCTTTCAGATGTTTGGCTACCATTGCCCACTGTTTGTTGCCATAGAGATTTACAAGCTCTATAACCTGAGGAGCAAATAATGAGAACCTGAATTACAACTCATAATCTGACTGAACAAAAAAAGGTTTGGAAATGGATTAATACAGTTGCTTTCAGGTTAATGCTAAGGTCACTCTCCTCCAACTAGCTCTAACTTTGAATACATTCTGTGAATGGTTTACATTTGCTTTTGCATGGCGCTTTCTTCTCGTTTCCCTTTTGCTTTTGACATTACATTTTTCGGGGTTTCGCCTTTGTCTCATTTTTGTCCCTGAATGTCCTGCATTTGCTTTGTCTGTCAAAGCACCGTATTTACATTTTATTTAAAAGGTGTTTTTTCAACAACCGACAAGATATTTGAAACTTTTGGAGAGGATCACACGTCAAGCCTCTGCATTGCTTCCTGAACATTTCACCTACCTTCTCGTCCTCCTCTTTAGTCCAAGGACCTTTAACCAATTCTGGATCCAGGACCTTGAACCAGCGGTGCTGACACTGATGTTCAGTGTGATTCTAAGCAGAACAAACAAAACAAGTGTCAGACACTTTGAAACAATATGATTTCTGTGGACATCCCATCACCAAGGAGGAGGACCAAGTGGATACTATAAACAACAGCAGGTTGATCAAGCTTACTGGTATGTAGCCGGCGATACATTTCCAATCACTACGTCCCAGGTTCTGAACCAGAGCCTTGAGCTTTTCATCCTGTTAACACAGACAAAATGACCATGTTTACATCATTTGTCTTTAGCCGATGTCATTCTTTAGAACCCATACCCCCATCATCTACCTTCATAAATATTTATTAAATAACACTTATGGTCTCTCCAATCTAAATTTTTGTCCTACTGCAGTGAATCCTTATGTCAACATGCAAATGTGTTGGACAGGACGAGTCAGGACAGGACACTCACCTCCTCTTGTGTCCATTTCACCTTAACTTTGCCAGCGTCTCTCTGCTCTGCCACATCAGAATCGGTGTCCTGGACCATGTTCTCCTCTCCATCTTCCCTAAGAAACAGACACGGAATGAATGAACACAACACAGACTGACAGACTGACTGCGGGAGCAGAAACTAGCCACTGGTCCGCCCTGCAGTCAGGGAGCGACGAGGTCAACTTGATGATCTGGTTTTAATTGTAGCTTGGACATAACATCAACAGCACAAGCTTGAAATATTATAAATTATAATGTGACCAGTGTCCAGTTACTTCATATTATCTAATATAAAGTGTGCCTGGCGCGTAAATGATCCTATATTTAGTGAGTGTGGGAAAAAGGCGGCCACACCTGAGTCCGTGAAGTACTTACAACTGACAAAAAGCACATTTTGTACAGATAATGACACTTATTGATATCGTAGGGTTGTAATAAAACGTTAAAATCGTCCACGATTTGATAAAGGGCAGTTATATCTTGGTGACAAATACAGAAAACAAAGATGAACGTCTTACCCGCGCGGCCACCAAGACATTTCCCTCTGTTTCTGTTGTTGACGGTTTGACGGTACAATGTCCTGCTGCCGTTACACGTCATGTGCGATGTAAATTCCGTGTTTTCCTCGTATTTGTTTCCTCCACACCGCGGTTATTAGACTGCAGTGACGGAGGATCCGTGTTACTGTGTTCAGTGCTAAAGTTCCAGCTGGAGCAGAGAGCCAGGATGCTTCTCCGCGCTCCTGGATTTCTATCTCGCGCCCTTCTCTGGCGTAGTCACCGGACAGTGACGTAGTTGCGCAAGTGGTGTGCGCATACGCTCAATAAAACTTCCGGCGGGCGCTTTCAAAGTAAAAGGTTCAGTGCAGCGCGTGCGCAGACTAGTGCTTCTCAAACTTTTTTTTTTTATTATTTATTGAACATTACGCACATTACGACATAATATTTCACAAACAAATTTAATACGACACACATTAAATTTATTTTACTAAAACAATGGAAAATAAAATAACAAACAAATACATGAATTAAATACATGTTCTCTCATATCGTTTATGGTCAATTACATTATATTGTGTTTCTTTTTTTCTAATTACTTGTGTTTTAAAATGTTTGTATATTTTGTTATGTTACTGATATTTTGGAATCCATAAGGTGTAGCTATATGCAGTTCCACATCTTTTTTCCTGCTAAGTTGTGATAATTTGAAGATATATCCAATACATTTTTAAAAGAGTAACAAATGAATAGTTTAATTGTTTTTAAATGTCATATGGTGATATGAATTTTCTCTTTCCTGTAATTGTTTTGTGTGGTTCATTGCATAGTGTCAAATTGTATGATGCGATTAACTGTATTTATTACACGTCTTTGTTTTCCCCTGTGTTTTGTGTGACATTGCAAATGGACCTGTTATGGCAACATAACACAAGAAATGCTTTAGACATTTGTGTGACAATAAAGTTGTTTATTTTAAAAATACATTTATGCTGTTAGATAATGTATATATATATATATATATATATATATATATATATATATATAAAATAAGTGAATATTGAAACATATGAAAGACCATTTGTCACAGTTGGATCTGTGTGAAGCCTTAACAAATTTGCTCCTCCACCTCCTTCATACTGATCACTGGTCAGGCTCCAGCTGGGTCAATCAACCTGCAGCATCAGCTGTTTAAAAAGCCACAGGTGAATCAGGTGACATTAACAGGCCTGTGGGAAACAATGGAGAAAGTTACTGTCATCGCTGGTAAGAAAAAATGCTTTTTTCCCTATGAAGGAATACTCTTTTAATTCCAATAACATAATCTGACATTTCACTTCCTAGACATGAAGAGCTTTGAGTGTTCATCTCCATCAGAGCTTGACAGGAAGTTCTTTGAGGAGCCGAGTTTGATGTCTTCTTTGTCTCTGGAGCAACTCTCCACATCGAGAGTATCGAACGAAATGGTGGCTGATCGATCTGATGCCAAGGTGTCGAGCCTGGCTTTCCCCTGCGTGTCATCAGACCCGGTTTCCTCTCCTCGGACGGCTTCGGTGAATAACTTGAATACCCAAGAGAGAGATGGTTGTCACCTGGCTGTGCCTTTGCTGGGAAAGTCGTCCACTCCCTGCGTGCTCCTTCAAAAGCAAAAAAAGTCCACTTTCTTTGACCAGTCGTTCAGTGATCTCACAGCCTCTCAGATGTCGTGGGATGTGTCTTTGATCAAATCTGAGAGCAACAGCCCCAAACCCTTCACTGAGTCCAGTACTCTGGAGTCCACATGGAGTCCAAAGCCTCAGTCTATACAACTTTCAGTTGCTGGACTTTCTCCCTGACTGTTTCCCTGTCACACTTTAATGTGGAGAATTTATTTTTTTCCTTTGCACCCATGATGAATCGGTGGATAAAACCCTTGACCATATGAAGGTAAGATGCTCACTTGACTGTTTTAAATATTAATTGTATGCCATGACAACATTTTGATATAACTTTTGTTTTTGTTCTTAACAGCATCCATGAGTGGAGACTTGTACAGAAAGAAGTATGCTGTCAACAAAATGCTTTTAAAGATTTGAATACTTTAAATAAAAACTTTACATAATAAAATTCAATGCAAAAGTTCTCTTACTAGAATATAGTAATCTATGTGGAAGAGGTTTATTGAAAAGATGCAAGTTGAGATTAAAGATTTTTACTTCAATCCATTCACAATGGAGTGAATTGTGCTTCATTGTCCATATTGTGCTCCTGCAAAGAGGGGAAACGCTGTTGAAACAAGTCCTTAATTACTTTACAACTTAATTTTCTTTCTTTCTTTTTTTATATTAATACTCACCTGATTGAGCTTCTTGAACTCCACGACCTGGAAGAAAATGTGTTCCAAGATGTGCTTGGCATCTCGCTGGTCTTTATCCAACTTCGGAGTCACACCTAGAATTTCGCCACATTTCCGCACATAGAACTCAAGATCGTCCTCTGTACCTGTGACCAGTCATAAGAACTGCAATTAACAGTTTTTCATTTACTGGTTAATCTGACACACTTAAAGACTTCATCCAGAAAATGGTGTAAAAGTTTTTCTAATGTCTTTGGTATATGGAAACAAAGAAACCAGCATATACTGTACTCCCATTTTAAAGAAGCTAAAATTAGAAACTAATCAAGTTTATAAAACTATCAAATGACCAGCTCAGCAGCTGTTGCAGCCCTGCTCACAACATTCTTAAATGGTAACTTTCAAAGCACCAAACTTACATTTATTGGTGAGCTGTGCTAGACGCACTTCCTCAGAAGAGAATGTTTCATCTAAATCAAACAAGTCCAACATGGGTGGCGGTAGATCACTTAAGGCAGGTGGAAAAACCTAAAAGACGAGGCAAAATGGATTTGTGAGTCTTAAATTTGCATAGCACTGAAAACGGTAATGGAGGATGAAGATCCTTACAGCAGGTTGAAGCTGAGGCAGAGGGGTCTCTAGCTGTGGTGTGATCAGCTGGAGTGGCTCATCTTTGACATTCAGCTGCTTGTAAGCACTGCACAAAAGTTTTCTTTTAGTCTTAAAAGTGTGATTGTATGAACTGCTGACACAAATGGCACATTCACTGAGAACCAGTCTGGAAATCATAGCTACTACCAAAGACACTGAACAACATATTAGAGACCGAAAAAGACTCCAATGTATGCCGGATTAGTCAGGAGATTCTGGGTTACTGCTACCTCATTTGGTAAGTTTGTCACTAAGGCAAATATGGGAATAATAAATGCATTAAAACACAGAAGTCACTCACACAGAAGAAAACACTTGCAACACTTCTCTATAGTCTTTGGTGTGAGGGGTTTACAAAAGCTTCAGTTTCCAGTCAGAAAAAGCTATCATAGTAAAATGAAGTGGCAAACATTCATAATATATTCTAGATTCAAGCAGGTGTCGATTCTCAAGCTGGTTCACGGGCACAGGAGGGACATTCAGCTTAGTCGGCAATGATGAATGAATGAGAATTTTTTGAAAAACTGCTGTAATGGAGGAACAATGTTACTGATGTTTTGGCTGTGAGTTTCAATGTGAACAATGAAAATGTATGTACTTAAATCCTCACCTGATGACTTGGGGTAAAGTGTCAGTGGAGAAATTAAACAAAGACATATCAAAGAGAGAGGTGAAGTCCCTGGGGTTTTCATCGCCCTCTTGTAAACACACTCTGAGCTGTTCTGACAAGCACCCGGTGTCTGGCAACATGGTGTAATCTGTAATCTAGAGGAGAGAAGAAGGATATCAGCTAATTATAAAAGGGCTTCAATGACATCATTCCCCTGTCAAGCATATTATGTCTATGTCCTCACCTCAGGGTCTTCTGCATCAATCTGGTTCAGCTGAATAGTATCGCTCATGAGCCACTGGAGCACAACATCCTGGAAAGACAGACTTTCACTTAAAATCCACAGGAGGGCAGAATACATTTCTTTCAAAAGGCATCGTTCAGGTCTTTGAAGTGCAGTTGTATGAGATATTGACACTGTGGGTGCAGACTGCAATGTATGTGTCCTGTGCCTAAAACCAGCATCAGACAACATTGTCCTTCTAAAATATTAAAGGTTTAATGCATTGGTTCTCAAAGTGTGGCCCGCGAGCCAATGGCGGCCAGCAGTGAATTACAGTTGATAGTTTTAATCCAGGCGCTACTAAGCTTGTTAAATGTTTATTGGACATCACTGGATACAGACCAATAAGTGTAAACCGTAGAACTGCAATCTTTTTCCTTTGGCGGCCCTCAGTCCAATGTTGGGTTCCTAAATTGGCCCTCAGGTATCAAAACTTTGAGAACCCCTGGTCCAATTATAACATTGTGTGTGTTATAATTGCAATAATCATGTAGTGCGCTGAGCCTTTAAATAATAAACCTGTAAAGGACAATTGGACTCACCATGATTTTACTGTTCTCCTCTTTGTCTATGTACTGGTCACAGAACATGTGGCAGGAACCCAGCACAACCAGTTTGCCAGCCTCCTTTAATAGACACAAGACATGTTCCAATATCACCTTTCATTAAAATCACAAGTGCTGTCAATGAGAATGAAAGCCTCTTTGAACTCCTGACCTTTCCATGATAGAAGGCCAAGACAGGCCTGTTGAGAGGGAAGCAGACGGAGCCTGTTGAAAGAACGGCCACAGCTGGTTTCATCACACCCAGCGTGGCACCATACGGGTACACAAATGTGAGAGCCCTTCACAAAAACACAAAACAAGAAAAACTTGTGTTTAAGGCCCCCAAAGCTAGCACAAGATTGTATACTGAAATGTAATAAAAGTAAAATTGTTTACTGGGCATTGTTTCCAATGTTTTCATCTTCAATGATCCCTGTCACCACTTTGCCAGCAGCTCGGCTGATTTCTCTGGACAAGGAGGAGGTAGATTAGTGATGTGCAACAGCTTTATAGACATCGCAACTGGGGTTTCAACTAACAGGTATTTTCATTATCGACTAAAAAACAAAGATATTCAGTTTTTCTGGTTTATTTATCAAAAAGAAGCCACAAGTATATTCATATGTGAGAAGATGAAAAAAAGCAGAACTTGTTTCATATTTAAGAAGAACACTCATATAGATGACGCTTAAAATTGTTGCTAGATAATAGATGATTCATTTATTAATTAATAAGTGGTTGGAGCCCTAAATACTCCACTTACACAGATTCTGTATAATTACCAACACTGGGGTGAATTGGACATTTGTGTGAGAAAAAGCAACAAACCTGTTCAGTACACCATTGGACACCAGTGCCTCTTTGGGATGGAAATACTTGTAATAAACATTCCTCACAACAGCATCTGCAGCCGTGATGGAGAGAAAACCACCATTAAAAAAACTGACTGATAATGATCAGGCAAATTATCCAACTTCAGTCATTTCAATATGCACCATTGTTAACCATTATTCCAAACTCCTCCAGGAGAAAGTTGATGTTTGTGTCAAATTTGTTTTCTCCCCCTTCACCGAGCATGACCAGGATGTTTCCTCCTCCGTCCAGGTATTGCTTCAGCACCTCCAGCTGGGACGACATAAGAATACACAACAGCGTCAATAACACGCTTGTGAGAAAACTCAGCTGGCAAACTTGTCACATTTACGTCCACGTTCCCTGGGCCATTTGTTAAGTCACAAACACTTGTTAAACAGGGACAAATTCAACAAAACTAAAGTAAACTATTCTTATTGAGGAACTAATAGGTTCCTACCTTCAGCATTTGTATCATAGCACTTATGGAAAGTTTCTTTCTTGTGACAAATGAACTTATAGTAAGTCGCTTTGGACAAAAGCGTCTGCTAATGCCCTAAATGTAAATGTAATTGATTACATTATTGTTAGCCATGCTGTGGAGAAGATGCATGTGTCTGTTCGTTTGTGAACAATATCACTCAAAAACTAAACAATGATAAGGGAGGAATTTTCTTTTAAAGCAATTGTTAGGGGGCGATGATAGCTCAGTGGAGATGGGTCCTTGGACAAGACACTTAACCTCATGTTGTTCCTGCCGGCAGTGTGTGAATGGGTATAAACATATGACAGAAAATGAACTGCACATAGATGCAGTGTATGAATGGTAAAGAAACGACTAGAAAACCGATATGTAAAAATACAGACCATTCACCATTTAAACTTGAAAGACTGGGGAAACAGTGTTGGTGGAGTGTTTCCTCTCGATATTATTATGATCTAATAATTATTATTTATTTGTTTTTTTGAAGCTGTGAAAATGATATCCTGTTACACACACAAATACATTATTACCTCTGATGCCGTGAACTTCTCCCTTGGTCCTGCAGTTATCCACAACTTAACTCCCCTCAACTTTTCCACAGACAACTCTTCTTTCATACTGTGGAACACATTCATTATGTTATAAATTGTATTGACTCTTCCCCAAAAACAGAGCCCCAACTTGGACTCATGTCAAAGCAAACGCATGTATGGCAAGCGGTTTGAACACTTCATCGACAGACAGGATTTGACTAGTAAGAATGACTTTCCAGAAATCTACAACTACTAGTTCATTGATACTAGTCACAATGAAATTACAACTAGTCAAAATGACGTCACAGATGTCTGTAAAGGTAATTCCAGCTAGTCCAACTTGGTGATTAAATCTTAATAAAAGGGTTTTCCATATATACACACGTGAAGGATTCCAACAGCAGCACTTACTTCTGGATTTTCCATTGAGCCCGAAGTCTCTTCTGCATTGTTTTGTATCCATTGATGGAGGTAAAAAGTTCTCTTTTTGAAGCATTGAAGACCACGAAGGTGTGCGTTTCCCTCTCCATCGTTTATGTCATCAACTCAGTTTATCCCAACAAACACCTAGAGACAGGTTTGAGCTCAGTTATTGACAATACGCGAGTTATTTACTTCATAATATAACACACTTTTGGCATCATATCTGGCTGTGGGACGAGTTATCTCGACGAATGGAACAGAGAAATCTCTAATGAAAGTACAAACAAGTAGCAGTGTAATCTTTAGCCATCGTAGCTAACTAACCAGTCACATTAGCCGTTAGCTCATAGCTTCCCGTTGTTACCTTGCAACAGCGTCCAGTACCAAGTTTTTTCTTTTCAGTCCATTTAAATACAAACAAAGCGAAGATTGCCGGTCTACTATCTTCCACCTATGCACACATGAAGCCTTGCATTTGAACGTTACATTATTTTAATAGCTAGCGTAGCTGAAGTTATCTCAAAAGATCGGCTAGAAGCGGTGCATTATGGGGCAGAGAGTGGTAACCAAGGGCGCTAACACATAGCAACCAGGCAGCGCATGTGTAAGAGAAACAGAAATATGATGCTCAACAGTACATGTTGACATGTTGATGTAATATGTTTAGTCCTTTACAAAGCTGGGCTTTAAAGGTGTAGTGTGTGGAATTTAGCAGGATATATTGTTGAAGTGTCTCAGGTTACAGCTGATCATTGCTTTCCTCACTCTTTCCTTCCAAGTGTACTAGAGAACATATGGAGCCTTCAGGTATTCCATCCATCTTCTACCGCTTTATCATCCACATGACGGTCGCAAGGGGACCTTCAGGTATTATATAATGTAATATATTAAAAACAACTAATACAATGGTGGACTTCATAGAGAGGACATGGCTTCTGATTTAAATTTAAAAGGCTTATACTGGGCTAATGCAAAAATAACAGTTACACTTGAAACAAAATCAAATCATAAATCTTCCCTTTTTTTGCTTTTTGCCCTGCTCAAAACTACCAAACGTTCAATCATTTTGAGAGTTTTAACACTTTAAATGTCAGTTTGATTACTTAATGTCACTGTTATTGAAAGATTTTTGTTTTTTTCCATATAATTATTTTTTTTCATTAAAAACATCATTAGCAGCACAACATTTAAAGGGTTAAAATCCTGATACTTATTCAATATTCCATAGATTTGATCACGACTGAAGTTGATCAAAAGATTAAAAAAGAAAAGATAGAAGCAGACATTTTTGTCCTTTATGACTTAGAAGGGTACACATTTTAAATCATGCTATACAAAAACTAATAAATGCATCAGTCAATTATTTGGAAATGTTTTGATATAATCAAGACCCCATCCACCCAACATTTGTTATAATTATGAAGAAGAACTATGTTTTAATTTCATTAATCCCTTTTCAATTTCTGCCATATTTCTTTCATATTGAAGCCAACTGGTCTGTGAACTTCCATCATTATGATGAAAGGAGCATGATGTCATCCATCTATTAATTCAAAAGAATGTCTATCTGTCCATCAAATGGGTCACTTAACAGAACCTTAAACTTGGTAGGTGACTTACTGAGGGCACCTGAAGGGTATATAGGGAAAGTGAGACATAAAAGAAAAGTGTCTTTGTACTTTATTTATACAGAAATACAGCTCATGTTTATGGGAAAACAAAGAGACTTTATTCAAAGTCCAATCAGAGACCAGAACTAAATGCTGCAGTTTGCTTGAAAACCTGAATTGCACAGGTGGAAGAGCAGGTTGACATTGACAAAACAATCACCACAACGTTTAACATCTTTCTGTTAGAACTTAGGACATAATGTTATTCAGATGTTATCAAAATATGGAGCAACCACTGTTGCTGGACTCAAATGGTGCATTTGAGCTTAATGAAAGCAAGTGAAATAACCAAAGAGTTAACAAACTCTAATAAACGCTTTACAGAAAAAAATAAAACTCAGGAAAATATTCCAAAAGGTACAAATCATCTCGCACATCAAACACAGGAGTGGGATGTGTACCCGTACATTGTTGAAGATGTGGTCAGTCTCGAGAGGCTGACCCAGGATCATGAGCGAGACCTGGAGTGAGACCTGGAACGCGATCTAGAGCGGAAACTGGAGGGAGACTCGGAGCACTGATGGTCTGTGGCAGGAGGAGACTTTGAGGAGTGTTTTTTGTTTCTGCTTTCCGATCTGGAACACGAGTGGCTGCGAGACTTCTTACTGGACGATTTATCTTTAGAACGACTCTGGGATTTGTGCTCAGCCTTGACTTTGGATGTGCTCTTGGAGCGAGACTTGCAATTGTTTGAGTGAGAGCGGGACTTTTTGCTCTTGGTGGGACTCTGTGATTTGTGGATGTGGGAGTGTGACTTCTCTGGAGATTTAGAGTGGCTGGACTTTCTCTTTGATCTTGAATGGGACTTCCGCCCCGATCTGGAGTGAGACCTGCGCTTGCTGCGAGACCGAGAACTGAAAAGAAAGAAACATAAAACGACTCATTTACCCTGCACGTGATCTTGGCTTATCAGAAAATTACATTTCTGTAACTGTAATTTAACAGCATGGTCTCTATGACTCACACTAAAAAACACTGCAAGGTGCATTCCCAAATATCATAAGGACCCCTGCAGCTACTATTTTAGACACCTATTATGAACTAGTATGACATATCAAGTGTGGCTGTATGAGGTACTGACTATAGACCGTATATGGAATTTTCCTTTGTGAAGTTAATCAGGAAGTCAGAATATTGTCAGTTTTATTATCCCTAAAAACATTAAAAAATAAGAAAGTAAAGCTGGACTTCGGGTTGAAAAACATCAGAATACCACAGGCCAAATTGTGATTCTGGAGCAGGGGTTCTCAAAGTTTTGATACCTGAGGGCCAATTTAGGAACCCAACATCGGACTGAGGGCCACCAAAGGGAAAAAAGGGAAAAAAAGGAAAAAAAAACAGAAAGAAATCCCATTTGTAATAATTTTAAAGACCAGATTGCAGTTCTACATTTTAGCCTTAAGTAATATAATGTAATTTAGGCATTAATATAATAACGCTTTATAATTTACTGGGTAATTATCCAGTATTTTGGCCATTGTTCTTACCTTCTGATTACAGGTTAATACCAAGTAACACATTTCTGTTACCATATATTTACTGGGTAAATAGCTAGTAATTGGGAGCTGTAGCTACCTGCTTATTACCAGCTTATAACCCAATAATACACTAAAATTCACCATATATAAAACCAGGTAAATACCCAGTATTTTTGTTTACACTTATTGGTCTGTATCCAGTAATCTCAATAAACATTTTAACAAGCTTAGTACCTCCTGGATTAAAACTATCAACTGTAATTCATTGCGGGCCGCCAGAAATGTTTCTGCGGGCCGCCATTGGCCCCCGGGCCGCACTTTGAGAACCAATGTTCTGGAGGCTTCAAAATGGGAGTTTAAATTCTTATGGGTGACGTCACAACTGGTTGCCACTTGCTATTGACACATAATCAGTGCCGGCTGCACTGAGCTTAAGACACAGATGTATGCTCTCTCCAAATACATGGCCGCCAAAAAAAAAAACAAAGGAAAAACGTCTCACCAAAATAAATGTACATCTTCTCAAGTCGTGAATACTTCATCGTTAGACTTTTCCCCAACTAGAAACTGCTCCAGCGTTCAAAGAGAAAATCAGCGTTTTTTATCTTGCAGAGACATGGGAGCTGCTGCTGCTCTACTGTTTCCTCGTCTGCTAAGTTTGTGTCACTTAGGCAAATCTGAACAAATAATTTCCAACAACTTTTGAATTTAGGCAGCAATAGATCAACAACTCCTATGTGCCCGTGAATTAAAATAGTTGATATCATCTATAGGTTTGATGCATGGAGTGAGTGCTTCAACTACAAATTTGCACATTTCTAGTTGCAGAAGGTTGTTGACAGTGAGATAAAACAGCAAACATATTCTTAAGATATCATAGGCTAAAGTGGGCTTGGATTTCATTGAGTTAAGTGGCGAAACTCAAGTGGTTTTACCATAATCTCAGTGAGCGCAAGCATCCATATCTCAAAGTGGTTCAGCTCTAACTATGTCAGTACCTCATAGATGCTGTAAACATTATTTTCAAGTCAGTGCAAGACTTAAGTACTGGACTTACCACGAGCGTGACCTGGAACGGCTGTGAGAACTCCTGCTTCTTCGGCTGCGAGAGCGCCGTCTGCTGCGAGACCTATGGGTTGAACAAGAATAAAAACGGTAAAAACATGACAGATGCAAAACCTTCAATTACTTTATTCTTTACCTGGATCTACTGCCAGAATGAGAATGCTTGCGCCGAGGTTTGTCGACCACCAGACGGATCTTCCTCCCATTGATATCAGTGCCATCGAGCTTTTCTAAAGCTCGCTTCATGTCTGAACGGGATCTAAATTCAATGACGCCCTCATTGGCGCGGCCTTTATGAGCATCAGCATAGGTTACTTCACCTGCTTGCCGCATGAAATCCTGTGGAGGAACAAATATGTAAATTATTGTGCCTGAGATAACCAAATATGAATATAGGTCCTGTTTGGTTTTATTCTATATTTACACATTTATTTCAGTTCATTTTCAATATAGAGAAATTGCATCTTTGCTTTTTTCAATCAATGTTCCTCTTTAAAAAAAAAAAATAAAAAAATAACAACAGGGGGTTGCTGAGTTCCGGTGCTGGGTTCCGGTGTTCAAAATAAAACCATATTGCCAAATCCCGCGAGAGAATCAAAATATATTTTTATTTTTCCGTTTTGATTTTATTTACAATAATTAAGCAACACTTATCGTCTGTCTGTGGTCTAATATGAGTGTGTGTGTGTGTGTGTGTGTGTGTGTGGGGGGGGGGGGAGGGTTATAAGGCCATAACGAAACAAACCCATCCATCCATCCATCCATTATCTACCGCTTTTTCCTCCACCAGAGGGTCACGGGGGGTGCTGTGCCTATCTCAGCAGACACGAAACAAACCAAATAATAAAATAAAACATAAGTAAATAAATACATTAAATAATAAATACATTTTAGAAAGACCATTGTATTGTTAAACGGTTTTGTTAATTTTCAGTGTCAATGACAGAGTTGATAAAAATATAATTTAAATTCAAAGGACAGTTGTACGTTTACGCCTAAATTGTACAGTCACCGGATTGTATGATTCACTGTATGTTGTTGGGTTTTTAATAACCACAGAATGAGCCTTTTATATTTATACCAGGTTTTAGCCCACTTTTGATGCTACCTATATATATATATATATATACATATATACACACACACATTTACATACATTCATTTAAATCAAAGGTAAGTAACAAACTGAAAATTTATTTTTTTCTCAGTGAATCAAAAAAAAAACGCATTTTGTAAACAATATGTAAAAACACACACAAAGTGAATCTTTGACTGGCCATTTTAATAGGCCCTTTGCACAGACAACAGCGTGTAATAAAATAATAAAAATTATTTTATTAAAAATAATAAATACATGCGATGTACGAGTTCCATTTAGCTTCAGTTTCACAGCGCATGCTGGTTCACTGTCACACTGCCCTGACTTACAGAGCCATTTTGATGTGATCACAAACGCCTGTGCCTTTCCTACTAAAACGTGTCAAAATGGCCGCTGTTCAAAGAGATGAAAGCATGAAAATAAAAATGCATCCTTTTCCTCTCCTGCCTTGTCATCAGCTTTGTGCCTATGAAGCACAAATACACACACACACAGTCTTGTCTTTCACTGCTCTCTCCGTCACCCAGTCTTTGTCATATTTTATATACATATTTTCCCTACTTTGTCCTCGTTAGTTCATATAATCCTTCAGTGAGCTGAAATATTTTGTTTGTTTTGTTTTAAAGTATAGTGACTCGTTCTGTATCTGTCTTAATCTGGTACAATGAATCAACCTTTTAAACTTAAACTTTCTCTTTTTCAGAGCATTCTCTGTAAACTCCAGTCAAACACAGTCAAAGGTGTACCTAATAAAGTGAGGGACTTCTCTGACAAATGACAAGCATGCACTGATTATAATATTTTAATTATATTGACACTATGATGTGAGCAATTCTATTATATGATATTTCTTACCTTAAATTACAAATAGATTGAAAATAAATATGACATCTAAAAAGATTTTAGGAATGTTCTTATAGTCTACTGGTCTCTGTGATGGGTTGCACCCTGAAGACACCCTCCTGGGCACATGAGACAGCCAGGACTCCGTCTCTTCTCCACATTCGTCCTTGAACCAGTCCCCTACTGTTTGCTATAGGAAAAAAAGCACAAACAGAAAACATTAGACAAAAGCTGGATGTTCTGTTCTTTGTTTGCCTGGTCAGCTTCCACTTCACAGCACAAAACTTACAGCGCATCTATTTGGGCTGCTAGGCTTATTCTAAGGCCATAGGATTTTTTTATTAAAGCAATTATTCACAATACTCATGGGTGTAGTATATTCAATTTCTCCATATAAACCCTCATATGTTTTTGGTCTGGTTCTAAACAAGACTGACAAAGAACATCAGACCCTTCTGAAAGTCTGTGGATAAATTAATGCCGACAGATGCATATGACTACATTGCTGTTGCAGTTCCTTTACTTTGTAGTGTTGTGATTTATATAGACAAGACAAAAATTATTAATATAAACAGCAGCTAGGGCTGTGTTTATATTAATTGATACTGGTACCTGTAACCCATTGTTCCATTTCCAGGTAACTCCTCAATTCACCCCCAAAAAACAGATTTACATTACTTCCACTACTGAAATGTAATTACTGTGAAACAGTTCTTGTTCGTAATTTAGTAGTTTGATATCAACCCTAAACACAGCAGATTGAAGGTTTATTATATTAATACTGACCGGCCCATGGGCTGTCACACTCATACAACATCCACTCGTCGCTGCGGAATGTGGTGTGGAACCACATGGAGTGGTCCAAAGAGGCAAAGAACTTGGCCCTGTAGTTTGCACAGGGCAGCAGTGCTGTGTCCAGGAAGGCGTAATCTGACACGTAAGCAGCGACGCAGCAATGCAGCTTCATGTTGCCTTCCCCTACAAATACACACAAAAGAAATGCATCACCGAATGTAGCTTGTAGCGTCTTATTATGTCTCAACATTGTCAAAAACGTTTGTTCATTGATATACAGTTTAGAAAAAAACGTTCCACCTAAAATGAGTTTGCTCTGTTTTTGCTTACTGAATAAAACACTGCAGCAGTGATTAGATTAAAATTAAACTTTAACAATTTAACTTAAAATCTGGATGTATTGTTTCATTTAAATCTCTAGCGCCTAACTTCTGGAGATTTGGTGGTAGAGCTGAAACAATTAATTGATTATTAATTGATTACTTAATTAATCGTCAACTATTTTGATAATCGATAAATCGGTTTGAAGATTTTTTCATTATTAAAACAAGATTTCTGATTGTTTTAGCTTCTTAAATGTGAATAGTTTCTGGTTTCTTTGCTTCACATAAAGAAATCATTAAAACTGAATCATTATGGTAAAACAAGACATTCGAGAGCATCTTCATTTCCAGGGTCCAATTTCCATTTCTAAACAAACAAATCACTTCCTGTGTGCAGAATGAGATTTACTCACTGCTATACTGTGAAACATAGTCGTGTGGAGCTGATATGAATTCCTTATGAATTACACACAACAGTTTTGAAATCAAGAAAGCCAATAGAATTCCATGTTTCTAAAAAAGAACTTCAATTACACAGATAAAAATATTCAATACAAGTATATTGATACAAAGGGTATTAGAACTGATTCAGAGTTTGTTACCAATATGTCCTTGTGCTCGCACCCAGAACAGCTTCCTCGGCTCAGCGGCAGGTCGCTTGAACGAAGGTTGTGGCTGGATTGGTTTTATCTCGATGGGAACCTCATCGGCCAAGCGCTTGTGAAGGTGTTGTCTTAATTTCTCTGGCACGTTTGGTTTACTGTAAAATAACAGAGGACAAAACCTGATATAAATATCTACACTGATACGGTCACAAAAATAAAACAGGGGACTGAAAGTTTTTGATTGAATATGAAGTCATGGAGAAAGATTTTTTTTTAAAAAGTAGTTTAAAATGACATTACAGATTGTTAAAAATGAACATCACATAACATTTTAACCCACTAACTGATTTATTGCTACAACTGATTAGTGTCTAACAGAGTGTAGGAGTTTTCTAAGTCCAGAAGATGGCAGTAATGCAACATTGTGCATGCAAGATGAGGTTCTTCTGCCAAGTACCACCTTAGACAATATTGAGCTCTTGAAGTAACACTATTATCACCAATATTAAATTACAGAGGTGTAAATACTTATGCCGAGCAAAGTCAGTTAAGGACTTTTCACAGGAGGCAGATTTATTCGCAATAAGATCATTTGCTCTCTCATCATCCTCCTCTTCCTCACAGTACTTCACACACGGGTGCAGTGAAATTAGATTAAGATGAAGTGAGATATGGTGACTTTAATTATTATTATTTCATTTATTATAATGATTTCTTATAGTTTTGAATATAATAAACCAGAGATGATAAAGTATGTATCCAAAATTCAGGAAGGTGGATTATTCATCTCCCACACACAGCTACTGAAATGATCTGCATACATTTTCAGTGCTTTGAGACCCCCGCAAATAACATTATATTGACCTCTGTCCTAATAGGGTCATGATCGAGGTGTAAATAAATTATAAAATAAATTATACCAACTGCTCAACTTGAAACATCTGACGGTAATGTTTCCTGTAATAATGTTATCCCTCACGATCTAAAATCCCTCAGAAAAAAATCTGAGATGTTACATCACAGCACACAGGGGTTGTTCATCCACTCAGTAAGTTCAAATGTGTTATTTTGTGAGTTCTGTGTTTAACATTCTTCCTTCTCTCAGATAAGTGACACAAACTTAACAAACAAAGACAATAGTAGTCCAGTGACCACAGTGTCCAGGCAAGCTTAAATCCCTCTATGGAGTTTGGTGCAGGAGAGTAAGTAATTTATACATCTCAGAAAACACCCTGCAACAGCAAGACAAAGCAGCAAACTGTTTTCAGTGTGTTGGAGCATCCATGTCTACAGCTGGCTCTAAGCACAAGGGGTCACGCACTGAACAATCACCTCAATGTTGCACAAACAAAATAAATATTTACGTGAGATAAAGTTGAATCAGCTGCTCCACAGTGAGGAGGTCTTCAGGCGGAGGGACCACAGGCATAGTGAACTGGTGCTGCAGGGGGCTTGGCTGCAGCTTATGGAAGGACGCTTGGCAAATCAGTATAGGCTGTCCATGCTGGATGGCCCTCACAGAACGCACCATGAAACTCCGGCCATCTCGAATATGGTCCACCTGGTACAGCACTGGAATTTTAGGATCCCCTAAAAGACATGCACTGACTTGAACTCTCTGTGTGCAGTGCTCTCGTTACTATTTTATTAATTATGAGAAAATTATTGTTAATAGGTAATTCACTGCTTAGAACTGAAACGTAACAGGATTATTAAGGTTTTTTGAAGTGGTGTTGAAATGAATGAATGTCAGCAGAGACACGAAGAAAAACAGAATTTAGCCAAAATTAGGTTTGTATCACTTTGTAAACCTCTTACTAAGTCCAAAAAGTAATTTTTCTTGACAGCACACAGACACTGTGGATCCACCATCGGGAGGTTCAAATGTGTTATTTTGTGACTATTGTGTTTGACATTGTCCGTTTATTTTTACCTCAGTGACACAAACTTAGCAAACAAGGCAGCAGTTGATCAGCAGCTGCTGTGTCAACATGAGGTTAAAATGCTCATTTTCTAAATGGACTTTGGTGCAGGAGAGTGAGCAGTAACTTTACACACTTCAGTTTCCAGTAGATAGATATTAGTAGTCTAATGGCAAGATAAAACAGTGAACTGCAGACTAAAGCTGGTGTCAGTTTTATTCAGTTGGCCTTAATTATAGACTAAAAGCTTTTTTTATTGAGGTCAAGAATCTGTGTCACAAGCTGGTTCCTGGTGCAGGAGGCATGTCACTGACATGCACAGCACAAGCAGCACTAACTGTGTCAGTACCACATACATCCACCCTAAAAAAAACCTGAACAATTACTTTAACTAAACTAGGTAAAGTAGACTTTTTTTCCCCCTTAGGAAAGCTGATTTTGTGTCAGGTTATCTTACCTGCTCGTACAAAGTAGCAGTGGAGAGAATGAGCGTAGAGGTTATCGCCAACAGATTTGGCAGCCGCCACGAGGGCCTGACCCACTATTTGACCACCAAACAAACGCTGAGATCTGGGAACCCAGTGATGTGTCCCTCTGAGGAGAATTGGAGAAATAAGTGAGAAATACAAACCACTGCCAAAATCACTTAATACAAATATAGTCAAATATAACAAGCTTTAATTAAATTATACCTCAGTTTGTGGTGATTAAGCTCTATGATGGAGGCTGTCTACTGATATGAATGAAGGTTCAACAATGTCTTTAGCTTGGAAGAATAATGGAAAACCACTTTTATGTCCATCTTTTAAAAAATCAACATGAATATGAATATAAATATGAATTTGAATGAATATGATGATCATTAACCCCGGTTTGGTCCAAGTGGTTAATCATAAACACACCTAACAAAATCCCTGATTTTGTGCATGCACCCTATGGCCATACCAAGCTCACTATCACTAATTGGCGTGCATGTGCAAAAATAAAACATTCTAAGTGTACAGTAGCATATAATAAGTGATGCCGTTTTGAATTAACAGTGGTCCCACCAAATACTTGATTAATGAATTAATTTATTTTTCCTGTTAGCTCACTTTTCCTGCCTAAAATGACTTGCACAGTCCAGTATATATAATATGTATAGTAAATATAAGACGATCTGAACGTGTGACAAGCTGCTTTAACATTTAAAGGCTAGATGTGCCGAAATATAGCAGCATAATCATTTTTGTCATTATATTTTGACTCGCTGCCAGTTAGAGAAAATGTGTAATTGAGTTTAACTAGGCAAAATAAAGTTATATACAATGCTTAATTCCAGTTTGATTGACCTACATAGTTTTGATTAGTCATAAAACCAGTTCAGGAGAGCTATAAGTCAATTTAGATTTATATAAAAGGCAAATGGAATTACGGTCATCATTTTAAGTGATCAAATTGCTGAATTTAAGGTAGGAAACCCTATACAAATGCATGAATGAATGAATGAATGAATGAATGAATGAAAAGAGTGACGTTATTTGGTCCATGAAGAAACATTACAATGTGGATTTCTGATGCGTTTAACGTGACTATGAACAACTGAATTAAATCTGTCTGCTACTGTATCTACCTGTACAGGTCGATGTCCAGCTCCTCCAGGTTTAAAACGCTGGTGACCAGAACGCTTTTCAGGTCCTGAGTTTCCTCAGCTTCACGTGTCTCCGTGTTTTCATCTTCCGCTGATATTAGTGACCCAGTGCCTTCAGAATGATCACTGCGGTCCACTGACTCGTCTCTGTTCGACATGTTTGTTTGGTTTGGAAACGTCTTCCGCTTCCTCTTCTTCTTCTCATGGGGCTTTATTTGGACCTGGTCAAAGAAGCGACGTTAGTGCCACCCTCTGGTCAATAGTATGGTTCTTTTTTGTAAAAGCAACTGTTCAGACGGGGTGATATGAGCCATTATGGCATTACAGTAACAATATTTATGCACAGCACTTTTGTCCACTGTGGTTGTTTTAAAGTGCTTAGGATCGAATTGGTGTTCTAATATGCAATAAAAACACACATTTATGATGCAAAGGGAATCTATTAATTATTTACATGTATTTATTTACAATTATTTAATTGATTACATGAATATATGACTCATTTCACATCGTTGTGAGGGCCACATGAAATCAATGGGGAGTTTGAGGCGAATGCTCAAACTCTTGACATTCTTTTTGTATATTAATGTAATATAAAGTGCTGTGAGATGAAGCAAGATTTTAATCATAAAAATGATGTCACAGCCAAGTGTTAATATCGTGAACATACGTGAATTAAATGAACTTTTTTGCCTGAATAAAATACCCAGAAGCAAAAACTTCCTGGCCAAAAATACATGTGACTACAGCCCTAATCATAACCCAAGTAAACTGTTGTTCCTCTGCCCTTCCTATCCTTATGTTCTTTTGCGTGTACTGTGCTTTACTGTGTATATAACTTTTATAAAGTAGTCTAATGTTATTTATCCTTTTCTGAAGGCATTTCATGTTAAAGCCATGTTAATGACAAAAGTTGCCCTTTTGCTATTTTAAGACCTCAGTCTCTCTATCCTTGTGCCATGAATGTGCCAGAGAATAAATTTGCTTTCACTTGCATATAGTTACATTTAGACTTTACATATAGAATGTGGCAACATACATTCTGTGTGATCACATCTAAAGACGCATTCATGGCACATTTGGGTGAATTTACATCAGTACCTAAAGTGACCCACTTGTGATCGGATCAATAAAACCAGGTCTGAACTGAGCCAAAAAGACCCAGGCCTAGTTCCCACTGGACGTGTCTCTTGTGACGCTGCTGCGTCCGTGTTTACAGATCAGTGTTCAGTGCACAAGTCTACTTTATTGACAATAGAATTACACTTCACTTTTAACAGTAATGAAAACCACTTTCTGAATAACAACTTGATTTTATTCTTATTCACAAGGGCATGGTTATTTCACAGTTTTCTAAATCTTGTGCACTATAACCTACCTTTCACAAACAAGATGATCCTTGGATGAATGCCATTATGCTCCTTTCATCATCAGTGTCTTTACATCAAAGACATTTGAACACTATCATGTTTTTAATCAAGGAATGTGTGCAGCCTAGCCTGCTGAGCATCTGGGCTTCAACTGACTCGATATCACCTTTCTCTACTGTCATGAAAGTCTTATTGTGTGGATGTGGTTAGGGGTGCTGTGCAATAGATGGGGTAGAAGTGTCTCTCCAGCCGAGTAGTCATCTGTCTCAGCTGCAAGTGAGCCTGTGTTTGATAGTAACAGGAATCATAAAAAAAAACATGGAATCGAAAATCTCAGTTAATAGCAGTTGTTCAGAATGAGCCTGACTACTTATATGATTTGACCATATTTAAAAGCAAATGTAAACAGTTGACAATATTAAACAATAACAAACCAAAGGAATTACATTACA
Source organism: Microchirus variegatus (assembly GCF_963457635.1). Lineage (NCBI taxonomy): Eukaryota > Metazoa > Chordata > Actinopteri > Pleuronectiformes > Soleidae > Microchirus > Microchirus variegatus. The sequence continues at coordinate 18,349,405 of NC_139808.1, forward strand.
CCAGATATCTATAATTGATAAATGTAATTTAAGTATGTGACAGGGATCATAAACTATAATGCATAAATGTTCATATTTAATGGGGAATAAAACCCATGAGTTCAGAGAAATATTCGGTGTCTAACGCAACACCACTGAAAACAGCGTGCATACGTTAGCAGGATATTCGCTGGATATTCGTTTTCGAATAAATTGAATATTTAACAACAGCAGTTTTGCTATAGTAAGTAGCCGCCTACCATTGGCAACTACTACAGCATTCAGAATGGGAAAATGTCTATTTGTTGATTTTTGGTTAATATTTTAAATATTTAATTTCATAATGTTTCACAATAATGGCAGATATCAACAAAACGTCACCTGTAGTAACTAGCTGTCTACCATTGGCAACTACTACAGCAATTAGAATGAGAAAATATCTTTCGAAAACGAATATCCAGCGAATATCAAACAACCTGCTAACTTATGCACGCTTGAAAAGCGTGCGAGCGGTCAAGCTAACTCGGGCTAATGCTAAGGCTAACCAGCTTCATAGCAAAGTGGAGCAAAAAACTAAAGAGATGCGTTTTTAAAAAACACAAATAACTGACCAAGTAGTGCGACTTTACCGGCGACTTTCTCAAGCCTCATTCACCGGGTTTGTGTACAGAGAAAGGTAAAGGTCGAGCGTCGGTTCTTCCATCCTGAACAGTATCGTATCGGCGGTCGGACACCGGACGTGACGTCACACGAGAATATCTCAACGCTGATTGGCTTTCTCGACGTCGCGATGCCATGACGTATCAAAGGATCAAAGGACTAAAGCCAGCACAGAGTATAAAATGTGAAGTTTGGCAGAAAGTACTAGCAGAGGAGAAGCAAAGAAATGGTGTTGCTGCTTGACTGGAATTAGCAGAGGAGGAGAAACAAAGAGATTGTTTTGTTGAACCAGAACTTTTCCAGCCATGGATTCCAGCTGTAATCATAAAATCACCATCACCAATGTGGTGGCAACCTTCAAGACCAAGTGTCCCCTCAACATGCACTTCATTGCTTCAAAGGGACACAACGTCATCTATCAGCAACAACGAGGGAAAGTCATGATGAAGCTTCGAAAGCCAATGATTACAGCGACCATTTCGCCCTCAGGCGGTGTCGCCTGTGCTGGAGCAAAGAGTGAGGCTGATGCAAAAAAGGGCGCTCGCCGAGTTGCACGGTATCTCCAAAAACTGGGCTACAAAGTGAAGTTTTCACAATTCAGAGTTGTGAATGTGCTGGCAGTTTACAGTTTTCCTTTTCATATCTGCCTCAGGCGCCTTGTGACAGAAAATAAACTGTCTGTCACGTACGAGCCGGAGCTCTTTCCTGCGGCTGCCACATACCGAATCACAAATCCCAAAGCAACTCTCCAGGTTTACTTCACTGGTAAGATCATAGTTGCAGGACCAAATGTGCGGGATGTGACCAGAGGGTTTAAGCAATGCTACCCTATTCTGTTGAAGTACAAGATGAGCAGTGTTCAACAGAAGACGACGACGACGAATCCTGACACGGAAACTTTTTTCCAACACCAAACAAAGAAGAGGACTGGTGACATCCATACAGTTTCAGACACAGACACACAAAGAGAGCAAGCAGAGACAAGAAGGCAGCTGTTGATACAGTATAATGGAAACCAACCAGGCCAACAGTTTCTCGTAAGGATAGGCGGAAAGATTTTCACTGTGCCAAGATGGTTGTTGGACCGCTGGGGCTGGAGAGTGATGCAGCCAAATGAGTGAGACGGAAGACAACATGAAGTATATTTTCAAACATACTTTCTATATGGGCTGTACATTCAGAGAGTGCTTTATAGTTACTGAATAAAATGATAAAACATGATATTGTGTTCAGTGCATTATTCAAAATTATGCAATAGCAAAACGTTTGCAGTGGTTCATCTAATAATTATTCATTTCAGTTCACTATAAAAGTTATGAGATCATTGAGAACGACTTTTAAGAGTTGGTCAATAGGTATAATTTAGGTTGTGATTCATTAGCCCTCTATCATCTAATGTTATTTCTGTTTAAATTATGCTCAAACAAGAGTATTATTTACACCACATTAAAGAAATGTATTCACATTTGGCACAAAGGTTCACTCCATTTTAAATGACAATAAACTGAATATGTTTTGTTCAGAATTCAAATCTATGGTTAAATAATTTTCCATATCATGGTGTTCCTAATAAATGTAATATTCAATGGGCGCATATAAATCTAATTACATTTGGCATGTCCACTTGGACTCATGGTTGATTTGGATTCAGGGTGTTCAAAGGTTAATGTTAAGATGGCCTCACAAAACATTTTTGGCCTGTTTAACATTGGAATTCCTTCTATGGTAATTAAATATGGGCATGTTTTTATATGCAAGATATCTGGAGTTAAACTGTTTTATTTTCCACTAAAAACATTAATATATGATGACTCACCCTCAAATCTAATATTAGTCAGATATAACAACTTATTAAAAACGGCTGTACATCTATGGTGTAGCCACCATAAAATTGGCAGCTGAATCTACAGCTAGTGATTATCATCAGATTAATCTTTCTCTTAATCTAAGGTTGTTGTTTAATCATAGAAAGCGTCTAGAAAGCTCAACCTCAGAGAAGCCCAGTCTGTCGGCGTTAGACATATCAAACACTCCGCCTACAGCATCTGTGTCCACCCCCACCTGTTCCACGTTTCTGGAGCCTCAGCCTCTTTAGAACCTCTTCGAAATCTGCGTGTTTGCTCATTTTGGGTAGCTTCACATGCTCACCTGCACGCAGACCAGTGCCCAGGTTAGATGGGCATGTGAGGATGTAGCCCAGGTGCTCATTCCACATTAAAGAGCAACCCTTTTCCTTGAACAAGCTCTCGATCTGGTGTCCAGTCCAGTGCAGAAACGAGTGAACACCTCTTTCATGTTGCCTCCTGTCTGCATGGAGATCACACGCAGGTGGTCCTCCTCATTTACCCATACCAGGAATGTCTTGTCATTGTGCCAGTCACAAGCCATCCCTGATGCTCAGCCTCTGTCATGTTCCTCAGGGCATAGTATTTTCCTTTGAGGTCTTCACTCAGGGATGCCAGAGCTTCAATGGAGAGTGCCTCCACAGCACGCCTTGCACCTCGTGTGCAGTGTGGTGGCAGGGACAAGCCACAGATGCCGCGTCCTGTTCGGAGCTCAGGACATAGTTGGGGTCAAGGTCATCGTCACCTTTCAAGTTGTCAGGGTTCAGGTCAGTCTTGTGTTTGTCCGAGGGTTTGTATCCTCCACGTCTGTCCTCAATGATGGGATCCATCAGCTCCTTAAAGACACAGCCCACAGTCATGATGCCCACAGTCATGATGAAGGGGTGACAAGGATTATCAACCCCTGTCTGAATAACTTTGTCGATAGTGAAACCACTAGTTGTGGCCCACGCTCTCAGGTTCTTAACACATGTCTAGTGTTAACACCTTGGCCATGTGGTTGTTGTGTTGACTGAGATCAGGGAAATCTTCTTCAGTGACAGTGCATCCATACACTCAAAGACTGTATCCATTTCGTCTGCAATGATTTCAACCCCTTCTCTTTCTGGTGCTCAGATGCTCAATCCATTGATTGGTTGTTATTATTTCCGGCAGACTGTACACTGAGAAGTGTTATGCTTCCCTCGAAAGTTTGAAGTTCTCAATGAGAGTTTGAAGTTCAAATTTCTCATCGGTTGGTTGGTGGGTTAGTAGTTTAAAGTTTAGAGGTGTTCTTAATTCATAACTTAGTAAATAAAAAACATCAAGGCTTTTTTCTTTTCTTGATTTGCCTTTGAAATACAATTTGACATCACAGATGACATCACAGCACAGTTGGATTGCATCGTGTGAACCACAATCCCAGAATAGGCTCCTAATTGTTTCAGATTGGTCAAGTTTTGGTTGATCCCAAGCAGGTATCGCGACTGTACTCCACGAGGATGGAGTACAGTCGGTACAGATCATTATTTTTATGTGGGGATAAAACACATAGAGAAATTATCCAATCTCCTTTGGATACGAAGAGACCACTTGGAGACGCAGAGCACAGGAGCGATGAATGGCGCAGGAGAGGGAGAAGAGAACAGCGCAGGGGCGGTGCGCAGAAATAAAAGGGCCGTTTGTCTGCACCAGATGTGGCAGATCAGGGGGCACTACCACTTTTTTATTTATGTTGATTTATTTTACTTTTAAATGTGACCATGTGCTTGGCTTGTTTTTTCACTGGCCAATTACTTAATTAGTATTTAACATTGGTGGAAAAAAAAATAAAAATTATTTTAATTTTTATTTAATTTCAAGAGCGTGTCTTTTAGTAAGACTCTATAGTTGGTGTAAAAGTATTATTAATAAATGTCTTACAATAACATATAATAGTCATAATTTAACATTTCCTGTGAACTTTTAATTTTTTTTACAAAAACGCTGTGGTCCGACGGTGGGCTGCCCGAGAGGTCCTACCACCGGGCTTAGCAGATTTTCTGGGGGAAACCCTGCCAAGACATAACAGTCTTGATGTTTTTCAAACTGGGGGCATCAGTCTCAGCTGGGAAGCCCAGACGCTACTATCCCCAGTCTCCAACCGACTCTTTCAAAAAAGATACTGGTGAGTTGGTGACTCACTGAAGTTAGTGAGTCTTACTAGTGACACCAATTAAGACTCACAGCAGTTTAGCTTTACCCATATAAAGTCTTTATGTTACTAATGCTATTATTATAAACTTGGCTTTTCTGTTCTTTTGAATGCACTGTTCAACTTTTATAATAAACTCTCAAGCTACAGGCCTGAAAGCGTGCAACTATATTATTGTCCCTTATCCAGACCCTCATTGCTTTTCATACCATGGCTCATTCACGGCATTGATTTCCAATGATTGCTGAGTACATAGGATGATGGATGCGCTTCATGGTTAGTTGTCGGATGAATTAGAGATGTCCGTTGTGATTGTAGCAGAGTGCAACTACTCAGCGATGAAAGCCTTGCCCTTCTCTTGCACTAATGGGGTTTTAAGTACAAGCCTTTATGGATGATAATGCAGAATAATGGTGAAAAGTCTGGGAGGGCTGAAGTCTGGCAGACACTCATGTGTCTAAGCAGCAATCTAGCAGGCAATTCACCCTCTGCCTTATGGTGTTCTGTCAGTTTAGAGTTTTAAGAGTGTCACTTAGTCAACATCAATTTTTAATCTGACCTTTATCCGTATGCTCACCTTGCGAACATAACCAATTACTGCTATGGCACCCTGAGAAAATATGCTGCTAGCTCTGCCTTACTCACTCACTCACACTGGAGTGTCCTGCCAAGAGTCACCTCTGATATATGTGTTAGAAATGTGGGTGTATTGTTGATTTTACAAGCGTTGTCGCTGATCTTTGATGAGGGGAAACCGTTTGGATATATTCTAAGGTCCCTTTAGGGACTGCAGGGACTTGTGTGAAGATGACCTGATTTCTAATTTTCTCCTCTCCTGCCTGGGCTGTGGGCTGTGGACTAGTCACTGTTACAAACACAGAAGCCCGTGAAAGGACTGTGTCAGAATGAGGCAACCTGGATCTATTTGGAATAATAATACTGGACATTATTTGTCAGTGGTGATGGATGCTATTATCTCTGAATAGAATCAGGTAAGTGAAAATAAAGCTTACCTCCACTAAAGATACACCTTTAGTAAAATGTGTGCATGCTGGATTATGTTTGCAACCCTGTGATGTTATCCCAGCCCACATAACTGTAATCTTTTCAGATGTAATGTAATCTTGTATTCAGATCCTTATCAAATGTGCCACAATAACTTTCTAAAGGCACATTAGTATTTTCAAGAATTTGACCTGGATCTGTTAATAGAAATAATGTGGATTAAAATGTCCAGTGAGTCAAAGATGTGCGCAGCGTGACAGCGTCATCATCAGGTCAGATGATCAGTTATTTTAGGGCCAAAAATAAGGTCGCTTTGCAAGCTCCCCTTTAAAGAGTATTTTCCTGTTATCACTGAAGCTGCCACGCTGTCAACCGATATGCTGATTTTGATATAGCATTAACATGTTTAATTCACAAAATAAACTACCATAGCAATGGTTAACAGTTAATTTTAATATGCATAATTGTATCAATATTCTATAAACTAAAGTATATAAATAAAAAATACATCTTAATAGTACCTTACTGTCGCTTTCTTATTCTTATTCATGTTCATTTATATGCATTGTTATGATACAAAGGAAGCTGAGCTAATGTTTAATTGTTACATGCACTTTGATATGGTAAACAGTTTTAATTCTACCAGCAATCATACCTTTGTTTTTTTTCATAGTTTAAGCCTGTTTTATGTCGTTTTTTCTGTTTAATGTCTTATATTAAAGGCTGCCTCTATGTTCAATGAAGCACTATGAGTTTACTTTAAAAAAAAGTGCTCTACAAATGAATTTGATTTCTCTTGCTTACTGCCTTTTCATCCCTCAGGTGCACAGCCATGGCGAACCTGCAGCAGGAATACCCCGGGGTTCTTCTGGGGATCCTGGAGGAACTGGCTAACATGCGCCAGTGGCTGACGTTCCAGGACCTTTGTCGTATGGTCAGCACCCGGTTCGACCTAGAGCATCTCGTTGAGCTCAGGAGTTTGCTGTTTGCTGCCGCCAGTCGGGACCCCTGTTTCCCAGCCACTCTCTTCAGAGACCGGGTTTCCGCCAGAGGACAGGGGCTATCACCCATAGGCGTCGCTGCTGATATTGTGACAATCTTCAATCTGATCCAAATGACGGGTGGGGCTCCTGATGACAGTCAGCAAATGAGAGCTCAGACCGTCCTCCCAGTCGACCATTCCTCAAGCCCGAGCCTTCCTGGAATCCACCAGCTGAACATTTCTGGTCGAGAAAGAGCACGTGCCCACTCAGATTCTGGAGGAAGGCTTATTGACCAGCACTTGCTGATTCCAAAATCTAATTACTCAGCCCGCAAGCGAGGAAGTCTTCCTCCTGATCCCATCTCCCTTGTGTCCTCCCCTCCAATCAGGGCAAGGGCTGTGTCTTTCGACTTGCCTCACACAACACTCTTGTATTCAAGTAGTCAAATACCCAACGAGGTCATGAAGAACATCTACCTGCCTTTGGAGACGGACAGTGAATCTAGTGGAGATTCTACACACGCGGAGGTATTTGAAGCTGAAGAGGAATCGGCTGTTGACCAGAAGAGAAGCATCTTTAGGAAGGACTTCCATAACCAGCCACCTCTGATTCCACAGGTAACTGTAAACAGTGAATCTCCAAGTCCCAATAGGCTACAGACGAGCTTTGACAATCACAGCTTTGGAATGATCCCAAATCCTTACCCTTCACCAAGCGCAGCCCACCAGATTACAGAGAAGCGGACAAAACACGAAAGTCTTGATGACCTGCAAGACTCAACTTATTTTGGACCTGGGTCAGTTCCAGACTGGTCCCCTCGACACCTCCAGCCTCCAAAGACACAGAAACCCATCTGGAGCAACAAGAGTCACAGTCTAGAGGACCGCATAGGCTTGGGCAGTGTTGGGATGGAATCACAAAAGGGACAACTTCCAAGACGATCAACACCTGCTTTGGGGTCGACTGGAGGTGAGAGTGCAGATAGTGGTTTGCCAAGTGGAGGAGATGTAAAGGCTCAGGGAACCCAGACAGACCCACCAGACCCTCGACGTCTCCGTAGCCTGGTCCATGCCGATCGCCTCTCATTCATGACCTCATTGGATGACCCTGAGTTTGGTGAGGATGACATCAGTGCCATTTTTCGTTTCTTAGATGACATAAGCATGTGTGGTTCTACAGGAGTCCTGCACCCCAGTGAAGGAACAGGGACTATAAACCAGGACACCCCAGAGGCCAGACGTGGCCGCCTGGGTCAACTCCAAAGGCTTTTTCATTCTTTGGAAAGCAGTGACGATGGGTTAAAGGCCAGTGTCTGTAAGCTGTTGCTCCGTATGAGCCAGATAGAAAGACAACTGGAATCACTAAATGATGTAAAGGCTGAGATTTCCCAGGTGCTATCTGCTCTGCAGAGACTGGATGAAAAGATCCAGCAGCCTGTGAGTGCTGCTGAACAAAGCAGCAGTGGGCGATGGCTGGAGCCCCTCAGTGGCGTTTCCTCCTTTATGAGCCACCCTGTAACTCCTTCTGAATCATCAGAGCCACAACCTCTGTCAGTGTCCGGGCATCTGTTTCCCTTGACCAGCTCTAGTAGTCTGGAGTGGAGCAGATGGAACACTCCCGGGGAGCAACCAGAGAGCAGCAAAGGTCAGGCTGATTTTAAAGGCGGAAAAGAAGGGAAGAAGGATGCATCATCTCGCCGTGCCTCCAAAACACAGCCTGAAGAGAAAGGTGTCTCTGATTCCAAACAAATGAATGTTTCTAACTCTGCAAGAGACTGGACAGTGTCATTCTCTAAAAATAAAGATGGAAAAGGCTCTCATGGAAAAGTGGAACAGGTAGCAAAACTTTATATAATATAATATAATATAATATAATATAGTATTATATAATATAATATAATATGTGCACCATGCGTTTTGATGCTGTATAAACAAAATTGTGCTTGCATGGCCTATAGCCAGCTCTGTGGTTAATGTGTCGATACATGTGATTGTACTTTGTTGATGATCTATTCAGGCTGCTTTGTGGTATGTGGCTTCAAATCTTTACAGTGTGGCTCGGCTGAAAAGCTTATCAAATGAAGATGCGTGTTTAGTGATGGAGGAATTTACACAGCCAAGTTTGCCTCATATAACTGCAACATTTTAAAAAAGTTGTGCATTTGGCCTATTTTCTCTCTAGGCAGATCAGTCAAGCAGCACAACTAACCTACTCTCCCAGAAAAAGTCCTCCAGTCTGGTGGAACAAGTTTTTAACTCATCCCTGTTCCGCCACAAAGACAGCAGTCTGACAGGTGGACTGAGCTCTGGGAAGATCATGGACACCAGACTGGCTGAGGGGAGGGGAAGGCCCATCTGGACTGTGGATGACAGAGAGGCACGAATCTCCCCTCTGGACATACAGGTAGGTTGTTGACTTTTAAAGGGCTAGACTTAAATTACATGCAATATCATTAGCTAAGTTTAATCACGACTAAACAGACTACATTCCTGTGTTTTTGGTGAGATTTTTTGGGAATAACTGGCTTATCATACATGCTCGATGTAGACTCAAGGAAAGTGGGGCTGGTAAAGTACACCTTACTACCCAAGATTATAGTGTGGAGGAGTTTACATTATTTGAAAGGCTTGGATCAGTCATTATGATAAAATAAAACAACATGAAGTCCTCTGGTAAAATGAAATCACCTGGTTAGTAATAAAGTTTTTTGGGAGTTTTTTTGTGTTTATATAATTTGGATGTGTGCACACTTTCTCAGTAGCTCCCAGAGACTGGGTTAAATTTTTATTCAGTCTTTATTTAAGATGTATCTGAGCCTCATGAGGCGCACCTTCATTTTCCACCTCTGCTCTCAATTCACCTGTCAACAATAATAAATTGATGATTGCCGCAGCTAAAGTTAGCTGTGGTGTGAATTGGGATTTGTTTTCTGCCCTAAATGCATTTATGTTTTTTCACTGATACATGCATAAAGTGAAGGTAATTCTGTTATCACACATAGATCTGTCCTGGAAATGACTGGTTTATTATTGGCAGTAAAAAATAGACAGAAACTTTATGCACAAATTTTGTCCCGTCACAAATTATATTGCTATTTGTGTCACAATGTTTTTGTTTTGTCTTTAAAAAGTGGGTCCCTTGTAAAAGGTTTCCATGCACTGTATCTCCTAACACTCTATAATTGACGTGTTCCTCAGGGCCAGGAGTCTCTCAACCCCAACAACATGGAGTTCTGGATGGACGACATCTACACTCCGGGCTACGATGCACTGCTCAGGCGTAAAGAGGCTGACCAGCGCCGGGCCAAGGCCTGCAAGCTATTTGCACTTATTGCCACTGCAGTGGCTATCATTCTCATCATTGTCATTCCTATTTGCACCGTGAGCTCGTGAAGACAATCACAGACGATCCACATCTTCGTCCCCCCCCACCCCCCTTCATTTTATTTGATTTAACATTTATGTTCAGCAGCTATGCTCTGTATCCTGGAACTTGCACATCACTCTCACCGAGATGAATGAGAGTGTGACTTCATTGCTGCATGCTGCATCATTATCCACGACTTTAGAAAAACAAGAACAGTAGTTATAGCAAAGAGTAAGTAAGAGTAATCTGTTGTTACACTATTTACAGTCAAATATTTAAGTCCTTCGAGATTAATTTAAAATAATTCTATACCAACTCTGAGAGTTTATCACTGAGCCAATGAAAACTCTCAATATCATGTTCTTTTTTATTTCAACCATCCATCCATTTTCTACCGCTTTATCCTCTACATGAGGGTTGCAGGGGGTGCTATGCCAAGCTCTGCTGACATAGGGCGATAGGCGGGGTACACCCTGGACAGATCACCAGTCCATCACAGGGACACATAGAGAGACAAACAACCATTCACTCTCACACCGATGGTCAATTTAGTGTCCAATTGACCTAATTCTCAGATTGCATGTTTTTGGACTGTGGTAGGGAACCGGAGAACACACACGGGGAGAACATGCAACCTCCATGCAGAACCTTATTTCATGTGCTCTTTTTTTAATTTTATTTTTTAAAGCAACACTGTTACTGTAGCATTGTGAATCAGCTTCAGCCATGAGCACTGCCTGACTCTTTTTTGCTGTTCCACTACAGGGCTTAAATTCTTCCTCTGTAGTATAATAGTTTTGTCAGTACATAAGAGTTTTACATCTACAGTTTATAAACAGTAATGGATTCTGTCGACTTTTTGTTTTCATTTTCTTTTAGTTTGAATGACCGTGTACTTCCTCTAAGTTACAACACAAACAGTAGTACTCAAGCTTCAATCGATTATAAAACAATATTTTTATAGATTTCCCTCCCATTTTTCAAGCAGAAAAAAAAAAACATGAGCTGTTTAATCCACCCGAGAATGTGTTTGTGTTGTGGAGCAGAATGTTTACCAAGTGTCAGGTTTCAAGAAATGGAAGATTAAAATGCTGTTGTTGTTGTTGACGATGATGATGATGTTTTAGCCCTGGAGGACAGAGGGAGCCCTTTACAGGAAACCCTCTAAGTAGGAGATTCCACTTGTAATTCAATTGATGGAATGTTTGGAGTGCACCTATGCACATTATGTTCTCACTTTATACTCTCTTAGCCATAGATTTTTTTTCATGTACATGCAAACTCACTTAGCACCAACATATTCATCTGACTTCCTTTCACAGGTGGTGAAAGCAGTTTTTGCCAGTGGTTGAGACATTCCATTTTCTAAAAAAACAAAACATCCTTTTCGCAGGAAAAACATTTTATTCATACTGACGTCTGGTGCCAGTCTATAAAATTCATACAGAGAGATTCATCTGTTCATCTGTGAAACATAATGGAATCCAGCACAGTATTATGCCACAGCACAAAACCGATGTAACACTTACGCTCCGTTTCTGCTGATAATGTGGTATATTGATCTCTAAAGCTGTAATGGAAAGCATGAGGTCAAATATCACTAACCACTGCCTCAAAATGACCAATTAAATTCAACTAATGTTTATTATAGGGCTTCTGCTGTGTCGGACTGCATTATAATTTGTATCGGTGTTCATGTCGTGTGCCGTCTTCCTCTACATTGATCGGTGTGGATGATTTTGTTTGGACTCAACAAATGATAAGCTTTGGGTTTTTCTTTTCTCAATTTATGGCATATACACCAAAGTGCACTGAATGTCACATTGAGCCTGTATTGTTTTGTCAGACCCTTAAACTTAACTTTGCTTTCTGTACAAAACATGCACAGGATGTATAGAGAGGGTGTTCTGCTTCACTGCATCTTCCTAAGTAGATGTATATCTGCCAAGTGTTCCCCATGAGGCTGTTTGTGGATCCATTAACCTTCCAGTGGTGCCACTGACTGACTAACCCTGTACTCAGCACAAACTGCAGGTGCTTCCTCTGAAACTTCAGTGCATGAGAGCCTCCCGATACTTTTTTTTTTTTTTCATTACTGAAATGTGGACCTTGTTATTGCGATATCCATGCACCTTTTAAACAGACAACTGAAAATCTGTGAACTCATTCTTCAGGTAAACAAAAACAGCACGTGAATTAAATAAAAGGTGCCGGTATATACACAGTACCCAAGGTACTGCTGCACAAAGCTTTGTAAGATTGTGAGGACATGTGTTGACTCATGTTGCCCGTCTAAATAAACTTGAGAAAATGGTAACAGACCTTTTACAGTGTCAGGTGTGATTTGCATGGTGAAAAGCTTGGTTTGTTATACGTGGAGATCGCAGTGATGCCTCACTCAGTTTAAAAAGGAGCAAATTGCAATTGGTATTAAAAAAAACCCCCCCAAAAAAAACCTGAGTTATGGCAGTTAAATTATCTGTGACTGGAGGAAATGTACATATATGGAGATGAATAATTGATGAAGACAGAGAGCTCATATTGACTGACAGATCCTATTATCTCAGATCAACTCGAAAGGACCAGGGGTATTCAGAACACACGCATACCCCCCCCCCCACACACACACACACAGACAGCCAATGCATTTAAATCTTGGACACAAATCAGTTACAGTCTGTCATTGAGATTATTATTACAAAAGTAAAATTGTTCTCTTGGCTCATAATTGTAAAGTGATTTGCAATTAAAAGGAATTTAAAATGTGTGCATATGGGCAACAGGACATTTGCAGAGATTTCATTGACGTTTAGACTGATCATGTAAAATGCAGTACTGCACACAGTTCTCAAGCTGCGATACATGTACCACCAGTGGTATGTGAGCTTCCTCTGGTGATACTTGGAGGAAAATCAGAAATAGTGTTCTACTGTATAAATCTGTAATCAGAGGAATTTGTGTAGAAAAACAAATAACGAAAAGTAGAGTCACATTATCTCTCATCCATCTTAATCTAATGTCACTATACCAGTGTTTGAAGTATATGTAATATTTATTGGGAATACATCTGCCTCCTGTGAAAAGTCTGTAGCTGACTCTGCTTTGCCTATTTACACCTCTGTATTTTAAAGTTGGTGATAATGATGTTATTTCGAGACCTCGATATTTTCTCAGGTAGTTCTTGGTATAAAACGTTAGAGAAACACTGCTATAGAGAGTATTTTCATACACACTTAAGTAGAGTAAAGTTAACTCTATTTCCACAGCAGGGTTACCAGGGTTGACCAAAGCGCTTTACAAGGAGAAAAGGTACAAGAACATAATACACAAATAGTCAAATAAAGTAGTATAATAGCAAAGCTGTAAAATTTAGTAAGATCTGCCTGGATAAAATGTTTTAATTTCAATGGGAAGGACAGAAAGAAGAGATAGGTCTATAAAATCATTTAAAATGTTCTATAGTGGGGGTAGATTCATACTGAAAGCGAAAGCCTTTACATAACTTGGAAGCAGCCACTAAGAAGGCGTGACTACCCTGGGTTTCAAGCTGAGTTTTAGGCACGTCCAAGAACAAGAGCTGATATGACAGGTAACATGGTGCCAGTCCAGTAAAAGATGTAAAAAAAACAAATAAAAAATGTTGCGATCAATCATAAAACCAACAGGAAACTAGTGCACTGATGCATTTCTACCAAAACTGCTTATTTATTACTGTGCAAAAAACACAAGGTACATAAATCATCATGAATCAGGTTCAGCAGATGAAGCACAGACAAAAACCTCCACTGATTCTGACCCAGAACTCAAACTGATGCCTATCTGTGATCATGTCTTTATGCAGAGAAATACATATACCGTGTGATCATTATGGTCATGATTATGATATATGAATGTATTATGGAAGTCATCCATAATGTAATGGCTGGACAACCTCCAGAGTCATTAAATGGTTAGGTAGCAATTCATTAACTAATAATGAATTAGATAATAGAGTGAGACAGAGATTAATAATGAAATTAACATATTATTAATATGTTAACCGAATTGGTGGTTTCATTAAAAAAATTAAATGCACAAAAGTAATATATTGAGTCATAACATTTTGCATACATTTCTGTTTAAATCATACGCAAAATTAGACTTTATTTCAAAAACTCTGTGTGTCTGCAACAACTGAATACAATGCAACATCATATAGCTTCAATAATACACATGATACACACCAAGTGGGAAAAATGAGTGCCAGTTCTCCCCTCACCCATTTATTTAAATATTGAAATAACTACAAACTGGACTTAATTTACACATTCATTTTTGCCAACTTTTATATTTAGATTATTTAGATTACATTTCCAACAATAATTTAAATTTCAAGCACCAAGAGAGCCAGTGTACATCACGTGACACCAAATTACCAATTTTTGCCCAGATTTAGCCTAAATATAGAAAGAAGAAATTATTTACAAAATATGCAGACTTGAGATTGAAGGATAATAAAACTGAAGCTGTGGGCTGTAGAAAAACCTGACTGAGGGCCATTTACCCGCAGGCCGGACTTTGGACATGCCTGGTCTAAGATAAGATAAAATAAGACTATATTAATCCCACAAAGGGGAAATTCAGTCATTGTAGCAACATATAAGCAAAACCAGTGTGAAAAACATTAAAAGACAGTAACAATTATAATAATAAATATATGACAATTTATATATAACATATATACAAACAGAAAAAGTATATATACACTTTAATATATACGTCTCACTTGTAAAAGAGCTTAAAAAAAACTGCTCAAAAACGACAAAAACACCAGGTACATGGCAGAAAAAAAAGGAAAGTCTTGATAATCTCGCTGCAGTTGCACATCAGGAGGTGTAGGGGGCGATAGAGCGCCCGTGTCGCTGCCGAATCACACAGCGAGGAAGAAAACAAGCGCTGATTTTGAAGTTTGAAGAAGAATGCGAAAACTTTATCAGGCAGGTGTGGCTCTGCTGTTGCTACTGCGGTTGATAAAGGGCAGAACCGACCAACCTCTACGTTAACACCGAATGCTGTAATATTACGTGGAAGCTGTGGTTTTCAGTGGAGAATTATTACACAGGTGAGTGTTTACCAGTTTCTTATTTACCAACGGTAACAATGGGAAGTTTAGTCATGTCAACACTAGCACCGGTATTCTACTGTTAGCCTGCATGAAGCTTCATTGCGGGCGTAGACACGTTACAACGGGCGAAACACTGATTTAGTCAACACGTGTACAAGTTGGTTAAAACGAAGTGGCAACAGCGATCGTTAGAAACGTATTACTTTCACCCAAGTGACGTGAAAAGCCTGTAAATGATAATCTGAAATATAGACGTCGTGCTCAGCCAGCGCTAACGGCGATGTAACGCATGCATAACACCGCTATTACCTTATGTTCCCCTTTTTAACGTAACTTTAGCTCGAGTTAAAGCAGCTGCAGGAGGAGGACACCATGGAGTCGTCTGTTGTGAACCCGTACAACCAGTTCCAGAGTCTCAGAGCCCAGGCGGACAGCCTGAATGAGGGCATTGAACCACGTAAGTTATTTCCACACGTTGTTTTGGTATTTGCCACCGCGTTTGAAACCTGCCACTGAAACAATGGAGCTTTTCAATGGGTGAAACTAACTAGGGCTTAGCGATTTGGGGAAATCTCTATTGATTTGATTTGCATTCACACAAGGCACCAATGAAACCTATGCAAACTGTATGTTATGCCAATATATCAGGAGAGCATGGGCCAATAACCAATAGTGAGATATAAATGTTGCATTAGTCATATCAGCAGATCCTGGTGTGTTTGCTAATAATAGTGTGCATCCCTAATTAGTATCACATACTTACATTTAAGAAAAGTTAAAAATACAGAAATTAAATTATGATTAAAAGTTATTACTGCTTCATCCCCAGTTGAAATCAGAGTCAGGGTTTTATTATAGCTGATGCCAGTCTGAAGAAATCAGAGCATCTGACAGCCACATGCTGCAGATTTGTTTTGGGCTGCGTGTTTGGCCGTTTTCCTCCCTCTGTCTGATCAAACAGAAGTTTAATTAAAGAAAAACAAACGTAAAAGTTGCTTAATGCTTAACTTCGATAAACATTTATTGAACAACACTTATGGTCTGTCTCTCCAATCTGCACTTTGTGTCTGCACTGCAGTGCATAAATAAAAACGATGAGCTAAATATTAAATACAGAAAACAATACGTCAAAAACTAATCTCTTGAATGAAAAGTTTTAGTGCACTTTACAGCATTTATCAAATTTAGTGCAAACAATGTGAATGTGCAAACTAAACATGAGCATGAATCTGCTGGGTGTGTTTTTCATTCAGTTTTAATCTCAAAATGTTTTAAGGGCCACAGTGAATTATTAACCACAGAGGAGGATGAATGCAGGAACAGTGCTGTAAAGTCTGACGAGGCCTTTGTTCAATAAAAATGTCCATGTCAATAGTCCGGATGATGCAGCTCATTTCCATTTTAACCAACAGGAAAGCACTATAATTGATTCGCTCTCTTAACAGCAGAGCACTCTTTTCTTTGACCCGGTTCAGACCTGGTATTAACATCCATGCCGAGTGAGACGATCATGAGTGGACACTGGACAGCACTTAGTACAGATCTGAACACACCCATTGCTTCCTGAATGTGTTCTAAAATTCAATCATATAAAACCACAGTCAGACTTATTGAAAACATGGGAACTTCAATTCCGATCACATTTGCAGACGGAGCACAATTTAATGCCAGATGTAAACAGGTGTACTGTCCACTTGTGAATAGATCTCTCAAGACAGATGTAAAAACCAGGCCTGAAAGTGGCCTGTGATTTGCTCTGTGTTGAGGTAATTTGCATAGTTTCCTCTGAATTAAGGGATTAATAGGACCAAATGTACATAAGGAATGAGAGGTGAATATGCCCAGCTGCAGTAACATTATGTCTGATTCAGAGTTCCTTCAGATGGCGATGAACTTTGAGGAGTGTCGCAAGAAGTGGATGCGAGCAAGTGATGAGCTAGTTTCTTGTAAAGAGATGATGACTAAAGCAGAGACTGAGCGAGGAGCCCTGGACGTTAAACTGAAGCACGCCCGCAACCAGGTGGACGTCGAGATTCGCCGGCGTCAAAAGGCTGAGATGGTCTATGAGAAGCTGGTATGTGCATCTCTCTTTTTTGTCTTTAAAAAAATGGGTAATATGGCCATGCATTTACATACATTAATAAGCATTCTCAGTGCATAAATCAGCATTAAACTTACTGAAATGAACTCATGGGTAATTTTTTGTTTATCTTCTCTGCTGTTCCATTTTCTGGTTGGTGGGTGTAAAAGGAACGCCAGCTACAACTGATTAAGGACCTGCTGATATCGGACAACAACGCTAACAGTATCAACTTGAGTGAGGAGCAGCGTTCTGCCCTGGCTTTCCTCAGTGCCCACTCCCAGGCAGCACAGGCTGCTAAAGGCAACCTCAATTCAAGCCGAAGGTCAGAGCCTCATATTTGTTGCCGTTTGAGCTTTCAGTTACCATAGGCTGCGTTTCCATCATGGTTCAGTTCGGTTTGGTACAGTTTGGAACGGTGAAGTCCAGGGTCAGGTTTGTGTTTCGACTGAGAGCAGTCCCTTTACTTGGTGGTGGGGTGTGGGCTGTGGCCGATAGCGATGGAGAACGCCCAGCAGCTTTGTTTTCCCCTGCTTGATTTGTGGCGATCCCAAGGGAGTTATGTTTTTCTGTTGCCCAATAAGCTGAGTGTCGTGGGTGGAGCTGGGCTGACTGCACTGTATCATTTTACTCCAATGGCACCCAAGGGAAGGGGACCAAAAGATGAAAACTTTGGGGCCAGTTATTTTGGTACTGTTCCAAATTGAAATGCAAAAAATTACATACTGAAATGTACCATTCCACTTGGTGGAAACACAGCTTTAAGGGTACTGTAGCATATCACTTTCTATTGTCTTTTAAAGAGGTGTCACAGGCAGTAAACTGGAGACTATTGAATTCAGTATAATGAAATGTAAGCTCCTATATTTAAGTTTTTCTCTTTTTAATTTTACAGGTTAACAACAATCGATGAATCTGCGTCTTTGCTGTCAGACATTAGCTATGACCAGACAGATGACTCGCTGGTAAAATCTTAAGCATTTTCCTGAATATTGCTAAAGTGAGTTTGGGTAACAGACTCCAATCATGCTTTGACTTGTTAAATACTCTAGCTGAACCTTTTACTGTAGGACTGGGATTCGTCTGTGATGAAGACTGTGAGACTGAGGAAACGGCAGAAGCGGGTGAGTAAAGACTGAAATTTATAACAGTGTAATGTTCACCAATGCGTTTTTTCCCCTGGATTAGTCATTATTTTATGTTCTCAAGTGCTTGTCTTGCTGTTAGTTATTCTATGAGAATAAGTGTTTTTAAAAGTTGCATTTAAATTTACAGCGTTCCTCCAGAAAACTCTGTGACGGTCCTCCACAGGCTGTGAAGAAAACTCGCTCCACTGGACGCACATCAGATAGGGTAATGCTGACCTCTACTGCTAAACCAAGTAAAAGCTTCACATCTACTGAAAAGAGTGTATATTAAATATCTTTTATTTTTAAACGATTCAGATAAATGAGTCTATTGTGGCCAAAACTACTATCACTGTGCCTGTCAATGGTGTTGCTGTCGAGGCTGTCTCCACCATTGAAACTGTGCCTTACTGGACACGCAGCAGAAGGAAAAGTGGTGAGAATATTAACAAAACAACAAATTGACAAAATGGTGTTTGTATTTTAATCTGTTTCCTTTGACTTACTAATGAGTGATTATGTTTACAGTTGCTCCAAGCTGGGCTGATACAACCACTACTGACCAATCAGAGACTGCCAGTGAGGCTCCCAGCACATCAGTTTCAGATTTCCCTCATCAATTTCTCACTCCCAAACCTAAAGGAGGAAAGAAACACCACTTTGTCCCCAAAACAGTAAGATGTATACTCACTACTGTGAAGGTTAAATAATTCATACTGATGTGTATGACACTTAACACACTTTGCTCCTCCCTATCCCAAGGTGATCCGGTCTGAATTCTGTGTGCCATGTGGCAGAAGAACAAAGTTTGGTAAGATTTTCCTTCGCTGTCAGGACTGCAGGATCGTGGCTCATCCAGAATGTCGTGAGCGTTGTCCTTTGCCCTGTAATCCAACAGTTGCCAGCACTCCCATCACAAACACGGAGGTACATCTATCTCACTTAACTTCACTCTTCTTCATACGTTTTCTTTTACATACATGTTGTTTACATTAATACTTTTCTGTTGTGTCTGTAAAGGCCACTCTGGCTGATTTTGCTCCAGCCACCTCCCCAAAGATCCCAGCTTTGGTTATCTGCTGCATTAAGGAGATTGAGCACAGAGGCCTACGTGAGGTGAGACAGACTTAATCAAAGTTGTTGTTTATTATTCACCTTCAAGTCAATTGCCTATCTTCTTGCAGTAATATAGTATCACAGGTAGCCAGACAGTGAGTTGGTTTTGTCTTTCCTTTGCTGCAGGTTGGCCTGTACAGAATCTCTGGCCAGGAGCGCATGGTAAAGGAGCTGAAGGAGAAGCTGATTAGAGGAAAGGTTCTACCTCAGCTTAACAAAGTTGATGACATCAACGTGGTCACAGGAGTCCTCAAAGACTTCCTGAGAAACCTCCCAGAGCCGCTGCTCACCTTCCACCTTAACAAAGCTTTCATGGAAGCAGCTGGTGAGTCCCAGACACTTGCAGAATCCATCTTCAACTTGATCTCTCTCACTACCCTTTTCCTGTCTTCATTACATAACAAATAAATGGATTTGATAGAGTAAACTGATTTACAGATAATGACTGGTGTTTATATCTTGGTAGAAATCCAGGATGACGGCAACAGTCTGGCCATGATTTACCAGGCCATTAGTGAGCTGCCTCAACCCAACCGAGACACTCTGGCCTGCCTGATGATTCACCTGCAGAAGTAATTTTCATAACATTTCAGAAAGCTTTTGTTTAAGACCGTTTCCATGCCAAATGGAGGCGCTTACATTTCTGCTGTGCAGGTCATAATGTGCCGTTGAAAGGACTGCATGAAATTTAATTTCCCATTCTTTCTTTCCCCAGAGTGTCACATAGTGTGGCTACCAAAATGGATGTGAACAACCTGGCCAGGGTCTTTGGCCCAACCCTCGTGGGTCACGCTGTTTCTGACCCAGACCCCATGACCATCCTGCACGACACAAGCAGACAACCAAGGGTAAAGTGAATCAGTTCTAGAACAATGTCTTTGTTCTTAAAAAATACAGAAAATGTTAGCTAGCAATTTAGTGGACTTTTCATCACTTTATCATAAGCTCTATGTTGATTCTGTCTCTTAAGGTGATCGAGCGCCTGCTCAGTATTTCAGCAAACTATTGGAGCCAGTTCGCCTCTCCAGATATCGCTGGCATGGACAATGATCACCAGTTTGAAACTCCAGAACACAAAGGTAAAATAATGAAGTGCAAACTGAAGTAGACGTATACTTTACAAGCATGGGATTAAGATGGGATTGGTGCAAGCATGGGATTGGTGTGATTCATAGAAGACAGGATAAAAACGAGATTTAAACCACTAACTGTCTGTATATATATGCTACCACCTTGATTTATAATGAACATACCGGTAATGTATCTTAAATCAATTTTTAGTTAGCATCCTGGGGCCAGTGACCACTCCAGAGCACCAGATGATGGCAAAAACACCTTCCTCCAGCTCACTGTCCAAGCGCATGATGCAGACTCTCTCCAGTACCACCATGTAAGTTCACTTTTTATAATATATTTACACAGCGTCGAGCTTTAGCCACAGTAATGTCAGCCAGTTGGCACCTATTTTGTTATTTATTTTTTTAAATCAGGGATGTCAGTCAAGTACTGGCTGTACACGCCCACACTGTCCTGACACCCGTGTGGGGCTTAAATACTGTACAACTGTACATGTCCTACTTGTAATAATTAGTGGTGAAACTGCAGAGTGTGACAAACTCATCACATGTTGTTTTAAACCAGAGTGTTTTTAAAACTCCCTCCACTCTCTTTCCTCATTGTTTATGACTCTAATTGTATGTGGGCAGAGCCACTCTTTAGAGTTTGGATAATACGTTTCTGTGTCATCACCTCTAATTACTCCTCCCTAATTGTGCCATTAGTGTTTCCTATTGTCCTTTATATGATACACACAGATTAAAATATTTCTATCTGCCTCTCCCCACCAACACCCTCTTTAGATTTGGGAGCAAGGGCAAAGCAACAGCTGCTTCCAACCGTCAGGGGAACTTCTTCACTTCTCCACAGCTGGTGTAATGAAGGGTTAAAGAAAAAAACAAACAAGAAAAGATGAACCTATATTGTACTTTTGGGTTACTTAGCCAAATTTCTATTCACATAATCATGTGGGAAATCAACTGTGCAATTTTTTTAAACATGCAAGTATTTTATTGTAATTTCTTTAATCAAGTGTTTTAACAAAAAATAACTTCCTAGTCCTATTTTCCATTTGTTTTTTCTATCTTGAGTACTAATGATGTGTTTTGACCAAAACTGCTCACATCTGTGATTGTGAGGGGTTTATTCAAGCATTCTAAACCAACTGAAGAATCAATATTCTCTATTAACACTTGGTATTGAAGTTCTTTAGCTGGGGCCATCGGTGTGTATCCATCTTTGAACCTGTGGTTCTAACTGCAGCAACACTGATGAACAAACAATGATGCACAAAAAGTCAGTTATATTATTGGCCAGTGTCTTTTCCCCCCCTGATTGTTTTTCTGATGTAACATTTTCTTTTATATGCGAGTGTGTTGATTGTGTGGTGTTGCATAACAATCATTACTTTAACTTCTACTTTAACAATGCTGCAAAGTTAACACTGATACTGAATGGGAATGTTGTTGCTTTTTTTGCACTGTGTGTATTGTTTGTTAACAATCTTAAGTATTTTTCTACTTGGGTATATTTGCCACTAGAGGCTGCTGTTGCTCCACTTTTAATATGCAAACATCAACCAATGATATACTGTCTATGATGGACATGGACTAAGATTATGCTTTTTATTGTTTTCGTTTTATTTTGTTTTGTTTTGCTTTAGCAGATCATGAGGGATCTTTAATTTGATCTAACCTTCAAATGCTCACACATCTGTGTGGTCAAAACAGAAATTGAATTATTGTTAAAACTGATTTACATGTCACTGTTTAGAGTGTATATCCACTTTAGTTTGCTATTTATTCCTAAAAAGTGAAGAATATGTCTTCTGTCACTTTTACAAACTCCAGATTTTGTCATGATGACCAAACTGCTACAGATGTGATTTTGTGTGCCAGTGCCAAAAAAAGAAAGAATTTGCAGTCCTTTTAACACTGCTCTTTGTATTGTTTGTATTTTATACATTTATACAACTATATACGATCCTGTTTCTTTAATGACATGTCGTGAAACTGACTTAAAAGATTTTGTGGACAGAATATTATATTCTCTCTTGGTTTATATGAGATCACAGAAGTCCACAATAAAACCTCAAAACATGACTGTCTTTGTGGGTGGTGTTCATGCGTGAGCTTGAAATGCTGGGCGAGGACACGGATGTGTGAGTATTGTTATATGTATCCTATCTTCTGAATCTTGCCAAATACACAGGCCAAGTCTTCACGTAGCTGAGAATATTAATTCATCTTCATTTTAAAGGTCTACTGTGGATGTTGACCACTGTTAAAGATCCCGAGTGGAGGAGCAAGAGCATGACGCCAGTAATTCCAAAGCTGACAGAGCGTTGAATGATAATGTAATTTGGCTCATTGTTCAAACAGTCATTACAGCTATTTCCATAATCTACTGGGCAGAGTGAGCAGGCGATGAGGTCCAAAATTATTATGAATTAATGCAGGGATCATTTATTCTTCTCATTGTTATTTCACGAACACATACTGTCGCGATAGCGAAGCTCTGGCTGAACCCACTGACACACATTTTATATGGCCTCATTCAACACTGAGCCTCTGCAACACATTAAGTCCTCTGAGATGCAAACACAGCTGTTCGGGGGGAGAGAAATGAAAATGTAGTGTGCAGAGTTCATCCAAATTAGTTTATTCCTGCTTCCTCTTTATCTCGCCAACGTGCAGAGGAGAGTCTCTGAAAATGTTTGAATTTCAAATCAACATTAATAGTTCATTAGCCTGAAATAAGGTCTCCTGTGTGTCGATCTGTCCTCTCATCGGGGGGGATTGTGTATTTATGCTGCACGATGCAGCATATGCTCAGAGACTGCAGACATCAAACAGCTGGCTGTGTACAGTGTGTGTCTCTGTAGCTCCTTATTCCAGCATGCCCCAGTGTACAGTGATACTGCTCCACTCTGCTGTGGGACTAGTGAGGGCCAAATGAGTAACTATTCCAATTAAGAGCTCTTAAATAAATTACGATGCAAGCTCGTAAACACACAACAACAACAACAGCACTATTTAATTCCTCTATTTATACAGTGGACGTCAGCCACTGATACCAAAGGGAACAACAGTGCAATCGCAATCTCTGGAAGCAGAGTACAATCAATACATTATTCAGTTTCAGAAGGTTTAGTTATCGCCGGTATTGACGGATTGGAAATATGATCCATACGCGTCGGCGTGTTGTGTGCGTCTGCAGTGCTGCCAGTTTGAGGTCGGAGCCAATAATGTCAGCGCTTCACAGATGTCAACTCAATAACTGCCAGTCAAATCCACCCATCTGATCATGTTCCTGATCCTGATCAATATGTTTGTTAAAGTAGGAAACCATGTTAACGACGAGACAAATGATCTCCACGTATTATTCGACGACTTTCAGCCATAAAATATGCACCTACAATACACTTTAATTTACATAGAAGATATTTCTATCTCAAGGGAATCCTGTTCCTGTTGTTTAAACCCCCCCCCCCCCCCCAAAAAAACAGGTAAATAATAGAGCTAATAATAACTATATTTAATCAATATTATTGATTAATTGAGGAAATTATTATTATTATTATTCCTAGAACAAACGCCCTCAGACTACCATCTCAGTTATGAAACTTGCGAAATGGCAAGAAATACGCCAAATCCA
This sequence comes from Microchirus variegatus, assembly GCF_963457635.1. NCBI lineage: Eukaryota > Metazoa > Chordata > Actinopteri > Pleuronectiformes > Soleidae > Microchirus > Microchirus variegatus. The sequence continues at coordinate 18,373,555 of NC_139808.1, forward strand.
AGATGGCTGACTTCCTGTTGAGTTGAGGTCATGGTGTAAAGAGGATTTTTTGTTCGTCTCGGGCCGGGCAATTATACCCGCAGAATTTCGGGAAATTCGGCACAACTAAATACAATAACACTTTTCAAGTGTAGGTTCTCCAACACGTTTGGAAATGAAGAGTGAGTTGAGGAACGTTCCTCTGCAAAGTCACTGATAAATGTTTTACACACTGCACACTTTGAGCCAGACTCACTAATGAAGCTAACATAATGATGAACAATCACCAGTGTTGTCATGTACCAAGGTACAAATACTTTTGTCATATTTTTCACACATAATGCAACATGGGGTTAAGTGTCTTGCTCAAGGGCACATATACTTAGGAATTGAACCCTCAACCTTCCAGTTGGAAGACAACTCACATTGAGCTACCATGGCTCAATCCCAATCCTAAAACTACATATTATATCACTTTAACTACAGTAATATTATTAAAAAAAAGTGACTTCAACTTCTACCAAAGTCATTTTCTGTCGCCTCCATGTCGCAGGCAAAGCATGTGCTTGAAAAGTCATCCTCCAGATTTGTTTTTCACACTGTTCACCAGTGAATTATGTGACAGACTGTGATCAATATGCTTTTTATGGCAAAATTAAACACACCATGCTGAAACACCAAACTACGTTCTCTGCCGTATAACCCTTTTAAAAAAAAGTCATTGTCCAATCTTACACCCACCTGTGAGTTATTTAACTGGCTTCTTGGCTTTTAACGCTTTTATTCTCTGCCTTTTCTTACATGGCACCCCCGCCTCCTCTTCCTCCCTCCCTCCCTCCCTCCCTCTTCTCTCCTTTGAATCGAACCACCGTCTTCGCTGGCTACCGCGCGTGGTCGATACCTTGTTACCACAGAAAAATCAATTATCTCGACCAAGCAGCAGGGGGAAGAGGCAATAATGAAAGAATGCTCCTCCTTTCCAGACGATGGCCACAGTCATTAAATATGAATTTATCATTAGCTGAGGAGATTTATGAAGCGAGGTGTGGGCCCCCGAGTTCACGCCTACTTTACAGCATAAGTTCAATGTCTCGTTATGAGCATAAACTAAATGGGTAACTGGCTAATGGTATGATACGGCCTGGAGCTTAAGCAGGGACTCGATTATCTCAGCCTCCGTCAACTGTATGCAAGTGGAATGCACATGACACGTATACGACAACGATGTCTTCATGAATCTCGTGTGACTTCACCTCTGAGGGGGGGAAAATTAAATAAAAACCACGTGAGAGCCACCACATAAATAGACAGAGCAGCAATCTCATCTGTTTTGAGATGATTTGAGCCATGCTCAGAGGTGACGGAGGAGATGACCGTGACGGGCGTCAGGAAGGTGTGCAAACCTGTCATACCTGCTCTGTAATGAGCCGTTTCTGATGACATGTCTGACAGCAGCTGCAGGAAGTGGAGGGGGGGGGGGGACCAAAACCCAAACCACCACCATCATCACCATCTCCACAGTCAGAGGGGGGGGGGGGAAATGGAAGTGTGAACAAGAGACAGAGAGAGAGAGGGGAGAAGGATAGAGCAAAGAGGGAAAAAACTGTGTAATTTGGGGTTTGCTCTTAAGGCAGCGATAAATTCCATTTTAATGGGGCACCACAAGCAGAAGCAGGCACTCAGCAGTCTGTTGTGTTTGATGCCAAATTGTGCAGGATAAACAGATTTGCTGTGCAGCTGGTCCAAAGACACTTTGTGTCTCTCTAACATGCTCTGGTCTTCCTTTCCCACCACTACCACCCCCTCCCCCCCTCCCCCCAACACAAATGGACACAACAGAGAAGAATTCTAGTAAAAGCGGAAATAAAAACAAAAAAGCTGACTGAGTCAAGAGAAGAGCATAATAAATGACATGTCACATCTGGATCATACCCACCTTTAAAAGATGAATATCTGTTCGTCCTTCATAAAACTGTTTCTCCGTTGATTTATGATTCTCCGTCCAAATCAAACTAAACTGAGCCAAACGTTTTCTGTGACCTCTGATGCTCGCCCTCAACATTGGTCTCCACGGTGTCTGATCGTGACTCAACAATTATCCGACCTCAGAGATCAGCAGCACGAGGAAATGAAGGGAATCATCTATTCAAGGTGGAATCAGCATTGGTGCCAAAAATAAAAAGAATGGCATTAATCCCAATCCCAAATATCCATCCATCCACTGCTTTAGCCTCATGGGGGAGCTGGACAGGTCTAATCCCGAATATAACACTTTTAAAAAGCACCAAATAAAGCAAAAGGTGTCACAGTTGGGTCAGTGTCAACTCGTGATCAGAGCAGCAGTAGAAGTTTCACTCTCTGAAGTCTTTGAAGCTGTGCTAAAGCCTCAGTGCTTAGAGCGCAATACCAAGAGTTAGTTTTATGGGAGTTTAATTGTGTAAAAGTACTCAAGAGAGTGCAAACCTCTGCCACAGACGCTCAGTTTCCCACAGTGTCAATACACTCCCACCAGCTCGCCATGTTAACAATTTAAAAATAAATCCTGAATCTGGATCAACATTGAAATTGTATTTTTTTTTTCTTGGGTCATAGCCTACATCGTCAGACAGTCTCATTCAAATCTGTGCCTTTACTGTATGAGTTATGCAACTCATAAACAAACACAGCTACGAAAAAAAAAAAAAATACGTAACCTCCTAATGAACATTTTAAAGTAAATGTATATACTAAATTATACACGAATTATGCATCGGTCTAAATCTCCAAAGTCATGATGATACAACAGGGACATTCAGTGTCTGCACTAAAGTTTGTGCCAATACGTGCATTAGATTTTAATTCATGGGCATCAGCGTAAAAGCGGGTCACCTTCTGAGGGTTTGATCCCTGGCTCAGCTCAGGACACTTAACCCTGAGTTGTTCCTGACGGCAGCGCATGAAGACAAGAAAAAGCGTACAAAGCTGACTTAAAGAAAATCTAAATTTTAAGTTCCACATTTAATGTATTTTGAAGAAACTGAAATAAAAACTGTGGCTCTTTTCCTTGGGAACAAATCTTGTTTCTCCTGAATGCCATCAATCATGGAGCATTAAGATTTATAACAGGCTGTAAATCCTCGCTGTTGCACTCGCTAATTAGCTGGTCATCACTTCTGCATTGGTATAACCTCATTTACAAGTCCATTCATTGTTTGCTGTCAAATTGTTTATCATCCTACATGTTTGGCAGACAGCACAGCCATGTCCTGCACTCCCAGACCTTCATGATCCTTCTGTGTTCCTGCAGTATGCACTGTGACTTGAAACACACCACAAGCTTTCCAGCTTGATTCCACTAAACACCCTAAACTTATACAGTATAAACAGCACAAGAGAGACACTCTGTGGTAACCTTTAAATGATTGTACTGTGGCATTGAGTTCAACTTCTTAAAGGACTCATATTATACCATATTTCTCCAAGTTAACCTAGTTCCCTGGTGTCCTAATGAACATGTCTGTGACATGCTTTGGTCAAAATACCTTAAGGATGAAGCACCACAGCAGCTCAATCACTCCGCCAAAACAGCCCTGTTCAGAACGCTCTGTTTTGAGTGTCTGTCTCTTTAAATGCGAATGAGACACAAGAAACTACGTCAGCGTCACTGAGGCTCCAGCAGCTAACAGCAGTTAGCATTTGGAAAAGCCATCATTTGCCAACTCTAACCGTAAACCTAACCGGGCATGAGACCCTGGGAACCTGTTAAAAAACTCCCTAAAATGAATCCTCTAGGGAGCATTAACATTTACTTTAAAGGGGATATATTATGCAAAATCAACTTTTTAATCATTTGAATACTTATATTTGGGACTCTGTAGGCCCTTTGAGTAGGCAAAGTGTGAAAAAACATTGTGCAAATTCCTGGAATTGTTATCTCGCTGAGCTCCGCTTTGTCCCTAAAAAACACGAGAGTTCAGGTGAGGGCAATAGTATCAGGAAGAGTAGAAGTCCGCAAAGTGTTCTATTCTTGGCTCCACAGTGCAGCACAGAGTTCTCCACAAATTTCCAGCCTCAGAGGATTTATGTGTCCAGTGGATACATTTTATATATGAAGACAATGTGCCAGCTAGAGTCGGCAAACGATGGCTTTTCCAAATGCTAACTGCTGTTAGCTGCTGGAGCCTCAGTGACGCTGACGTAGTTTTCTGTGTCTCATTTGCATTTATAGAAACAAGCACTCAAAACAGAGCTATCTGAACAGGGCTGTTTTGGCAGGGTGATTGACAGACATGTTCATTAGGACACCAGGGAACTAGGTTGACTTGTAGAAATAGAGTTTAATATGAGTCCTTTCAAGTTACGGAGAAAGACAAAGAAAAAGACAGGATGGCGAGATGAGGCAGCTATGCAACGTAATGGGTGTCAACAGCAAAGAGGAAGAATAAGAGATGGACCACAGTGGTGGGTGGACGGACAGTGACAGGCCACCATGCCACCTCACCACCACACTGCCACTGTGGCTAAATATAAATCCTCACAGAATAAGCAACTTCTTCTGCCGGCAGAGTGACATCATAGCCTGTTGGCAGGACACTGTGTGCTCACCCATGCAGGCACACACACACACACACAGGTCCACACTTAAGTACCTGTATGAATGCAGCTGGGTGTTTGTGTGAGTCCTCCTGCATGAGTGAATCTGAATTCATGTAATTTAATGTGACTGTGTGCACAGGTGCATGATATGGAATAGTGTGTGTGTGTGTGTGTGTGTGTGTGTGTGTGTGTGTGTGTGTGTGTGTGTGTGTGTGTGTGTGTGTGTGTGTGTGTGTGTGTGTGTGTGTGTGTGTGTGTGTGAGAGAGAGGCTCAGTGCATGAATGGCTGAGGGTTTTTGAGTGAATGTGTGCAGGTATGTGCGCTGCTGCCTCCGAGTGTGGGATTGTTTTTCTGCATGGATGGATGGGGCTGCATGTATACTATATATATATGTATTAATATACAATACACTTACTGGCCACTTTATCGGGTACACCCTTTCAAAGGCTTTCTTAATGCAAATATCTAATCAGCCAATCACATGGAAGCACCTCCATGCAGCCAGGCCTGTAGACATGGAGAAGGTGAGCTGATGAAGATCAGACTGAGCATCAGAATGAGGAGGAGAGGTGATTTAAAAGTACAGTGTTTAACGTGTAGGAAGGTTTATTTGCAGAATATACAACCTATTATTATAAGTCTTTCAGGCAAAGGCCTTGCTCTGCCATCTTACACTGCCATGTTTCTGCAGCAGCTTGTTGTTTACTGGCTCTCTGACGCTAGTGAGATTCATTTTTGAGGCACAGCATTTTCATTATTAGGTGATATAGATCAGTGGTTCTCAATATTTTTACACCAAGTACCACCTGAGAAAATATTGAGCTCAACTATCACCAACGTTAAAATACAGTGGTGTAAATAGACCGAGCAAAGTCAGCGACAGACTTTTCACAGGAGGCAGAAGACCATTTCCTCTCTCATCATCCTCCTCTTCGTCACATATACTTCACACACTGGTGTAGTGAAATCAAGATGGATCAAGAGATAAGGTGACTCTAATTCTAATTTTTTTGCTACTTGTTTTTTTTCTCTGGTAAAAATCCCCCAACTCCGCTCTGATCACATACCCTGGTATATACAGTAGAACAGTATTTCTGGCCCCAGAATCACCAGAGGACACTCACATACCACTGGTGGTACACATGCCACAGTTTGAGAAGCATGGATGTGCAGGACAACAGTAACTCCAATAACCACTTGTTATTAGTTAGGAAGAAGAAGATCTCTGAACGTCCAGTGTACCTAATAAAGTGGCAGGTGAGTGTCGACCCCAGTTCGTGGCCAAAAGTATTTTCCAGGCCGTGAAGGAGTGAAGAAAAGGAAAGGGAAGATGGGCAGTCGTGCAACATTATCATTGCAAAGAAGAACACTGTCATTATGGGCTGGCGTTATCTGTCAAAGCATTATTAATTAAACCAGATATTATTAATTAACTTGGACTTTTGTTTCCACACATCAAAAAGGCACCATGCCTTTTAAACATACAGCTTTATCTCAGTCACTGTGCTGCTACACATCAAAATAAAGCTTCCTATCTGTTTTTAGCCACTACGTGAAAGCCCCACAAAATCAGACACTCTGTCTGACACCTTTTAACATTCGCTGAGGTTTTCCTTCATGACCACTAGAATGCACTGTTGCACTTTTCAATACTCCTCAGCGTCCGTTCTGCAGCGACACACCCATTTATTTCAACCATCTCCTCGCCTCTTATCACACGTGGCTCCCCGTGGTTGTTAGGATATGGGAGTGGCAGGGAACTGTACTGTCTGGCTTTTGTGTCGTTTGCACCAGCGAAAGCTTTAATGTGAACAGATAAAGTTTTGTTTTGACTGTGGCAACCTGCTCACCTTCCCCTGGACTCCACCGTCTCGGGGAAACAGCGCCAGAGTTCATCCATAAATGCGATGTGGTGTCTGCTTGCTCTGCAGGGGAAAACAATGAGTGCATGTAACAGTGAACACCTTTTATAGTTCAGTTTATTTGAAACATTACAGAGTTATGCAATGCAGTCGTTTGTGACTGCATCAGCCCTGGTGGACGTCTGAAAGAGGTTTGGTGAATAGGTGTGCCAAAATGGAAGAGGCAGGGGCTAACCAAAATGGATAAAAAACATCACTACACGTGTTCATCATGTCAGGACACTCAGAAAAGTCAATGACGACTTTGCCGTAAATCCTACAGGAAGGCTGTCATTTTGGATTAAACTTCCTTTTTTTTTTTTTTTTTTTTTTGACATTTAAGTGAAATGCTGATTTTATCAAATGAACCAAACAGGATTTGACACTATTTTTGTATGTGAACACACCATTCCAATAAAATATGAGTCTTTCAGGAAGCTCACGAATACCACAACTCCACTGTCATCAGTTTCTCATATCAAACTTCCTTAAGTGACGTCATTAAAAAAAGCCACAGGGCAGACGTTCAGCAGACGTATAAAGACTCTTTAAAGGAACAAACCTTCTCTCAGTACATCAACATGGCACAAGAGTTTGAGCTTCAACAGGCCGGGACTAAAAGATGTAACATTTATGAACGTTCAGGTAAGATGATACAACCGTTTCTTTTGGTTTATTTACTTCATTTTTTTTTATGATTATGAAACTTTTGGTGATTTCAGTTGCATTTAGGGCTGCGACTGACGATTATTTTCCATCACTGACTAATCTGACGATGTTCTCAGATGTCTCGTTCTGCCCACAAACCAAAATCTTTCAGTTTGAATGATTTCTTCAAAAAAAATTCACAATTAAGAAATGCTTGTAAACAATGTTACATTATTATGTAATATTGCACCCTTCATCTGAAATCAGGCTCCGTCAGGCAATACTATCAGACCTGACTGAGGGAGCGTTAGAGTTTATACATTTATCCTGTCCAACTGCTGAACAAACCAGCTTTTTGACCAGTAGAACATTTTTTTTTAAAAAACATTTGTGGACACCTCTTTGTGTTTCCAGTCATACTCCGGGTGCAATGTTGCTGTTGCCTCCCTCTGTCTCGACATAAACCAAATCACCAAATACTGCTTGCTTTTAATTTCATTGATTTGCCACAAACAAGACTAAAAATTCCGTTGTTTTCTGGGTGTAAATAGCAATGAAATGTCAACAGTTTTCTTTTTTTAATTCTTACATTGTAAATGTAACAAACTATTGTTCTTTATATAGATATATATGATATAGTATATGATATGATATAGCTACTCATAACTGCTTATGTAATTATTATCCTCATCTATCCTTTTTGGAGGGTCACATGAGGAGCTGGAACCAATCCCCGATGGCGTTGGGGCAAGAGGCATGATGTCACACCATGGACGAGATGATGCAGATGATAGAGGTGATGATAATGAATCATTATTGTTATTATTATAATAAATAATAATAATAATAATAATAACATTGGAGCATTTTGGCTGCTTTTTTATTACTGTGTTAGAATGTTAAAATGTGAGTGTCATATATCCTTTCCTTGAATTTGGGCCCACGGTTGGTGTAGTGGTTAGCACTCTTGCCTTTGCAGCAAGAAGCCCCGGGTTCCTGGGTTCGAGCCCCGTTTGGAACAACTTCGGAACAAGGGCCTTTCTGCAAGGAGTTTGCATGTTCTCCCTGCGTGGGTTTTCTCCGGCTTCCTCCCACAGTCCAAAAACATGCGATATGGGGATTAGGTGAATTGGTCACTCTAAATTGACCGTAGGTGTGAGTGTGTGAGTGAATGGTTGTTTGTCTCTATATGTGGCCCTGTGATGGACTGGCGAACTGTCCAGGGTGTACCTTGCCTATCGCCCAATGTCTGCTGAGATAGGCACAGCACCCCCCGTGACCCTCTGGTGGAGGAAAAAGCGGTAGATAATGGATGGATGGATTGAATTTGTGAAATATGGTAAAATGGAAAAATGCAAAAAAGCCTGAAGATGTGACCTATAAACACTCACCTACCCCCCAGGATGTTCACGTAAAGAGTTATGTATTAAGGCTTGAGTATACTAATTTGACAAACTTGGTTTGAACGTAATAGACATTTGTTTATATTCAAAAGCTATACTATGGTTTTAATGTCTCCTTTAGTATCATGAAATGTACAGTGATCTGATTTGAAGAAGGGTAGATGACCACCAATGACACAACATGTACTGTATGTGTTGCATCCACAGAAAGAAGACTCATCAGAATTGGGCTCATAACATTAGCAGTGCTGTTTGTTTTACAGGTCACTCTTAACATCTCGCTGCGTCTTGCCTGTAAGTTATGTACAACAGTTTGTCCGTTTGTTTTTTAACACACATATATACAAATGAAATACATAAACACAACATGAAATTTCTGTTTATTTTCTTCCTCTTCAGTGCATTCAAAATTGGAGTCCGCTGTTGTAGCTGACTTGTACCAGATTCTAACTCGGAATGGAACCCAGGTATGTTCCTGCTGCAACAACCTGCTGAGACAACTGCTGTTGAAATATGGAGGCGAGAAAGAACTCAAACTGCTTGAAAACACACCTGAAGACGACAATGACACAATCTCTGGGTCTGGTTCACTGGATGATTTAATTCTAGACTACATTTTTGACTGACAAACAACACTGTCATGGCATGCAAAAGCATGTCCACTGCTGAGTTGCTGCCATCTTAAAACATGGCCCTGATGCTGTCTACACCGCTTTCTATCTAGTCAAAATTTTGCAAGTTCATCATCACCATTGACTTTCATCCCTATACTTGTCATCAGCCGTCGTCCATGTGATGTAAATGTCATAATCTGCCCATGTTTGCAATGTTTGTGTCACCTAAAGTGTTAGTGATTACTGGCAAAGTGAATCCTATAGGAAGTATGATTAGAAAATCATTAATACAGTGGTTCCCAACCTCTTTTCCTTAAAGTTGCTTGTACACACACACACGCACACACACACGCACACACACCACACACATAAAGTGAATAATTACAAAAGTTCATATGTAAAAATATACAGTTCCTATCCTAAGATTTCCAAGATGATGTTTGACAGAATTTCAAAGTAAAAATGCTTGTTTTTATATATGAAATACCTCACAATCTTAAAATATTTATGATGCAAAATACATCTAAAATGACACAAATAATAACGTGGACAACTGTAAATTCAAACATGAATAAAGCTTATATATGTAATTACATGTTGATATATAGTATTTTATTCTGTGTTATTCTATACTTATATATAAATATATATCACCTCAGCCACAGGCCGTGTGAGCCATATTTTCATAGTAACATATGAACATATTTAGTGGCGGGCCGCATGTGAATGATTGGAGGGCCACATGTGGCCCACGGGCTGCCAGTTTGACACCTCTACCCTATGTGATATCTGGCGCCCCCCTGAGGGGAGATTGGACCCCAGTTTGGGAACCATGGCATTAGAAAGTAAAATCTAGAAATGATCTGGTGAATTGAAGATTTCATGTCTATAAATTTGCTGCTTCTGTGTATCAAGTCAGGACAAAAAAAGGGATTATTCGTAATATATGTTATACTTTGGCTTGCTGGTCTGTAACCACATCACTTTTATCACCCTTCTACCTCATTCTGATGTTTAGTTTGAACATCAGCAGGTCATCTTGGCCATGTCTATAGGCCTAAATGCACTGAGTAGCTGCAAAGTCATTGGCTGATAAAATCTGTGGGTTAACAAGAAGTTGAACATGTGTGCCTAATAAAGTGGTCAGTGAATGCAAGTCACACAACATTATTCCAGGGCAGTGCAATCTCCTCCTGTGAGCCCCGTCTGCGATGAGGTAGATTAAGGGGACAAAAGTTTAGTTCTTGCACTTGCCTCAATTTCTTAATTTGAATTATGAAAAGAGACTTTTCTATTTTCTGTCTGTATGAACAGGAACCTGCGTTGCATGGAGAATTGCACTAAGTGAGTATAGGGCAGAGGAGCTTTCATGTCAGAGTTATTCAGCATGTTTTTTGTTGCAGGCCAAGCTTTACATGAGAATATAAATTAGTTGGAGGAAAAAATAAATCATGATTCTTCTAGTAAATCTGAGGTTTATAGCAATTAAGCATGGTTTTTATTTCCTACAAAATATTATAATCGGTCTGCAAGTTTTCACACTGATGCACAGGCACAGGACGCTGCTTCTTCTTTTCTTTTTCTCAGCCAATTATAGTTTAACTTTGTCAGTGAACTTTGTTCAGATCACAGAGTGTTTCTTTGCTGCTAAGTTTCTCAAAGGTAAATTGAGAACGGCAGGACATTCACTCATTTCTCATTAACACTGCTGGCTTTGTTTTAATTAGGCGTTCTGACTGACACTCGTGTTCCTGTGACACTGTATTCCGCGCTTGTTATCCTCCTTCCCAGCTGTTGTTTGCCAATCATCCCAAACTTGTCTGTTATTTCTTTTCTCTTTTTTTTCCAGAACAGAACCACTCACTGTTCGGTGGCGGCAAGAGATAAATGTTGTATTATCTCCTGTTTTTCAGCTTCATGATTTTGTATGATCACAGCGATGTGTCAGAAAATGAAATAAAAGTTTGTCCTCTGTGCTGGCCTGTCTTGTGAGGTAAAATGAAAACAATAAAGTTTGTATGGTTAACCACGCCACAAAATCTCAAAATGCTAACCAGGCATTTTCATGTAGTCAACATGACGATAAAACAAACTCTGCTTCCTAAATTTGAGACACGACATCAACTTATGACAACAATGTTTTAGCTTTTTATTTAAAGGTACAGATCTAATAATACAACAATCAGTCATTCCATTGTACTTTTTTTGTGATCTGAGAGACAGAAACTCCTCTGAGAAACTTCTACAGCAATGGAAACAACTTCCTACGCTGCAAAGAAACCTCAAAAAAAGGAAGAGTCCAATTGCGCTTTTTCATGATACCGTTCTGGCACGACTCAGCTCGACTCTACTTGGGTTTTTTGTGCTTTTCCATTAGTGATAGTACATTTTTTTTTTTTTTTAGCACCTGCTCTGGTGAGTTTCCAAGCGAGCTGATACTAAAATTTGATGTCGGCAGACTGATGGCCACTGATTGGTCAGAGAGTGTTGTCACATGGCCTAATCTCCAACATTTAGCAAAGAAATGTCTAAAATCTCAATATTTAACAGAGTAGAGTAGTAACAGAGTCTGGTGTATTTACCCGTCACCACATCACTGCGGTTTCGCGCAATCGTGGTATGAAGACCACGTTGACAAGGTAATATCCATCCATCCATTATCTACTGCTTTATCCTCCACCGGAGGGTCACGGGGGTCTTCTTGCTGCAAAGGCAAGAGTGCCAACCACTACGCCAACCATGTGGCCCTTGAGGAGGTACTATAGTAATGGAAAATAAAGTCCCAGTTACCAAACCAAGTAGAGTGGAGCAGAGTCGTGCTAGAACTGTATAACGTAAAAGTGCCATATAAGCTGATGAGGTCTCTCATCCACCCTGAGAAATGATAACGTTCATGCCTGCACAGGAATTAAGCCACATGCATTCCTTACTGTGTCCTAAAGTCTGATCACAAAAAAAACACAATCTGCACACGATCAGAGGAGGACGGATGTAACCTGTTACCAGAACCTGAATGGGTTCTTTGGAGCTTAAGTGATTAAAGGACAATGCTGCCACAGCTATAAAACCTTCATACAAAAGGAGAAGGCCCACTCCACACAGAGACCAACATGTGAGACTCTAAGTCTAAACAGAGGCTGCGACAGATTTCAGACTGTGCTCCTGTGCAAACACAGCAGGCCGATTGTTAGCTGCTGCCGTGTCGGCCAAGCCCCTCTGAGGGCGAGGAGAACGCAGGCAGATGGTCAAGTATTCAGAAACGATGGGTGACGGTCCAAATTTAAATAGTGATGACAGAACTGTGTACATTCTTGTGTGCTCAGTACATGCACATGTGAGCACAGAGCCACATATGTGCTGTGCAAACAAGAGAGACTCTGCTGGCTGCACATGCTGATATATAAAATGCCATATCAAACACACAATGTGTGGGGTGAAGATAAGGCGTAAAGACGCTACACAAGGCATAATTACAGACCGGCTCAGGAAATCGAAAAAAAAGAAATTATGATATGACTTCTATTTCAATCATAAAAAAACTGGACAAACATCGGCTGGTGAGGATGTTGTCTTTTATGACTTTGTGTAGCTTTAGCCCTAGAATGTTTTTGCATTATGTAATGTTTTGCACTTATTATGGGAGTTTTGTCTGACATGCGCTGACATTTTCTTGTCTGACTACAAGATTATTTATGGACACGATTCAAAAATAAATATATATATATAAAAAATCAACTGACAGATTGTCAAACTGCATTTTGGGGGAAGGAGATAATTAAAAATTCAAACACTAACTTAGTGTCCTATAATTTGCCTCAGTATGTGTATTTACGAAAGATCAGTGGTTATTTGTGATGGGAGGGTGAGCTTTAATTTTGTTTTTATGGCAATGGATGAGGAAGCAGCCAGCTTTATGTTTTTCGAGACGGTCTTAATTGACAAATTTGACACATTTACAGTAACATTTCTCTAAAAAGGGATAAATGAGAAATAAAGAGTGACTGGATTCTGCCGGGATTTAATTATAGAGTCTTATCTCTCTAAGAGAGTGTACAATCACACTTTTTTTTTCTTATTATTTCTCTACCATTTCCTCTAAATGTCAGAATGCTGAAGTGAAACTGTAGCTGGACCATTTGGCCCGCTTCTGAAGCTTGTGTAATTGTTAGCTGCGGACAGCGGAGAATACCACATGGCTTAATGAACAAAATGAGATCTCTCTGTAGAATAAAAGTACAGCGGGCAGGGTCAGAGTTCAATGCCAGCCTTTCAGCTGATAATTGGCTGAGCTTGTGATCTCCCCCCCCCGAAGGTGCCTACATCAGAGCCTTCAGCTTCCTGCGTTTAGCCCTCTTCTTGTGACAGCTCAGAGCCAACAACTGACCCAAATCTACCATAAGACTGGTCATTACTGAGCTTTTAACAGAACACATCTCCGAGTCTCATATAACTATTAAAACACCTGATACCCACGGTCTGTGGATGTCGTTAAAAAAATACTGTCTTAATATGTGTTCTACTACACACACACGCACTATGAGTGTGGTCACACTGACAAATATCGTTCACCGCCGCACTTGAAGGTACATTATGAAACAAGTGTTGCATTGTACAGCCTACAAACTTTGCTTATGGTCTCAGTTTGTGTAATTTCCAGTTGAGTCACCTTTTCACTAGTGCTTTTAGCACAAATAAAGCAAGGTGCAACTATGAGTCGGAATTAACCTGACCCTAACATGAGTCACTCAACACTTAACTTCCCCTTCCAAAAATGCCCAAAGAAGAGGAAAGACAAGGAGATGCAAACAGATAATAATGTAAAATGTGAAAAATGTAGGTTAAAAGCAGAGAGGAATTTTGGGCCAATTCCAATTGCTATCTTAACCCTCAATCTTAACCCTCAAGCTTAACCCTTAATCTTAACTGGCCCTCAAAACCAAGTGTTGAGGGTTATTTTGTCACTTAGAAATGGGACACCCCTTAAATGCAGATACGTCTTCAGACTGTAGGGGGCAGAATAACGCAAAAGCTGCGTCCAGTCTGTCAACTCCAAAAAAGAAAAAGAAGAACACATTTACATCACGATAATTTATTTATTATTTTATTTCAGTCAAGTTATTAGGTTGTCAGTTAGTCATAAGATGATACTCATACAAATACCACAACCACAGACATATTCAGCTGACAGTTACCACACTCGCTTGGAACCTCATCAGACCTGGTGCTAAAAAAGCACCAGGTACCAGGTACTATCAAAATAGGACAAATGAGTTGAGCCGAATTCACTAGGACTATATCATTGAAAAGATAACATAAAAAACAACAATCTGCTTCTCAAAAAACACTCACTCACCAATTACCAGTCACTACACCAGAGTGTGATTGCTCTGCAAAAGTGAAAGTAAACAGTTTTGACCTTTATCCGAGCCTCCGCAGCTCCAGAAAGCTTCCAGAAAAAACATAGTTAGCGGCACAACAAGCACAGTATCGGCTTAATCTTGGCTTATGATGGGCTTCTTTCTCTCTTTACTAAAAACCAGGAGCTGACAAGAGGTGCAGAACTAATCTTCCCACAGTCAGGTTGCAGGGACAAGCTGGAGATAAGACAGGGCTGCAGATAAGGCTGGAGACACCTGCAGCAGAACCACCAGCTCTGAGGAGGAGGAGATCCTTCAGCCTGATACAGAATAAAAAGAAGAGGCTCTGGAGCTCTGGGGCCAAAGCTCGCAGAAAAATAATTATAGCAGTGCTCCACACAGTGATATCTTCAGCACCTGATGACATTCTTCTCACCAGTCTGAAGAACACAGCAACTGAGTGTCAACAAACAGGGTTAAGTCGAAATCTCATGTTGTCAGGAACTTGCACAATGTGAAAGTGAAAAAAAGGAAACTGGCATATCTGTGAATTTCTCACATTTTCTAACTGTTCTCCTTTGTCTTGATATCATTACATTCCTGACTGTGGATCAGCGGTATCACAGGTCGTCTTCCAACCAGAAGGTTGTTCTTTGATTCTCAACTCACTCATCAATATGGTGATATGGTGACAGCTTGTAGATTTGCTGTATGAATGTTTGTGTGAATGGCAAGACTGTAGTTAAAGCAATTTAGTGGTCATCAAGTCTAGAAAAGCACCATATAAATATAAATACAGAGAATTTGCATCATATGCTTGATGCTGACCTGTATCTCTCATGTGCATTTCTTTTTGGAAATGTTCATTTAAATATTTCCCCGTCAGCTCAATTATATTTTACTCTCATATTAAAAAACATAAGAGTATGTACTGCTTTGCTTAAACCTCAGAGGACGTTAACTGGCAGTTGAATGATGTAACCCCCAAAAGGAAGTTAGATCAGCGTGTTTATGAGATGTCTCACACCACACTAACATGCAATGACACAACATTACTCGCTCATTGTAATAGGCATCAAAACTTTGACTCAACCATGCCTCTATGTGATCATTCCCAAACAAACCGCACATTTTGATATAGGATCAACGGAGTACTCCAATACTACTGAAGTACAGAGGTGTAAAGTAACGAAATACATTTACTCAAGTTACTGTATTGAATACTTTTTTGTGTGTATTTTTTAAGTACACTGTAAAATCTGGATTTTCTATTTTACTTGAGTACGTATTGACTCAAGTATTGTACTTAGTTACTTTATAAATCCTATCCGTGACTGAGTAAAAATAAAAATGAAGACCTACAGGGGGGAAATATATAGCAGAACCAGACGAATGATGATGTGTTAGCACCAGCACTGGCGTGTGAACATAGATCCTGTGTTGCGCCGGGCTCGTGAGCTCCAAAATAGTTTCGGATTTCTGAGCCCTTGTCATATTTCTACAACCATCACACCCCACGCAAAGTATAAGTAACTTTTACTTAAAGTACATTTCAAATGAATTACTATTTACTTCTACTTGAGTACATTTTCAGATGACTACTTTTACTTCTACTTGAGTAATATTTCAAAGTATTGGAAATTTTACTTGGGTACGATATTTTAGTACTTTTTCCACCTCTGCTGAAGTACTCTACTGTATTGCATTGCAAAGCAAGCACTCTAATTATTAATAATAAATGTTTTATGTTGTTTCAGACAGATTTTGTAGTATGACTAACCTCAAAAAAGTTCGAAAAGTGCAGTGAACAAACAAGTGGGTCATTTCCTTTCAGCAGTGAGCTGCTTTATGAGGCAGAACAGCACCATACTTTGGTCCCTTGTGAATAAACAGCTAATTACCAGCACCTATTGACATAACAAGGGCATAAAATGATATGAAACTAACAATCCTTAGCTCAGTAACAAATCATATCAAAGAGATGGATTACCTGCCTGGCAGCCAGGTTCAGGATTTTGTGCTCTCAAGTAGAAATTACATTTCTTTTAATCTGCGTTAATCTTATGTGTGAGTCTCTTTAGGATATAATTGACAGAAATCCGTCACAGAGACATGGATCTTGAGGTTGACATTAGGTCATTATTTTATAACCGTGAACGTTCACACTTGCCTTGTTAAGCTCAGCTTAAACGTAGCTGCTGCTCTGACTTTGCAGGAGGCTTGCATGTACTTGCAGCAGCGTTCACACAGGTCCCACTGGGGCTTATTAGAGGGAATGCTAGGGCTTCTCACAACCTCAGCACACGCTTGCAGGTTTCCCCTCACAACAGCCAGCAGAGGGAAAAAAGGAGCGGGGTTCACAATTACTTGGCTCACATCAACCGTACTTCAGACACTTCCTCACTGCAGTAGCTCTGCAGCATCGAGCAGAAAGGTCACTGTGGCTTGTTTGAAATTCTGTTTTCAAAGAGTTTAAAGGGGAAATAAGTAGTTTATAGTGCCATCTAGAGGAGAGGCTGAAATTTACAACAAAGACCTGCTGCTCTGCTCACCCCCTCCCTTCCCTGAGCGCTACGGTATCCGCAGCTGGTCAAATGTCGTCCTCGTCGTCTTTCTCCGTGTCAGCAGATGAGGTTCGTGAGGCGAGGGAGAGGGCGAGCTACCGCGGCCGTAGCAGACGAAGCAGAGAGAGAGGAGGCGGGACTTCCGCTACAAGTAAAGAGACGCTTGTTTTGTTCTCTCGCGTTTGTCCTTACAGGCTCAGGTAGAAACATGGCGTCTCGCTGCTAACAGTGGCTATGCAACCGCGGTCCGCGGTCATGTTATTTTACATGACTTTTTGAAACACTACGAAAAAGAAACAAAAACTATTATACAGCGACTAGACAATGCAGGAGCACATAATATGTATAAAAAAGTGGATTTTGGGTTATATAAACCCATAAATACTACATATTGTACCTTTAATAGTAACGTGGATGGTGTTTTCCACATTAGGGCTGCACAATATTGGAAAAAACTGACATTGCGTTTTTTTTTTAGTGCTGGGCACGTTAACGGCGCCAATTAACACATGCCGCGTTTCCATTATGACTGACCGGAAAAAGACATGCGTGGCGTCATGTTTACGTGACTCCCGATTGTTAAAATGAGTCTGTAAAGTAACGCTAAACTTTAAAAACAGAGGCACACATACGCAGTACACAGGTACACTGGTTATTTGTAGCACTGCTCTTTTCTTTTAAAGGTGAAGTAAGTAGTTTATAGTGACATCTAGAGGAGAGGCTGAAATTTACAACAAAGAACTGCTCCTCTGCTCACCCCCTCCCTTCCCTGAGCGCTACGGTATCCGCAGCCGGTCAAATGTCGTCCTCGTTGTCTTTCTCCGTGTCAGCAGATGAGGTTCGTGAGGTGAGGGAGAGGGCGAGCTACTGCGGCCGTAGCAGACGAAGCGGAGATAGTGGAGGCGGGACTTCCGCTACAAGTAAAGCAACGCTAGATTTTTTCTCTCGCGTTTGTCCTTACAGGCTCCGGTAGAAACATGGCGTCTCGCTGCTAACAGTGGCTATGCAGTAGCGGCCCGCTACCCTGTTATTTTACATGAATTTTTGAAACACTACGAAAAATAAAACAAAAACTATAATACAGTGACAAGACAATGCAGAAGCACATAATATGTATAAAAAAAGTGGATTTTGGGTTATATAAACCCATAAATACTACACATTGTACCTTTTATAAACAGACCGCTCCAGTTCGACTGTAGGAACGCCAACGGCACTCCGATGGCGCTAAAGGAGCTAACGCAGCTAACGGAGCTAACTGGTAAACTGTGCCTGGACTCCGATGCCGTGGCATGTAAACAATGACGTCACGCACGTCTTTGTCACTCATCATGGAAACGCATTATGTGCACCCAGGATTCGCTTTTTTGAAGAAAAAACCCCCCCGAAAAGGATTGACGGCAAACACCATATAAAACGACAGCCTCTGCTTTGACGATATGGCTGCTACAGGTGGTGCATCAGTGTTTGTAAACAATATTAACGTAAAAGCTCCAGTCACACGTACACTCAACAAAAATATAAACGCACCAAGAAAAACCTGTAGTTAGTAACTATCTAAAAATAACAGTACAACTTTATCAATAAAGTGGCTTTAATTTGCGAGCATTAGGATGAATTTCAAAACAAAAGTCCTGGAGTAATGGCAGGAAGAACACAATGGGGGTCGATGATCCAAGTTCACAAACTTCAATAACGTGTGTGTCCACCATTACCCTCACGCAGAGTTGTACACCGGCGACGCATGGACATCACCAGGTTGTCGATCGTGTCCTGGGGGATGTTGTCCCATTCCTCCTGCAGAGCCACTTGAAGTTGGGCGGCTGTTCTGGGGAACTGGAACCCGCTGGTGGACACGCCTTTCCAGAATATCCCAAAGGTGTTCGAAAAGTGAATACAGCGTCATTCAGTTGTGTTGCCACAGCTGTAACGCTCAACCCAGCACTCAGCATCCCAATGGCACGCTCCCTCATGATTTGTGACAACTGTGGCATATTGACAAGTGACAAAAGTCCACATTTTGGTGTGCCCTTTGATTGACCAGACCATAAGGAGTGTCTGTGTACTGGTCATGCATATTGACCACCACTCTGCCATACTCCATGACTCTCTTGTAGTCAATAGGAGTGGCCAAGTGACACTGGACTACTGGGTTTGAGCAAAACAAATCATTCCACAAATGCAACAAGAATCTGAGCAAATGTCATGACATTCTATTTTTGTTCACCATTTCAAGTTTGTGCGTTTATATTTTTGTTGAGTATAGTTTGAACAACACCTTTCACATAATAGCAGCAGTCCTCCACCCTTTATCTCCCTCTTCCTCTTTATCAGCAGCACCTGCAGCCTCACAGCTGGACTCTGCTTCTCTTTCTGTTCTTCTTCCCTACTTCCTTTCCTCATGTCTAGGAATTTAATATAAACTTCCAGCTTTTCTATGTGTTAAAACTTTTTACATCCATGTACAACACATTTTCAGGACAAAGACATCTCCTCTAGCTCACAAAACAAACGCAGTAGGACAGGGCTGCTCTATGATGGAAACAATTATAATCATCATTATTTGAGTCAAAATTTAAATCATGATTATTTCAAACGTGACTTGAAACAAATGGAATTATTTGCACATAAAAAAGTGGCTTTAAACGTGAAATTTTGAATGAACCTTATGAATTTACCTTTAATTTAGAAATGATTGTATATTGTATATATCTTTACTTATGGCATGTTTAACACAGGGATTCCACTAAATGTCTGTGTTCTATTTTTGCCAGATGACGAACCAAGAAGTCAACCATTACAACATTAAAATTGCTATTTTCAGAATAAGATTTGATTTAATTGTTAACATTTTTTTTGTTAAAGCGGACCTAGACCGGAAGTTCCAATTAACGCTGGTTTTTAGTGTGTATCTGCGTCATTACCTTGTTTAACCACTTCTTCCCTGACCCTCTTTTTGGAGTCCCTGCTCGAAAATGACATGCCCAAACTAAATAGAGTAAACCTCTGCAGTTACAAGCTCTATGTGGATTATCTTGGTATCAAAATGAAGATAACACTTGTGAGATTCCACCAGAGGTGTAAGTTTCACTGTAGATGCCACTGTGTCAGAGTTAATGTACATGGAACACAGCATAACTGAAGGATTTTTTTTCTCTCGCCTAAAAAAATATTGCATTTTAAAGCAAATATCACCTTTAAAAAATGCAGTAGGAGCTTATAAACACATGTAGGTCATATAACAACATGTGGACATGAGCTGTGCAAAGTCTGATGCTGCTGAAATGAAGCAGAGTGAAATTACAGAGGTTTATTCAAGAGATGTCTGGGCGTTCTCACTTTTGGCACAGCTTGGCACCATCTGTGCCATTTGAGATTTCTTAGGTACCAAATTATTAAAAACCAATTAAATGCTGCTCCGAGCACTAGTCCGGGCACATCCGGTTGCGTACATTGAACCGCAGAAGAAGAATAACGTCCGTTGTGGAGGTGTTTCACGAGCGTCAGTGTCTTCTGACTCTGGGTCTGACTCTGGGTCAAAGTCATAAAAGGGACTGCGGCGGGGAGTCGTGAAGAAGCTATTTTTAAACGTTGTTAAAACAATGGTTTGATAATGAGTAGCAGTGCATCCACCGTTCCAGAGGGGGGAGCTGCGCTTCTGAGAGCGGGTGTGCTGAATATGTCACTTCCGGGTACTGGCCAATCACAACACCACTCTGTCTTCTGGGGGTGAGATTTATGTCTGAAATATCGCGGCTCAGGAGAGCGTCAGAAAAGACAGATTTCTATCGGCTCGTTTACAGCAACTAGGAGGGTTTTGACCATAAAAATTAATGTATGTAAGTAGACCTCCATAACTAACATATATTATATGTTAGTTATGGAGGTCTACTTACATACATTAACTTGTTTTTAACTTGTTTTTTTTATATGCAACAGGACCACTCTATGTGAGCTTTAATGTAGTCGTTTGGAGCGATAATCGTAATTATCGCTCCAAACATTAGTTTTGATTGGTAGAGCCCTAGTGTAAGAGTAGTACCAAAAAGAAGGACAACTGAGCGTCCGACAGGAGCCTGTGCTCGATGCCAGACAGGGTATTTAAAATCCGGACTGCCGAAATCTGGACGTATGGCCACACTAATGAGGAGGTGCAGTAACTCACAAGTGAATGGAAGAGAGCAGTTAAAGGAGTTTTTATATCTAACCCACAATATGTGAAGACAATAAATGCTGAATTTGCTTTACAGCAGGGGTGTCAAACTCAAATACAGAGTGGGCCAAAATTTAAAACTGAGCAAAGCCGCGGGCCAAGGTTGAACAAATTAACCCTTTAATAGGGACCCAAACAAGTTTTGCATTGAATATTGAACAAGCAAGGCTTATATAACTTTATAGTGACATGCAAAATCGAGTTTCAAATAATAATAATAATTAAAAAATATCAATGGCATATCAAATAAAATTTTAATAAAAATTGAATGCACCCTAAATACAGGATAAGCGGTAGATAATGGATGGATAAAAATTGAATGCCTCTTTTCTATTTGCAGCCTTCTGAGGTAAATATCAAAATAAACTTTTTCCACAGGCTAATAATAAATTTGAAAATAAAATAACAATAATGAATGAATCAAACATTCAAGCCTTGAAGTAGCAAGAGAAAGTGCATGAATAAAACGTTAATTATTGCTCAGTTTGCTACACTGATTTGCTTTAACACTGAATATGGAACAAGCAACGCTTATATAACTTAAAAGTGCAAAATCAACTTTCAAAAAACAAACGAAAACACATCAATGGCATATTAAATAACATTTTTATAAAAAATTGAATGCCTCTTTTCTATTTGCAGCCTTCTGAGGTAAATATCAACATTAACTTTTTCCACAAGCTAATAAATTTGAAAATAAAATAACAATGAATAAATCAACCATTCAGGCCTTTTTACTGCTCAGTTTGCGACACACTGATCTAATCTGATGTGCCCAAGACAGATACCTGGCATCTTTTCTTGGATGTTAGTTCATTAATGTCGGGGTTCAGGCTTTGAACCTTCATTATCGAACGAAGGTGTTCATCAGTCAGACGTATCCTGTGAGACGTTTTTGTCATCTTCATTGAGGAGAAAAGTTGCTCACATAGATAAGTGTATAATAATACCGGCGGGCCAGCTCTAATGTTAATTTGATATTGCCTCAAGGGCCAAATGAAATTACACAGCGGGCCAAATTTGGCCCGCGGGCCAGAGTTTGACACCCATGCTTTACAGGATCTTTAAAGTCCTAATGGCTCTCCGAGCACTGGCAGCTTCTACATATTTATATATTTCTGGTTAGAACAGATGATCTTAGTGTAGCCAATAATATTGCTGACTGGGCGTTTCAGCTGATGCGATAGCTAAACATGGAAGACCTCACCATTACTGTTGCCGGTCTCTGCTGTGTTCACCAAAAGAAGAAGTTGAGAGCGATATTTCGGAGGGGTAAGGCCACAAACTGTATCTTCAAACCGATACGCAATGTTGGGGAGTTACTGAGGAAGGACAGATCGGAGAAATGCTGGTTCTCGTGATGGGGTTGGTGCATCTGAATGTTACCTCAGGTTGGGGCAGGACCGGGCATCAAAATAATCATACAACAATTGACTGGACTCAAATAAGTATACTACAAAATGAGTCATCAGAAATGTCAAAAGCATAGCAACCTCAAGCAGTAATATTAATATTATTGGGGTGCATACTTGTGTCGAGTAAAATATACATAATAGATTAACATGTTGATTTTGATGCCATGTGGACGATAAGGGTTACAGTTGGTCTCCGTGGCTGAGGACAAGGGAGTCAGGCAAGCGTTTGGCATTACTTGACTTATGACCGTAGTAATCGACAGGAAACGATAAACAGTACGAGTGGTCTGACATGACAACAAAGATCCAGAGGCCTTGGAGATGCCCACAGTCATGATTGACTGACTATACGGTGTTGATGCCTTTCAGCCCATGTGGAAACGGCATTTACTCATCTTTTTTGACCGTCCTCAGATATGAACCTAATACGTCTGGTGCAAGTGATTGAAATCTCATTCTATGGCAGCAAAGAGACAAAGAGAAAGAGTTTTCTGATATGTAATCATACAGCTTATCTGCTACGCCATAAGCCCAAGAGATGATATTTTGATCATAGTTGCTGCCACAATTTATCATACTCAGCTGTCAAACTACATGCCATTTACATCTAAGTGGACTGTACCTGTATATTCACGAAGGAAGAAATGCCTTTTCAAGTTTTAAAATGTGTGTATTTTAGTCTTAAATGCACTGTTTGACAAGATGTGCTAAAAATGTCACAGCGTCATTAAAATAAGGTTAAAATGAAGACAGGGAATAAACTGAAGTTGTGTTGTGGTAAGATTGTTTTTCTCATTTTGATTCTACACCATTTTCCAGGTGGTGCGTTTTTCCCAGGAGGGTCAAACCCCTCAAATATTTAAATTTTCATATAGAGCCATATTATATTCAATGTTTGGTCCGCTTAAGATTGATACTACAGCCTAATCTAGACATTCTAGAGTAAACAAACAGGAGGATTGGAGTCGATGGAAAACTCAACTCGATAGTTCAATATGAAATCCAAAACATGTCAATGTAATTGACTGAAAGCTGTTACATGTGATCGTATTAAAAGACACAGTTAGGATAACAATGATGTTTTGCCTTTCCTGCTTTCAGGGAACTGTGAATCCTGAAACTACATTCAAATTCAAAATACCAAGGTCTTTTAAGTTTCGTTTTCTGACGTAACTGGCAACCCGTGGTTGCACGGCAGCTGAGACTCTACTGACTGCAATAATTGGTAGACGGCGGTAGGTGGCGCCACATGCCAAAACATGATTTCAAAACTTAAACATGATTTGCAGTCTGCAAAATATTTTTTTTAATGCAAATATTTTGGCTGTACTGTTGTTGTTGGTGAGTTCAGTTTGTTATATGAACATTTTTCCTGAGTCTATGTGACATATTAGGAGGATTTTATGGCCAGTTGATTTAGATTTATTACATAATGCACCTTTAATTTTCTCTCCGTCCATGTTATTTTTATCTCTCCTTTAAATCTGCAAAGGGCTTGCATCACTGGAAATGCAGATCATGGGCATTTAGACAGAAAACTTAAGCGCTGAGCATTTACCTTGTCTAGATAATAGGGTTTAAATGGGATATTCAGTTGTGTGCATTCTGCTTAATTGGACATCAAACCCTTCGTGTACGTGACAGATTAGACTTTTGAGGATATGTCAGAATTGAGGAGACTAACATGTTTGCTCTCCATCACATACTTTGTTCTAAATCTGTATTATTGAACAAGAAAAGCTTCTAATTCAATTACTCACTTTAATTTACTCAGGGAGGATTAAAAAGAACTCCTGAGAGATGTTGCAGGATTATAACACAGCACTTTCCTGCTGGTAAGTTTTTAGTTGGCTCTTACAGCTAGTGGAAGGAATTGAGAAACCTGGGAAGGTTGTATGTAATTAAACACTAGGGTTATTACTGATTTTGATGACTAATTATTGATGATTGATACCACTGCCATAACCATCAGAACAATATTACTAGGTGACTTCAGGTGTGTTCTGTGTCTGTTCACCCTCTTATGAGCCAAAGTGAAGCTTGAGATGGAAACAAACTGAGGCTGATGTTCTATTCTTTGGGATTGTGTAGTGCTTTCTAATTATTACAGATTTTTATCATGGCCATACCAAGCGTGCACTGCTAATTTATCCAAACATTTTCTCTTTTTAACCAAGCTAGTGGCTCTAGTTTTGGCAATATTTGTTGATTCCATTTAGGTTTCTGTGAAATGAGGTTTGCAATATTTGGTTGAAGGTCCAGAGCGTAGAATTGAGGTGAAATTGTTTTTGTTGGACAGAAAACAGATACAGATAAAATAATGATAATTCATTTTCTTTAAAAGTGTATGAATTGTTTTTATATTCATACCGAGAGGCAGGTCAGCTCTACACCGGTGGCCCATTTTACCACCATTAGCTCACAATGGACAAGTTAAACATCTTTTTCATCAGTATTAATGCTTACTGAGGACACGTAGGTTCTTGAACACACTTGTATGGGGAGGGTGAGGTGAGGTATATTCAACTGCAAAATGTAACTTCACCAATAAATGTTACATTTAATCATAAATCCCCTGCTAATCTTAGCGCTGCACAACAACCTTGTTGTGCAGCGCTAATTAGCAAATGTTAGCATAGCAACATCCTAATTTCATCAACTAAAAGCATTCTTTACTTTTCCAAAATGTTCAAAACAATAAACATTATATCAACCAATATTAGCATTAGCAAAGAAGGCTTTAAACTCTTGAGCATGTTTCTATCATGGTACAGTGTGTTTTGCTACAGTACGGTACAGTTTGGAATGGTAAAACCCTCGGCCATGCTTGCATTTCAACTGAGAACAGTTCCTTTACTTGGTGGGCAGGGTGAGGGCTGCGCCCGATGGCAGTGTCAGTGAGAGACATATTGCAATGTTGTAGCAGCGCACCGACAACGACACAACTGCTGCCGCGGAAGAAACACCGGTCACAAGGGAGTGGTGCTTTTCTGTCGCCCAAAGAGCTGACTGTCGTGGGTCTAGCTCCACAAGATACCATTACTCTGGTGCCCCCAGGGAAGGGAAGTACTAGTATTAGTACTATTCGTAATGGAAACCTAAAACCTAATTGGATTTTTAAGCATACCCAGATTGTATCTAGCTTGATTTTTTGGGCAACTAAAATACACCAGCAAGTGCGATTCTGATCAGATTTTGGAAGATCTGACTCTGTCTTGAACGTCAATGGCGTAGATCTGGAGAGAGGGAAGTTAATTGGAGGTTCGTTAAACGATGTTTAAAGAACAAGGTAAAAGCATGACAGACAACAACGGACCGTGAGCAGACGAGGAGATAAATGTCTGATAATGCTATCTGGGGGAATTTGTCTGGGATGCAGTGCATGAGATGGAGGAGCAAGGGTTTTGGAAAACGTGGCATCAATGTCAGCAGAAAATAAAAAAACCAAGTACAAAGAAATCAAGAATGGGAACAATAAGGACTACTTGTTTTTTCAGAGTGTAACCTGTAACTCTAGAAATCTATGTGGAAGACAGTTGTTCAGGAAGATCAAATTCTGTTCAGATGTGCTGACAAATCCGATTTGGGCTGCAGTCTATTCAAGGCCTTAGGCTCAATACCATTTCATCTCTTGCCCCAACCACTTAGTCCATACCTCCAAATGTATTGTCAGACTTCTATAACAAACAAACACCCATATACACACGTATTTCTTGCTGATCCTTCATAGAAAAGTGTCTAAACTTTTTCCATTTCCACAGGGTCCAATATCTCACTATTGGAATGGTGAGAAATAAGCAGCAGTGTGTGCTGCCTTTGCCAGCTTGTCGGATTTGAAGTTTATTAAGTATATCAAACCAGGACCGGCCCCCTCAGGGAACATTTGCAATCCAAAGCTCCGCTCGCTGTTGCTTCCACCAGCATCAAGCTGTCACAAACACTCCATTTAATTTACAAAGGAGTGCACAGAGGGAGGTGAAAAATAAGAAAATAGGAAACAAGTTTCATTTTCTACCATGCGCAAGAATGCTATTTGCATCCAAAATCAATCTGATGAAAATTGTTGGTTTTCGCTCTTGGGGAGAGTTGATACATTGGGCTGTTACACAGAGCAAGGTTTAACAGTTTGTTGTGTTGTACAAAGTAGCCTCAAAAGGACGACTTCACATTTCCTAAAAAGATATTTTCCTTTTGGTTACATCTACCAACAAAACTACTTGGACAATATAGACTCACCAGCTGCTTTATTGGGTAAACCTTTTAAACGCTTGTTAACACAAATTCACAGCAAATGGCAGAAACTCAACGCATTAAAGCACGTCAACATGGTGAAGACGACCTGCTGAAGTACAGAATGGGGAAGAACATGGACACATGGCAGAGTATTGGTCAGCTCTGTTGCCTTGCAGCAAAAAGGCCCCAGGTTCATGACCTGCCTTCCTGCATTAGGTTTGCACACAGTCTTTGATTTAGATGAAGGTTTTCTGCCCAATTATCTGTTGGTTCAGTGTGTGTGTGTGTGTGTGTGTGTGTGTGTGTGTGTGTGTGTGTGTGTGTGTGTGTGTGTGTGTACTCAAACTCTGGTACATGTATCACCAGTGGTACGTGAGTTTCCTCTGGTTTTTCTTGGAGGAAAATCAGAAGTACTGTTCTACTGTATATAGTAGGGCTGTAACGATACACAAACTCACGATTCGATTTGTATCAGGATTTTTGACCCACGATTCGATACATTCCACGATTTTTTTTAAATTTAAAAAAACATTTTATTTAAACATTTACTTATAAAACAACTTAATGTCACATTTAATAACAAATATTTTGGAACACTGTGACTGTTCACAGTGTTCCAAAATTCGAACATAAATAAATAAATAACCAAAGGTTTCCTTTTCTTCTGTAACAAAATAATACTGTTGAAAAATACAAAGTAAATCAATCAGACTGGGATTTGTCCCCAAAGCATGCTGGGAAGTGTAGTTCTACATTAGAAGCAGTTTTGTTCCAGTGGAAAAAACTTGGTTTGATAAACAGCAAAGGTAAGACAACATTTCTGCTTGTATTTCTTGAAAGTCAGTTGTTGTTTTGCTCTTATTTTGGGCCTGAATCTGTGGATTCTTCGATGTTTACATAATCACGCTGATGCTCTGGTGCTGCTTTTAAACATGTGCGCTGTAATGTTTTTTTTCCGTTCTGCGGGTTTGATCCATCGTTGTTTTAACTGTGTTTCGTGAACATGAGAATGGTTTATATGAGCTTTTAGCTGAGTTTCTGATCTTTCTGTGGGTATGCAGTATGTCTGTGTTTGTTAAAGTTAGACATGGTTTTTGTCGCTGCGTCTGACGCTGCCCCCGGTAGCGGGGACATCAGTAAAGAAAAGGTTAACACGATTAAAAACATTACAACGCGTTAATGATGTCTGTAATTAATTAATCACAATTAACGCGATAATTTGACACCCCTAATAAAAATAATAGTAATTATTATTAATAATAAAAGTAAAAGTTTGGTAGCACTAGCTCATATCATGTGGCTGACTGGAAAAATAACTGGGAGTTAGAAAGGGCGTTTCGCGATTCTGTGTGTCTGAGTGTCGCAATTTCGATTCCGATACGCCCTAGTATATACCAATGAAAGTGATTGGACACAGTCCACTGTCGCTCTCCATCATTGACATGAGATTCCATGCAGAACAACGATGCCTGGGGAATGCAAAGTCTAGGACAGACATTGACCAAGATCCCAAGGAAATCACTTGTCCGGATGCAGAACGTGCTGCAAATCAATAAAAATGGACACCATGAGCGAAGTGGCTCTTACAAGTTGCCCTCCCATCTTAAGCTGTGTCAGCACATTCGGTCCATGAATTTGAGGGAATTGGTCTGGGAAAGTTATTGGACAGCCTTTGAATTTGATGTAACCAAGGTTTGGGAACCCTGATTTAGGAACTTGCTGAAAAACCCTGATTTAATATGATTGATGGGCAACAGTACCTCAAACAAACACTCTTTGCAACTAAGGTGTGCAGGAGACAATCTCACCTACAACACATCAAACCTTGAACCAGATGGGCTACAGCAGCACAACACCCACTCCTGCCACTTTATTAGATTTCATGTGTGATTTCACGCACATGTACAATATCTACTTATGGCCAACCAAGTGAGCATCAGCTGCAAGTGAATTTTGAGCATTCCACCAATAGCATCACCGCCATCCTACACACAGCTCAAAAAACCGACAGACCGTCTCCGCTCCACACTTCTAGGACCAGATATGCAATTTATCAGCTGGAAAACATGCAGGAGGGCCAAAGGTGGAAGAGCCTTCTATCTGGTCTCACTACACCAGCCACTGCTCAGTATGCTCCACCAGGGCTCATTTCACCCTCCAGCAGACAGAAGAGTATATATGGGCACGTCAGAAAAGGACCCGAGGCACTCCCACCCAGATTCCTTCCACGTCTGCTCCTGTGCTCGCCTGAGGGGCAGATCACACTGACAGGGCCAACAGGACAGGGAGTTATGATGCTTTTAGCTTGTGCGAGTGTGAGTGTGAGTGTGTGTGTGTGTGTGTGTATGATTATTTGACTGTTATTACCACAATATGTGGTAATGCTGGATTTGTCTGATACACTGTGTGCTACACACACTCTTCACAATGTACAAGTTTAACACTGCCCTCGCTGAGAGGATGTGTTACAGCGAGATCATGCAACTTTTAAGCAGGAAAATGTATTACTCTGGCTCCGGAATTAAACAATTCATTACCACCTTTCCTTTTATAACTTCAGACTAATTACATTAGCCGTGATGATTGTGTCAAAAGTGTGTCGCGCTGCTTGCATAGTGGAAATGAATGGGCTTGCCGAGGAAGATTTGAGCCATCTTTAAAATGGCTCTGGAAACCTTAAGGAAAAAGTATAAGCCTGTGGTGCATAAGTTATGCTTTGGCTCGAGGTTATGGCTCTGACACAAGTGATGATCATACAGGCTGGCACCACTACTGAGCTATCAGTCATGTGAGAGGATGAATGTCTTACAAGCTAATATCTGGTGTCTATCATCAAATGTTAATAACCTCTGTCTCCTTCCTTTTTTATCCTCACTGATTTTGCAATCCTTTCATTATGACGCGCTTTTGGGAGCCACACGAGGACAAAATGGCACTTTTACTGCACTTGGCCCCGTCCTCAGCTGCCACAGGCTTCACCTTCAGGAGTGACAAACTGTGTGTCCTATGTCTAAAGATGTATTCTACTAATATGCAGCATGATTTTCTGTTCTTCCTTCTAGTATGGTGCTCGTGGCACAGCATGAATGGCAGTATCAGTGTGTCTGTAGGCCCGATCTGAAATATCTCAACAACAACTAATAGACTTAATGCCATGAGACTGCATACATAAGGTCTCTGGTTTTTAATCCAAAATATATAATACCGAGCTGTGCCAATCTCAGCTGACATAGGGCGGTAGACAGGAGCCACGCATAGAGACAAACAACCATCTACGCCAGGGATAATCCACTAAAATTCTAATAGGTCCACTTTGAGAACATTTCCTCAAGCAAAGGTCCGTAACATCATGATGTCTAACTTGCGTTATTATCTAGTAGTGGGATATATACTGAAGTAGCCTAGTAGTCTGCATGTAATCAACAACTGCCTGTCAGATCAAATACATTAAGAACAATTCAAAAACATTTCGACAATATTTATTGTCACTTTTATACAATTATATAGATGTAACACTGAACATATGTATAATTTTCTTCTGTCTTAAAGGAAAAGAAGCTCTGAGAGTGCTTATCTTCTGTCACCTAAGTTCAGATTTGAGTGGGTGTGTGCAAAAATGTTGTGTTTGGTCTCATAGTGGCGTTTCACGTTGCCACTTTTTACAAGTGCCACCGTCTCTGAACATATGAGACAGACTGGTTTTGTGCTTCCAGGGGGAAGATTGAACATGAATGAGTCTGTCCATTCTGGGTTGAAAGCTCTATTTTCGCTGTCCATTTTTCCCTTCTTAGAGAGCGCCATGTTAATTATTTTTCACAGGCTCTTCTCTACCTGTATCGCTCACTCGTCTCCCTCTTCTCTCGCTGTAAACGCACTTTTCTCTCTTTCTTCTCTCGCTGTAAACGCACTTTTCTCCGTTTTCTCTCGCTGTATCGCTCACTCGTCTCCCTGTCTGTCACTCGCTCCTCACTGCCTTCATCTGTCCGTATTCAGGGTCGCAAAATTTTGCGGGATGCACAGATTTGATTGGCTTTTAGTGGCGTCACGTGGGATGGCTCAAGTCGAATTCAATTGGTCAGTAGAGATTTCCGGATCCGCTCAACCAGTACCGTAAAGTCTAGAGAAGCTGCGCCGGTCAAAATAGAAGCACCTCGTCAACATTTAAAATACTTAAATAATTTATTCACTGTAGGTCCAGGTCCATACAGGACGGCGTCTGGGACTGGACTGGGACCGCGGTCCGCCTGTTATCAATACAGAGTATCCAAATGACCTTATTTCCATATTGCATGTTTTGGGACTGTGGAAGGAAACCAGAGATCCCAACATGCAAACTCCATGCAGAAAGGCCCTTTGTGACCCCAACTGGGTCACAAACCCGGGTCTTCTTGCTGTAAAGGCCAGAATGCTAACCGCTACACCAACCGCGTGGCCTTGGAACCATTATGTTTAATTTATTTTTCAAGCCAGCTTGAATCGGCCTTTCACCGTTTTATGTCATGACTATGTTGCAGCAAGAACTAGTAAATGAGACGCTGATTTCCCAAATTTTGAGTTTGCCATTGTCCTTCTGTATTCTTTAAATATACCAAATAGATCCGTTTTGGTTCTTTGTGAAATTGCCAGTGAATGCTTTCTTGAGGATGTTGTGAACGGGTCCTTCTGTCCTTTGAAGCTGCCTCTGTCTCCCTCACATACAAAACACACTCTGTCTGCCTGCAGTCTCCAAAAGCAGAGATATGTAAGAATGGACAATGACATGTCTCTTTTTGATCTCTCAATAACACATGTGTATTGTGCCTGTTTTACAATGCAAGACCCTTAACCAAGTTCAAACACA
Organism: Microchirus variegatus; assembly: GCF_963457635.1. Taxonomy (NCBI): domain Eukaryota; kingdom Metazoa; phylum Chordata; class Actinopteri; order Pleuronectiformes; family Soleidae; genus Microchirus; species Microchirus variegatus. The sequence continues at coordinate 18,405,298 of NC_139808.1, forward strand.
AAGACACACTGAGAAACACACACACACACACACACTGGTCTCATGTAATAAAGTGACTGAGTGCCTGAGGCCACAGCATCATACAAGAAGCTGTCAAATTTGCTGTATATTCTTTTGGGTTTTTATTTTATTTCATGAATGTTGAATGGCAAAGTGGAAAGTCTTGGACTTTTATCAAAGGAAGTGCTGTGGACGAGTGGATTTGTGTGTTTTAATGGTTCTGTGGTTGCTGCTTCAGGCCTAAAAAACAAGATGGGTCATTAAGCATGTGCATTATTATCGTTATTATCATTATTTAATTTGCTGAAAGCTTGGATATGCCTCTCAAAGATGCATGAATATCGACAACACTGTGTCAACAAATGTTTAATACACAGCATAATACGCGTTTAATATGATGAGATATGCCTGTGAACTATTTGTAAATTCACACATTAGCAGAGCTGATCTACACAGCAGGATAAGAGCAAAAATGACACCCACAAATATAACAGTGTATGTCTGCACTAACGTGTAGTAGAGTGTTGACTGGAGAGGGCTTTGGTTCAAGAATAGATGTTACACAGCTGCTTCAGGCAGAACTTAATTAATCTCCAGTGAATAACATTTGCTTTGTGACACATTTAATCCCATTTACATCAGTTCAATCTAAAATATAAGCACTTATGTATGTAGTCTTAGCTGTGTGTTGGTATTTGAAGAGGAAAAGGCACCAGGAAACGGTTTGACTAATTCATCAATAATACATTCCATATTATGTTGGTTGGATCTGAACCAAAAATCAGCCGATTCGGGCGATGAAACAATCGCAATGCTTGTGGCGGACATCTCACTCTCCATAAACACGTCTGAATAATCTACACCAGCAACAGATCTTCCGACATTTGTTGCTAAAACTGGTCTCAAACTGTGGTCTGCTGATTGGTGGACGCCTCACGTTGTTACATTACACCTCCTACTCCTCCACCTCCATGCGAGAACTCTGCCTCAAATACTTGTGAAGAATGAAACTACTTGTGCCATGTCAAAAAAAAAAAATCTGAAGAAAGATGCTGTTTGTCTGTATGGAAATGTAATTATTATGATACAGGATGAATGAGGGCTTTGATTTGTTCCCCTTCTCTCTGTCTTCATAAATAACCCTTTTAATCCAAGGTGAAATTTAGATTTATAGATTTTAGAGGATTAATATTGGTCAGGAAGGGAGTCGAGTACATATAACTGAGGCGGTTCACTTTGTCCACTGTTCCTCGTGCATTCATTCAGCAGCAGTGCTGATTATTTAGCACGCCCTGCTAAAATCACTGTGCCCCTAATGATTATCACAAACACCTTGACCCATGTGAGCATCAAACACCACAAATGAAGATAAGAAATGATAATCTACAATAATTATTTGGCAATTTAATTTGATTTTTTTTTCCCATATTCACACTTTTTAATAAAAGAAATCAAAATTTGACATGTTATTAAAACAAACATTTACATAAATTCTGACCAGTGCTGACTAGGTTGTCTTCAGGACATCTATGTCTAGTAGCATACTACAAGTGAGACATTTTTATTGTACAGTTTTAAAGAGATTTTAAAATGGAAAGTGCCATATTCTGACTTTTTAATCAAAGAAAAAAATTCCCAAAAATCGAAAAGTTGATGTTCTAAAAACAAATATTTTAAAAATCCAAAATTTGAGATGTAATAAAAACAGCAATTTCCATAAGTTCTGACCAGGACCGACTAGGTTGTGTTCAGGACATGTATGTCTACTAGCATACTGCAAATCAAAAATGTTTACTGTTGAGTTTTTAGAGAGATTTCAAATTAAAAGCCCTATATATATATATATATTTTTTTTTTTAATAAAAAGAAACATGTATTAAAAAACAAAAATTCAGCTTAAACGAAATTGGGCCCCGCCCCAGAGACATACTCATGGCCCCCTAAAAATTGTAGTGTAAACACTGCAGTTAGGGCCACACTGTTGGTATAGTGGTTAGCACTCTTGCCTTTGCAGCAAGAAGACCCTGGTTATAACCCCGGTTGGAACAAGGGCCTTTCTGCATAGAGTTTGCACGTTCTCCCCAGTTTTCTCCGCTTTCCTCTCACAGTACGTAGGTGTGAGAGTGTTAGTGAATGGTTGTTTGTCTCTATGTGTGGCCCTGTGACGGACTGGCAGACTGTCCAGGGTGTACCCTGCCTATCTCCCTATGTCAGCTGAGATAGGCACAGCAACCCCCTCGACCCTCTGGTGGAGGATAAAGCGGTATGGATGGATGGATGGATGGACACTGCAGTTATCTGTTTACAAATGATGAACAAAAGGAAACCAATCAAAATCCTACATTTTTATTACCTTTTATCAGCATCTTTACTATCCTGCCCTTTTGGATGATCATGTTTTGACTTGTATTGATGTTAGTCCAGGGCCTCCCATTTCCACAGTTCCATTATCACCTCATAACATATCGGCAAACACTCTCAATCACCATGCACCACTGGAAAACCTTTGACCTCTACTTGGGTGGAAAAAAAACACACTTGAGGAGACACCTCTTAGCTCAATGCTGTGTGGAGTGTTGAGCCGAGCCGGCTGCTGCGACCCGACGCTCGCATTGGCAACAACACCACTTGTATTAATGCGCAACCATCACTCTCCCCTGCATCTAAATGTTTCATTACAGCCTCAGCGCAGACACAATTTCGCGGCCTATATGGGGTCGCTCACCAGCAAGCGTGCTCTCTTAAGGGAAAAGTAAAGCATGACAAATTGAAATAAATGAGAGCGAGAGGAGAGAAGAGACGTGGAGGGAAAAAAGGAGGAGGAGGAGGACAACAAGGTCTTTTTACTCCATATGGCCTCGAGGATAAGTCAAGTATTTTTTTTTCACTAATATCTCTGTTTTTTGCCTTTACTTTGTTCTTTACCTAGTCATGTCATACATTCACTCATCAGACATGTTTTCATCCGTTATTCTTCCACCAACTTTGACAAGACTTGATACACAAAACTTAAAATGGCTCAAGAATGAAACCTGTCCATCCATCCATTTTTTTTTTTACCACTTTATCCTGCACTTGAGGGTCACGGGGGTGCTGTGCCAATCACAGCTGACACAGGGTGTTAGGCGGGGTACACCTTGGACAGTTCGCCAGTCCATCACAGGACCACAAATACAGACAACCATTCACTCTCACACTACGGTCAATTTAGATCAGGGGTCTGCAACCTTTAGGATGAAAAGAGCCATTTTTGTTGCATCTCCACCCAAAAAAAATTCATTTGGAGCCGCAAAAAACCTCACAAAATGAAGATAACACGTATAAAGGTTTTTATACAGACAAATTATATACAATAGTAATAGTCTCTTTCATTTATGACATTTAAGAACTACAACATGTTCAGTTTATACCCAACCTCTAGACCCCGTAGACCTGGTTCTTCCATTGTTTCATTGTTTGTGGCAAATTAAAGAAATTCAAATGAACCCACTTTGAAATAAATGAAGCAAATATTTGGATTGTATGTTGTTTGTGCTCGAGAAAACGGTATGTGGATCCAAAGATGGAGAGGACACATCCAAAAGTGTACTGAATATTGCATTTTACGCCGACGTTGGATGTGATGCACAAGATATTGAAATACTTATTTGTCGCCTTGATCTCTAAAGCTACAAGGAGCCACTGCAGAGGGGCTGAAGAGCCACATGTGGCTCCAGAGCCGCAGGTTGCAGCCCCCTGGTTTAGATCAATTAACCTATTCCCCATATTGCATGTGTTTGGACTGTGGGAGGAAGCCGGAGAACCTGGAGAAAACCCACGCACACACAGGGAGAATATGTATGAAACCTGTGCGCGATAAAAACATCATCCAAGACCCTTAAGAAGTGCTCAGATTTCAATCTGTGACCATATTTACTTGACACGTGCAACCGCTCTATCAAGGTTATCTGATATGGTCCACTTAATGCATTTCTATGGGTAAATCTACAGCTGATCTTAACGTACAGCTCACATTATGCTAGTGTGTCGGCAAATAGAATAAAGGTTGTGGTCGAAAGACAAACAAATGAATAACTTTCTTATCACCTACACAATGTAAAATAAAATGTACAGTATGATATGTTGTACTGCATGTTCTACATCTGTGCCTCTTTCCGTCTGCTCGAAACGGTCATGAAAATGACAATTCAATTCCAATAATCTGACCAATTATTTAACAGAGTCAAGACTGTGAGTCAGTTTCATTCAAAAGTATGAGCATCTGGGATATGTTTTATAATTACTATTGAATTGTGGTGGACAGTTTCCTCGGGACAAAGCAAAGTATTGAAAAATACGGGCTAAAAAAATTGAACACTGCCAAAGATTACAGTTCAACATTTGCAGATATGGAAATTGAAAGTGAAAAGTGAGGACATTAAAACTACTGAGACTTTAATATTCTCCTTAATAAGACATTTGGAAGACAACTGTTAGGTGGATAGAAGTAGATCTTTGTTAAAGCTAAAAATACCTTAAGTTACTCTGGAGCTCTGTCATTCTTCATTCATCTAATAACATTATTTTGTTCTTCCAAGTGACACCATTACACCAGGCTGAGCAACACAGTCAAAATGTCTGCTGGACATGTTCTTAAATAGAGCCACTGAACAAGAAACACACACACAAAAAAGATTAAACAGAACAAACATTCCAAAAACTATAAACTGAGCAGGCAAAATAGATCACATTATTATAAACTAACTAAATAAATAAAGAAATACCCTGCTGTTATGAATTAACCAGAAAAACATTTTGCCGACTTAAATAAAGACTACTTTACACGCACATGTCTTGCATTAACTTCAAAATAAAACAAAAAAGGGGAATTAGTGCAACACAGCCAAGATTCTCTGTTTATATTTCAGTTCGTGTTTCATTGAACTGAAGTGCAATTCTCATCACTTTTTCCTCTGTGACATGACTTCTTTGGGCTGTTTTTATTTTTAATATTTTTAATCCTGTTCAGGAGCGAGAATTATGGGAATTATGCTGGTGATCTTCCACAGTTGGGGTAGATTTCCCCAAAAATCCTTGGTGACTGTTTCACAGACAGTGTGGAATATCAAGCCGCCATACCCACGCAGATCTGTCATCATTGGCATCACATCTAGCTGCAGATGCACGGTGTCTGTCGTCTTGGCGAAGCCAAAATGATCCATCATTGATTGAATTGTTTTCCACCAGACATTTTGGCCTTTGACATTATTTTTTTACAACGGCCAAACACCGACACATGCCGGCTCACGTAAACCCTTGCGCCACTTGGTTAAACCAAATTTGTTCTGCATAAACCAGGGTTCTGCAACCTGTGGCTCTTCAGACCCTCTGCAGTGGCTCCTTGTCGCTCCTTTCAAAATGAAGACCTCTTATTTGGAGATCAAGGTGATAAATAAATATTTTTATTTGTTATTATTTTAACATTTAACATGTCTACGTCAAATGCAACATTAAAAGGCCTTGCCTTTTTCTGCCACCCTCCAATTTATTTGGCTACATTGGCGCATGCTGTGACGGATATATACACCAATGTTCATTTCATATCTCGGTAATGACCATCATTCAGCACTGCACTTTTGTTATATTGGAAAAACTTCAACAAAAAGATCTTGAATTAAAAAAGCCTCGACAAAACTTGTGTGTGAAACTTAAACATTGTCTACAACATCTGGAGTCCTGTCCATCTTTGGATCCACTGGCAGGTTTTCTCAAGCTACACACGAAGACTACATAACATCCAGATATATCTTTATTCATTCATTCACAAACGGAAGGACTAGGTCTAAATAATTCTGTTTCATTTTTTTCTCCACTTTATAAGAGGTTGGTTATAAACACAGCAATGAGATGTCAACAGTTTTCTTTTCTTAGTAGTTCTTAGATTTCATAAATGCATTTTATATTATATCTGTATAAAAACCATGTTGTTAATTAATTTTATTGGTTTTGTGGCTCCAGATTAATTTAGTTTAATTTATTTTTTCGAGAGGGGTCAGAAAGTCAGCTCTTTTCGTCCTAAAGGTCGCCCAGACTCCTGACATAAGCCATTCTTCAACTGATGAATTCCCACGCTCAAGGACTCCCCTATCTTCAATATTCCCTTATTTTTGCACCTGCATTTAACATGTATGCTTTCTCACTTCATACATGCCATTGCCATGAATGTTTTAATACTGTTTTGTAGTTGGTGTACCTCCAATAAAAAGTGGGACACCAGCAGCGCTGGCTGAGTCATCAGCATACGACAGAAGTTTACACTTTAAAGCAGACCTCATGCTGTTTAACATTAAAACCCAAGTCTTCACAATCTCTCACACAAACACACACACGCACACACAAAAGGTGTGATATCCTGAACAATCCTACTACAACGCCTCATGGCCTAAAGCCTTGTCGCCATCGTAATATTATCGAAACCACACTGATATTCTACCACGGCAGGTGTGTTGCCGTAGCAACGCAGCCCTTTCATCTCCTGACTTCATATTGAGTATGTATAATATTCCGCTCGGCGTCCTCAACTCCACTTTGCGTGGCCCCTCCCCCCAGGCCAGTCAATCACTTTTGCCTCACCTTCCTCCTCCTCCGATTGGCTTGTTCTTCTCATGTCCCCCGTTTCAAAGTATTGACCTTCATACGCGACTGACTGCCGAACCACAACGAGCAGAGAGTCACCTGCACGGCTGTCAGTGCATGAGATGGAGACGAGAGAGGGAAGGAAAGCGAAAACACACCTGTTGCATGTTTGAGTGTCACACTACTGAGGCTCAGGAGACGCAGGAGAAACTGGGGCTTCTTGAAAATAAAAAACCCATGTCGAGAATTGGGATCAGAGGCAGAGAAGAGAGTTATGGATTTTTCTCCCCCCGCCCCCCTTCTCCATCCTTATTTTTGAAAAAGAAAAAACAACACATGGTTTTTCCTGCTCCTGGAAGACACGTTAAACAAGAAACAGCAGCAAGACTTGAGGAAAGTAAAAAAAAAAAGATCTGATATTGAGACAATTTTGGGTTAGGACCAGGTAAGTGAGTTAGTGAATGTAGATGTAAATAAAGTACAATAAAATATAAACAAATAAGTGTTATTTCAACATGTTTTATGTGTAACACAAAACTTTTTACAACTGAAATGCACTCAAAATCCCTATTTGAGTTTGTTTTCTCTTAGATTAATGGCCTTGCTTAACCATACTGGCTTTGTTATGTTTCAATTTGTCTTCTTTAGCTTTATTTATCTCTTCTTCTTCTTGTTACATCACATTATCTGTATTTTGTCCTGGTGAATAAAAGGGTTAAAAAAAAGAGGATGTTTTCAACAAATATGAACAGTAACGTGATGCCGTGCTGTGCTCTGACATCTCTACGCACCGTTGCAGGTGTCTTATTATCTCTCGTTTCCTGGCTGGTCTTCTTTAGGGGATACCATGGCAGCCTGTAGTATTGACTTTCTCTTCGCTCTCCTCTTAACCTGTGAGCTGTGGTTGTCTGCTCCGTTGAGCTCCATGGGCCGACTGCAGCAGTGAAGCGGGAGGAAATGCAGACAACCAAGTCCTGATCATGTGGACACTTAGCTTGAGTCTCATCTCCTGAGTCCTTTCTTCACTGAGAGCAGCTTTGGTGTGTTGATAGTCAGGCAGAAAAAAAATGCTTCTGCTGACATCTGTGCACTCTGAGGGGCAGCAGGTTGGTCAGCTGTGCTGCCCACAAGCGTTGCCGATATGTGGACCATGGCTCCCCAAGCCACCTGCATTTTTATTCCAGGCAACAGTCTATGTTGATTTATGTTCATCATCTGAAATCGCCAAACAAACAGATCCAAAATGGTCCTGAAGGGGTCTCTCCAATGTAGTTTGCAGAATTAGAGGAATTACAAACGGCCCTGTCTATAAGTTCAGTTGAAGTGAAGTTATTTTAGACCTACAGACCTGCAGTGATGCATATGGTTGACTATGAGATGTTAAAGAATTCCTGTTTGTCGGCTAATTGTGATTAAAACTGTATTAATTAAATAAAAATGTAATATAGAATATCTATATATAAAGACTAATATTACATATTCTTCAGTACTGTTCTTACATTCGTCAAAATGTTTCCAAAATCCATAAAAATCAGTACTTCATTTAATTTTGGTTCGCCCTTAATGAGATTATCTGCTTTAAAGGGACACTGTAGTATTTATGGGTTTATATAACCCAAAATCCACTTTTTTATACATATTATGTGCTCCTGCATTGTCTAGTCGCTGTATAATAGTTTTTGTTTCATTTTCGTAGTGTTTCAAACAATCATGTAAACTAACATGGTCGTGGGCCGCTACTGCATTGCCACTGTTAGCAGCGAGACGCCATGTTTCAACCGGAGCCTGTAAGGACAAACGCGAGAGAACAAATCAAGCGTCGCTTTACTTGTAGTGGAAGTCCCGCCTCCACTCTCTCTGCTTCGTCTGCTACGGCGGTGGTAGCTCGCCCTCTCCCTCGTCTCACGAACCTCATCTGCTGACACGGAGAAAGACGACGAGGACGACATATGACTGGCTGCGGACACCGTATCGCTCAGGGAAGGGAGGGGGTGAGCAGAGGAGAAGTTCTTTGTTGTAAATTTCAGCCTCTCCTCTAGATGTCACTATAAACTACTTACTTCACCTTTAAAGCTCACATAGAGTGGTCCTGTTGCATGTATGTAGTTATGGAGGTCTACTTACATACATTAACTTGTTTTTATGGTCAAAAACCTCCTAGTTGCTGTAAACGAGCCGATAGAAATCCTCTTTTCTGACGCTGTTGCCCAGCCGCGATATTTCAGACATTAATCTCACACCCAGAAGAGTGTGTTGTGATTGGCCAGCCAGCGTAGAGCCTTCCCAGCTGTCTTGTGATTGGCCAATACTCGGAAGTGACATATTCAGCACACCCGCTCTAAGAAGCGCAGCTCCCCCCTCTGGAACAATGGATGCACTGCTACTCATTATCAAAACATTGTTTTAACAATGTTTAAAAATAGCTTCTTCACGATTCCCCGCCGCAGTCCCTTTTATGACTTTGACCCGGAGTCAGACCCAGAGTCAGAAGACACTGTCGCTTGTGAAACACCTCCACAACGGACGTTATTCTTCTTCTGCGGTTCAATGTACGCAACCGGATGTGCCCGGAGCAGGAATATCTGCTGTTCAGGAGAACCGCTGTTTATGTAACGGGACCGGGTTTTTTCAGAGATCTCGCTGAGCCTTAGATTACAATAAAACACAGCGTTCTCAGCAGTGGCTGAAATGTTTGTTTCGAACCTTCAGGGCTTCGTACACAAGGTAATGACGCAGATACACACTAAAAAACAGCGTTAATTGGAACTTCCGGTCTAGGTCCGCTTTAACTTCTGGGTCAAACTCACCATGACACATCAGCGTGAGGATAAATATTCAGTACAACTGATCACTCAGTGGGCTTATTTTCTTAAAATTTCATTTTATAGTGTGCATTTGTACTACTCATTACTATTCGCTCTGCCGCTGAACCTCAAAACAAGACAATACAACGACTCCCATGATCCCCCACTGTTTCCCCAACATCACCAAAGGTGTTTTGTTCTTGTTTTAACTGAGTGACCTCTAGTGGCAGAAACTACATTTAACTGACAACTTTAATAGCTGTTAATTATTATTCTAGCGCATGTAACTGATTTATTTTAAAAGACAACCGTCCACTCTCCCCTCCTTCTTCACAGTGCATCTAAATGTGGAAACACGGCAGCTCGAGCTGGTATTAGAAACTGAAACTTCAACCCAATCATTTTGGTTTCTTTTTTTAAACAGTACAAACTGTAAGTGAAATATCTTTTCTATAAAGTGTTATGAAGGGACACATGGTAATAGGTCTATAAATAAATGATATAAGACTTCAAAATGTGCTTCATCATATCATCAAATCATTGGTGTTATCCGTCTTTGATACTGTGGCTCATGAATCAGAAGTAAATTATTTCTGATATGACTCATTATCCCAGTATTTCCTCATATAAAACCTTAATAACATCGCCATTATCATTGTCTACCTTTGTCTAATCTGCAACAAAACAAAGTGAAGCCTCTCTCTCTCTCTCTGCTCACAGTTCCCCTCTCACTGCTATGACTGCAAAGGCATCTGTGTTGGATCACTGAGGGGAAAAATGGATTTGTCGACACACTGGCTCTGGCATTTTAGAAACAACAACAGACAAAGATATATCAGAGATGGGAGGAAAGTGCTTTGTTCCATCCGTCTCTGGTCAGAATAACCTGATCAAAAAGTATAAAAAAAAAAGAGAAAAGGAGCCTGTTGTTTCCAAGTTAAATTTGATTCACAGCAGGGTGTCTGAAAGGAAGGAAGAAAATACAGCTAATTTGCAGCGCTTTAGAGCTAAGGGTGTGCATGTGTGATATTTGCACAAAAACAAATGGGAAAAGGTTCCAAAGTATCCTCAGCCTCTCTGTCTCTGATTCTTCTTTTGTCTCTTTTCCTTCACTACATGGCCCAGCTTTTGATGATGGAAGGGTCACTCTTTTTAGTTAGTTTTCTTTTATGTTAGTGATCATGGAGTGATAATGCCTCTCTTATGAGATCCACAATGTCTGGTATCACTTCAGATGGCTTAATGATGTGTCAGGTGCAAAACAAAATACATGCATACATACATACTTACCCCGGATTTCCACTGGACGCGTTACAGCCGCGGAACGTCAGCGACGCGGTTCTGCTTCGTCCTCTGCCCAGCGTCAATGCCCACCGGGCGCGTTACGGCAGCGGCGCGGTGCCTTGGGAGCCAGCGGTATTCATGGAAGATCGGGCGATAATCTTGAACGGACCCGAGTTCGCGAGATCCCTCGATAGGAGGGAAAGGAAACAACAACAACACAACTTCTTTTCATTCTCCGACGTGGAAGAACCGTTGATCCGGTGTCATAAATGATTTAATGTTTCTCCACTTCAACAATCAGTCTCTCGTCTTACATTATGACCTGCGTATTTTGAAAGGGGGGACGGAAATGTTTTACTTTGAGTCTGTGTCGCACTTCCTGTCTGGTGCGATCTGCTCTGTTGAAATTTACGCGGTTCAGCAGCGGCAACGGCAAAAATAGAACTGCTACGTATCGATAGCGCTGCGGTGCGGCGAGCCGCTTCTGAGACGCTGCTGAGACGTTCCGCAGCGCGCCCAGTGGAAATTATTGATTAGAATGGAAGCGATTTGCAACGGCGACCACGCCACGTGTAACGCGTCCAGTGGAAATCCAGGGTAACATATCCATCAATCCATCCATCTTCTACCGCTTTATCCTCCATATGAAGGTCGCGATGGGTGCTGTGCCAATCTCAGCTAAAATAGGGCGATAGGCGGGGTACACCCTGGACAGATCACCAGTCCATCACAGGGACACATATAGAGACAAACAGCCATTCACTCACACTCTCACACCTACGGTCAATTTAGAGTGTCAAATTTACTGAATCCTCATATTGCATGTTTTTGGACAGTGGGAGGAAGCTGGAGAACATGCAAACTCCATGCAGAAAGGCCTTTGTTCTGACAGGGTCGCGATCCCGGGTCTTCTTGCTGCAAAGACAAGACCACTTCACCAACTGTGTGGGCCTAATATATCCAGTTGACCAGTTCAAGCCTGTAATTCCAGACACTAAGTTGAGGAAATTGCAGCGTTGTTGCGGTCTTGTTAATGTGAAGAGTGATGGTAAAATTACTTATTTTCATGTCACTGAGCAGTGAAATCAATCCTTGTTGTAAACATTATAGAAAAATCAGATATTTCACAATCTGCACGTTTTTTGTTTTTGTTTGTTTTTTTGCATCTGCTTTTAAAATTGTTTTAGTCTGACAAAAACAGCACAGACGTTGCTGGGATGGGACAGAAAAGAGGGAAAAATAAGAACATAAATTTGCTAATTTGGCTTTCTCACTGAAGGTTTACCACATCCATCTGTCTATTTCTGTTCATTTTCAGGAGAATGTTATTTGTCTGTGTCTTTGGGTTCAAATTAAGTCAACATTAGCTTTGGAGTTGTTGACAAAATATTAAGACCATTGCCTGCGTTTCATGAGAATCAGGTGCATAAAACGGCATTCAAAATTCAATTCATATATAGATGGGAGAATTTTTATATATAAAGGTATATATATATATATCAGGGGTCGTGTTAACCGAATATTTTCCGTCATTGACCGGTTTTTTAAAACGGCGACAGAAAAATCTAAGGGTGGTGCCGACAGCGCGTTAAAGAGCTATGGACAGGAGGCTTTGGAGCGCTTCTGTGACCCGCTCATATTTCACTATTCATTGTTCATATGTAGCTACTGGGGCCACAGTCAGATGTTTTTGTTAGAAAAAGTTACATATTCTTCATATTCTGCTTGATGTGTGTATCCACGGTGTGGATTATTTGTTGAGCTTTTTTGGACTGAATATTAATTAAATATGAATTAAAATTAAATGCAATTGAAAATGTATTATCATTTAAAATAAATTAAAGTGACCGGTAAAAATAGCTTATGAGAGGAATTTTATGACCCTGTCAGTCAAAATGACAACAAAAAAGTCTAGCGCAACCTCTGATATATACATACATACATATGTATATATATATACATATACATATATATGCATATACATGCATATATATGCATATACATGCATATATATGCATATACATGCATATACATGCATATACATGCATATACATGCATATATATGCATATACATGCATATACATGCATATACATGCATATACATGCATATATATGCATATACATGCATATACATGCATATATATGCATATACATGCATATACATGCATATATATGCATATACATGCATATACATACACATACATATATATACCTATATACATATATATGCACATATATATACATACACATATATATGCATATATATATATATATACATACATGTATATATATATATATATATTATGTATGTGTATATATATTGTTTTTGTCAACATCGGGGAGCAGACAAACAAAGGTCAAAGAAGAACATAATTATACAGATTTATTTTTCAGTCTGATTTAAAAACTATAAATTGAGTATTTGTGAACATCACTTTACAAGCTGAAAGCCTTTTTGACCCTTATGTGGACCCATACCTGTAAAACTGGCTGTAATTATTCAGACGCCTCTAAGAGACAGCTTTCAGAGACTCACAGAAATAGGAAGATTTCGCTCATACGTGGTGCCATGGTAACCATTTGGTTATAATTTAATGTCTCTTTGTTGTGCAACTGCTGAATAATAAGAGACACTTGCCTGCTGAAAGGCTTTTCATTGCACTACTGGATGAATTCTAATAATCTGTCATCTCCTTGTCTCTCTTCTTTATCCAGTATGCTTGAAACCCCCACACACTCGCGCGCTCTCTCGTTCATTCAGCATTGTAAAAAGGGTCATAGAGCGGTGTCATCAAAGGGTCATTTGTGAGGCTCAAATGGTGAAGTAGGCTCACTCATTTCCTAAATGGGATTTGCCTCGACAGAAGTGCTCTGAGGAGAAAGGGAACGGTGAAATTGGGGAACTGTCTCTTCTGTTGTTGGGAGGATGTAATTGAATGGAGCGTGGCACCACAGGAGTTTGCTGAGAGGCTCTCCAGAGCAGAGGTCGCCAGCCAACCAGGGGGCCCAACCCTAATTGAGGGGGCCCAGAGCTCCACAAGTTTTTTTCCCCCATCTAAAATATAAATAATTTTGCATTTAATTAGTTTTTTGTAAGGAAACAACTTAATTTTAAGGTGTTAAATGTAAATGATGTCCCTAAAATATATAATTTGTTCAGAAATGTTACGAAATGGTTGATTTTACTTTATTGAAATGTTTAACTTCACATTGACTCTGACTGAATACTGATTTTTGATTCGATACAATAAAATACACATATTTGAGATGTAGTGGATTATTTCCTCTTTTCTGCATGTAAACATGGGCACATGCAGTGTATGCAAACACAACAATCCCTCAAGACTAAAGTTAGGAACTAACTAGTGCTACAGAGGAGAGAAAAGAGTGATTTGAGAACACATTTGGCACAAAGTTAGAACATACTTCTCAGCAGAACATGGTTATTTATAAATTGTGAGAATACTAGTTGCTTTCAATGACCACAATGTTAAAGTTTCTGCACTTATCACCACAAAGTAATTTACTGGAAGAATACACATGTATCCATAAACGCACATACAAGCCAACAGCACCTCAGGCAACAATAATCAATTAGAATACCTTGGCAAAGGCTGGCTGCACCATGTAAATTATTTGATACAAATGAGCTTTTTCTAATTAAACGGCCTAATTTGCTAAAAGGGGTGTGAGGGAGGCTGGTGCCGGTGCCAGCTGAAAAGTGCCGGTACAACAAAACGCCCGAGGTGCTGTTGAAGATGATAAATGTGAGTAAAGCTGTGTGTTTTTTGGAAAAGAGCTGTTAGGGAGAACATGACATGTACATTTGTGTTTGATAGGAGTGATTTATTTTCTGCAAACTTCAGTGCAAGCCGGAAAGAGGTTGTTTTCTCTCACTCTGTACAAATGCAGTGGACGGACAGTGTTAAGATTAGAGGAATATTTGCTGTCAATGATATCAATCGATCAATGCTATCAGATAAGCTCCTGCAAGAAAGGAAGTCCTCAATTACCTTATATCTTTCTGTCTTCCCTCCTGCATCTGTTCTGGATTTATCCTTTTTTGATTTTATGTCTCCTTTAGAGAGAAAGAGAGAGAGAGAGAGAGAGAGAGAGAAAAGGGTTCATGACAAACAACAAACAAACAAAAATTGAACATTTTCATGACTACATTCACTCAACCATTAGTGACATTTACTTGTTTGTTACTTTAAACGATATATTTGACTACATACTGCCAAATTACATACATAAAAGTCACATTTAAAGTCAAACTCTGTAACGTCTGAAAGAAATTGCTGTTTTGTTCAGGAGTTTTGGAGCCACTATATAAGCAAATGTACTATGCTTCACTTTGAGATGTTTGGAGTTAATGCGTCTAAAAGGCAAGTCCGACAACACTTTGTCAAAACCCAGAGCCCACAATCGTATCTCTCTGTCACCAGTCTTTAAAGGGTAACTACACTCACTCTGAAGGCTAATGTATGATTTTGGAAAATGCCAAGAAGTGGGCTGAGGGCTGAGTGAGGGAGAGTCTAGATGATCCAGTCAAGACACAGGACTACACACTTGGCGTTGAAACAAACAATTTCAGGGAGGAGAGTCCAGGAATTAGCTGGTTGCTGGAAACCCACCTGTATTAACGTGATGTCAGAATATAACCCGACATGGAGGTGGACTGTCGGTGTCGTCAGTTGATAGTTGTTGTGTGTGCGATGTTTTATGCTGAGAAACTCAAAAAAACTGTAGGATGAGTTCATGGCTGAGAAAACGGAATCAACTCGACTTATACAAGTTACGGCTCTAAACAAACGTGCAAAACATCCGTTTCCCGGTCAGCTTGTTCTTGTTGGTTATCTGCTTACGCCCCCAATTGCAATGCGTCCGATGATGTTCAAATCGCCTCTGTTAACGCCTCACACGACAGGATTATTTGGCCAGATAATCTGTTCAAATCAGCCTAAAATCTAAATCACCCCATCACATCATGTATTTCAATACTTTACATTAAACTGTAAAGATTTGCACATGGATCAGCATCTAACATCAGGAGACACCCATATACACTGGGTTTTTACTGCACTCCTCATTTCTTCAATTACAGTGTGCATCACACCAACCCCTTGTCTCAGATTCTCTGCCCGACAAACAACACAAACTGTCACCTGTCCCACACAATGAGGTCAGTTGTCACATGTCAAAAAGGCAGGACGGGACCCTGAGAGGCGTGTGAACCTGTCTTTACTCCATTCATCCTCCCCCATCATCCCCTTTGCTGCTCAGTTCACCCTTGTGGTGCAGTGAATGATGGGTAATGCGGTGTATTTATGACAGATCTAGGTTGACTTCTCCCCGTCACCTCCCAGTGTCTCCTGCTGCAGTGGAGCAGTAGGCAGCCTTCTTAGTCTTTCAAGCAAGCAGAAATGTACACATCTATCCTCTAAGTTGAGGACACAGAGTTATATACGGCAGCCAAGTGCATGAACCTGACTCTCCCACCTTCCTTCTTCTGTGTCATATCCTCTAATCTACACCACACAGTCAAGTCTCCCTCTATCAATAAGTCATTTGTGGGCAGCTCCAGTTGACTAAGTCAGCCTCTATGTAAACATGGCTGCAAATCCATCGTCAGCCAGTCTTACTCCCACTCCCACATCCTCCTCTTCACTTTATCTAGTGGCATCCACCAGGGACTATCTGATCAGTCAGGCTGAGAGGAGAAGAATCTTTTTCTGTGTGTTTTCCCTGTTGACTGTCTTCAGTAACCTGCTACACAGAGAGAGAGAGACAAGAGAAATATACTGGCACTGAGGAAGGATTTCTATAGGAGTGATGTCCATCTAACATGAGATTCACTTGCACCAGGAAGCAGACTTTCCTATGCAGTAGAATGACAAATTAGATGTGTGCGCCATAGGTCTGGGCAATATGGCCTAAAAAATAAAATCCCTGATATATTGATAAAAAAATCAGATTTTTGATTCAAATAGATTTTTTTTTTTAACTACTAAAGACAAAAGAATTATTCATATGATGTGTAAATGCATGACGTTTTACACACACATACACAGTGTTTCAGTGTCAGTTAATTCAACTATTATAAATACATCCTCCATGACTGTAGCACAGTCTGTGTCACATTCTCTGCACTAAAATACAGCGACAGCGTGATGCCAGTCGCGGACCAGACTACTGTGTTAAATATTAAGATTTTAGACATTTCCCTGGTAATTGTCGGAGATTAACCTACGTTTTTGGGACTTTTAAAGGCCTAATGTGTCATAATAAAATGTGAAGTGTATGTTGTTTATTTGTGACAGTGTTAATGAAGGGGCCACATGGCGGAGTAGTGGTACAAAGAGCTTTACTGTGTGTGTCTGGTTCTCTGGTTTCCTCCCACAGTCCAAAAACATGCAAAGGTTAATTGTAGACTTTAAATTGAGCGAGAGAGTGATTGTTTGTTTGTCTCTATGTGTTTGCCCCGTGATGAACTGGCAACCTTAACGTTGTCTTGGCGATCCTTAAGTGGTTTGGCAAATCGGATAACAATCCATCCAAGGATGTATACAATTAAAACCGTGTCAGACGTTCAGCAACAAACAAGTCAAATACTTGATTGAGTTCCAGCAAACTATTACAGATGAAATGTAAATACAATAGTACATATTTGGCCATTTATTTTTATGACAATTTTTAAAGGAAACAGAGCTTCCCCTGCTGTCATAGAGCAATAGCTCCCTGTTAGCTGGGATTGGCTCCAGTAGCCCTCCAACCTTCCTTTGGAGGATAAAGCGTTAGACAATGAATGAGTGAGTGTTAATGAAGCTACTTCAGCTGTAAGCGGCCTGTCCTGTGTGTCCTGTGTGTGTCAAATGAAGTCACAGAGACGGCAAGGCATGCTACAATAGAATTTTTGCATGCATTTGAGGGTTTTATGTATTGACAGAAGCAGAAGCGTCCAAATGATTCCTTGCTGCCAATTTTCTCCCCCTCTCAGTCCCAAGACGACAACATGTCCCCTGTAGGACCTCCAAAAAGCATTGATTGATTTCTAAAAGGTCCACTGGACAACACAGTACATAAAGTACATACAGTTCAAAATAGACCATCGCACAGAAACAGAGCTTCCAAAGACAATAGGAATGTATCTTAGCACATATGCACACTGTGCAGCGCCCATGGACTCATGCAGACTGAGCCTGTAATGTCATGGTGAATCAAACCTATTAAACTACATTAGTTGCAGTGCAGAAAAGACTCAGGGAAAGCGGGTCAAAGTACACCGTTTTCTTCTTTTTTTTTTCTTTCCTGTTTCTATTCTCTCTTTGTATTAAAGAGGAGGGATTGGAGCATTAAAAGAAGAGGAGCCGTAAACAGTACTGTAGATGCTACAGCAGAAGAGAGGCAATTAAAACACAATTGCCTAATTTTCCGGAGGCTCATCTTCAGCAACCGCCTTCATTCAAAACATGTTTTTGTCTAAAAGAACTAACAATTACATATCTGATTGCACAGTGGGATCAGGAGAGAGAGATAAAGTGAAAGGACAGAAACGAGGAGCGGCATGCTGAGAAACTAAACCCAGCTCTTCTCACATGACAACATGCTCTGAAGAGAGATGGGGAGATTGCAAATATGACAATTATACTTCGTCTGTTTGTCCTCCGTATGGTGTAGCACTTCTTTCAAACAGATTTAATATACCGTGTGATTACATATCCTTTACGAGATATTTATCCAGCTTTATCATCATTATAGCTTGTACTCATTTTCTTTATGAGGCACCATTTTGAGCACAGACTGCACTGAGGATATTTTGGGAGCGTGAGGACATTTTGGCTGAGCCTCACTTTTTCAAGGCCTGTTTGAAGGTGAAGACACAGATTTAGGGTTAGAATTATGCTAAGGCAGGGGTAATTTAATTGTGATGGTTGTGTGTGTGTGCACTAGCTTTTGTTGCCTCTTTAGGACCTTCACTGGTACAAACACTGCTCTTGTCAGGACCAGTAGTCCTCATGGAGACCAGAACCTGGTCCTAATGAGGCTTTTCATGGGCATTTTTTGTACTACTAAATTACTAGACTACTAAATTAACTGTCAACAATTTTTGAGTGTTTTTTCAATAATTAAAACAAGCATTTGTATTTTTCAGCTTCTTGAATGTGAATATTTTCCGGTTTCTTTACTCCACATAACAAAGCAATCATTCAAACTGAATAATTTTGTTTTTTGGACAAAACAAGAAATTTGAGAACGTCATCATTTCAAAGTTTGAGAAACACTAGCTGTTTTCACATTGACAAAAGTAAACGCCATGTAAACATGCCAATCTGAAAACTTGGCAGCCGATTCGGAGACAAATAAAATTCTCGAATGTGATCCACGTTGGTGTCTGATCCACGTAAATGTAAAGACAAATGAACAGACACGAAGAGGAGGTAAATGAAATGGATGGTGGACAGCGAGGGGGTGAGCAGACACGTTTGTTTACGATGGAAGCGGAAGTGAAGCTTCTTCCTCTGCTTCTACTTCCTGAGAATTAGAAAATACTGTGCATGTCGAAATGGTCCATTCTGACGAAACACTTTATGCATGTGTACACACACCACAATCAGATATTTTCAATTTGCATCAATGTAAACCAGACATATCCAAAATTCAGCCAATCACGGCCCTCGGTCAGATTTTATACGGCCCAAAGCTTCAGTTTTATAATGTATTATGTATGGCCAGGGACAGAGTGGGATAGAAAATCAGCCCTGGTCATGCGTCACCTGCTAAGGAGCATTTTAAAAACCATGACAGACAGGATTATGCATTCATCCCCTATTATGATATCTGACTCCAGATGTGCAAGAAAGGAAGAATTTCTTCATTTGTTCACTCCTGCACGGCAGACAATAAAGATTTGGCAGACAATGAAAATAAATCATTATAAAATAGTGCATTTGTATGTAAATTTTATTGTTAAAGCGGACCTAGACCGGAAGTTCCAATTAACGCTGTTTTTTGGTGTGTATCTACGTCATTACCTTTTTTACAAAGCCCTGAAAGTTCAAAACAAACAGTTCAGCCACTGCTGAGAACGCTGTGTTTTATTGTAATCTCGGGCTCAGCGAGATCTCTGAAAAAACCCGGTCCGGTTACATAACAGCAGTTCTCCTGAACAGCAGATCGTCCTGCTCGGGGCACTAGTCCAGGCACATCCGGTTGCGTACATTGAACCGCAGAAGAAGAATAACGTCCGTTGTGGAGGTGTTTCAAGAGCCACAGTGTCTTCTGACTCTGGGTCTGACTCCGGGTCAAAGTCATAAAAGGGACTGCGGCGGGGAGTCGTGACGAAGCTATTTTTAAACATTGTTAAAACAATGTTTTGATAATGAGTAGCAGTGCATCCACCGTTCCAAAGGGGGGCGCTGCACTTCTGAGAGCGGGTGTGCTGAATATGTCACTTCCGGGTATTGGCCAATCACAAGACAGTTGGGAAGGCTCTACGCTGGCTGGCCAATTACAACACACTCTGTCTTCTGGGGGTGAGATTTATGCCTGAAATATCGCGACTGAGGAACAGAGTCAGAAAAGACAGATTTCTTTCGGCTCATTTACAGCAACTAGGAGGTTTTTGACCATAAAAACAAGTTAATGTATGTAAGTAGACCTGAAGGTCTGAAGGGACCATTGGCTGCTGGGAATCTTCACATTATCAAATCTGGCCCTCCTTAAGAAAGTTTGGACACCCCTGATGTAAACAAATTCGAACAAATTTTGCACATGTAAGCATCGGTACTGGTCAACATTACAGACCAACAGATTAAACAATTATGAAAACAATCCTTAGTTGCAGTCCTAGTTTTCAATAGTGCTGTGTTGCTGTTGCCTCCATCCGTGTTGTTGACGTAAAGCCAATCACTTGCAGCTCAGTTATGTTGCCTGGTTCAAGATTCAAGATTTTTATTTGTCACATGTGGATGTACAAGTACACCCCAGTCGAATGACATTGCAAAACAAGCCCCTCTGTGCAACTGTGAAGCACTAATAAATAATAAATAAAATCAAATAAGATAAAGTAAAGTATAGTAAAAATAAAAATAAAAATAAAAATAAAAATAAAAATAAAATAAAATAAAATACAATTTAAATTTAGAATAATTTCCAGATAAATATAAAAATATTTACAATATGGTGACACAAGATCTAAACACCACGACACTGAGAAACAGACACAGAGTTGTGTGGAGCAGATAGGCTTAATCATCATGGTGTAAACTCTTTTGACAACTTGTGGTGCTAAAAGAAACAAGGCGAGCATCAGAGTTATGAAATTCAAACGAGGGAGCATGAGAATATGTCTCCTTTTCATTAGCGAACTGCTTTGGAGCTCTCACATCCTTCGGCTTGGAGCCGGTCCAGACTCTCCCCCTCTGTCTCCAACTCTAAATAACCACATGCATTATTCAACGATGCCCCACACACTCCCTTCTCTTAAATATTAAACTTTGAAAATTGATTTATCCTTCAAAATTCATCCCAATCACAAAAGTCATTCCTGTGCAAACACTTGATTACTCACATAGATGAATGAGCCTGAGAGAGGAGGGTGTGCAGTGTGTGTGTGTGTGTAGTGGGGGTCAGAAATATACATAAATGTAGGGCATTTCTAAGGTCTGGCATTAAAATAGAAAGGCTGCAGTTGTGATTTGGGACATAAGCTGAAAGATGATGGAAATACATATTGTTCTTAGAGAAGGAAAATGCATTAAAATTTCAATCATCAGAGAAAAGGAGGAGATCTGAGCAGTGACAGAAAATCCTTAAGTCTAAAGACTGATTTTGCAGCAGTCATGAAGCACAGAATCTACCTGCTAAACCCCTCCAACTCACTGCGCAGCTTAACAAGGCTTTCTGAAGAGTGGTCGTATGAGGTTCTGACTGATGTTTAACCAGCCTTAAACACTGAAAGCTCACACTCACTGAAAACATGGCGCCAGCAAGGACACAAGAAAAAAACAGAAAGAGAAAAGTTATATTAGTCACTTAAAAAAGGCTCAAATAATATGCCATTAAACAGCCTTTTCTGAATAAAAACTGCAATTTACATCACATTGTGAAACACTCATTCGCTACAACAAGGCGCACAAAGAAAATCAATGATTTTACATAACGGCACACAGGGACTGTTGATGCACTGCTGCCTCTATCAGTAAATTCAGATATGGTGTTTTGAGCCTTCAGTGCCTCCATGTCCCCACATGCTAAAAACATGGACTTTCTCGAAGGACTTTGGTGCAGCAGAGTTTCCAAACTACCTGAGAAACAGTGAGTTTCTTAAGATATCGTAGACCAGGGGTGTCAAACTCATTTTAATTGAGGGCCACATCAGCAAAATGGTTACTATCAAAGGGCCAGATGCAACTGTCATACAGAATAAATGTAACTTAATGTAACCAAATATAATGTAAAATAAAGGGAACTACACTGTAACATATTGCTAAATAACTTTCTGTATTTATTACTTATTCAAGTTACAAATAATAGATGTAACCCAGTCCACGATGGTGTTTCTTGACAAACTAACAGTTTTAAAAGTCTGTCTCTGGTCGGAGCAGACCTGCTCACACACCTTCAGCATGCACTGCTTCAAACACACACCACAATAAAGCCAGCTTTCACTCCCTCATCGTTTTTTGGTTGTGGCTTTTGTGAACACATTTCCTACGATCACAGTCTCAATCTCAATTTCACTCGTCACATGACACATATACAATGATACACTGCGATCTAGTGGCGGGATGCCGTCACTTTGCGGGTAACGCAATCGCCATGCATTGTGTGAAATGTAGTATATGGTCAACACAAGCCTTAAAGCAGCATAGACCTATTTTAACATAGATTTTTAAGACCAATTAATCACTCTCAGGCCACATAAAATGATGTGGCGGGCCACATCTGGCCCCCGGGCCTTGAGTTTGACACGTGTCGTAGACTTAAGCAAGTTCCAATTTTATGAGGAGACCCTTTGGTGAAATGGTTAAAATCTGTCTGCCATAGTGTTAGTGAGTCTTCAGCACAAACATTATGTTCGAAGCTGATTTTCAGTGACTCAGCAGAATTCAGCAGAACGTGACTGTACCTCAGACAACCACACTTCAAAAAGCCTGAACAATTCCTTTATTGATGAACTCTTGAAATCTACGCATGATGAATAATTGTGCACAGTTTACGATTAGTATCTAAAGAACTTGTAAGGAAGGTGTCTTTTAAGCCTCAGAATAAATAAACATTGGAGCGTACACTCGTCTCAGCAGTAACCACTATTGTCATACTGTAATGTGCGGTGCTTTATTGTCCTTCTTAAGATAAGATAAGATAAGATAAGATAGCTTTATTTATCCCACAGTGGGGAGAGAACAGGGTTTCAGCAGCTCCGTATACAGATTAACAATTACACAATGTTATAAAAACTGTACAAAGAAAGAAATAAGATAAGAGTGAATGTAAATAAGGTGCGTATTTGGTTCAGGTAAAAATAAGACAAATCTAGGCAGACAAGACAAACAGGACAACAACTGTAAACAATAACTAAACAGACCAGCTAAAGACAAGGAACAAAAACTGTAAACAATAACTTAACAGACCAGTAAAAAAACAAAAACTGTAAACAATAACTTAACAGACCAGTTAAAAACAAGAAACTGAACTGTAAACAATAAACATAACAGACCAGTTAAACAACAAAAAAACAAAAACTGTAACAATAACTTAACAGACCAGTTCAAAACAAAAACAACAAAACTGTAAACAATAGCTTAACAGACCAGTTAAAAACGAAAACAAAAAACTGTAAACAATAACATAACAGACCAGCTAAAAACGAGGAACAAAAACTGTAAACAATAACAGACTAATACAGCAGTGACACAAACATAGTTATTTGGTTTGCACACTGTTGTACAGACGGACAGCAGTAGGGATGAACGACCTGCGGAGCCGCTCCGTCCTGCACTTAGGGTGCATCAGTCTCTGACTGAAGGAGCTTCTCAAGGCCCCAACAGTCTCGTGCAGTGGGTGAGAGGTGTTGTCCATGATGGCCGATAGTTTGGCCAGTACCCTCCTCTCTTGGATGACCTCGATGGAGTCCAGGGGACAGCCACAGACCGAGCCGGCTTTTTTAATTATCCGATCTAGTCTGTTTTTGTCCCGCACAGAACAGCCCCCTCCCCAGCACACCACAGCAAACAGGACCACTGACGCAACCACAGTGTCGTAGAAAGTCCTCAGCAGTGTCCTGCTCACCCCAAAAGAGTGCAGTCTCCGCAAAAGATAAAGGCGACTCTGACCCTTCTTGTAGAGCGAGTCAGTGTTGTCAGTCCAGTCCAGTTTATTATTTAGGTGAACACCCAGGTACTTGTATGTTGTCACCCTCTCGATGTCCAGTCCCTGGATGTTCACCGGTGCAGTGATTTGCTTCTTTTTACTGAAGGTTACCACCATTTCTCTCGTCTTGCTGGCGTTGACAAGAAGGTGATTCTTCTCACACCAGCTGACAAAGTCCATGATAGTCCTCCTGTATTCCTGGTCGCCATCTCCTGACACACACCCCACAATGGCAGTGTCATCAGAGAACTTTTGGAGATGGCAGCTGTCTGTGGAATACCTGAAGTCCGATGTATATAGGGTGAAGAGGAAGGGTGAGAGCACAGTGCCTTGGGGGGCTCCCGTGCTGCAGACTAACGTGTCTGACACACAGTCCTGCAGCCTCACAAACTGGGGTCTGTCTGTGAGGTAGTTGGTGGTCCATGCAGCCAGCCGGTCGCTGACACCTGCTCTCTCCAGCTTCACCCTAAGCAGCGATGGTTGTATGGTGTTAAAGGCACTGGAGAAGTCAAAAAAGGTAATCCTCACGCTGTTTCCAGTGCCCTCCAGATGAGACAGGGACCTCTGCAGCAGGTAGATGATGGCATCATCCACCCCGATGCCAGGCTGGTACGCGAACTGCAGAGGGTCCATGTTTGGGCTCACCAGGGGGCGGAGGTGTTTGAGGATTATCCTCTCCAGTGTCTTCATGAGATGTGATGTTAGGGCCACGGGTCTGAAGTGGTTGGGTTCCTTGGGGCATGATGTCTTGGGGACAGGGACCACACAAGAAGTCTTCCACAGGGTGGGTACTCTCTCCAAGCTCAGACTCAGGTTGAAGATATAACAAACCACCTGGCAGAGCTGGTCTGCACAGTCCCTGAGGAGTCTGGGGCTGATGCCATCAGGACCCGTAGCTTTCCTGGCTTTTGTCTTTCTCAGCTGTGCTCTCACCTGATCCACTGTGGTCGTGAAGGGAGGAGAGGAGGGCAGCAGAGGTGGGGGAGGTGGTGGTGAGGGTCCTTGAGGTGGTGGTTGAGGTGTGGGAGGGGTGGGGGGTGTGAGCCTGAGAGGTGTTAATGGTGGTAGAGAGGGGGGGGGGACAGGAAGAAAAGGGGAGCTGGAAGTAGACAGGCTGGAGGGGGGAGGGATGAGACTGGTGTCAAACCTGTTGAAAAAGACATTAAGGTTGTTGGCCCAGTCTCTGTCACCAGGAGCAGGGTCCCTCGTCCTTACTTTGCCCTGTCCTGACATGGTTTTGAGTCCCCTCCAGACCTCCCTGGCGTTGTTATGTTCCAGGTGGTTCTCCATCTTCCTCCTATAAGTTGCCTTGCACTCCCTGATCTTCCTCTTCAGGTCCCTCTGCACTCTCCTCAGCTCCTCACGGTCTCCAGATCTAAAAGCTCTCCTCTTCTCCAGCAGCAGAGCTCTCATCTCAGAAGTTACCCAGGGCTTGTTGTTTGAAAAGCACCGCACCATTTTGGTAGGCACGGTGGTCTCCACACAGAAGTTTATGTACTCCGTGATGCAGTCAGTGACACTGTTTATGTCCTGTCCGTGTGGCTCACAGAGCACATTCCAGTCTGTGGTGTGAAAACAGTCCCTGAGTGCTTCACTTGTCTCCTCAGACCACAGCTTCACACTCCTTTTGGTGGGGGGGTGTTGTTTCACCATGGGGGTGTAGACAGGGTGTAGGTGGACAAGGTTGTGATCTGAGCGACCCAGCGGGGGGAGGGGGGAGGAGGTGTAGGCACCCGCTGTGTTTGCATACAGCAGGTCCAGGGTTTTATTTTCTCTGGTGGGACAGTCCACGTATTGATGAAAGTTAGGGAGAGTGGCAGATAGGGAAACATGATTAAAATCCCCAGTGATGATGAAAAAGGCTTGGGGATGTGCTGTCTGTAGTTGGGACACAACACTGTGGAGAAGCTCGCAGGCAGCAGCAGCATTCGCAGAGGGAGGGATGTACACCGTCAGAGCAATGACGTGTGAGAACTCCCTCGGAAGATAGTATGGTCGAATGCTAACTGCTAGCAGCTCAATGTCCCTAGTACACCGCTGCTCCTTCACGTGAATGTGTCCCGGGTGGCACCACTTATTGTTCACAAACATCGCCAGTCCCCCGCCCTTCTTCTTACCACTCTCCCTTGTATTCCTGTCCGCTCGCACGAGTTGAAACCCCTCAAGTTGCGCCAGTGAGTCCGGGATGAGATCGGTCAGCCAAGTCTCCGTGAAATGAATGAGGCTGCACTCACGGTACTCCCGCTGTAGCTTCGTTAGCGCCGCAAGCTCCTCGAATTTGTTCTGAAGAGACCGCACGTTTCCCATGATGACAGATGGGAGGCTTGGTTTGTACCGTCGTCTCTTTTCACGGCGTTTGACTCCGGCTCTACATCCTCTCCGTCTCCTCCGTAGTTCAGCGGGAATGACCGGTCTCTCCGCGGGTGTTAGCCTAGCGTTGCTAAGCGCTAACAGCTGATCCCGTGTGTAAACAACAGCGTTGCGACTGAGCGTGTTCGCCGATGCGGAGTTTAAAAGTCTTGCTCTAAATGGGAACATAATTTACTAAATTGACATGAGCTGCAACTAGGAAATGAGACCATTAACTCCTCAGGAAAATAGGTATAAATCAATTGCGACATCGCCTCATTTTCCTCTTCTATTCTTTCTTGCACCCAGCAGAGTCGTCTCCTGGCGGCTCACTGCTATTTCCATCGTCTTCCTCAGCTTCACTTTTCAAATCTAAAGACTGCGTTCATTTTTATGTCTCATCTATGTTTGGAAACTTCTCTTTCATGACTGGAATAAACAAAATACTGCGTTAGAGCCACAGCACCTCTAAAAACAATGACTTAAAAGTGCTTGAAAACGTTATTGCTCTCAGAGGAACTTTACAGTCGGGCAACAATCACTTGTGGTTTCATTCGTGCAAGTAATCTCTCTGTGCTGTTAGCGCTCACCTGCCAGGAGACCACAGACACGAACAAGCTTGAAGCTGTAATCTGGTACGGTGCAATTTAAACGGTGATATATGTTTGAACCGTACGCTGTCCCTTTAGAATAATTGAAATAATTAAATAGCAAATGCCATTTTTATCTATAGCTGATGAAAAAAAGACTGTAAAGAGCTATTTT
Organism: Microchirus variegatus; assembly: GCF_963457635.1. NCBI lineage: Eukaryota > Metazoa > Chordata > Actinopteri > Pleuronectiformes > Soleidae > Microchirus > Microchirus variegatus. The sequence goes on from NC_139808.1 coordinate 18,432,489, forward strand.
AAAGAGGGAGAATGCCACAGTTTCTGAAGATCTTGAAGAGAGCACCTGCATTTTCAACTGACAAAGGCTTTCTTTGTCATCTCCCACCAGATTTGCCATTATTGCACTTCAGTTCATGTTAAGATCCATTTCAGTTGTCATGTATTTCAGTAGCTGTGTTTTCTTGTGTTTGCAGTGCTGTGTATCAAGGAAGTTAAGTCGGCAGAAAGCGAGAGTCATGCATGAACATTATGACTAAAGCCCAATTTATACTTCTGCGTAAAGTGCTCTGCGTAGGCTACGTAGAGACTCTGCGTCGACGCAGAGACTGTCGAAGAGCCTCTGCGTAGTCTCCGTCTGCACGAAATATTTTTTAAGTGTCCGTCACTCCGTCAAGGGACTACGGAGACGGCAAGAGCTGCGATTGGTCCTCAGGACAGGCCGAGCTAAGCTGCTCTGTGCCGGCTCTCAGTGCGCTCCGGGCGTCCTGGCAGAGGCGGAGCTGATCCCCGCCGATAACGCCGCTGCCGAACTATAAATACGTCATATCTTAACACACACAGCACATGTTTAGACTATAAATGGCCAATTTCTCGCCTCAAATTATCTTAAAACTGCGTTCCGTCACACAGAAAAGTGAGAAACGGCCACTTTTTCAACAACAACAGTCTTTCTCTCTCTTTCTTTCTCGGACGCCATTGCTCACTGTAGCCAGAAGCACAACAACCTTGCGCAGCGACCCCTACTGATCGGGCGGGAAATTGCAGCGAGTGTCCGTCACCACGACGCAGAAGTATAAATGCTCGAGGCGTCTCCGTGGTGACGCAGACGGATAACGCATACGCAGTCGGAGAAGTATAATGTGGCCTTAAGGCTGCAACGGTTATTTCATTATTGAGTATTAATTGATTCCTAAATTAACCGTCAGTTATTTTGATCATCAATGAAGTAGGTTTTTCTTTAATCGTTTTCTGGTTCTTGGCTCCGTATGACAAAGAAATCATTAAAACTGAATAGTTTTTGATTAAAGACAAAGCAAGACATTTAAGATCATCATTGATTATGAGAATAACTGTTACTTGCAGCCCTAATTAAGGCTATGCTTGTCAAGGAAATTCCTCCACCAGGATGAAAGACTGCACTGCTTTTGGCCGAATCAGTTTTTTTTGGCCCATCTTCAAACTAATGGTACCTCAGAGAGCATAACAGACAGACTATGGAGCCAATCTTTATATTTATTTTACATTTACAAAGAATAAACTCAGTGGAATTGATAATCTTCAACAACTGTCTTGGTTTTTGTCTCGTATCATCTGTGGCCACTGTACCATGGCAGCAGCATTCATCTCCCTTTCTTTATTAGGACTTAGTGTAAATAATGACCAAAATACCCATGGTCTTCTTTCATCATTTCCTCTGTCTCTCTCTGCCTCTCGCTCACTTCCTCTATCTGATTCCATGCACTGATGACGATAGTGAGATTAGCTTTTCCTATTGTCTGCCTCCTCACAGACAAATGCACTCATCAGTTTAAACCTTGAGGTCAGGCTCTGTAAGCCGCTATTTATTAGGTGCATTGACTGCAGAGCAGCTGGTATTAAGAATATTTGGATAAACAGAAAGATTCTCACCCACTCGTCTGATAAAATACATCTGTCTGTGTCTGCAAGGGTAAATACTGTATCCTGTAGAAGGCTTAAATAAAGTTTAAGTCAATAAGGTTCCCAGGGTGTGTCGTTACTAAAGACACTTTCACATGAACCGGGCTGGTGGATTAGAAATGGAGTTGTCTTCCCAGAGTGTATTAGGGGGATTTAAAATTATGGTAAAACAGAGTTTGAGGAATGTTAGTGTTAAGAAGAATGTTTCCAAACCTGAAGCAGTTTGCTGCATTTGGTGAAGTCAGGTCGTTAATTTTTGCCAGGAAGTCTTGGGTCAATTCTGAACAGAACCTGTAGCAGTGAGACATGGAGATGTTTCTCCACACTCTTGACGCTTGATGCCTGTGGGTGAATGTTGTCATGTTAAATTACTGCAATGTGGAAAGTCATACTGCATTTATTTTAGGGTCAAGTGAAGTCAAGTTCTGTTAAAGGAGACATATTATACCCTATTTCTCCAATAACATAGTTCCCTGGTGTCCTAATTAACATGTCTGTGTATGCCGACTCTAGCTGGCACATTGCCGTTATATATAAAAGTATCCACTGGACACAGAAAAATCCTCTGTAATCCTCTGAAGTTCGTGTCGAACTCTGTGCTGCACTGTGCAGCCAAGAATAGAACACTTCATGGACTTCCGCTCTTCTGGATACTACTTTTTTTAGGGACCAAGCAGAGCCCCACAAGACAACAATTCCAGGAATGTCTCATTGTGACGTAACAATGAGTACGGAAGTCAACATCACGTTTTATCTCCTGTATTTTGACTGAGGAGGACCACAACAACATGTGGGGTACAAGGTTCCACATGTTCTGTGTTGAGAGTCTGATGGTCTTAAATTCCAATTCTCCCCTGACTATCAACAAGACATTTCACCCAGAGAACTGCTGCTCACTGAACATTTTATTAGTGCTGCGCACGGTAACAGCGCTATAAGGCATGACGAGTTTCCATGGCAACTGACCGGAAGCAGACGCATGCGACGTCATGTTTACGTAACTCCGGATTGTTAAAAATGAGTCTCTAAAGTAGCGCTAAACTTTCAAAACAGAGGCACACATACGCAGTACACAGGTATGCTGGTTACTTGTAGCGCTGCTCTTTTCCTTTAATAAACAGACCGCTCCAGTTCGACTGTAGGCGTGCTAAACGACACTAAAGGAGCTAATGGAGTTAACTGGTAAACGGCGCCTGGACTCCAGTGCCGTGGCATGAAAAATTTTAACAATTGGGAGGCACGTAAACATGACGTAACACGCGTCTTTTTCCAGTCAGTCTTGTGGCAGAGGCACTAAAACCGCTGCACAGTTTACCTGACCGCACACCTGCGCACCCCCCCCCCCCAAAAAACACTCTGTGGATCTGCATGATTCACGTCCACGTTCAAAAACGGTAAAATCACACCCCTGACAAATAAAAGAACCTTGAAGTTGCCGAGACACTCAAACCAACAGTCGTGTCACGTTCAAAGTCACTTAAATCATCTTTCTTCCTTACTCTGATGCTCATCTTGAGCACATCTCAGTGCCTAAATGCATCAAGTAGATTAGATATTATTTGCTTTAACAAGCAGTTCAACACCTAATAAAGTGGCTGGTTTATGCATATACAGAGAACAATCAATCAGACACACAACATCTCAACACAAATGATAATGAGCACTAAGTGTAAACAGCTGAATAATAACATCTAGGCTGCTGCAGGGGAGCCTGTGTGCGTGTTTACTCTATAAAACCCAGTGAACTCTAAAATGTCAGGTTATCATTTTTTTTTTTTAATTTACAAGTTTTAGTTCAGGCAAAATGGCTAAAAATCAGAGGCATCCGACATCTCTGCAATTAGTTTTTCTCATCTCATTTTCCATTTTCCTCCACCATGACTGGAAAAACTCCAACCGAGTCTGATTTAAAACCAATAACGCCCCTTTGATTGTCCTTGATTTGTGCACCAATGGCAACTAATGAGTCATGATTGCTTTTTGTTACAGCAGGTGACTCATAAGGACACTGATGAGCACATTTGCGTCTGGCCATCACCGCAACTAGAGCTCAGTAAAGTGCTGCCGAAATATCCATTAACCAATCTATCCCTCCTTCACACTCAAAATGAAAACTTCTCCACCCTGACTCCAGTTTCTAACAAAAATGCTGCTTACATAGCAAACAAATACACACACACAAGCTTTCTCACTCACTCATACCTCTATCTCTCTTTCTTTGGGGCTTCAATGTATTTTCTCTTTGATAAAAGTTTCTAACCGATGCATCGCACAGCATCGCTGCGTCTCGCAGTGCTACTGCATCTGACAAAACATCAACTGCCTTGTTCTGCTCCATTCTGTCACTATACATCTTTTGATTAGTACACACAGCGAGACACCTGGGTGTATGAAAGGAGTTTCTCTGCACATCAGGGGTCGAGACACCAGTTTTGCATGTTACCCAATCATAGCACCCCAGGATTTTGAGTTAAATGAGTCATCGCTGTGCTTTTCATCAGGAAATAAAAGTGTCACAGACAATCGGTGGATTCCGTGGAGGCGGAACAAAAGTTATCACAAAACTCATTAATGCATATTTGACCTTAAATCGTTCAAAACTCAGCAGGAGTCGATATGTCTTCATTATGAAAGGTTTTCAATACGTAATTCTTCCAGGATTTGATGAGACAACATGAGCCTCTAAGAGGTTTGCGTTTCTTTTTTGCATCACTTAAAAAAAAAAAAACATTCTTAAAAATGTGATGTAACCTATAGGACAGGGAGCCTTTCTACAGGACGACAAGATGAACCTCACTACCCTAGTAAGGCATCATGGTCTGCAATCCACACATCGTATCGGATGAAATGATTGTTATAAACTAAGCCACGGTATCTAAACTCTGAATTTGTGTGATATGTGTGGCCATGATGTACAATTTGGATTAGAGGCAACATCAGATCTAGTTAGAGGGGAAACTGCTGAGATAAAACATCAAGAAAGGAACGGGTGATTTACTCCTCTAATTTCTCCCTGAGGGAGAAGCTGCTGAAATGTTTTCTCCTCCCATATTTTCTCGTGACATTGGAAACTCACTAGGTTTTGCTTAGACAACATAATGCAAACTGAACATTTTTTTTTTATCGCAATTAAGCAGAGCATGCTGCTGTAAAAGAGACCTGACATTGAGGTAGTTATTAGTGAGTTTTAAGGCAAATGGCGACAACTCACAGAATTCAAATAATCATTAGTGCCCTAAAGTCAGAAACATGATATGTATGTTAAATGAGCATTGTCTGTTTGGCTCTGGCACGGCTCAAGAGATGTTTGCCGTCTGCTCGGGGCTGACATCATTTCAAACAGACCACAAACACCAAGAGAAGAGCGATGGCGCTCTCCCCCTTCAAAAACACTCAGTTCAATTTATCCAAATCCTTTACAGGAAGTACTTGTCCAAGAAGAAGAAGAATAAAAAAAAGCACTCTGTTCTGGAAATGTTGTCAACTTTCTCTTAAGACTGTCATCGGATTAAACTTGCATTAAAATCTGTGTATTTATTTTAAATGTATAAATGTGGACCCACTTTCTTAAGATGACACTAATACAAAACATGAATATAGAAAACTAAATAAAAAAAAAAAATGTACCTTCTCCTTGAAACTACTTCCAACAGTTCGCCACATTGACCAGCTTTCATCTCTGGGGCTGATTATCTAGATGCATGGTTCTCAAACTGTCGTACATGTATCACCAATGGTACGCAAGCTTCCTCTGGTGGTACTTGGAGGAAAATCAGAACTACTGTTCGACTGTGTATACCAGGAAATGTGATCGGTGTGGAGCTGTGGAATTTTGACCAGAGTGTGTAGAAAAGTGGATAAAATGGTGATGTTTATGCTTTAATTTTACAGTGCAGGGTTCCCACACCTTCACATCAAATTGAAAGACTTTCCAGGACCATTTCCCTCCTCAAATTCAAGAACAGAATGGGTTGACCAACGCTGGGAGGGAAAAATAGAGGGAAAAAGAGCGGCTCCTGTGTGGCATCTCGGTCAGGTCAGTCTTTGTCGTTTCCTTTGGTGAGACGGAGATCTTGGAATTTTCCAGGCTTTGTTCTGCAAGGAATCTCATGACAACGCCGGAGAGAGACACCGCTAGTAATTACTACTCAACGTTTGTTCCGGGCAGGCCTACATGCATACATACATCAAGCAATGTAGGGCATGAAACAGTAGGTGGCGTTGACAAAGACATTTTACCTAAATATCTTCTTAAATTCTTGCTTGCACAAAATTCAAGCACTGTCGATGTCTATTTAGGGTGGTTTTGTTTAAATTCACAAACTTTCAAGGATTTCAAGGACCTGTGGGAACCTTGACCGTGTCCTGATTTGAGTGCACTCATACACAGCTTTTTATACAATCCACATTATGTCCTGTTGAACTGAGCAGCTGGTGTCCTCCAGCATTAAAGCAGATAAAAATGAAAGCCTAAACATAAATTAATAGTAATGCATAATTATTAGCATTAGCTTTGTCGCTAAGGTCCCAATGGGAAGCAGTATTAGCTTGAGCTGCAGACACCAGACTTCTGGATCACGAGTCATTACCACAGCGACAGCAGAGAGGACATGATCCTCTCAAGATCATGTCCTCTGAGAAAACCATCTCAACAGCAGCTTGTTTGTATTTGTCGCTTTGTAGCTGTCCACTTCTTTCCCAATGACTCCACATTAAAAGCAACATCTCATCAGCAATTGTTGCTGTAAAGTTTGATATTTTCATTGCAACTGACTGAAGGAAAACACAGAACAGCTGCCGAAAACAAAGTTTCACCTCCTCTATTCAATAACGGGTTTGAGTTTTTATTCTATCAAAAGGTGCAATCAGACAAAAGAGGCAGATTTATTGCTTGTTAACCAACTTATTTTACACCGTTTTGTGTCTTTGATTACACTGGCAAAACTATCCTTCATCACATCACCCCAACTCTTCTTCAGCACACTCAAACATTCGTGGCAGGCTTCTTAAATGCCTTGTGATTCATTCAAATCATAATGAGTGTGGTATGTGTACACAATTTGATTGAAACTTGCATTACATTTGCATAATTACAGCGTTGTAGAGTGGGGCTTATTGTTGCGATCCAATCTAAACCACTCAGACTTGGAGCTTTGTGTATTCAAGGGGACTAATATGAAATCACACAAATGTATTGTGTACAGTGTTCTCAATTATACACAATTACAGCCTGGCCTTTTCAGAGACACAGAAGCCTATTTTAGCCCGACATTGTTCGGCATAAATGGTTTGTGCTTGTTTTATATAGCTAAATGGGAGAATAATGATGAGGAGATGATGAACGATGAGGAAGAACAGATAAACACAGGGAAAAAAGTAAGTGTTGTGCTAAGAAAACTTCTTATCATGAGTTGGCTATTGACAGTGATTTAGTATTCTTATATTAAAAAGACCACGACAGTAATTTTGCATCCATTTATTATAAAAACATATTGTTTAAAAGTTGCCAGAAAAAGCAAAGTCAATAATATACCACATGTATAAAGTTCTACAGAGTTAATAGTTTAACTCTCTAACACTGAATCTCAAACAGGAGAAAGCTAAAAAAAAATACATATAATTTGAATGCTTCCAGTCTGCACTAGCACCTTTATCACTTTACCACCTTTACCATCACTCACACTCCTGATTTATATGACGATGAATGAACAATGCTGGAAATTATACGGTGAGAGTGAGGAGAAGGAATGAGAACTATTAGATTTTATTAATACTGATAATGATACTGGTAGTGCATTACATGACATGAAAATATATGAATAGTAGGGCTGCAACAAATGGTTATTTGTTTAAATATTTGTTGTTGAGTAAATGAAGCAAATACAAATATAATCTCCATCTTCCTCCACATGCGATAGCTGGGGAAGCAGAACTTTGTTTTTTGTTTTGCCCGTTTCTCTACAGAGCTCCCCCTTGTGTCTACTGCCTTATCCTCACTGTGATAAAAACTCAAAGAGGATGCTGAACCCTTCCCTTCCCCTCTCCTGGCCATGTGCATTTGTTTTCAACGGAATTGGCGAACACAAGCCATGGAGCCATGTCCATGCTGATGGAAGATCAGCAAACCATCTACTGAGAGCAAACCGTTTGTGGCCCCTCGCTCAGTCAGACAGTCTTTTCCTCTTTCTCGCTTCCCTCAACAACAGTTTTGTCTGCTTCTTGTTGGCCGGCTCTGCCTTGGTGAACATCTGAAATAACGCTATCGCTGCCATGATCATAGTGTGTAGTGCCATAAAGCTCGCGAGACCAGAGACTTCACGAAACCTCGGATTTTGGGTCAGCAGCCATAAATTTGTAAGGCTGATTTTCTGCTCAAAGACTGTAGGGGGAGTGGAGACCGCACTTAAATCTCCTCACAACAAGCCATCGAACCATCACAATGACACTGAAGCTGTTAAATTAAAATCCTTCATAGCTCCGCTTTAATGCAAAGTTAGAATCAGTTAGACCTTCACATCACGATTTTTATCGCGCCTACCGCAAGTATCTGTAAAAGCACAAAGACGATGTTGCCCCCAAGGGTGGAAATGCGAAAGTTTATCTATGGAGACAACTCATCAGAAACAACCTTTTAATCGTGGTGATCGGCTGCAGTGGAGGATATCACCTCAGCTTACCTTTCATTTAAGACAGGATATCAGATGACGCTGATACGGACCCTTTTCTCATCATACACATTGTCTGCAGGTCCTTTCTCATAATCGAAACACATCCCGAGTTGAGGTTGGAGATAACTCAAACCCTCCAGAGTCACATCAATTTTGTTTTGTGGCAAATTCGGTTACACACAGGTTCAGGCTATGTTGCTTCTTTTTAATTCAAACCAGACCTTCCTGACCCTAATATCCGCATGCTTCGTAATTTGCCGCAGACACTGCTCCTCCTTTGTAAATGGTTTTTGTTCTGTCTATTTCTTCTGTCTCTTTATCATTGTCTCTTTTTGCTTGTAATGCACCCTCTGAATTGTCTTTTTTTCCTCCCCCTACAAAGCAAATGGCATCTTCAGCCTTCATAGACAGATTCCTCCATTATTTTGAAAACAAACTGGCATCCAAAATCATGTGTGAGCACAAACAGCCTATTCTTCTGCTCCTGTATCTCTCTTTTTCTGTTACTTCTAATCTCTCTCTCTCTCCTCTTTCCCCCTAATGCTGTTGAATAATGGAGAGACTGAATGCAGTAGTCATGCTGTCACTCAGCCAGTGAGAAGCAGGGGGCCTGCAGTGAATACATATGCGAGTGCGCGAGTGTGTGTGTGTATACCTATCTGTCTGCATGCAGGAGATTAGCCTCGAGGCCACATGCACATGCACACACAGTTCATAAACGTGAAAATAAGAGCACAGATAATGCAATTGGCTGTAACGACCCCATCTTTTCATATCTTAAGTATGTCATTTTTATATTTCCTCTCTTATTTAGGAGTTGGAAACAAAGACAACTTAATGACGCAACACACACAGTGTGTGTTGGACACAGAGCACACTGAGGAGTAATGTAAGTATTGCATATGGTATCACTACATAATACATGAGTAGCTCATTATAGCAAGGGTACAAAAATACACAAATGGAGGGGTCAAGTGGAAGATGAGAAGAGAGCCACAAGCAGCTCGCTACGATGATGAAATCCATGGTACTGCAGGGCACACAAGCAATTATTTTGCATCTGATACTCTGCCATTCTCATAGCAAGGCTAGAGGGCCCCCTGCTGCTAAAAACAGCTGGTAGGTGGACTTGAGACACCCAATCCCAGTCTTTAAATTGACAGACTGGCAGAAATACAGAGTGCAATAACCAGTGTAGGCCTCTCCACACGGTCCTCCTATTTAGTTGGCCAGATTGCCAGGCTGTTGATAGTCTCTAGACATCACTTTTAAGTCAGAGAGAGCAACCACGCGAATGCAACATCTGGGGTTCCCGACCAGCTGAGCCAATGAAAATGGTTGTGCATACAGAAGAGAAAGAGGGAGCATCAAAAAAAGGGAGGAATACAAAATGGTATTGATCCAACAAGGGGCTCATGTAAATGGATGGTGAGAAAACTAATCTCCCTCTCTGTCTCCCTTGCTCTCTTCCTCCTCTCTCTGGGCCCCTATTTTCCCAGTCCAGTGCCCATCACAGCTGGGAAGGGGCTTTAGCTTGCCTTTGGCCCAATTAGCCAGGGCTTAAGGCGCAAAGCATGTTGAGCGGAGTAGGTCCAAGCTTGGTTTAGTCTAGTTCAGCATGGCTTGGTTCGGGCTTGGCTCCAGTTCCTGCTTTGAGCTGCTATGCAATTATAATCAAGGTTGTTTCACACACATGCACACAAAGAGGAATTATTCTCGAGTCAAAACATTTCTACACCTCACATTTTAGCAAATACTTTTTCTCCCGGTCTTACCATCATTTCCACACATGTACGCAGTACACACACACACACACACGGTTTAGGCTCAACAATCTGGCATATTTCCACAAAGACTCAAAAACTCCCAGAAGGAAAAGCAGAATAATGCAATTCCATCCCTCTTTAACAGCCCCATCGTTTCTGCTCCCCTAAACCGCCCTGACTCCCCCCAACCCACACCCTCTCTCTCTTAATTTTTTATCCATCGCTTACCATCCGCTCTTCTCTCCATCTAATCTCCGTCACTTTGTTCTGTACATTCATTAGGCTCTATACTATATCGCTGGTGTCAAGGATCAGTGGTTGCCATCAGAACAGCTCCCAGCATGCACTGCCATGCATGGCCATTTTTAATGAGGGCTAGTTCCATCTGTCCTGCATGTAGAAAAATAAAAGTTGCGATTTCCAGAGCCGAACGCTCACAAAGATGTTCTTCCTAATGATCTTTTATCTGCAACTGTATGTTTCCTGGTGTCAGTTCTTACATTTTTGTGTTCATTCCATCCAGTAAATTGCTCCAGGTGTGTGTAATATGTTTTTTTTTTTTTTTTTATGATAGAATGCAAAGTCATTGTTTTGGCTGGATTATGGGAGAAGGCTTAGATGGACTCTTGTTTATTTAACCAAACAAAACATAATGACCTTAAACTAACTCTACAGTGGCAATAATTTAAGAAGCAACACTGTGCTTCTAAACAGTAAAAATCCAGTTTATTATCTGACAGCATGGGATGCAGCAGATCTCCCCATCCAGTCTGGTTTAGAGCGAGGCGAGCAGAGAATAAAACCGTCACATAGACAACAGCTCACAGACATGATTTCCACAGGCCGCTCAACATGGCTGACCCAGCAGAGATGGATAGATTATGGGTCAGTTTGTCAGCGTAATCTGTTGTCACCACTGCACAGTGAGCTCCACATGAAGACGGGCCTTTGATGACCTGGCTAATTCTTGTACACAAACACACAGAAAGACTAACTGCAGCACACACACACACACACAGAACCAACAGATAATTGGGCAGAAAACCTTCATCTAAATCAAAGACTGTGTGCCAGTTGAATTCCAGCCGAGACTGCCAATGAGCTTACGTATTGTAAAAAATGTATGAAAGAAAAGGTTTTTTTGTTTTTTTTAAAGCCAAAGTGACAAATCACCCATGTTCAGTCTAAGGACAAAGAAAGATTTGTTGGAGATGCAACGTGATGCATAATGAAAATATATGCCTTTGCTGAGGCTTTCCGGGCACGCTGTTGGTCCCTATTTAAAATCAATCCTGTCAATGCATCATAAGTTATTTTGACAGAGAGCAAGAGGCAATTCAGGAAACACCAGTTTAATGATGTCTTTAACCTGCTGGTAATTGACCTCAGAATTGAAAGGGAGAAACAGTATTAAAAGCCTGAGGCAGGCGATTACAGTTCTCTGCTAGTTGTGCCTGCTATACATCATTTCTGATCAGTCCTGGGTCAGCATAAACAAAAGTGTTTTCCTTCGTCTGGTGAAAAAAACAGAGCTCTGTGTACAGAAGTGGAAGGTTTAACTGCTGGATGGAGCATTGTACTGTGTATACTGCTACCTTGTGTTTTCACACCCTGCTGTATGCGAGAAAAGCACAGAGTGAGCAAGGTTGTAATGTTTCTCCCTGAGATAGAGGGAAAAAACACACCTTTATATTTTGCCAATTTTGAGATAGTTCGATGTCAGAAGTGAAATTTAAACTAAGTTTTAGAGATAATCAAATATCTGTGACATTGAAACCATTGTCAAATGGGTCCCCACAACGTGACTTTCTCCCTCCCTCTCTTTCTCATGTAGTAGCGATTGTCTTTGATGTCTATGGCAACATTACTGAGCTAGACACATTGAGTGACACATTTTACATCATGGCAGAGCAGAATGTCGCACTGTGGCACATCACAATCACACCAACAGAGGTGGATTCTAGACTTATACTTAATATAAGTCTGGATGTTTAGTACAATCTTGTATCTTGCCAACACGACCGATATTGAAAATGTGGGCAAACGGAATGCTACGCAGCTTCTGCTGTTCACTGCACCACGCGGCTCCAGGTTCAAGTTACCTGGACAGATATACAACACATGGCTTACATCAGCATTGGCAGGTAAGAGCTGTTGTGTATTTGTGAAAGAGGGTGGGGTTAATAGAGGCTACACACTGGAGCTTTAAGAAACACTACAATGTGAAGGCTTTGGAAATTAAACTTGGTCTACTTGTCAGTTCCTTTCTTTTGATCTAATTAAAGAGACAGAAGCACACACACAAACATATAGTACACATGCACTCTAAAAATTACAACCAACATCAGATGGCAGAACACTGACTTACATACATACCATCTGGCTTCATTAGGAACCTAAATGACATCTGATTTATGCCTGAGCTTAGGGAGCGCAGCATTAGTCTGCTATCAATTTACTACCAATTTGTCATCTTGTTCAAATTCTCACCATAAATGTAATTATATTCCCTCACATTTGTGTTGTGAATAACCACCAAAGACCCACATACGGCGCTGTATGCCAGTTACGCTGCCAGTTATATCAACATCCTGCAGCCCTGCATAGCCAGCACCATATAGGCATCAGCTGCTCATATACACCAAACATAGCCAGCAGCAGCTTGCAGCAGCATCAGTGCTAGCTAATGTCCACAGATTACAGAATCTGCTCCAGTTTAATTAAGTCTGGAACGACCCATCGAGCCATCCTGAGCCACCAACCTCTCTCTCTGGAGCCTCCAGTTGCCTTAAACCCCACATCCCTCCTCTATCCTGCCAGCCTTTTAGATGGAAGTAGAGTCAGGCACGGGTGGATGTGGGCATGTCATTAAGTTTTTAATGTGCTGCAGGAGGAAATCAATCTGGGGCAGGCCAGAAAATGAATGGAGATGCCTGTATGCAGGAGAATTTGGCACCAGGGCTACAGCGGCGTGTGACAGAGCAAAGGTTGTGTGTGTGTTTGATTGTGTGCTTTGTTTTAGGCCTCAAGAGTCAAAGGGTGGAGACAGGAGGAGAGTGGGGTTTGATTGAGGATGGGGTGGAATGAGGGATGATGGGAGAGGTGGAGTGCACGCATGTTTCCATATGCTGCTGGGATGGTAAGAATCTCCAAAAGGATTTTTCATCTCGGCCAAATATCCCCCATGCCTCAGGAAATTGTCCAAGGTTGGATGGAGTGACGAAGACCGACACAGAGACACGGAGGAATAGAAGGAGAGTGATCACTGCTGTCTGACTCTGTCTGCCAGAAAACAAGTCAGAAATTAAGCAGTTATGAGCATTGACAAATAATGTGACAAACTAAATCAACAATCCGATGATAAAAGCAGCTACGTAGTGATGGTGTAACTTTGTAAAAAAAAAATTCTTGTCCGTCTACATACCCTTTGCACTATTGGATAATATTTGATTGCACACTGAACGGTGACCACGCCACTGATAAAAACATCAAACTAATGGCATTTGGATATGTCCAGAGCAGGGATTTAAGCATTCTGATGTTCCAAAGCACACTTGACATTTCCTTCAGTGGGTTGGGTGACAAGTTGTTTTTTTGCAATGAGTCAATGCCATTTCAGAGACATTAGAGACAGATAAAGCTGTAACCAAAAACACAACCAATCGAACAACATGAGCATAATGGCTCAAGTTATCACATCTAGTAACAATGGGGAAAGGGCAGTGTATGGAGGAGAAAAGGGGGTGAACATGCAAAGGACCATGGGTAGAATCGTACCTCAGTTGAAATAAATTCCATATATTTCATCCTGTTGGATTTTTCATTGACACTGAAAATGTGGCCAGAGTTTCCATTTCCAGATGCAAACCATCCATCTCAAACCTGTATGGATCATTCAAAAGAGGGGATGGCTTGACCACTTTAGTCAAATTATGATTTATATTGACATTTGCAATACATGTTGTTTGGCAGCATGGGTCTGCTGTGGGACAGCAGCAACAACAATTTTGAAATACTTGTCTATACTGTACTATATATAGGTATTGGGACGTCTGACCATTACATCAACAGGGCCTGTAATGACGTATTCAGATACAAATGCAGCAGTTTAATATGGAGAGAGTCAAAAGAAGCAAACAAATAGATTTTTAATTCCATTTTTTTAGTTTTTTTGGAGGCTTTAGTGACATGTGGGCTATAACAGCTTTCACACATCTTGGAAGACTTCCCTGTGTTTCTATGGGAAATAGTGTCCATTCATTCTGTAGAGCATTAACAGTATGAGGTCAGGCACTGGTGTTGGACGTGATGGCCTGGCTCACAATCTCTGTTCCAAAAAAAAGGTGCTGATGGGGTTGAGGTTCGGGCTCACACCAAACTTGTCAAAGAATGTCTTTATAGTCCTTGCTTTGTGCACTGAGGCACAGTCATGTTGGAAATAGAAAAGGGTCTTCCCTAAACTGTCCAGAATGTCTTGGTATGCTGAAGTGTTAAGATTGTCCTTCATTGGAGATAAGGGGCCTAGAGCCCAAAACCTGATTGAAACACTTGAATTCAATACTTAACAGGTGTGGCTGTCAAATCATACATGCACCCAGTGTGAAAATGGTTTCAGTCAGTCTTTAAGTTTCTCAGATGGATCCACTCGGAAGTGATGCACAACATATCAAGTCATATGTGTTATTCCAACTGGTGAAACAATCATTATCCATCCATTCTTCTTTAATCCAAGAACCTCCTGTTCCAGCAGTCAAACTATTAGATGGAGGCTAGGGCTGTAGCGATACACTATTCTCACGATACGATACGATACGCGATATTCAGCTCACGATACGATATATATCATGATATTCACTCAACGATACGATTCGATATAATTCGATACTCTTACATAATTTTCTGAAAGATTTAAAGGGGACAAAGTGATTTTGGTGACATCTTGCGAGTGTTCCATTTACTTGGATTGAATTAATTGAACTGAAAACTAAAAACATCAATTACACAATATATGTCTCTGACTGGACAGAGTCTACAGCTTGCAAATGCTGGACAAAATGAATTAAAGATGTGATTAATTTGATGAGAAAATTAGTTCCCTTTATTGAAACAGTGCAAACTGTAGCTTACAAGCCTGAATAGTAAACAAAGTTCAGTATTGCAATTAACAACGGAGAGTTAAAAAAGAGCATCAAGTGGCCTGTTCTGAACAGTTGCTTTTTTAGCTTGACACTTAACACATGAAGCAGCCAGTCTAGCCACCAGGTAAGTAAACATAGTACCATGGCTTTTCCCAAACAGTCAATAAGAACAACTTTTTACTTTAACTTAAAATTAGTGCTGGACCATGAACGGCGTTAACGCATGACTCGTTTCCATGACGACTGACTGGAAAAATACATGCGTTGTGTCATGTTTACGTGACTCCCGATTGTTAAAATTAGTCTGTAAAGTAACGCTAAACTTTAAAAACAGAGGCACACATACGCAGTACACAGGTACACTGGTTATGAAAAAACTGTGTTACTTTCTTCTTTTTAAACCTGAAGTGCTTCCACACACGCTTTTAAGCACGAAAGTGTTGGACTTATGTTCGCCGGTATTTTCTTGATTCTCCTCGACTCTCACTGAGTAAACAGGAAGAGGGAGACGTCGGCGTGTGAAGACAGGTCACTTGCTATAAATGCTCTACAGCGACACTAGCGGCTGGCTGACCTAATCGCTCTTCCTGCAAGGACGTGCCAGGCTGAACACGGGGGATTTGAATGGGACTTAATGTATCGATACTCGAGCCTGAAAAATCGATACTTTCTGGGAAAAGAAAAATCGAAATATATATCGCAGAATCGATAAAATCGCCCAGCTCTAATGGAGACCTCAAAAAATTAGCTGCACTTTGTTTCAATCTGGAAAGGGCTGTATCAATGCCTTTAATCTCAAGGCCCTTGCACACTGCCAAGTTTAGTGTGAGGGCCATGGTCCATCAATAAACCCTATATTGCATATAGCATTCACATTGTTCATAGCATTGTCCGATGTAACAGCCCCAACCACTTTATGTGAAATGTAATGTCAACATTATCCAGAGCAGTGCCAATGCCCTCTGCCGCAGGGACTGCTGTGTGGTTTCCTCTCAGCTCTTAAGTGCACAATAATCATTTAGTTCCCACAAGTCAGGCATGCACTGCACTGTAACTGTCACAAGTGTGGCCAACAATGTACACCAATCAGTCGTAAGAAAGAGTATCTTATCCTTTATAATTGTCTTGATATTTTCTCTTGTGCTGTCTGTCGTATGGTTTTTATCGCAAGTACCGAGATTGTAATGCAACCTGGGGATCTCTGATCCGAGCATACAAATGTATGCAGTATTATCAGTAATGGCCTTTTCCTACACTTCTGGCAAGGTGTGTTCTAAAGCAGAGTGTGCTGAAAAAATAGGCAGTCACATGAAGTTGAAAAGTGTCTGTGATGTCTCCTCTGCAGCATCAATCGGATGGAAAGCTAACAAGTGAGCCTGCAGATTTGTTGTCCTTGAAGTGCAAGACGGCTGCGTCGTACAAAGTTGTGAATCTGCCTTATCTTTGTTCAATACATCGTCATCTACAATGGAGGAACTACAAAACTTCCACAAGCTGCTTTTCAGATGCTTTATTTTACTCTAGTGATTTTTTTCAGGAGGATGATTTAGCTTTATCTCCATTTTCACAGGGCTGTTTCATTTTGATTTTATTTTCCACCCTCTGCTGGATCAAGTGGTATAACTTCAGTTGATTCTGCTGCGCTTCTAGGCTGTATATTTTGAACTTGGACAAGCATTTAAAGTTGATATTATTACACGGTCGGTTTTCGAGTACCTTTCTCTTTAAATGCAAATGAGACACCGGAAACTACGTCAGCGTCACTGAGGCTCCGGCAGCTAACAGCAGTTAGCATTTGGAGAAGCGATCATTTGCCGACTCTAGCCGGCACATTGCCCATATCAGATCAATATCAGAACTCCGCGAGACAACAATTACAGGAATGTGTCATTGTGACATAGCAATGTGACTCATTGACCCGACTATGCTCAGTCTTTAAGTTCTACTCTTGGGGAAACTATACCACTCTTTAACTGCCCTTCTATTTTTGACACCAGGTAACATTGTCTCTCTGCAGTGAGATGTTCTTGTGAATCATCACGTGATACCAGCTGAAAAGCAGTGTGGTTTGCTGCGACCTCGGCTGGACAGGACCATCACAACCTCTTCATCGTGAAAAACTTAAAACAGGACTGGATTGAGCAGCCAAACACAAATGTTTAATTCGTCCTTCAATACATAATGACAGTGTTATATCATCACCTATCAAGATGTTTTATATTATTAGTATTAAGAACAGCTTCTGTCATTCCAGAGGAGGACAGAGACAACAACGAGGTGTAGGAGCTGCAAAATGTTGCTTGGCTCTTATGAAAAAGTCTGATACCAACAAGGAAAGATATTCCGCCAACGGCTGTCCAATCTGTTATTAATGCCTATAATGCCCAGTGACAGGCTTTCTAGCCAATATGAACCAGTCTGGCTTGATACTGTACAAACACAGTCGTCCTGTCAGCAATGCTGCGAGCAACAGAAGGGACAACACAAGACAGGTGGCGGATACATGTGATTCATTGTTCCTGTAAGAAAGCCCAAGTCCCACTGGTGGCCAGTCTCTCCTCCCTCTCTTTCGCTGTCGCTCCTTCACTCTCATCTGTCTCTCCTCCTTCTCTTTCTCATATTAGGTGTGAAGAATAATTAGCGGGTACTGAAGAGCCCCGGGTGGACAAGATACTCATGGGAGCCTGGTCACTTTCTCCACCACCACCACCACCACCAAATGTCCCTGGCAAGACAGCTGAGAGTGGGCTGCGCTGCATCAGTAATAAGAAAGCCACGCTCACGCATGTGTGGACAACAGTCACTGATGCGTGTATATGCATGTGTGTGTGTGTGTGTGTAAGTTTATGTCCCGCCTCTGCTCTGTTTGTTCTTTTCTCTGCTTTAACAAAGCTATAGAGCTCCATTGGAAAAGCATTAGTTGATTGATAAAAACAGACTCTATATAGGTTTTACTCAAAGGGGCCTCACGCTTTCTTTGGCACCGTCCTCAAAGAGAAACACGCTCAATACGAGGAGTCAATTAGTACCGCGAAAAAGACTAGACACTTCATAATAGTGACAATTAGTTTGCTCGTCCCCAGTTAAAGAAGATTTTCTTTCAAACATCTGCTGGTCAATGCAATAATTTTTGATCCGGCTGTCACAACAATACGACGACAAAGCTCATCAGGAAGAAACGGTGGGACAAAATCAATGCCTCAATTTTGAGACAAGCATTTGATTTCAGTTGTTTGAGCTGGACAAGTATAAATTAAGATCATTACTCAAGTACCAACTTTCTAAATGCATTCCTCATTATAGCAGTGAGGTAATGACTAACTTTTAATGAAGTGCTTAACACATCGATTGTGCAGTCAAATGTTTCCCAGTTGTTTGGCTTTTTTAAGAATCTATTGCCAAGTTCCTCAAAGTGAGGTCATAACACAGTCATTTGTCAAATTAAACATTTATATCTCTCAAGATGGTCAATAAGCCAGATTATGTGGTCCTAATACCTTAAATTATTGCTGTGGATTAACCGTGTTAAACTCTGAATAATCAGAACAGTCTTTCATGGCCTGATCAGAAATCTCATCGTGTCTGAGAGCTATAGATTTTCTTCACATATTAATTCTAGTATTGGTGCAGTGACGTTGGTGTTTTATTTTATTCTTGATTAGTGGCACCTGGAGCACTGTTACCTCAGTCATTTTATTTTGTGATATTTTTATTTCATATTTTATGACATAAAACCCCAAAAAACAACAAAAGGCTATATAACCAAATCTTTTTAAATAAATTAAATGATGACAGATTGATATTTAATGGTAACAAAGATGACACTTGAAACTGCACAACAAATCTACTAACAGAGAAAAATAAAGTGACTTTACTTGACCAAGGTAAAATAAGAGACGTGTCTGACCGTGCCAATGTTTGCAAGGTTATATTAAAATATAATATATGCATGTGTAGGAATGTGTATCACCCCATCCCCACACTGGACTTCTCCATGTCCAATACCAAACGGATATCACAAACTCACATTTTGTGCCGAGCCATTTCAAAGACGCAATCTTCCAACTTTGTAACAAATATTGATTCTCCCAAAAAGAAGAAATAAACATGACTCTCATTTAACAGATTTATATTTCCATGTTTACAGTATGTGCATAGTGAAGCATGCGATATGTAGGATTTTTGGATTGCATCAAATTCAGAATTTTAACTGATCCAGCAATTTTACCCAGTATCGGACCAATAACGTTACTGACCAACACCGATTTACACCAATCCCTAGGAGAGTGCTGGTTTTAGTGAGCCTGATTCCAGTTTGATGAAAATAACTGTTGTGGACTAAGTAACAATATAAATAAAAAATGAAGCAATTGTGTAATTCTACATCACGCTGTGGATGGAGCACATCGCCTGGTCTCCAGATGGCAGGAGGAAACGGAAGAGACACAGCTTTGCAGTTGCATCCATACAGATGAGTGGAAAGCTGCGAGTCTGTATAATTTTGGCAGGGGGGTGTTCCTGACACCCTGGAACGTCTGATAATCAGCTTTCCTCTGTGACAGCGTGGAGCCCAGAGGAGAGTCATGTCTATCTGTTTATGTGTGTTTGTGTGTGTGTGTGTGAGGGAGAGAGAATGACAGAGACAAATGCATGTGCACATGCACACCTGGCTGGAAACACAGGGGGTCACTGCCAGCTGTAGAGCAGGATAGACACCGAGATGAGGAGCGCACACAAGCATGCGTGTACAGGTCAAATTCTGTGATACGTGTGTTGCAATAATCCCACAAACGTAATACATTTTCAACAAACGTAATAGCCACTACCTACTACAAACAAAACACGCTTTCAACTTTCAATATTGTAATTTTGTGATAACGCAATGAGTAACGGTCGTTGTGGTTGTTTGTTTGCCTATACACACACTAACACTGACCTCGGCTGTAAATCCAGCTGCTGGCTCTCTGCTCTGCTATCACAACGGAGGACCCCCACACACACGCAAGCAAGCAGCATTGTCATTCCTTTTCAGTTCACAAAATTATTTTGTGTTTAAACAAACAGATTCATTTCTTTGCATAAGCAAACTGCTTCTTGCTAATGACGAGCAGCTCGCTATTTCTCTCTCTCTCACCACTGTCCACGGTGCTGAACCAAAGAAGCCCTGAACATGTTTGAGTGGCTGCCAGTCAAAAGAAACTTTCAAAGTTGTTTCAAAGTCGAGATTTCGAGTTTCCAAAAATATATGAAGAAAAAAATATTCCAAAAAAATAAAATTAAAAATGTAATTTTTGAAAAAAAATGACAAAAAAAGTTTTTTTTTTCTTTTTTCAATTTTTTTTTGGAACTCGAGATCTCGACTTTGAAACTCGAGATTTCAATTTAATTATTTTTTTTCGTCTTTTTTTTCTTTCTCATGTCACTTCAGGGGCTCCATAGATACACATGGAATTATGTCGGGGGGGTTTTTTCAGCATACACACATTCACACAGATGCAGTAATGAGTAATGTCACAATGATCACAGACACCCATGTTTCGGAACTGAGGGACTGACACCAGCTGGTTCAACTCAACTTTGAAGGGGACTTGCATTCACCTCACACGCTGTTGTACAAAGAGTTATCTGGGCGTCTTTTCAAAGTGTAGACTGTGGCTGAAGACAGTGAGACCTGCCATAGAAAGTGTAACTGGGCAGAGAGCAAAAGCTCTCAGATGTCACCACAGTCACCTTACATCACAGAAGGAAAGACTTTTGAGTGGAAATGTGACGAACACAGCGTAACAAAAAAGTAATAAACAAATATCAAATATCTCATTCCCACAGGCCAAAAATAAACATTTAAACCCAGGTGTACGCAGAGTTCCCACCATTGGAAATGCGTTTAATTTTCATTTACTCACGGGTCACATAACCCGTACGCATGTGGAAATGTATCGGCATTATCGGAAATGAAATTCATTTGGCAGTAATGTGTCATTTCCAGTGCAAAGCTGCGATGCCACCCTGCTTTTTAACAGTGCTCATTATTTTTTATTTATTCAATAGATTTAAGGTGACTGAAGTAAAAAGGAAAACAGTAACCATAGTAACATTATCCCTGAAGTCTATGGTGATATTGCTTTTTCTTCTTCTGACTTGTTTTTGTCTGCTGTGACTTCACAATTCATGCAGGGATGAAAAAAAAAGAAAACACCACAAGGCAACGGCAATGATGTTAACCAACTTTTTTCATCCAGATTTAAAAATCCTGCATATACTCACTGATCCCATTGTTTAAATTGAGATTAACACCGAGGATAACAAAGATATGGACATGATGTAATGTCATTTATAGTATCGTGACAAAAATACTATATACTAATACTTTTTTGACAAGACTGACGAAAACTTAGACCGACTTTCTCATTTTTCCAGTTTTACCCGGTGGTGACCTGAGCTGCTCGCTGTGAAAGTCACAGTCCATTGTTATTTCCCGTGGCCACCTGTGCAAGTCACCAGTCACTGTGTCCGACAGCCCCATGAATAACTGAGGACCGTTATCTGTCCCGACTCACCCGGGGACACTGCAGGAAGGAAACAAATGTAAAAGGCCAGCGTGCATCAATACAGGCCAAAAACAAGGACTTTGGAGAGGAGGCAGAGGTGAAATTACTGTGGCTGAAGTCACACAAGGTTCTGCAGGAAATAATCAAAGAAATGTGAGGAATTAATAAGTAAATTAGAAGTAACTACTTTGAGAGAATGTATTACTTCTGCCAGGAATGTTATGTCCCATGTCAATTTGTTAATCTTGTTTATCAGCAATGTTTAGTCTAAATGTTGGTGGAAAGATGGAGCATGGGTCAATTAGATTTGTGTATGAATACTAGTGCTGCAAATATTGTTCAATTAATTGATTATTAATTGCCAGCTATTTTGATAATCAATTAATTGGTTTGAGTAATTAGTAATTACGTCTAATCGTAATTAGACGTAAAGAATCAACACAGTTTTCGGATTATTAAATGTGTGCTTTCTGGTTTCTTTGCTCCATAAAACAAAGAAATCATTCAAATGGAATAGTCTTGGATTGTGAACAAAACAAGACATTTGAGGACATCACCATGCACAGGTTTAGGAAACACCAATCCACATTTGATTATAAAAATAATCGGTAGTTGCTAATAAATTCAGTCAAAATCACAAAAGACGCATCAAATTCAGTATTATAGTATTACAGATTACTTAAAAGTCCCATTTAAATAAAATTCTAAATAGAATTGATGACGTTGACGACATCTGGGCTTTCATCGAGCTTCAACAAATTCTCAATAATGAAATGTTTGCTTGGGGAGACAAATGAAGCCAGGCAAGACGTTTCCTCCAGATTCCAGACTTCATGCCATGCTAAGCTAACCAGCTGTTGGCTGAAGGCCTAATGGACAGACAGCAAACGAGAACATTTCCCAACATGTCAAACTGTTCTTTCAATGAAGAAAAATAGCAAGTGTCTGCACACCAAACCCTCTTTATTACCGACCTGGGGAAAAAAAACAACTGGTTTGCAGACAGTTTGATAAATGCAACTTTGTCAACCCTGCCCAGAACCCAGTGTTTATTTCATTTGAATGTGCAGTGAGCCTTTGCAGACTCTCTGCTCTTGTAGGAAGAAAACCCACCCTTACTTTTAAACCAAGGCCATCATTTACTTTTACATTCAGTGTGAGCTGTACTTGATTATTTAGAATACAAACATAATATTCCTCTGTGCACAACGGGGTATTTAAAAATTCTGTTATTGCCAAGTTCAGTCAAACACAGAATTCATGGCAAATAAATGAGTTTGCGCCAGCAGCAATTTGGAGAACAGAATGCTTTAAATGCGCCGATTGTGTCAATATTTTCCAGCATTAAATACTCACAATTTACCTGCAAATTCAAAAGACTCCCACTTCAGAGCTTATCTGTCATACTCAGACACAATCTTCAGTTACCCAAAATACTAAAATAACCTTTACACCAAAGACAGAGGATGAGCAAATTTAATGGTAGCTGCACATACAAAGTGTCTGCCCTTTGCAACCAAACTGCAGCCTTGACAAATATCCACAACAGACAGATTCAAAACACTTGCTTTTCGTTAGAGAAGCTCTCGACAGGGGAAAAAAAAAATTCAATAGTCATGGCAGGTGTGTGTGTGTGTGTGCGTGTGTGCAGTGGTTGAGCTCATCCATCCTGAATGAGTTTGCTCTGTCAGGTCTGTATTGTTAATGAACCGTAGGGGGACCACATCGCAGGCACTCACTTGCACTCCAGTCACCGCTGCGCTAACGTCCTCTAGCTGCTGCCGACAATGACTCACAGTAGAATCAAACACACACTGACTCGCTCACAGCTGCTCTACATACTCTCAACAGGTAATTGCCTGCCTTGTGGTGACACTGGTATTCCTCAATCCTTCTGATGATCAATCTTGAAGAAACCAGGTAAACAAAGCTGTGCCTCTGTCCTTTAAAGCAGACATTCTTGTCCTTGTTAAGAAACACAGCTCTTTTAAATGGACAAATGACGAAAAAAGGAAAATGCGGGTGATGTGGGCATAGTTCTGCTGCTGGCCAGTCGGAATGGCCAGCAGCAGAACTATCTTTTTGCTTTGCTGTGAAGAAATTAAAGCCATGTTTACATCATGGTAAAGTTCGGTTCGATACAGTGCGGTTCTTTTTAGAAGGGTAAAGGCCTCGGACAGGCTTGTGTTTCGACGAAGAACAGTACGTTTACTTGATAGATGGGTGTGTTCTGTGCTCGATGGCCGCGTGAGCAAGATACGCAGTGTGATGTCATACCGATGTGACAACACCAAAGAAAGACATTGATTTGGAGGACAGCCTGCAACTAATTTTTTTACTCGGTTTGTGGCTGTTTGTCTCCACAAGACATCAAGCTTTGTATGAGAAGAGACTATGGGCATTGAAGAAACACCAGTGGCACTTTTCTGTCGCCCAATCAGCTGACTATCGTGAGTGGAGCAGGTCAAGCTCCACCCGTAACCGTACTATTTGTCCCCCAAAGGAAGGGTGCCGAAGAATGAAACCGTTGGGGCCTGTTATCTTGGTACTATTTCTAATGGAAACACCAAAAAAGTAGTGCCGTACCGAACACAGCATAATGAGTCAGACATCAAGCCTGATTGATCCTGTTTGAGTGGAGATGGCTTGTTACAGATATAATGACGAGTTGTAGCGTAGCCGTATTAATTAGGCCTTCGTGACTGGGCAAACACTGAGGGCTGAATCAGTGAGGTGCCTTTTTTGTGTTTGTGCGTTGCCATTTGCACACAAGAGTTATGAATATAGATTTGTGTGTGCAGTTGCCGGTGAGATCCAAGAGTGCTTTGCATGGAAGGAGAAGACACACAGAGAGTAAAGCCATGACTTTGGTTAACAGTAAACACACCACTGAGAGCTCATTAGAGGAGCTCTCTCCTCTCCTCGCTGCTCTGCACCAGTGACGGGGCTTTAGCTCCAGCCGTATCTGGCATCCTGCAACAAGCTAATTAGCGGCTAGCGCTCATTACAGTCAGGCTAGTGAGCACAGCGCCTTTCCAACGCATCAACTGTAGCCTGTCAGAAACACAGCATGTGTGTTACAGTTCCAAACTGACTCAGATTGGAAGAGGATAACTAAAGTGCTTTGCTAAATAGACAGTGTTAGACCCCATTTATTCCAGGCTCATCAAAATGACATCTATGGGATGTAATGGTTGCCATTTCATCACTTATTTAAGTTGTCTGACACTGTTAGAGGGTCAGGAGTGTTGTTATCGCGGGAAAGTCGACGTCATGACTCTTTGAATTAACGATTGTGCAGTTGTTGCATCAACTCTGAATAGCTATGGAGGAAAAAAACAACAGCTTGAACCGAGTCTTAAAATGTTTCATCTTAGGCACGTACAATGACAGTGTGGGTAATTTCTTCAAACAACAATGTTTGGATTCTTGTTGGATTCTTGAGTAAAACATTAAAGCACATGCAGGAAGTTGAAGACACAGGCAGCTCGTGCATTTCCTGTTGACATGGATGAAACATGTGGCAGCCATATGGCGGCGATAAAAAAAAATATTTTACTGGATCCAGACACTCAGATACTAGAACTTTTTAATTTTTAAACACTGGACTCACACAGACACAGAGGAGGCATCTGAATCTGTGGGGAGCCGGTAAAATGCTCTCCCGTTACCCTGTCTACAACGACATTTATCCGCTCGGTTTGTGGATCAATCATTTAGCCAAAAACCTGATTCATCCCATACACATATACAGTAATTCACTGCCAGGAAGCATCTTGGAGGCGTTACCTTGGTTGTGTGACGTCGACGTCCGGAGGCACGTTAATATGTCGAAGCCAGGAGTATACTGCCTACACTGAGGTTTTTCTGACGGCAGAGACCTTCGTGAGCTTCAGGAACTTCAGGGAACGAACATGCGCTTATATTTAGGGCATTGGCCCTACACAACACTACACAATGTAGACGGCATCTCACCCAGTCAAGATCCTGCACTCTGGTGGACAACTAACGAGCGCAGGTTCAAAAACCTGAGCCATCTGGCGACACATCCGTGCCATCGACCATGTATTGCGTATCATATCGTGAGGTGACCTGTGATTCTCCTCGTTAGCTGAGAACAGGTGAAAAAAACTACACATTCTCTCCAGTCTTCAATTCAGCATTTATTTTTAATAGCATCTGCTTCTAGTGCCTTTGCGTTGCTATCTGACTGAGACGTATTTGTCTTGAGAATGTGTCTTCCCAAGATGGAAAAAGACACAGAAAAGCTCTGCCACTTCATAAAAGAAAACCGTTTCATTTCCTAAAGATGAAGAAATGAAATAGAGAAAATAACAGAAAGAAGAGCATACCCCTGCTGTGTTGATGGTTGCTTCTCTACATGTTGGTCCCCAGTCAAGTAAATAGGCCAGAATGTGTGCGTGGCGATGCATTAGGAGGAGAGGACATCTCCTCCAGCTAACACAGACTCGTGCACGCTTTAGGTGCAAACAAAGCAAAGCTTATCTACGTGTTTGTTGAACAGGAAGTTTAATAACAGTGCATTTACATTTGACGAACAGCTACGTCTGCAGACGTCATTCAAGCGACTAGACCAGTATGCGTGTAAAGACCTGCATACTCTGCAACAGAGAAATGTGTTCTCTTTCTCGAGGTGTCAAGAACAAGAATGAAGTTAGTTCTGTTCAGGACATTTCATACTTCACAAGTGCAGAACTCCTGGGACATCGTCATAGGGAATGACAGCATTTGCACGTTAACCACGCCCACTTCAAATTCATGGTCAATCACACAATGGTTGGCGGACACCTCACAAGAACTCCCAAACGAGGGCTATGAGAAAAATAATGTTCTTTCAGAGTTACTGCGTGTGGCAGCTTCTCCAGCTGACTCAGAGCAGAGAATGTTGCTTTGAAACGTGAACACACTTTTAGACATTCAAATTTAGTAAGATTGTTTATATCACGTTTCTCTGAGGAGTGACAAAGTCAGAAGATATTGTTTTATTTATTTATCACTTTACAGAGACTTTAAACTAACGTAATTTCCAAATACAGTAATTACTCCACAAGGTAAGAGAACTCTTCAATAATATACATTATACTGCAATATTAGAGGCCGAAGTGCAGCAGCAGCAGCAGCAGCAGCAGCAGCACACAAGGCGAGCTCCATATGTTAAACAAAAGGAACCACACATCCCTAATCAAAAAGGCTATTCATCACACTGGCTACGTTCACAATAATGATGCGCACAGATAAGGAGATAATATGGTAAATGAGAGGGAGAGTTGAAATAATACTGTAGCCAGCACAGTGCATGCTCTGTTGCACTGCTGATGAATGATACAGATCCCCCTCCACCTTCTGCAGCTCCTTTTTTTCCCCCCCTTTTCCTTTTTGCCCACTACAGTGCACCTGTTATTTTTCTGGAGGCAGTAGGAACATGTACTGGCACCGTGAAATATCTGTTTGATGCTACAAATGCAGCATTTCAGAAAATGATGCAAATGCACCAAAACCAGTGATAAATGCAGATAAATATATGCAGGCCTTAATACAGATGTAGACAAACACACGTGTGCCGCTCACAGCTCACCTGTTGAAGATGGCAGATGGTTCTGCCCTGGAGAACTGGTAATAACAGAACAATAGCCAATTAAGAAGTGACGGAGAAGCTGAGGGGGCCAAGACAGTTCACGGATAGATTCAGTCAATTAGTCAAACACTCCATTAGGAGACTGTCCAGAGACACCATCTTGATTGCCTTCCATTATCCACACATTTTGATTGCTATTTTGTGATTGCAGCATTTTAAAAAAGACTTGTAGCCCCTAAATTATCCATTTCATGATGATCGATTGTGCGAGTTAACCTGAGCAAGCCAAATTATAGGTTTTAAATGATTGCAGATGCAGAAAAACAAAAATGGTGGCAGAAAAGAGAAGACATCAGGTGGGTTTTTGTCAGGGAAAAAAAAAAGCAGTTCACAGTTTTTCACAAAAGTGAATGCAAATATCTGGAAACCGATTCAGTGAATATAGGATGAATAAATCTTGTGACTCAAACGTCCCTGCAGCTTCCACATGTTACCACGCTTGTAAAATAGTGGATGAGAGAGAAAATGTGTGTACAGAAGAGGAAACTACACAATTCCTCAATTTAATGCAAGAAACAAATATTACAACCATAACTGATGACATATATAAACAGCTATTTACAGATCCAGTTGCACCTTTTTGTTCTTATTTTTATTTTAACCCTTCCATTACCATCGGGCCGTCACCGACAGGATTTGGCATGCGTACTTTTCATTACCGTTACTCCTAGACCATTTGTGATATCTAGAAAGTTCAAAACTAAGGACTGGTGATCTGGCCAGGGTGTGACCCCGCCTTCCGCCCCATGTCAGCTGAGATATAGGGGTTTGCACTTTGTACCCATGCACTTGTCATTACAGTAGCCCTCAGGACTTCTGCGGAACGACCGTCCAATTAGACAAGATTCACCAGCACGTCACAGGTTTGTGACGAATAACTGCCAGATATCAAAAGTGAACGTTATCTTGGAAAAGGGGCAGAAAAGGGCGGAAGCACATTGAACATTTGACAATTCTACAGCCATAAAATCTAAATAAATCCTGCTTATCTTTGTGATCTAACTCCCAGTAATAACAGCAGTGGAAATGTGGTTTAATTTGCAATACATTTTTGGTGAAAACCAGGGTTATTATTCAACATCCATCGTAAACTGTCATCTTGCTACATCACCCTATTAGGCTTCGTCTGCCCCACATCCTGACACTGGTGTCCCTGCACATTCACACTGAGAAACTGTACAAAAGTTAAATCTTTGCACCGCTCCCTCCAACACAAACACAAATGTCTACCATAAATAAGTTCATGCATTAAACATGCACACGCACAAATGCAAAGCCAACAAACACACACAAAAAATTCCAACACGTCGACTCTGCCATCTACTGTATCTCCTCCAAGTACAGCACACACCAGTTCATACACATTCCTCATGCTGAGATCAAAGATACGTCGTCTTCAGATGTGCCCTTCCCTTCTTCATGACCTTAAGCCGTCAGTGTTATCTTCTCCATACATGCACACCCACTCACACATAACATACTTTAGCACACACACACACACACACACGCACGCATACTGACGAATCTCATGGAGGCAATTACTGAGCTGAGCCCTTCATGCTGGCTGGCTATCAAATGTTTGCCTCCACTCTCAACAGTGCTGCTTTAATGTGTCCATGTTTTCCTCCACATGCGCTGTGTTCATAGCGAGGCCAAATGATTTGTTGAAAATAACTAATTGAGCTTTTTCAGACAGGTATTGTGACTGTACTTTAATAATATTTTTTTTTTTATCTTAAGTTGCCTTCAGTTCAACATTTGTTGTGTAATGGATTAAAGCGGACCTAGACCGGAAGTTCCAATTAACGTTTTGTATGTTTTTTAGTGTGTATCTGCGTCCTTACCTTGTTTAAGAAGCCCTGAAGGTTCTAAACAAACAGTTCAGCCACTGCTGAGAACGATGTGTTGTATTGTAATCTCGGGCTCAGCGAGATCTCTGAAAAAACCCGGTCCGGTTACGTAAACACCGGTTCTCCGGAACAGCAGTTCGTCCTGCTCCGGGCACTAGTCCGGTCACTAGTCCGGGCACTAGTCCGGGCACATCCGGTTGCGTACATTGAACCGCAGAAGAAGAATAACGTCCGTTGTGGAGGTGTTTCACGAGCGACAGTGTCTTCTGACTCTAGGTCTGACTCCGGGTCAAAGTCATAAAAGGGACTGTGGCAGGGAGTTGTGAAGAAGCTATTTTTAAACATTGTTAAAACAATGTTTTGATAATGCGTAGCAGTGCATCCACCGTTCCAGAGGGGGGAGCTGTGGGTGTACTGAATATGTCACTTCCGGGTACTGGCCAATCACAAGACTCTGTCTTCTGAGTGTGAGAGTTGAGTCTCAAATCTTGCGGCTGGGAAACACCGTCAGAAAAGAGGATTTCTATTGGCTCGTTTACAGCAACTAGGAGGTTTTTGACCATAAAAACAAGTTAATGTAAATAAGTAGACCTCCATAACATATGTGCAACAGGACCACTCTATGTGAGCTTTAAAAACACGGAGAATTCACACATTCATACCACAAAACATGAAATAAACACAGTGTATAATTTAGTGGATTCTAGGGCTGCAACTAAGAATTATTTTGATTATTTTGATACACGAGTCTGTTTGGTTTAACCCAAGAAGTAGTGAAGGGTGAACAGTGTGTCAGCCATTATTCCTACAGCAAAAAAACAAAAGCACTTGCACGTAACGCACCCGTAGCTCCGATTTAAGTATTGTCGTGAAGGCAGCATCAAGCTGCATATTTCAACCAACTGAATCCAACTACACTCTTAGAAATAAGGGTTCCAAAATGGTCCTTCTACAACGTCTGAGGTTCTACCTGGAACCATTTGCTTGGTAACACTAATGGTTCCAGTAAGAACCATTTTGATCCAGAGAACCCTTTAAAACCCCTTTCCTGAATGAAGGGTTTTAGAAGGGTTCTTGGTGGAACCCTACAAAAGGGTTCTTGGTGGAACCTTTATAAAAAGGTTCTACCTAGAGCCAAAAAATGGTTCTCTATGAGGACAAGCCGAAGAATCTTATATGGTTCTACTTAGCACTTTTATTTCTTTAAGAGAGTACACCATGCCAGACTCCATGGGAACAGAGGGAAATAAACAATTCTTCAGGTTCATGTGATAATAAAAAGCATAATTTAAAATTTTGTATTCAATTTCTGTTGATAGATACTCTAAATTATTTACACTGGATTTTCAACAACATTATACTGTAAGGTTGGCAATTGAAAACATAAAAATATGAATTAGTAGCAACAGGCATGTATCCCATTTTTAAACATTAAGCAAATTTTGCTTAAAAAACAAGTTTCCCTTGTTGTTCCTTGTGCCATTTAATTGCCTCCTCGGCTCCATAAGTCTCCACACTGACATATTGGCACGAATCAGAAGTGAGGCAACTTGCTGCTTCTTGTCACATAACCTGGTAACTGCAACCATAGCAACCATCACAGCCAGCCACTTTGCATACAAATGATTGTGACACAAGTGTGTATATGCATGTGTGAGTATGCATGAGAAGAGGTGGTGCCAGTTTGCTGGTGGGTGGCTTTACAAATTTAGTTGTTTGTCATCGTGTGGACATGCAAGTGCAAAGGAGGAGAGAAAGAAAGAAACAGCAAAATGGTGAGAAACAGGAAAGAGTGAGTGCTCAGAGACCGATTTAATGTTTACTCCCCTTTTGATTTCTGTTTGAATGCACCATGAGTAGAGACCAGCACTTGATCTGTGCATCCGATGGTACTTATGTTCCAGGCTTTTATGTATGAAAATGCATAATGGATGGAAATCCATCAGGTGCTCTCTGTCTCCTGTGGTCTTATCATAAACACTAGATAACATTATTAATAATTACATAAAAAATGCTAATCATGATGTACATTTCCTCTATATCAATATAAACAGGTTCAAAATTAGACATAATACAACACATTTTTTTCCATTTTTATGAAAGGTATGAAATGTTTCTCTGTTTAACTAATGTTTGTCATTTTCTGTACATTAAGTTATTTCACTCAGGAGCAACACTCAATCTTTAGTTATCTGGCAGTTATTTATCGTGATAATTATCAAAATCATAATCATCAATGATTTGAAATCTTTATTGTGAAAACCAGATTTTTTAATCTACATGAACGTGCAGACATGCAGCCATGTGTAACAGGAGAAGAACTGGCAGAAATTAAATATCGATAGGTGTATAATTGCTTTAAAATCTAAACTGTTTGGTTTTTGTAGCCTTTAATATGCCATTTGTAGGGTTAGAAATCACCAGATATACTATGACATGATATTATTACGATATTTAAGTCACAACGCGATATTATCACAAACTTATATTGCGATACACTCACACAACAGCTCTAGGGAGAGTCAGCGCTTGGCACCATCTAGTGGACTGAAACATCTATTGATTTTATTTTAGCTTATCAACAATTAGTGTCTCAAAAGCCATATAATATTGCCATGCAAAATAACACGATATATCACTGTCTCGATTTCTAAAACATGTATGTTTTCTCGTTTTTGTGACGGGTGGTATAATAAAATGTGTTAAGCACTGTAAGTATCTGTCACATTGTAGCTTTGTCACAGAATCACGTTGTTACAAATAAACACAGAGGATGTGAAATCTATCTTTTAGCATCTGCTGCATCACAGCTTACATTTTGAGCTTTTGATGACTGAAGATGTTTGGTGAAATGATGCCGTTTGACTGCTCGTGTGATTTGAAGGTGTTCCAAATGATATACAATTAATGCTGAATCACAGAAATGCATCCATGACTGCCAGCTTGCATAGTTTGGGGATGCGAGTCATGTTTGATTGTGTGTATAACGAAGGAGGGAGGAGGAGGCGTTTATGAAGCAGCGAGTGGGAGGAGTTGTTGTGTGGATCATCTTTTCCTCCTCTGGCCTTGGCAGCATTCCCAACATCTGCACACCCATGTCGGAGCTGCGCTGTGATATCAGGGTGGTACTAGCCCATGATGGATTATAGTCATTGCACAGGTACTCAAGCAAAACTAATGTGTATATAAGCAGGTGTTAACTGCTACAGTAGTGTGTGTATATGTGTGTGTGTTTAGAGAAAATTCATGGTTTATTAACATGAGGAAGGCGTAGTACAGATGTAAACAAAGACGGAAGATCGATCACAACAGGGTGTGTATCACAGAATGCAAGTAATTTGAAAAGGAAGCAACCATTGGGCGACTCCACTGGTTGCAAAAAACTGATGGAGCATGAGTTAACATTTTCCTGAGAAGTTAAAGGAAAAATCCAGAGTTACAGACATTCAAGGTCTTTTCGGATAATAACAAGTTCATAATTTGTGTTGGTGTCACAATCACTTCAATCGGATGATTTCTGAGAAAAGTCATATTTTGTAATTATCGCATGGTTTCGAGAGTCAAATGGCTGTTTTTAAAACCACTGAAAGGCTCAAAACATTTCACTTCTGTTCTGTGGTTGTCTTCTATAGAATCTGTCGGTAGTCACTGTCTGTTTGTTTGTGCTTCCACACTTGCACTTGCCAATATGACCAGCAGAGGCCGCCAGAGGCTTGTTGGGTGAATGGGGTTAAGTCTGCAATTTCTGATTGCCTTGTTTGGTTTTTCTGTAGGAAAGCTCTCCTCAATACCACAGAAGTCCCATGCAGCTCTTTCAAATTGAAATCGTGAAGCACAAAATTTCTCAAAAATCATCCGATTGATGAGACTGTGATAGCAACATGAAATATGAAGTTGTTATTATCTGAAAATGTGATCTGATGTCTAAATGGTCTGAATCACTGGTTTCAGGTCTTCAAAAATTATGTCTTTTAAACTATGTCAGATGACGGATCTTGTGGGTTTAGATGGGGTTCGGACTGCAACCAGAAGACTGTCCTTTTTTCAAATACAGTCTACTGTATGCATGCTATGTGCCAGGAAACATAAATGGAAAACCAGAAAATATAATCACTGATTTACAAAAAAAAAAAAATAGGCTGATTCATACAAATTGTGTTTCCCCCATTCCCTACTGAGATAGATAATTCCTGAACGTCCTCCCATGTGGATGTTGCAATTACTGGAGTCAACATCAGGCCCCTTTTTAACACCAACATTAGTGAACATACGCCGTTTGTAAATAAGCGAGAATCTATTACAAATGGTTTTCCCATTAATAGGTGACGAGATTGCCAATTATGAGACACATATTCCAGTAAATTCTCCCAGAGAAGTTTCTCCAAACACAAGAGAAGAGAGGAACGGTGAGAAAGTGAATGACGATAATGTCTTTCTGGAAAAAAAAAGATAATCTTTTCTGAGCAAAGCAAAATGCAGGAGTCAGCAGAGGGTAACGATATATGGTAAGGATTAAAAGAGTGAGATACTAGTCACCAACTGACAAAACAGATCATGTCTCACTCACAGGTTGGTTTCCTATTTGATCTATTATGAATGCAGTCCATTAGTCTATGAAAATGTTATCATCAGTGTGACAGCATCTGTCTTAACAATTACCATTTTACACTTTTCAAGAAAAGGACATGTTGGTTTGATATCTACACAGCATTTTCCTAGATTTTCTTAATGTGAGATTGCTGGTCATCACATTTTAGAATTATATAGTTATAGTATGACATTTTGTATGATTTGTTCTTTGTTCCACTGCATGAGCAATAACACAACCCTTAAACAAAGGGACAGCTTTATTTGTTATTTATTATCCTCCACTTTTCATACCTGTACTGATTGGTATTGCTCTGAGGTTACACATTATGAAAGCCAGTTAACTCATTTAAAAAATAAACTGTGGGAATGAAGCTACTAAAACAGCTAATCCAATAAAGATTCTGGAAATTAAAGATGCTGAAGAGTCACGTAATGGAAAACCGTGAATGCAGTGTTGCGATTCCTTTGTGTTTATAAATGAAAATGACAGCGAGTCACTTCACAGTTTATGACCTTTCCACTGTATACAAATATAAATACAGATGTTTAAATTCAATGTCATAAGAATTGCTCAACACACTTGGAAAGTATGTTGATTTGCTTTCCCGTAGAAGCTCCAATTCCACTTTTATGTCAACAAAGTCACACATGTGGCTTCCTCCTGTGTCCATCCTTTATTTTTAACATATATTATTATGAACTAAACTTAGTCTAACCTCGGCTGATACCCCAAGGCTATAGCTTCATACCCTTACTTCAACAGATTTGGAGTCATGGTGGAGCAATGTGCCGTATCAATCTGTGTTTTCATGTGTGTGAGTTTATCCATATGTGAATAGCACCCACACAAAACCCTCCTTCTCTTATCAGCTGCAGCATACAGTACAGTGAGCCAAACGGAGCCACCGACAGCCCTAAAACAGTGGCAAGTACAAGCTTTTAAAGCCTCATCTTGCTTTTTGCTGTCAGACTTCTGGCTCTTTGAGTGTGTTTGGGTTTCCTCTTGGCTCCCCCTTCCTCTCAGTATCACATGTACCGCACTCCGAGAAGCACAACCGGCAATGCTGCTCTATGAAAAATAGATTTTTTTAATAATTTTTTTTGTTTACCCACCAGTTATTTTAAGAATTTGCATCAAAGTGGATGGAGTGATGTGGAAGTGAAAAGATGTGGGTAGAGAGGAGAGAGCTTCATCCCCTGATCTATGAAAAAGTTTATACTTTATAATGATTTGATATTCAATAGCAGTCTCCTCTGTGTGAGCATGAGAGAGAGACTACTGTAGTACTAGGGCCAGGATTTTAGCCAGCAGGGCGTCCTGAAAATAATGAGAAATTAGACGCCCTAATTTTAGGCAGGACGCCCAATAGACGCCCTATTGTTTCCTCCCGTTTCCCCCGGTAACCACTGAAACGATGTTGTGATGACAAAAGGGTAAAGACAGGTGCGTGCTGGCCACAAAAGATCAGTTTGGAACACCAATAAAACGATTCCAACAAGACGCGAGGACACAGTGGAACAGCACCTATTAAATGCTGGAAAGTCTCTTTGCGCAAAAGCGAAACTTGGCTGCAGCGCAGCACAGATTATGAACTCCCCGCGACAGAACTCGCTTCTCTCTCTCTTTGAGCAGTTAACTAAAGACGTCAGCTCATCTGATTAATCTCTTATTCCCTTAATTACAGCGCTAAAGCGTCTTCTAGATTGAGACCGGAGTGAAAACGGGACTGTACTTGATTCTCGTCATAAAGATCATTATGTATGTGTCATATATGGATGTGGGGATATAACTGCGCATAGAGATATTATCCATTCTGAGTTGGATGCAGACATTGCGGAGAGCCCACTTACAGCGGCGCACAATGCAGGAGAGAGAGAAGAACAGTCAGAGGAGGGCAAGGGGGGGACACCCTCTAAAAATATCCTATCTAAAAGCCTGACTAGAGCTGAATGATTTTGAATAAATATCTATTGCTATTGCAATATGATATGATGATGAGGGAATGGTCATTTTTAGAGCTGAAACGATGAATCGATGAATCGATTATAAATCGATTACTAAATTAATTGCCAACTATTTTGATAATCGATAATCGCTTTGAAACTTTTTTCATGATTAAAACAAGATTTCTGATCGTTTCAGCTTCTTAAATGTGAATAATTTATTTGTTTCTTTGCTCCACATAAAGAAATCATTCAAACTGAATCATTTTGGTTTGTGTACAAAACAAGACTTTCGACAACATCATAATTTCCAGCTTTGACAAACTGATCAACGTTTTTTAACATTTTCTGAACCAACCGATGCATCGATTAAAAGAGAAAATAATGGACAGATTAGTCGATTACGAAAATAATCGTTAGTTGCAGCTCTAGTCATTTTTATGTAATTGTCATTCGAAAACATTTAAAATGATGACTGTGTGATATTTGTGCACATCTGTGAGAGACACAGATGTTCGCTTCAGTGTGGATTAAGGCAATAATTCATCGAAACTGATATTTTTACACACATAGTGGCTTATTGTGCCTTCTACGACTTGAAAATTGCAGTCGGCTGTATTGCGATTTATTTTGAATTACGATTCATTGTTCAGCCCTATGTTCATCTTTGATCAAATAATAATAATAATAACTAAATTTGTAATCAATTTTCTTAAAGTGCTTAATAGATTATAAAAAATTATAAGGCGTCTTGCCTGGTAAGGCAAGGAAAGAACAGTGACCAGACTCAAAGATGTGCAGCATCTGCCTCGGCTGGTTGGGGTGAAAGGAAAATAAGAGGCAGAAGAGAGGTGGACAGGAAGGGGGAGAGAGCCAACAAAAGAGAGGGGAATATGAACCAACAAAACAGAACAACAAGAACAAAACAATAAAACAATAACATAGGCAACCTACGTGGGTGTGAAGTAACAAAGGTAAAAGTTTCACAAGAAAAGATGGCTGACGGATGGGTTTCATAGCTTTAACTGCAGTAAAGTCTATTGTCATTATAAATAAATAAGGCAGAGATCCAATAGAGGGAGCACTCTTCCACAAACAATAAAATCATCTTTAATTTGAGGAATTAAAAAAATAAAAGTTTGCAAAACTGGGGCGACATCTTTCTAAAAATATGCAGCTGCAAAAACAAGTTTCAAGCCTGTCGATAACATTTCATCTGACATTTTCTATCGCTCAGAGAAAAAAAAGAATCATTCTAAATAGGCATTCTAAATTTTACCACACGCTTCAAAAAACCCGAAGTCTGATGTTTCAGTGAAAAACAAAGAAGAGCAATTCATTGTGGATATCTGCCAGTCTGTCAAGAAGAGACTGCATCTTTTCCATCTTTTTTTTATTCTCTAAGATACACTGCACATTGTAAATGTGCTGTGAAGTGTGTTGCTGGTGGGTTAAAAAGGATTTGCTCAGCCCTTATCTTATCTTTGAACACAACTCTGATAAAGACAGATTTCAAATGGCTTGGATAAACAACCTGAGGTAGAGACGTGTAAACAAGCATTTGAACAAAAAGTGAAAAAAACATAAAGAATCCAATTCTATGGAGAGTTGAGAAGTCACCTGGGCCCAGAAAATCTCACTTTTTTCTTCTTTAATTATTTGATTCAAACAAAGACAAAAGAATCAAACATATTTTTGCTCAATATTTTTTAAATGCTTCCATTTCTCAGCGACGCCTGTAACAAACACTTTGAGGCGAGCAGGAACTATTTTTAGGCTCTTGTTTTCATGAGAAAATAATTATCAGTGCTTGGATGTTTGAAGTGGAACACTTGCAGGTAACTGTAACTTCACAAGGAAAGACAATGGATTGCGTTTTCCTGACATTGTCATTTGGATTATTTAAAGATTTTACATACATGTGGCGATGATGCTACCGTTCATTTACAGTCCCTTTACTACCACCACATGATTGTTTGAACTATTAAAAGCATGATCAAAATTAAAGCTTTAATCATTGGAATTTATTTTTTGATAGGCGTAGTCAGTTTTTTTGTGAAGTTATTTGACAGTGGTTTGAATGTAACACATATCTTTGTTTTTAAGTCATGCACTATAGTTTTAAATATGAATTCCGTCTTTTTACATTTAAACATCAATTACGACACACTTCAGTGAAAAGGTGCAATTAATCGCAAAGGGTCCATCTGATTAGTATATTATTTAAATTGAATGAAACCCCCAATTATTAGATCTCATGTTACCTGCTTATAAAATCTGAAAAATGCCCCACACTCATCATCTTCTCATGGATGAAGATGTAGATGGAAATGATCCAATGGCCACTGGACACCTGCCGAACCCAGCCTGTTACTCCTGCTGCAGCATCTCTGGCAGCAGTGACTGTGTCACAGAACTGGCACTGGCAAGGTTAGGACATATTCACCAGTGAGGGTATTCCCTCTGTCTGCTCCTCGCCACACTCCATTTCCCGCCTTTTCATCTTCCGTTTGTGTTTGTCTTTTTATGCAAAGCTTACCCTGCCTCCCTCTCTGCATCCATGTACATCCACCACTGTCCGTACACACTGTGTCTCTCCTCTGTCCCACATCACTCCTCCTCCTCCTCCATTGCATCTTCCCTCCTTCTCTTCCCTCTCTCGCTCTGCCTCTCCCCCTCTCTCTCTTTTGCATCTGTTTGGTGTATTCCCAGGGGCTGTGAGGGGCCAGAAGGGTCCATGAATAAGTCATTTACTCTGGCCCCCCAGACTCTGTGATCATCGCCAACCTGTTCAAAAACATGGTTCCCCGCCACCTCTCTTACTCCCACTGCACCCCACTTTCTGCATCCATAAGCAATGAAAATATAAATTAATACAGCATTAGGGAGAGTGTGTGTGTATGTGTATGTGTGTGTGTATGTGCTACGCCTCATATTCTCAGATCAATTAGAATATCAGCTGTTAAAAAAAGGCTCCATTAAAACTTACATTTAATGGAGTGTTCTTCCAATATGGTCACATGATATACATACTTGCTCACACACGTAATCACAATATTTGGCCTAGTGCCTAAGCATGCGGGGGCAGTG
Source organism: Microchirus variegatus (assembly GCF_963457635.1). Taxonomy (NCBI): domain Eukaryota; kingdom Metazoa; phylum Chordata; class Actinopteri; order Pleuronectiformes; family Soleidae; genus Microchirus; species Microchirus variegatus. The sequence goes on from NC_139808.1 coordinate 18,471,379, forward strand.
TTGCTTCAGTTGGTCAGGTCTAAATTAGGGACGAGCCCATAGGGACGATACTGATACTCAGTATCTGTATAAGGGTCTGATACTGATCATCACTGCTGGATCATTTGTTGAGGAAAAACATTTTATATAATTCATAAAATCATAAAATAAAGTAAATGCAAAGAAACTGTAAGAGACCATAGACGCCACCAATGTCTCCCATGTAGTTTTCGCATTATGCTATTGAAATGAGCAGCATGTAAATGCATGGTAAATTGTTTAAAATTCTCATGTGGAGGATAAAGTGGTAGATAATGGATGGATGTATATATAGCTGTTTTTTTAATCTTATATCTTCTATTTGTTATATTAAGAGTTGTTAGTGCCTGAAACTGTGCTGCTATAACAAAAATGTCCCAGTCTTTGACTTTTCAAGGACTTTCCCAGACCAGTTCCCTCACATTCAAAGACTGAATCTTGGAGATGGGAGGGCAACTTGTAAGAGAGGCTTCGTCCATGGCGTCCACTTTTATTGATTTGCAGCACGCTTTGCATCTGGACAAGTGATTGTCCTTGGGATCTTGGTCAAAGCTGGTCTTTGAAGTTTTCTTTGGCGAGACAGAGATCTTGGAATTTTCATTTCCCAGGCATCACGTCATTTGCTCTCTCTTACTTAACTTTACTCGGTCGTTGCTATGCATGAAATTGGATGTCAACAGCGGAGAGACGGTGAACACAACACCGCTAGTAATTATGACTTGACGCTTGTTCTGTGTATACCTAGTCTACGTACATAAAGCAATGGAGGGCATGAAACAGTAGGTGGCGTCGTAACAAACAAGGGAGACACTTACCTAAATATCAACTTGACTTCTTTCTTGCACAAATTCAAGCATTTTCAATTACCCTTTCAATTTAGGGTCAAGGATTTCAAGGACCCGTGGGAACCCTGATCTATCTATTTATTTTCACACATGGATTGGCTATTCAGTCCTTCACACCATTGAAAATCTTTGGCATGTACTTAACACAGAACTAACACAGCGATCCCTCATAAATACAAGATCCTGGTAAAATAAAATGCAACTGTGGATTGAAATAAATGTGACATTGAACAATATTATCAAAGAATGTGAGCTATTATCAAGTTCAAGTTGTTCTGACAACATATGGCAGTTTGTGACCTTTATTCAGCCAGGCAGTCTATAAAACCTGTTTTCAAAGGGAAAGACACCTCAGTCATATTTGAGTGGACGGGATAATGAACTTTCCTTCATTAGGTGTGAGTCAACTTCACAAACTAGCGAAGGCTGTCCTGCTGTTTGTAGCAGGGTGCATAAAACGCCTCATCATACGCTTTACGAGGTGCTTCTCTTCCGCAAATGAGCTCACCTTGCTTTTTATAGCCGCTCATGTTCATCCATGCATGAAATTGTGAATATTGTCATTCTCCTTTGTTATCCATGTTAACAACTTTATCAAAGCCTCGTCATAATCAAAGTAAGCCTGAGATTATTGCATGAAGATAACACCCATTTACTATTCAATCATCAGGAGGTAGTTCAACTCTCTCACCAGGCAGATCCCAGGTTTAATTCCCAGACAAAGTCATTTCATACTGCAGGTTGTCTTTTTCCTTACAGTGTTCTATAATCACACAGCAGGGTGTAAAACCGGAAGGATGACAAGAGATACCAATACTTTGGCACAATGTCAATGGAAAACATCTGAAAAAGTGACAGAAATAGTTTTTTTGGCAGCAGTTGTCAAAGATATTCAAAATGTTATTCCGCCAGGACTGACAAGGGCAGCACAACAATCAAGCAATGGCAAAAATCTAAAACATCAAAGAAAGATGGTTTTTCTTACTCTTTCCCAAACTATTCCTAGGCTCCTCCAGCATGTGGCACTTTTGTTTTTCTTTCTTTTCTTTTTTTTACCTATCCTGTTATACTTGCTCCCTTTGATCTCAGTCCTTATATCTAGTCCTCTCTGCTTGTGTCTCATTTCATGTGTCACATCCATGTTAAAATTAACCTCTTGCATTGTATGAATCATGACAGCTCTTTCAAAAACATGCTCAGCACAGGAACTAATGGATAAGGCCTTGTTCAGGCAGCCAGGAACAAATCAGAGTTTATCTAGATTGGTTTGAAAGTCTGGACAGAAAAAAAAAAATCTGATATGAACAAAACTGATACAATCCAGTCATTGTGGGTCATTTGAAATGTGATTTAAATCAGATTTCTATACTCTGAACACTCCATCTGCTCATATCAGATTTCAACTGCTCTCTTGCGTCACTCTAAATGCGACATGATGACGTCCGCGATGTCAAATCCAAGATTGAAAGCCCAGGACCCCTCACCAACGACAGCACAGAACACACTGTAAACTCGTCTGTTCCACCGCAGAGCTTTTCTTGTGCAAGACAGGAGTACTGCACAACGACCCGACAGGACGATAGTTTGGAAATCCATGTCGTTTGAAAGTCAATGTCATAAACATGAATAACACCGTCATTGCAAAAGCAACCCACACAAATAAATTGGTTATGACTGGATTATAAACTCTATAAATAAAATTTGATCAATACAAAGCAATGCAACTCAAAGTGCTTCACAGGATAGAAAACAAAGAAAGCAACACACCAAACAATTATTTCAGGTGACAAATGGTTGGTATTGTGTAAAAAAATAATAATAAAAATTAAAATAATAAAACAACAATGGAGAAGTGAAGAAGTGGGGAAAAGAAGAGGAAAGTGAGGAAATGCCATCAAAGAACTCACAAACAGCTGTTGTATAGTCTTTCAGTTTGGAAGGTGAAGCCCAGGAAGTATGACGATAGTAACAGCATCAGTATCAGTTATTACAAAATGAGCTTCTAATTCTCACTTGATTTATAATATCAGTAAAAACAAATCCTGAGGAGTTAATGGTCTCAAACACTAGTTTCATGTCTTCTCAAATGGAAAATGATGTTTAAAACTATGTTCCCATTTAAAATAAAAAAATAAAAAAAAACTGGCACATTTAGCATTTTGGAGATTTTATTTCTCTCTCAGCAACATCCTCAAAAATAAAGTCAGCATCTATTAAAACTTACTGCTTTACACGCCGTGTGCGATTTTGAAGTGATTTCTTTCTGCTCTCATATAGCAAGTCAAAATCTATTAAAGCTCATTCATATTTAGAAATGTATTTGGAAATTATTTACATGTTTAGATGCCTTTGTGAAGGCTGTCCTGTGTTATGGAGCTAGTGAGTGAGTGTTGCAGTGATCTTTATGTGTAAAGTGTTGCTGAACCCCAGTGTGATTTACACCTGGTATCATCCAATAGGAGCCTGTTGCATGTGACGCAATGCAACATCCATTTCAATATACAGGATGTTTCTCAATATCTATACTTGTGCGTACTTGCGTACTCCTGTACTTGTGAAAACACCCATTTTACCAAGTATGCATTGGGTGGTGACTTGAGCGTACTTGAGAAAGCCATATATCCTAGAATGCATTTCGGCGGAACACGGCAGGATAAAATACTAATTTAAACCTGAAATAAATATTTTTCTGTGTCCCAGACAAGGTTTTGAAATCATTTGAGGCAAGAAATTTGTCATTTAGAATCCAAACATGTGGTTTGTGATATATAATAAGATATGACATATTTATAGTTTGACAGCGGCGCTGTAGGAGGTGATCAGCTCCGCCTCTGCGGACGCTCGGTGCGCACAGTGCCCGGCACAGAGCAGCGTTAACTCTGCCTGTCCTGATGAAATGATCCACTGGCTCAGACGGCTCCGTCATTACATACTTGGTGTGATCCATAGATTTGTTGTTGACATGTTGTTTTGTTTTTAATGCAAACATTTTGACCTGACAGTGTGAACATTTGTATAATATTAATGTTAGATTTAGTCAAAAGTCGCACTGTCATTGTATATGTATTTAAATATAATGGACACTATAATATTTAAATACATATAGACACACATTTTATATATATATATATGCGTGTGTGTGTGTGTGTGTGTGTGTGTGTGTGTGTGTGTTACTATATACTGCTCTAATTTATCTATTTTCCACATGGTACTGTATATTTTAATAAACATGAATTAATACATAAGTTAAATATTTAAAATGTGAAAATAACAATATATGCATTTATTAAAAGCATTTTATATGTTCATTCATCAACACTGTAGGTGGCGGTAATGAGGCTTAAGTGCTTCGCGCCACCCGCCATTCAAACAGTAGAACTAGGAAGTACACTGCTGTTCCAATTGAAGAATCATGCTCGTGTACTCCCATACTTGGCAAGTATGTACTCCAGTCGTACTTCTCAAGTATGTACTTTCCAAGTAAGCAAGTACATACCGGCATACTTAGGTATTGAGAAACGGCCACAGTCTATGGCAGAGGTCTCAAATTTGCGGCCCGCAGGCCATAGGCAGCCCAGAAATCCATTTAATGCGGCCCACAACTTAATATCACCTTACAATCATCTGTTGTCAATATTTTTTGCATTCATTCTGCATCATAAATATGTTTTTTTTTCTGGACTATATAAAGTTCCATATCAAAACAAAAACTTTTATTTTGAAAACCTTTGAAATACTGTCACAGATAATTGTTATGACAATATCATGGTGGAATATCATGTTATAATTTTTATCTCATATTGCACAAAAAAGATCTGATTTGCCCGTCATATAAACACAGCCCAAGACATTTTAAATTACAAGTATTGCATCTTTCCTTTCTCGATTCATGACTACTTTGTAATTTCTCTTCAGAAATCACAGCAAACTGCATTTGCAAATGTCAATCCAAACTCAAAGAAAACAAGTTTAACTTTACATGTATGGCAGTTAGCCTCTACTCTCAGAGGCTCCAAACAGCAGAATGACCCATGTAATTACAAAAACATACTCATGTACGCTCAAGAGTTTCACCAGTTTGTGTTTCATTATTATTTTTCCCAGCACATGTAATTGAATCTCAAACAGACATCCTTCCACTAACTGAAAATAGAAAATTGTCCTTATCTCTGCACAGCAACGCATCTGCTGCTGAAGCGACACAGGACTTGTGTACATTCGAAGACTCCACAAAACTGATTTCCAATTCTGTCGTCCCAAGTGGCAGCTTGAGATAACAGTTGGAATTCCTCTAAAGTCTGCATCTCTTCATTCCTCAGAAAACATGTATAATGGTTTTGTTATTCTCCGAGTAGTGAATTCCCTCTTTTTGTTTGTCAAATTAAGCTGGTTATACAAAAATCCCCACAGCAGCATTTTTCAACTATTTGTTAGGTCAGCTCTCTATGGACTTAACACTCCCAGGATACTGAAACTTAACAATGAAAAAAAACTTTACCGGAATTTTCAGAAAAAGGAAAAAGAACAAAACTTAGAGAGAAACAAAAAATCTGCTAAAGGTCAAAAAGTCATTCAGGTACAGATGTTTGAAATCACATGATGCATTTATTTGTTTGTACGGTTTCGAAATTAACCCTTTAATATTTTATAAATGTAATAAAATAATAATTGTTGGTGCATTTGTTGCTTTGTGTCTGTGGAGAACTCAGGTGGCCAGAAACATGATTTTAAACACACAGTGCTCAAATTTGATTTGTAGTCATAGACAAAGATGCAAGCACTGGTTTGTATTTCAGTCAGAGCAGTGAAGAAGGTGTGGATCCACCTGAAATCTATTGTTTGAAAGGGAGTGGTGATGGGACTCTGACATCAGCTGCAAACAAACAAACAAACATTTTAATAAATAAATGGATTTTAAGAAGATGCGTCTTGTACTGTAAGACTGTCTTTCTCTCTCTTCCGTCCTCTCTCTTTACAGCAAATTATAAAACGAGACGTATTTTTCTGATGGGCAAGAGGGCGTTCAAAATTTACCTGAGGCCACACTTCCCTTTTAGGGCCCTCTGCTGTACCATGTGGTAATAACTTCAGATAGGTCTGTCTGTTCTAGGTTGTATATTCTGAACTTGATTGGGTAGGAAAAGGTCTAGAGCTGAAACAATGAGTTGATCAATCAATTACTTATATAATATATATATTTAATAATTAATTAATAATTGATATTAATCGTCAACTATTTTGATCATCGATCAATCAGCTTGCAGCTTTTTTCATGATTAAAACAAGATTTCTGATTGTTTTAGCTTCTTAAATGTGAATATGTTCTTCATTTCTTTGCTCCATACAACAAAGAAATCATTCAAACTGAATCATGTTGGTTTGTGCACAAAACAAGACGTTTGAGAACATCATCATGTCCAGGTTTGATAAATATGTTTTAACGTTTTCTGACATTTTATGGACCAAACAATTAATTGATTATGCAAATAATTGTTAGTTGCAGCTCTAGAAAAGTCCCTATTCAACATGCCTAGATTCTGAAAAATTACTTATTTATCTTCTTTTAATTACTTCTTTTTTTTAATCTTAGCACAGCTTACTTCTGATTTTATTGCCGTTTGTATTTGTTATAATTATAAATGTGTTATTAATGCAGCACTTTGGTCAGCTGAGGTCGTTTTTAAATGTGCTATAAAAATGTATTTGACTCAAACGTTAGTTAGTCATCACAATGCAGCATCACATTGACTGACAGAATACCAACCAGCCTTTAAGTTAAGATGTGTGTGTGTTTATGTATTATACATATATACATGTACAAAAATGAGTTCCTAAACTAGGCAAAATCTGCTTGCTCTGATTTGGGTCATTATAGTTTGTCCTCTTTAAAAAGTGGGTCCCCCATATATAAAGTTTAGTGAAACAGTGGTGTAATGTTATTTGAGATAAGTGGCAGACTGGTGGGTTCTTACAGTACAAAAACAAGGCAGATGAATGAATGAATGAATCCTAATGCACGGGGAGTGTATGAGCAGATGTGTGGCATACAGGATGGAGGAGGAGGAGGACAGTGGGAGGATCGCGGGAGGAGAGGGGGAAGGAAAGCAAGCGGGACGGACGAGGTGGAGGAGACGACTGCCAAGGGGAGGCTGGCTTGGCTCTCACACTGGTGAGAGCAGAAGGAAGAAAGAAAGTCTCTCAGGCATTCCTTGTTTCTTCTCTCCCCATTTATCAGTTTCTGCCTTTTTTTCCCGCCCCTCGTTTTCACACCACATCTGGACTCACTCTCCCTCTAGCCTTTTTTTTTTTCACTTTTCAAAAACACTGTTGGATTCCTCACATTGCCTTTCTTTCTCCTTCCTGTCCAAGTACTATACATCCTCGTTTTTCATCCTTTTCTTTGCACTGCAAGCTCTTTGTGTGCGTGTGTTTTTTTAGACCATCTTCTCATTTTTTTTTCCAAAGGAGCCACAGAGCTTGGTGTGAGATCTGTGCCAGTGCGGTCTTGATTGTGCCACCCTACCAAGAGAGTGGGTGTCAAACACAGACACTGGCACATCTTGCCAGAGAAAAAGAGCCACTCTGAAGCCAAAGGCTGCATAGAAATATGAATACGGTATATGTCTGCTCCCTCCCACTCAGCCAGGATCTGATCCCTTTGATTCACTTAAATCTGCAGAAAAACTATACATTTTCTATCCTTATTTCTGAGAGCAAAAACCCCAACAGGTAATTTGTTTTATTCCCTTGATGCTATATATTTAAAAGGGGGTGTTGCTTCTTTTATGACAGAGAGTAATGAAAATATCCTGTTTTATTTTGAAAATGTCATCAATGTCTCGTAAAGACCTTAAAGGTCCCATATTATACCCTATTAACCCAAGTTAAACTAGGTCCTGGTGTCCTAATGAACATGTCTGTGTCATGCTTTAGTCAAAATATCATAAGGATGAAGCATGCCAACCTGAATGCGTATCTCGTATTCAGCTCAGCAAGGTCTGGCCTGGTTTGTACTAGGATGGTACACCGTCAGATGACAACTGTGCCGGCAGCGTGTGAATGCATATGAAAGACGTGTAGTAGAGAAAGTGCTGCACATCATTGGATTGTTTGAATTGCAAAAGTGTATAGTGCAAAGCAGCTTTTACATCAAGACTAGAGACGCTCGATGTAAATACTGACCATTATATTAGCACTGAAAATGTTCCTCTCTTATTGGATGGATGACTTAATGTATGCACCAAATAAATTTAATAAAATTGCAACATTTGAAAATTGGGCTGTTTCAAATAGGGAATTTAAAATTACTATAATTCAACAAATACATACGTATATATGATATAGTTTAATATGAGCATATGAATCTCACATTCCTAAAAGCCTAAAATGTTGAGAGTGAGTCCAAATTACTTGCAAAATATTCAACATTACAGAATATTACAAGATTGGAATGTGATGTCATTTATACTTAGTCATTTTACACCATTAGAACTGTGGAGGGGGGGTGGCAATTATTTTTTTGATGAAAACAAGCTATTTTACAGGATGTAACACAATGTCTCAGTTACCCCATGGGATTACATTGGAACCATTGCTGCCATGTCACAGCTGCTGGCCAGACTCATCTACTGATCAGTGAAAAGGTTTGTGTCCAACTTATAAACATGCGGCCCAAGTTGAAAACTCCTGTAATTCCTCTTTAATGGCGGTTTTTCACTGCATAACAGAAGGCAGATGTAATCAAATACTCACAGGAGACATTAAAGTGATAGGTAGGAATTTTGAACATAAGACCTATTTTCCAACTCAGCCGGTGTGATGGAGACATCTGGAGACATTTTCAAGAAATTTCATTCAGTTCTTCCAGTTGCCGAGTTCGCTGATGCTATGGCTAGCGCAAGTCAATGATACAAGTTAGCTTGGCATTAAAAACACTCATACCAACTCCACAGTGCACCCGAGGCAAATCGATTGTAACGGCAGACTATCGATGTACATATCTGTGTTGATAGAATGTTTGAAATAAAACCAACCTTGCAATTTGAAGGATTCATGTCTCAGCAGCAGCAGCAGCGCGTCATACTTCCGGCAGTGGTTGACTGATTCCGCTGCCGGAAGTATAGTGCTGAGAAAGTAGTCCCTCAAAAATTCATGCGATGCGACGTTAGTTTTGTACACAGATATGTACATCGATAGTCGTTACAATCGATTTGCCTCGGGTGCACTGTGGAGTCGGTATGAGTGTTTTTAATGCCATGCTAACTTGTATCATTGACTTGCGCTAGCCATAGCATCAGCGAACTCAGGAACTAGAAGAATTGAATGAAATTTCTTGAAAACGTCTCCAGACGTCTCCAGACGTCTCCATCACACCGGCTGAGTTGGAAAATAGGTCTTATGTTCCAAATTCCGAACTATCCCTTTAAGGATGTATTGTAAAGTCACATGATATCAAGGGCTGTCCACACACCAGGTCTGAACTGACAAGATCAAACAAACAGACAAAGTGACTTAAAAGCGAATTCAGTGGGACATGTAATGAATACAGTGTAAAATAAGTTGGGGTAATTGTCCTAAAATGATGCATTAATTAGTGGACTTGTACATCAGGAGCGAAAACAAGATCTCATTTATGAAATACAGACATTGCGTAATAAATTAACATCTGCTGTTGCAACCACTTGCAAATACAATCACTGCGACAGCCTCCAAATATAAATACACAAGCATAAAAATTATCTGAACAAAGGAAAGGCAGCCAGTGTTAGCATTATAATTTTCACCCCAAGCTCTGTTCAGCGACCCCGAGTGTTACAGAAATCCATGACACGCACTCAACATGCACTCCAAAGATTACAGCCAACACACACACACACACGGTCTGTACCCCTCCTGATCCACTCATTCATGGTGGAAGCACCCCAAATTCAGCAGCGTGACCGTGGGGTGGCTTGTGGCCCCGGCTGGTGTGACGACCCCACTCTGACAGAGTGTCAATACAAAGCAATTTACAAGCGCATGAAAAATCGACCCCCGATAACAGGCAATTTCTCTGCTCTGCTGCCTCAAGAGGCGTGACCTGCCTCGCGAAAATGAGGGGTGGGGTGGTGGGGGGGCAAAAAAAGAGGAAGAGGTTGAGAGGGGTGATCACAGTCCACTGGATGTGATTACAGCCTGTGCTGTGTGGTAAACGAGGAACAGGGTGAGACGGAGGCAAAGAAAATTGAACAGTAATAGGGCAGGGAAGGGAATTGGTGCGAGCGATTGTAATAGTGATGTGAGGAGCAGAGAAATCACCATGATGAGTGTGATGGTTAGAAAAAGGAAAAGCGGAGACAGATATGGATCAGGATGGAGGGAGTCTCATGACGGACAAGGAGACGTACAAAGTTTGGAGAAAGGACAGTTGAAAGAGGAAGGAGGAAAAGAAAGAAATTAAGAAAGAAAGAGTTAATCCGCATTGCTGTTGAAATGTGGATTATGTGTGTGTTTGTGTGTGTGTGTGTGTGGACTGGAGGCCACAGGTGGGGACATAATGGAGATAATGACCTCATTCCTCTTCCCTTTCCTTTTTTGAGACATTTTTTCCCCACAACATTCTATTCATCATGCCCTCTATCCATCTCTCCATCCCTTGCTCCACTCTTTCTTCCTATTCTCCTTCCTCTCTGTCGAAAACCCGGAGGTCACAACTTCATTCAAACAGACAAAGACACACAAAGAGGAATAGCTGTGTAAACCTGTGTGTATTTGTTTATGTACCTATCAGGGGTGGACGGTGTATAGGGACGATTTGGGCAACGCCCTAACAACTAGAAGGAGAAAGATCATTTTTTTTCCTCAGCAATTCCAAAGATCCTTAGTACTAATATTCCTTTCAGCCGTCTCTGCCAGCAAAAGTAGTTATTATTAGTGTTCAAGACATTATCTGTGATTGTCCAATCAGAATCGTCAGATTCAAGTCACGTTTTATGGTTCCGCCTCTTCTGGGGCGATTTGATTGACGTGGAGAATGGCCCGACAATTCTCCCCTTGACTCTCGTGTTAAAAAAGTTTTTTTCGAAACACGTACCCTCCAATGCATTTTTAATGACGATTTATGTGCATGCACCAACGTGCTTGTGTCGTATGTAAATTGAGCAAAGAGAGGAGGGGATATCTTCTCTCCTCTTCACATCACGTCTCCCGATAAGTTGTTCGCATCTCTGGTGGTGGCGCTCTCAGCGAAGCTGACCGTTTTAAAAATACACAGAGGATTGTGCTTGTTTAATCGGTCCCAGCACTAACTGATAAGTACACGTAGTTTTACCAGTGTCACGGAGTTCACACTTTCATACGCGTTAACTGTTTATGGCTCGTAACAGCGGACAGCAGTAATTTGAAGCAACGTTCGTTAGCTTGTTTGCCAACATTGTTGATGTTTGTATCGCTCAGGGTTTAACTGCAGGTTAAACTTCACGCAAATCAGACAATCGGACTGTTTTGTGTGAGCGAAGTATTGTAAGATGCATTTAGCAACACATCTAAAGATCAAATTCTGCACATTCCTTTACACTTAATGGATAATGTGACTTGATTAATTTGGTTTGTTTGTTGTATGTATCTGGTAAAAGTTGTGAAAGCTCTTGATCCTTGGTCAGTTAATAAATACTTGACTTAATAAGCTGCCCCTGTCTTAATGTAGTTGCTGTACACATCTTGTGTCCTGTTTAGCTATTTAACATCATACATTAGATTCATGCAAATGTGTTTATCAAGTAGCCATCTAGTGGACACAAAAAGGACTCTGTTAATCATCAAATTCTCAATTGTCAAACAACAAATTGATACAGTCTTTCTTTATGCACCTATTGAATGGGTCACCTGATCATTATCAGAAAAAATTGCCCCCCCCCTGAAATTTTCTTCAGGAGCCGCCACTGGTACCCATTTAAAATATTTTCTGGTGTTGACACAACATTTGTGTAATGGTTTAGGACCAGCAGTCCTCATGGGGACCCAAGCTTGGTCTTAATGAGTCAAGAACTTCATCGCTGAGGTTCTCATTAAGGGTAGAGGGAAGATTTGAATTGTAGTTAGGTGAGGGTAAGGCATTAACTGGTTAAATGTTTTTGTTGGCTCTACAAAGGAATGGGATGCAGTCTCCTAAGAACAGCGGCACCAACCTGTGTGTGTGTGTGTGGTTGTCACAGGAAAACACACAAACAGTTTGGCAGGAGTCATGTACTTAAATTGGTGGGGGAAAATGTGTTAATTGCAAGTTTTTCTGCAGAGGTGAAGTAAAATTAACCACCATCAGCCACAATAACTGTTCAGGACTAAAAAGGGTGGCATCAAAGGAAACAAGCAAAAAAATGCTCTTCAGTATTTCAGAGATGGAGTGATCATCATTGTTTTAAAGAGCAGTGCCTGTCTGTCAACCATCTCATCAATTTGATGGATACATGTAAAACACATCAAGTATTAACCCATCACTATGTATATCCGAGACCTTTGCTATGATAATAAGCTGTGGGACTTAATAATTCAGCTACTCTGCTCCTGCTGGGAAAGGAAAGTGTGGTTGAGTTTCCTGCCACCCTGCACTGCTCGGCAGCCCCACTGAACAAAGACCCCCTGCACAGCACACCTGCAGCATCCTCATGAAAGCTCTCCGACTTACATATTCAGCAAGTGGGAGTGGAACAGAGACAGACGGAGGCTTTGGCCTGCATCGTTTCCTCTGCATGTAGCCTCTGCTCGCTCAGATCTCAGAAGACAAAGAGAAGGTAGGGAGAGAAAGAAAGTGCAGCCTTTTCTGTACACTGAACTCTTTTGCAAAAAATATAAGGTACACTTGCTCAACTGCTCCTAAATACCTCATAAGCCAGTCATGATCAAATACGATGACCAGTGCCACTTCATGGCTCGATCACACCGGACCAACAGTGAATTTGTCATGTGACAAATTTACAAAGTCAATGCACAGATGTGATTGTTTGCTTCGGACTGGCCAAGTGTTGCGATAGATGAGAGTCAATTTGCACACATCACATCTGTCACTTGAGTTGAAATTTTTAAACGTTTGTTGCCAAGTTGTGTCCAGCCACGGATGGCGTTGTGAACCCACGCAAGATGGCGGTTTCTTCTCTGAAAATATTTACAACAGTAATTGTGCTACAATACTTGCGTCCAGTGCTACCATTGAGTCACAAACTGAACAAAATTATCGAAGTGACATGAACAATCGGTCCCGTGTGAACACCACATAAGTATTTATTTAATAACGTAGTCTTCTGACATAATCACGTTAACCAGTGGATGGCAGCAGAGGTCAACTGACTTGATGCAACATATATTTCAATACACCTCCTGCTGATTAAGACTAATAAAGCACCTTTTATCGTAAATTCTGTGTAGAATATTTTTAACACTCAAAAGTACAGCCTCTGTCTGGTGGCTCGTATCATCTTGTGAGGTTGTAGCAAACAACCAGCCCTGATGCCACTCAAGCACTGCATATTGGTCCAGTGTAGAAACATCACTATGGTACTGTCACACTGAAATTACCAGGAGAGAAAAGCTTAAGACGGAGGAAAAAAACCTCACTTGACTCTAGAAGTGGGCGTGGTCGCTGCTGCCAAATGTGACACTCCATAGATACATTAATAATGTGGAAGAAGAGTACAATCCCTTGTCATTACACAGCCTATTTTGTTCAATGATTTAAAATAGTCATGAGTGGCGTACACTGAATGTCGACCTGTATGACAGCCTGTTCACTCTCGTCTGCTCGGCCTTCCAAGGCTTCTTTCCCATCACATTCCTCATTCAATAGTAATTCTTTCTCTCTGACTTTTCTCCTCCTCCCTACATACTCATCTTTTCGCTTGTCACTTTCCCTTCATGTCAATTACCATCTCCCTCCACATCCCCCCCTCCTCTGGCACTGCTCGCCCTCTCTCACACCTTATCCCACTATTTTCTCATCAGTCCTTATGTACCTCTTCTCTACTCCTCTACTATCACTCCCCATGCAAAGCTTCCTCGCGTTCATCTATCCTCCCCCACTTACTTATCCATTCCTTTTATTGACTGTCACTCATTCACCGTTAGTGTCATTTGTTTCTTCATCCTTTTTACGTTACCTCCGTGTGAAGCTTCTGCATTCCCTCTCTTCTTCTAAAACCATACCACGTTCATTTCATCTCCCGGCAGGACTCGACCGCTTTTTAGCTTCTCATCGTCCTGCGTTTCATCGTCATCCCACACACTCCCTTTTTCTCTCCAACACGAAACATCTTCTCTTCTCCTCCTTCTATATTCATTCCCGCTGCGAGTGAGTGACCTGAATCTGTCTCTTTGCATTACAACCCCTCCCTTCTGCAGCCCAGGAACACCTTCAAAATCCAATGGTGTGGCTGCCACCTCGCCTCACATGTCCTTGTTTATACGAGTGTATATGTTGTGTAATTGAACCTGGGAGGACACAGCTGCTGGCCTTGTACTTGTACCACAGGTGTATAAAACCTGGCAGTGTCTCATCTGTGTTTGCATGTGGAAGCCAGAATACTTGCATACGTTGCCTCGTAAGGACCTTTTCTGGCATGAACACTGACCCCGTCAGGACCAGTAGTCATCATGGGGACCAAACTTGGTCCTAATAAAGTAGAACTAATTAAGTTTTGGGTTAAGATTTGAATTATGGTTAGGTTAATGTTAGGTATCAACTGGTTATGGTTACATTTTGTTATAACACATTGTTTAGGCTGTCCAAATAAACAGACATCAATGCAGTATCCTTAGAAGAATAGCTGCACAAACAAAACACAAAGCATGTCAACTCTGTAGATTTAAATGGATTTTAGCTGGAATGTATCGGATTTTCCTCAAAGAAAAACACTCCACTCAGATCATCTCACATTGCCAGTGTCTTGTAAGTGCATATTCTGAGTGTGCGTTTGTGTGTGTGTACCTTCTTTGAGCGCCGTGTCTGGTCTGTTGCCTTTAATTGCTGGTGCCTTATAATCCACCACAGGTCTGTTTTTACCATCTCACTTTCTTTACTCTCTTCAGTCAAACTTGTTTTCTCCTCTGCAGACACACAAAACAAAACAGGAAACTTTTTCACAACAGCTCTGACAAGCCTTATTTCCCACATACGGAATGAAAACATAAACTTTCCAGTGTGAGAGAGAGAGAGATTGCGTGGGGGACTGGATGGGAAGAAGAAACATATCTGCCAAACAGGAAAACAATCTAGGCAGATAGCAGGGAGCTGTCAAAAAGTGTGACACCGCCAAAACACCAAGGCCCCTGCATCCTGGGAAAATTAAAAACATTGCACAGATGCCAAACACAGAGTTTTCTACACAATTAATATCTACTCTCAGCTAAACTTTTAATATTTAAGATTTGCAAGCATTTCTTGAAATAATGTATTCAGTGTTGATGGATAAATCTGAATGAATGAATGCCATCATGAAGGAGCCATGCATTTAACTTATAACACTTTCAATTTTTGAGTGTGAAATTCTCTGACGATCAAAGAGAGTTAGAATCATATCCACTTTTTGTTTTGCTTTTTCAAAACGTCATATTATCCTGCCTCTTGCAGACAAACTCCACCTCAAGATTTAACCATGGAAACATATAAACCAGAATCAATACAGCCTGCACTCGCCAAACAAATGTACTAATCAATGAATGTTAAATGGTCTGTATTTATATAGCGCTTCAAGTCTTGATGACCACTCAAAGCTGCTTTACACAACAGTTTTGCTATTCAACCATTCACTCACACATTCATTCAGCAACAGCAATGTGCAGCACGTTTGCTATCACACATCTTTCATACTTATTCACAATGTGCAGATGATAACATGCCTTTCTAAACCAAAAAACAAAGTGTCTGCACTCTGAGCTTTGAGCCGCACCCCCCTTAGCAGCGCAAGGTCGCAATTTCAGTTAGCAACGTCAAACCGAACAAGGTCAATGTTCTTTATTCAAAATATCCATTTGGTGATATATATATACCCTTCTTGGAGCAATATGATAATTGATACACCATGGTAAATACTGTATATCTAAAGTAAACAATCGGTCAGTTTCACTCAAATGACTTCTCCTCACAGTGGTGCTGCCCAAATGAATCAGGGAAACTTTGGCAGAGGTTACCTGGTTGAGGAAGAGGGAGTTTACAGTGGAATAATGGCGAAAGCTACGTTTAGGGATGACCCATGTTGTGAATAAACAGAGAAATAATGCACGTTTAAATTTTCACAAATATTTTGTTTTCTTCAGTTAGACAGATATTGTGATTTGTTGCCTTGCAATATATTGATTATCACAGACTCATATTGTGGACCATATAACACGTACGGTGAGGTACCCTGTGATTACACCAATACTCTTTACAAAAAAAAAATTTTGGTTGAAGACACAAGCTGGATTTTTGTTGGGAGGAAGAGTCAGGACTTGCAGTAAAATCCCTGGTTGTGATTAAAGAGTCCTGCAGCTCACTGTGTCTCTGCGGTGAGAGGAGAGAAGCAGCTGAACGCAACATAGCCATGTGTAATCAGTCATGTCCAGTCATGTGACCAATTTTTTTAGTCCAAACCCAACATTTAAGAAAGAAAAGATCAATGACAAATGATGAAACAACCTCTGCCAAAGTGATTGGTCAAATTGGAAGAATGCAAGGCCGTGCATTCGTTGCAATTGGTTGAATTGGCGTTAATTGTTGGGATAACAACATAGCATATTCCTGCTAATGCCAACATGCTCAACATTGATGTTCACCAGAATGTCTCATTGGCATCACAGTTCATGGCAAAGTTTTTTATAGATTTTCGACCCAAAACAAGAACACAGTCCTCAGCATTCATTGGGCTTTTTCACAGCAGACATTCTGATATGTTTTAGCAGGAAAAGCACAGGTGTTACTGATAACTTTGTGGCTCTGTTCCATTCCTCCAAGTCAGGGCAGATGGTGACAGAGCTATAACATGCACCTTGAAGGCCTGTGCACACCAGACACTTTTCTATGTGCTATTTATTTATGTTTAAAGAACTTTCTCCTAACCTTTATGTTAAGTTCACATCATTAACAGAATTTTACACACTGTATGTTGCAGTTTTTTATTTCATCAGACAGATGATCAAAATTTAGCTTTCAACAAGTACACATCTAACCAATTAGAGTGTGTGTTGTTAGAGTTCCGACAGTAAACTATTCAAATAAACAAATGAGCAAACTTTAGGGTTAGGTATAAAAAACAAATGGGACCTTGCTCAAATCTTCCAAATCTCCAACAGATGTTCTAAAGTCTGTCCTGAAGCAGCAAAGTGGTAGACTTTTCAGTCCTCTCTTCTTCAGTGTAGGCAGTATTGTATTTCTATCAATTCAGTAAAATTCATGCGAGCACTGGCTTTCCCTCATTAGATACCGACTCACATGATTCTTTTTTTAGTCTTTATAATTTATTTACTTATTTTGAAACTGAGGCAATTAAATAGGCCTCAACCGTCATTTATTTCATTTTGTACACCTGTGCTTGTCCTACTGTATCCTGTTAAATGGTCAAAGGATGAGGATCCTGCTAAAAAAAACTAAACAAAAAAACAGCCGTTTCCTATAGTGCTCCTCAACCAGACCATAACAGTCACAACCAGGTGTTTAATGAACCTATGGTTTCTGAACTACATTACATAACTAGAGAAAAAATACAGTCCTTCGAATTTCTTCTATTAACTCTAGAGACTCAGTAAAGCACAGGATTCCACAAGTATGTGTCACATTTTATGCAGAAGTCAAATGGAGAAAATAACTTCCACTGACGGCAATGTCCACGGGAAAAATAACAGTTTCTATGACTAATCACCAAATGACAAGGATATGAAATACCATCAGTGGGTGTTTAAAAAATGTGTTAATGTAATTAAAACTGTCACTGAATCTACAGTGCTGTAGGTGATCTGTGGGTGTGCATCAATCAAACCGATTCCCCATACTATGAGTGTATATTTACAGCATTATCCTGACCTTTTCTCACCAGTGTGTGCAGTGCTGCTGACTTTGGCAGTGCTTAGATAAGAGTGTGTTGGTAGAAATGCAACACAACCACTTCTGCTCCTCACAATGTCTAAATGATTTAAATCTGTCATTATTTAACTTTAAATTATGTCATAAAAATAAAAACATTATTTTGTTGTGAAATGGTGACCATTCAAACTAGGGCTGAACTAGTATATGATTCACAATGGAAGAAGTAATGGTATATTCTTTTATATAATCATTCTCAATTTCATTTGAAACAATTTTTAAATAAGTAGTCTTCGATATTGGTGCAGATCTGTGAGAAACAAAAGGTTTTCCTCAGTATATCGGTGAATACAATATTTAATCTAAAATGGTAATTTGACACACATTCAGGCTTTAAGAAATATTGCGCCTCCTGTAATTTGTGAAAATTGAAGTAGGCCATATTGTGTTTTTGATAAAATTTCAATTAATTGTTCAGCGCTAATTCAAAATACATAATACACAAAAACAGCTGCATATTGAATAGGTAGTGCACTAGTATCATTATGTTTTAAGATGGACTGCGTCCTTCCCACAGGGGATTTTTAAGAATGCATGTGCATGCATGTTTTGCTGCGAAGAATCCTCTCAATGATGCAATGACACACATCTGCTGGCCTCTTCCATTTACATGTTCCCACAAAACTACAGGAGGGAGTGTTGCCTCGTCTCTATAGGACCTAACATGGAATGACCTGCTCAACTAAGTAAGGATCCCGGAATCTGAGAAGCACTAAAAGCACTTTAGTCCTTTTTCAGCACTAAAGTCTGGTCCTACTGAAGAAGAACCTCATTTGTGAGGTTGTGGTTACAGTGAGTATGAAGGATGAGTTTAAGTTTTAATGACATAAATCTAAAGAAATAATTATTATTATCTAACTTGACATTTCAGAAACTACAGCTGACTGAACCAAACCTAATGTAAAACAGTGTGATGATGTACACAAACACAC
The DNA here is from genome assembly GCF_963457635.1 of Microchirus variegatus. Lineage (NCBI taxonomy): Eukaryota > Metazoa > Chordata > Actinopteri > Pleuronectiformes > Soleidae > Microchirus > Microchirus variegatus. Next base: position 18,490,257 of record NC_139808.1, read on the forward strand.
ACTGAGCCAGTGACCTGAACATAATAATAAAGTGGGTGCATTTAAATTATCAAATGGACCAAAATGGAGGCCTCTAGACACATCTTTACACACAGGAGCACCCACAAAAATGAACAATAGGGAAACATACAGCTGAAAACAATAGTTCCACGTCTCTAAGGTGAAACAATAGACAGCAATGATTATTGAATAGTTGTTGGCATTGTTTTCTTCCTCGTGTCCAAACACACTTGCAACACACACACACACACACACGTTCACGCAAACACAAACATGTGCGCGCGCTCCTCATTAAACTGTCGCAAACTCGCTCATACATTAAATGACCCAGTAGTTCAGTTAAGGACGTTCACTCTGTTATAAAAATAGTCTTAGATAATCTGTTAAACACTCACCACGTCGTCCAGTGTCGTTCCTACACCGTAATCCGCCGTTTGTCAACAAACAGGTGCACCTTTTTTTTCCTGATTAGGAAGGAAATCCTGGCGCCGTGACGTCACATGAGTTACGTTTTCCTTTTTTTTATTAAACTGTTTTAAATCAGGTTGGTGGTTAACGAAATAAAGTTAAGAATTTTGTGTAAAATATGTAGCCTATGTCTTGACTCTATTTTCTGAGGATCGTTAAAAAGTTTTATTAGGCAGAATTATTGCATCTAGTGGGAGGAGCTAAGAATAAAAAAAAGTCTATTTGACACTTACACACTTTGACAATTTAGTTTGAAAGTGGCAAAAATATCGTAATATTGTTAAAAAAAAAAAGCATTGTACATGTTTTACTTTTTTAATGTTAATATTCACCTTAAGAGGCAGGTTCAGAATAGATTACACCAAAACATATTCTCTGACTCTGTCTGTTGTATATTTATGAGGCTGAAAAAGAGAAACCCACTACACTTAAGACCCTACAGTCAAATCAAACTTATTTCAGATACTTCATTGTCCAGGTAATTCACTTTGGGCTCAGCGGCGCTGCAAAGTGAAATTAAAGCTATGTATATCACAGTTAATAAATATATAGAGAAAAAAAACAGTCCAGCTGCAAAGCAAACTTTGTTTAGAAGCCTCAGCATTTGGGATTTGACTGGTCTTTTGCAATCAGGCACCCACTGGACAGTCCGATCACACTGATATCCACTCATAAGTGCCATGCTTCATCTATTTTCCTCGATAATAAGACAATCATTTTCAAAACTGACTTCACGTCCTGTTGCAAAAAGAGCTTAAACTTGCACTTGAGACCATTCACACCTCAGTAAAATGTAAACAGAGCTCTTTTTGCAACAAGCAGTATCATCCCCTGATGGCTATTCAGTAAGTTCGTACTTCCTGGAAGACAATGTCCACTTTTTATATATGGTGATTTATATGATCATTACTGGAATATTCCTGACAACAGGAAAGTTAGAGTGAGGTTTAATTCAGGGCAGAAAGTTTTTTATCCACCACCTGCAGTGAAAACGAGGCAGTGGGTGTGCGTGGAGATACCTGACTCTTTGTCAAACAGGTGTAAAGTACCTGATGATGACAGCAGTTCATAATACACCGTGACATTCGGGGGATTATATGTTGATGAAAATGCCCTCTCTGTGGCGCCATGTTGCAGGTCGGGCCTATTCTTGTTCTCCCGCAGTCCGGTGATCGATCTGGCTGAGGAGCCTGGTCCTGACAGGAGCTCAGGTGGAGGCTGATAGCATGTCTGCTGGTATGTTGGCAACACCTCCCCAGACTCGGGGCTACTTTCACCTCCTTTCACCTCGTCTTCCTTTTCCTCTCCGTCTGCCTCCTACTTCTCTGCCCCACAGGACTCAGGAGAACGATTGGAGTAAAACCGAGCTGAGCTCCCTCCACCTGGTCATTATCAGACAAACACCTGCTGCCTCCCCATAACTGCTTTCCTCTAGCCTGCTTTTTTGCACAGAACAGTTACTTTTAAAGGGTCAGTGTGTAACATTTATGGCAGAAATGTAATATATTTATATAAACTTGACAAACATTACATACACAAATATAATAATTATCATGGTTTCTCTGGTCGTGTCTCTTGACATTGAAATTCTTCACAATAACAACATGCAAATTGTCCTTGAAAACATTTTTTTTCGCATTCTTTCTTCCTCATTGACGATGACTTGACATATTCATCAATCAGCACTTCCTCCTCCCCCGTGAGGTGAGATGGTCCTCACAAGTTAACACCATCCCTCTTTCAACTCTCTCCCAACTTTCCTCCGCTCTAACAGGTTACCATGACTACCTGACACTCAACTCAAGGCACCTCTCCATCCATCTGTGCTACATCAACCGCTTCCTCCTCTAACATTCCCTTTCTCGTGCTCTCTCGCTCTCTCTTCCATCACTCGCCCCCCCCCCCCCCCCCCCCCCCTTCAAGACAAACACCGTGCATTCAGAGAAGAGAGGAGAAGGTCATGGCTCTGTGCTTTTCAAGAGCTCCAGTGCAAGGAGAACTGTACTCAGCAGACAAAGGCAGGAGAGAGGAAGTGACAAGCAACAGACCTTTAAAAAATTCATGGCCAATGGAAAGAAGCTGTGCACTGTGAACTTCTCCTTTCATTGTTGCCTCTTTTTTCTCTCTATCGGTGATTACAGACCTTCTGGAATGACTTGCATTGATTATTTTTTCTATTGTTAAAACAACAGCATTAAAGTAGTCAATTGCACAGCTATGAAAGCTGATTTTTCGATTATGTACATGCAACACTGGAATAGAAGACATAGTTCTACAGTATAGTAGTTTACTGGGGTCAGAGGATGCCTAATAAACCTTATAGAATGGCAGGAGTGACACCCAGTGTGGTCGTCTGCTGCTGCAACTCATCTGCTGCATTTTGAGTTACCATTCTCCCCTGACCTGTCATGGACTGTGCTCACTGGATATTCTCTCTTTTTTTGGACAATTCTTTGTAAGCTCTAAAAAAAAAGAAGAAAAAAGAGATGTGGACAAATTGTGGAAATCACAGTAGATTAGAAGGTTCTGAAACACTCCTGCATTCTGATGCTTCGTTTGAACCTTAGCAGCTCATTTCATGCCTAAATGATGCTTGTCTTAAAATGCAGTTGAACAGTTGTACCTAACAAAGTGGCAGTGAGTTCATAACATTAACACAGTATTTACTTATTCTCGTGCTTCTGTGTAGCTCTCCTTTTGTCACCCAGGAGCTTTTTGTCTTTGCTCGTGAATGGAGACATTTTTATATACTCTGCACAGGCTGATGTATGAGCTACCAGGGAATATGCACTGTAATATCCCTGCTACACTACATAAAATCACATCTGAGCATTTGGCAGTGGCGCTGGCTGGGGCTGGGAGATGAGCAGAAGCAGCAGAATTTTCATATCATGCAGTAATTCAAGCAGTCGTTTCCAGTGTAGAGTTAGCAGCAGACTGGGAGAGAACCAGTTTAACCAGTTGAAACAGGCCAGCACATTCATGAATACAATATTAATACATTTTGTGCTGAGTTAAAAGTTTCTTTTTTTTGGTGGGAGGGGATTGTTCCTTAAACAAAACCAAGTGTATGTGGGCTTTACAAATGAGACAGATTTTATTTCAGAAGGACACTTATTTTAGTCTTGTTCAGTTTGGGGATTTAAAATAAATATTTGTCTGGCTCTGTCAAATATTTAAACATCTGAAATGTGGTGTCTTTGTGCATAAATAAAACTGCTGTGGACATTTTAACCTTGGTCACAACCGCACATTTTTCACTGCTTCCAGACTTTACATCCGATGAAGCGACTGTCTGTATCAAGCCTGTAGTGCTTGTGTAGAGTGTAGTAGTTTTCCTACTCTACGCATACGTGAACAGACAGTGAAAGTCTTCACTCTCGTAGTGATTCTCTCAAATTTGCGTTTCCAAAGATTTAAACCACAGTTTGTGTGTGAGACGCTGAGCGTTGTCATCTCGTCAACAAGAATCATTTACCAACCATTACAACTGCAAAGTGACATAGGAGGTCGGAACTGTGAGTTTACAGCGTTCCATTTGAGAAGTCGGAGGAAAAAAATCCAATCCAACTTTATTTATAAAGCGCTTTAAAAACAGCACAGTCAGTGGCCAAAGTGTTATACACAGACATGAGGACAAATACAAAAGTAAAAACAGTAAAAGCCAAGTTGAGTAAAAATCCTGTTTTAAGAGAGGATTTAAAAACAGGAAGTGAGTCGGCCTGCCTGATGTGCAAAGGCAACTCCTTCCACAGTTTCAGGACAGCGACTGGAAAAAGCGCAGTCGCCGCTAAGTCTTAGGGACGAAGTAACAACGACTGATCTGCTGACCTGAGAGAAGGTGAGGGAGCGTACAACTGAAGCAGATCGGACAGATATTGTAAGACATTTAAAAACAAATAAAATAATTTTAAACTCAATCCGAAAACAAACCGAGAGCCAATGACGTGACGCTAAAAATCCCTCTCGTTTTGAACTCACTGTAGTTGAGCAATTGATGTAAGTAAGCTTAGCCCAACACAGAGGGGGTTACAGTAGTCTGAGCGAGTCGTGATAAAAGTCAATAACACCTTATGTGACTTATAGTAAGTCAGAAGTGCAGTGAACAGTAGCAGCCTGAGTTACAACTTCCCAAATTGGGGCATTCCATTTGAAACTTTTGAAACAGGAACTCAAAAATGATTCTGACTACAACTGGAACGCACCATTAAACCTCGATCTCCAGGTGGCTGTCACTTATGGTGCCCACACACACACACACACACACACACATATCCACTGTGGCCTCATCCCCATGGCTAATTAATTAAACTAATTAAGGGTCCTTGTGTCAGTTCCATTGCCAGACAATGTCCAAGCCTTATCTCAGTCCCACAATGCACTTGATCACTAGCTGCTGTGTTTGAGACGTTCCCAAGAAGTGATTAATTAATTCATGAGCTACTCAAACGCACACCACATCCCTGTGACATCAAAGTGACATCGCCAGCGAATGTACGGGAGGAAGAGGACGCTGCGAGTGTGAAAGTGGCATGTTCAGAGCAAGTCTGTTGATCACACATAAAAGGCCGACAGATGAGCTGAACGTGAGGGTTAAAGGGCAAAGCTTAGTGGAAATCTTTGAGGGATTTAAGCTGCATCTGGCGTCCTCTGATACGTCTCGCCGCCGTTAATAATTTATCATTACATTTGTTCTGAGTGAATGTTTTAAAAATGATTCGCACACGCGCACATCTCTGCGTAAACATTCCTTCAGTTTCATCTGTTCTGTGTTGTTATCTTTAAAGAACACGATGCAATGCAATTCTTCTGTTTCTTCTATTTTTTTGTAACTGCAACACATCGCAGCTTATTACCAAGCGGTGAAATAACGGAGAGAATAATTGCACTTATTGTCTGAGGAGCTGCTCTTTCAAGAATCGTTCAAATAATTGAGAGGAAAAATAAGCAACTAAAAAAATATGTACATATCTGTTTGACGTCTTTGTTGCGCCTCCTCAAAGCTTAATGCCACAATAGACCTAAAGAGATTCATTCTTGTCTCCGAGGAAAAGCAGCGCCTTTCAAGTGTGGTTTGACGAAGCTGCAAGACGGAGGGGGGGGGAATTGCCAAAGACACACATTTGAAGATCAAAAGGGTCTGCACTGTGTGTGTGTGTGTGTGTGTGTGTGTGTGTGTGTGTGTGTGTGTGTGTGTGTGTGTGTGTGTGTGTGTGTGTGTGTGTGTGTGTGTGTGTGTGTGTGTGTTGTGTGTGTGTGTGCGTGTGTGTGCGTGTGTGTGTGTGTGTGTGTGTGTGTGTGTGTGAGGGAGAAAGAGAAGGAGCCGCCGTGGAATTCAGCCATTAGCAGCATTTCCACAGCATTCTCTCAGTCTGGTCTGTCAGCTGCTTGAGTTGTGATTAAATTGACTGACGGTGTTTTGTGTGGGAAGTCTGCAGTTGACCTCTCTGACCTCGGCACAAACCATGCACGCATGCACAGCAGCAGCACATGAGAGATGCATGCATGTGAAAGCATTTCTACACACACACACAGAGACACACACACACACACACAGACACAAAGCAGAGTGGAGGTTTGAAGGCTGGATGGGCTAATCAGACAGACTCCTTCAGACCCTGGGGGACATGACCCCTTCACCTGGAGGGGAAGACCATCTCCTCACGCTCACAGCAGGGGGTCGAGGTGGGGGTTGTCTCCTCAGGGAACTCGGTCTGTTTGCTCTATGTGTGTGTGTGTGTGTGTGTGTATGAATCTAGGGAAGAAGGAAAATTCAAAGGTGACCAAGGTGACGCTTGGAAGTCAAGTTCAACCCATTATCTATTTGAAACAGAGGAAGTTAATCAAATGCCAAAGCAAAAATCTATAAAACTCCGTGGTCCATTAAAGGTCCGATACGCAACATTCTGCATCATTGTTACGGCGAATATAGACTCAGCCAATCATGTGACAGCAGCTTAATTAATTCAGGCATGTAGACATCGTCATGATGGTCTGCTGAAGAATGAAGAAGAAAGACAATTTAAGTGACTGTGAATGTATCATGGTTGGTCTAATTATCCACACAGGAACATAATAATCTGACAAAGGCTGAGCACACTTGTTTTGGTGAAAAGAGACCACAAAGAAGACAGGAACCATGGAAACGTTCTTTAGAATTACGTAAAGGAAATCCAGTCAAATACAGTATTTACATCACATACGAATGAGAACTGTTGTGGAAATTTCTCTGCTGCTGGTGAAGAATGAAATAGAGAACTTCTGCCGGCCGACAAGGTTTTATTTTCGTTGCAATGAAAAGGTCAATCTTCACAGGAGAGATCCTTGCTGGAAAAGTGAAAAGTGAACACTTTGCACTTCGCATTCCTCCAATAGACAAAAACTCTACCTCTTTGTCTACTGTAGGCATCAGGGAGCTGGCTCCCTGCTGGTGCTGCAGGAAGGTGCAGGCTAGACACAATACACAATATACAATACACTATACACAAAGGACCTGGGATTCTGTACTGGGTGGGTATCTGTGTAGGGCAAATGTAGCTCTGAGATAGAGAAATTGAATTGACCATTACAGAACAAACTGTTTAGAAATTGCTGAAACCAGAATGAAACTTGAAGCTGCTCTAACCCTTGGTACTGCACTGGGGTGGGTTATGAGCCAGTGGGCCCCTGGGCACAGACTGGAAAAGGGCCCCACCACCTTCACCTTCACTCTAGCTTTCCAAAAATGTAAGCGCTCCTAAAACTCTGGTTCCATGTGGATAAAGACTTGAGTGGGTTCTCTGGTGCGTTCATGTCCTCAGACTTTATTTAAAGTTGTTCTGCCACTCATGTGCTGAGCAGTTGTCGGCTGTTTCTGTTTCTGTCCAATTAATTTAATCTGTTCCCAAATATTTTAGGAGACTAAACTTAACTTTTCAAATGACACAAAAGGATTATAATTGGTTCAAGGTTTTGTGAAACTCGTGACACATAAATTACAGTTTGCAGAAAATTATAAAAGAACCTGTCTGCCTTAAAAATGACTCAACTCAACCATTAATCAAAATTACAGTGACTGCAAATATTACACGAACAAAGTATCTGTTGTTTATTCCTTTTTTTTCATGCGCAACCACAATGACGAGTTTTAATCAGGAAAGAAGCTTTGTACAAATAATGCACCGTGAATCTAGATAGTTTTTTTATTAACTGACAGATTGTAATGTGTTTTTTCTAAAACTTTTTTATGTTAATAGAGAATGAGATTATTTTCTATTACAACAGGGAAGAAATATATAAATAAAACAGCAAAAATATGGATTTGGAAGGTGAGCAGAGGTCGAGAGGTCAAAGGTCTGTCCATGTTCATGTCCTCCATCTTAAGTCAGAAATGTATAAACCTTAGAGACCAATAACTGTTTATGTACATTTGTAATCTGTGTATTATTTTAAGAAACACGTGGACAGATTCAATCTTAACCTAATGCTTTTGTTCCCTCTCTCCACCCTCTCTTTGTCCGTCACACAGTTTCTCCTTTCACCACAACCGGCCGAGGCAGATGACTTAGCATCTCTGAATCTGGTTGTTCACCTGACTTTTTTTTACTCTTTAATGTTCCATTATTATAGATCCTTGTTTCCACCAAGAGGTACAGTTTAATTAGTTTATTTGCATTTCAATTATCCCGAGTTCGAGAAGGCAAACAAAACAATCTGCCCCACTTTTTGGCAGCCTTAAGTTGAGGTCCCTGACACAGTGGTCCATCAGATAAAGGGAGGAGCGAGACACACGTCATTCCACTGATGGTTTGACACAGAATTATCACAATGGAATATGGCACGTCAAAAAACATGCCGTTTTTAAACATGGAGTATTCTTTCAAAGAACTTTTAGGCAATGATACAGTATGGAATGGCACAAACTGGCCTGGCTTATGCCTGACAGTGTTAGCCCTCTAAATGTTAAACCAGCATGACAGTAGCCCTCCAACCCTTAAACTTAAAGGTGGTGGGATTGAGTGAGTCTACATGTCCCTGTCCAGATATTCCCCTCGTGAATGAAACCAAGTGATTTTCATGCAGAAAAAAACTATGTAAGTCACACAGGAGGAGCTGCATTCACCTTTTTTTCGATGAGTGGAAATGTACATTTCATGGGTTGTATTTGCCCTTTAAGGATATTTCAATGGATAAAAATATTAAAAAAAGGACTTTGTAAGGTATAATCTGTCCTTGCAAGACACTTAGATGCGCTGTATGTACGTGTGAGTGAACGGGTGAACGACAAAAACAGCTTTGAGTGATCATCAAGACGAGAAAATACAGATTATTTACAAACAGCCATGAATCCTCTTTGTGCTGCAGTCATAGACTGTAGATTCAAACTGGACGTAGACTTGCAGCTCGAAAAGAGTGAGGCCTCGCATGTAGGAAGGGAGTAGGAGTTAGCCACCAGGGGGCGACTCATGGAAGTCTGTGAAAATGGGCTTCCACTTAATCAATAGACACGTTCCTGAGGAGTTAATGTCTCAGTCACTGGTTTCAGGGACAGTTTTAATCGAACATGGCGTCAATACTGTCAGTTATGTTCCCGTTTAGAGGAAAACAATTGAACACGACACATATCAGCGAACACAGGTGTGATTGACAGCTGGTGTCGTCCAATAGGAGCCGAGAAGAAGACGACGTCCACTTTTATCTACGCTCTAATGTCAGAATTCACTTTGACTCGTCGCTGTGCGAACAATAGTGATTTGATTTCAGTGTGTTTTTTTACACATATTTATTCAGAGTTGTGTTTCTATCCACAACATAAGCCTGATATTTGGTCTCTCGTCTCCTCGGGGGAACAGTTTGGTTAATTAGCTGACAAATGCTCCGCGCTCGTCTCCACCTCGTTGCTAACTGTCTGCTCGCTGTTTGATGCTGAGCCGGTAGTTGATCACAAACAGAGGCTACAGTCTGCTGCGTGTGGAAAAAAAAAGTTTTGGGCTTCATTGTAGCAAAAGAAATATCTGATTAGAGCGTGTTTCCCTCTGACTTGGACTGACTGCATATGATGCTTTGTTTATTTGGTTTCTTCTTAGATCTTTGTTCCTGGTTTTCCTTGTGTTTATGTTTTTCATACATCGCTGGACATCATGTGACTTTCACCTCTGTGGTGGCAGGCAAACGTTTCCAGGGTTTCAGAGTTCACTGTGCACTTCCACACAGAATATCTCCGAACCTGAGAGGCTGAATAATATCTGACTCTTGTGAAGTTCCCGATGTGCTCTTCATGAATATGGAAACAGCTGGAGCGGATATTATTCCAGACCTGCAGTAACCTGACATCTTCAACTTTCTGATAATCTTTCCCTTGTCGCGACCTCTTGCACATCAAAAAGAAAGCATGTAGAATAAACAGGATTAATAAAGTTAATAAGGCTTGGATTGTGTCGCTGATATGAAGTCATCACCACACCAGTGGAATCTGTTTCCTGTATCTGTCGTCTCTCAGGATCTTTGGTATAACGCCCTCCCGTTGACTTGCTTTGTCGTCCGGCGACACAACAGTGATTCACCATCTTCAATTTTTATGAAAGCAGCCAGCAAAGAGATGAGTTGCCTGGTACATTCTGTACGTCTATGGATTTGAAGAAGAGTGCGGCTTCCTGCCAAAATGGCGTTGTTTTGATTCCAAGTGTTGCATGACAGGATCATGTGATGTCAGCTCCTGGAGCTCCAGAGAGTAGCTCTTCCTCGTGTTTGTTTCTGTCTGTATTTACTTCCTGTGTTTCCATCTTTGAGGTCGTCGATCCGTGCCTTATTCTCATGAGTTTCACATGTGGTATTATCTCCGTCTCTCTGAAGTATTTCGTCTCTGGACTCCTCAGTCTCTCTGTCAGTTTGTCTATGCTCTGCTTTGCTGTGTTTGGATACCTGTTCCTGCTTCTTGTGTTTCCCGCAGGTATTTTTGTTTTATCTATTTTTGCTTTACTCTCCTGTCTTGGTTCTTGGTTTGTTTTTCCTCTTCTGTCTGCCTTGAAGAGGACTGCTACTGTCCGGTATTCAGTAACGGCACTTCTTCAATTTGCTATTTTGTTTGTGTTGTGGGACTTCACGTGAGTGGGCTGATCTGTCCAATTTTTTTGTTATGGCCCAGAATAATAATTTCCCATGATGCATTACGTGACATTCTCATCGTAGTGTAGTGTAGTGTTTTATTTTTATTGTTAAACAAGGACAATATCTACTGCAAGTGGTTATAATTATATTCACTGAATGTAACCCAGTCAGAACAAGGGCCTTTCTGCATGGAGTTTGCATGTTCTCCCTGTGTGTGTGTGTGTGTGTGTGTGTGTGTGTGTGTGTGTGTGTGTGTGTGTGTGTGTGTGTGTGTATTCCTATTTCTAGAACTTAATCTAGTTCCCTGGTGTCCTAATGAACATGTCTGTGACATGCTTTGGTCAAAATAACTTAAGTCTGAAGCACCACAGCAGTTCAATCACTCTGCCAAAACAGCCCTGTTCAGAACGTTCTGTTTTGAGTGTCTGTCTCTTTAAATGTAAATGAGACACAGGAAACTATGCCAGCGTCACTCGAGCAGCTAACAGCAGTTAGCATTTGGAAAAGTGATTATTTGCCGACTCTAGCCGGCACATTGCCGTCATATATAACATGTATCCAATGGATACGTAAATCCTGAGGCTGGAAGTTTGTGTAGAACTCTGTGCTGCACTGTGTAGCCAAGAATAGAACACTTTACAGACTTCCGCTCTTCCGGATACTATTGCCCTCGCCTGCACTCTTGCGTTTTTTAGGGACAAAGCGGAGCTCCGCGAGATAACAATTCCAGGAATGTGTCATTGTGACGTAGGACCACAAAAACATGAGTGAGCCATCTTTTTTCACACTTTGCCTACTCATAGGGCCTCCAGAGTCCAAAATATAAAGTATCAAAATGATTAAAAAGTTGATTTTGCATAATATGCCTCCTTTAAGATCACTAAAATCTCCTGGTATCTTTTATTTACAGAAACTTTTGTGTTAAATGATGATGATAGATGATGTGATGAATAAACAGCTAAACTAACACGGACGACTAAACACTGCAGACGTTTACTCGAGCATGCTGGGAGGTCTGTGGTGGGCTGATGTTTGGCAGCACCTGAACTTCACACCTACTCATCTCCTTCAGACTCACAGCGCTTTTGCTTTTTTTCTTCCTGTGCGCGATAAGAGCGGTGACAGTAATCCATGGCGTAGCCTCCCCCCCCCCCGGTCACGGCTGTCACCTTTACCTCTCCAGGAGCAACTGAGCCGCTCACCGGATTTAGGAGGCACCTATAGAAACCACTGCTGCTCCTGGTGCTTTTGGTTCCGCCAGACTCCTGATTCAACACACACTGACAGACACCAAAAGACTCTCCGGCAAAAATAGAATTCCAATTTCACCGGGTTCAGTGCGCGATAAAACACAGAGCCATCTTCAATTGTAACTAAGGGAGATTAAAGAGAAAAGGGGGAGGGGGGAGGAAATATAGATCATGGCTATATTAACTATAGTAACAGAATTTTCCATGCAAAGAGAGCTGGAGGATGGGGGGAGGGGAGAGCGGGGGGAGGTGAAGAAACGAGCATCTTGTGCTTTGCAAGGCATTTATCATAATGTTCGCGCCACAAGATCATTTGCCTCTTGACAGGATCATTACCAGATTCAGTGCTCCCACGACCATTACGCAATTTCAGCGTTCCTCCTTGGATGGAATTTTAATTGAATTAGACCGGCTGGTTACACATGGTGCAAACGATAACATTTTCTGTCTATCTGGGCTCATTGAATCTGCTCGCGGAGAGGGAGAGAGAGAGAGAGAGAGAGAGAGAGAGAGAGAGAGAGAGAGAGAGAGAGAGAGAGAGAGAGAGAGAGAGAGAGAGAGAGAGAGAGAGAGAGAGAGGGTAGTGCTGACGGTTTACGGCAGGCCAGGGGAAAAAAACCAGGACACAGAGGTTTTGGTTCATTCTTGGTTCAGTCTCCTTGTTGCTCCTCGACTCCATGTTCAGCAACAAATACATGTTGAATTGATGTGATCCAGCTGATGCACCACTGTATTATACAGCCAGAGCCGCTCTTCCATGTCAGTGGTCGGGTAAGCTGAGGGCAGTGCAAGCATGATGTACAGTCGGGGGGTAAACGTGTTCGTATTAACACCTCCAGAGAACCAACCCCGAGCAGCCACTCAAGTGCATCCCCCATAAGAATGATTAATGACGCCGGGCCTGTTGTGAAAGGCAGGGAGACGGAGGAGGGAAGCCATCAGGCTGCAGGCTGACAAGAAAACTTGCACTTGACTGTGAACATTTTGAGCCTCACTTCTTTGACACTAAAATATGGGCACATTCCATTAAGACGCTACAATGGATGAAAGAGCGAATGTGCTGAATATCAAGAGGAAAAACCTCAGGACTGCAGAAATCGACGTTTTTTTGGTTTTTTTTCAAATGCTGACACAAATGTAGAAAGAAATATGCAAATCTGAACAGGACGGACCGGCGGACAGGAAATTCAACTATCCAGTAGCAGCTCAAGCCACAGCAGGATACTTGGACGTTAGACATGTAGGAAATGAAATGAAACACAAAATAAATAAGTTAAAAATGTAAATAAAGACTACATATAATTAGAAAGATAAATAGGTCTTAAAAGCAGCAGATACAGGCGTGAAGTACTGACACATAAGCCCCTTTTCCCCTAGCGATAGTACCTGCTCTAGCGAGGTTCCAAGCGAGCCGAACCGACACTATGCTACTGCCGTGCACTGATTGAGTGCCGTCAAAAGGAAGTGATGTCCGACACCAGAATCAAGCCAAACAATGCCCAAATGTAGATCAGTTAAAAAGACTTAACAATCCTAAAAACCTTTGTTAATCTCCAAGGAAAAGAGCCGAGGCGAGCTGGGACCATGTCGTGGAAACACAGCAATAATATTTGCCAGAAACCAGCCTGAGACACTTAAAACTTGGTTGGCAGAGTTGACACAATAAAAACCTGAAAACATCAGTATCTGCTTATCTCTATAATAACCTAAAGACACGTTTTTCTGCTTTTTTATTGCCCGACAAAAAATGATGTGCAACTGTGTAAACCTGTTACTCCCTGCACCAAAGCCCATGGAGAAAATCAGCACTTTTACACTACAGCACACAGAGGTTGGTGATGCACTTTGGTCTTATTCTGTGACCTGTACGTGTTTTTGAAATCAATTGTTCAAGCACCAAAAACAAGGCAGCAGGAAACCAACAGCTCCTGAGGCTTTGTGAGCTAAAAACACACATTTTCACTATGGACTTTGGTGCAGGAGAGTGACTGGTTTAACTTTAACTTAATTGTCCCAAAGCTGTTGGTTTATTGGCTAAAATGTCTTGTCCTCGTGTGACTAAGTATCTCTTACAACCACACTTAAAAAAACCCTGAACTATAAATTTAAATGCGTATTCAAGACGGTGTAAATGTTCAAAATCTCTTGGCTTTTTTGTCTCAGCGCTGAGCCAAAAACAATACTAAGATTTAATATCTGTTGGACAAATCTATTAAAGATGATAAAAACTACTTTGAAACTTCCACACCTTGTAATATTAAATATTTTGTCTCAGCCCTGCAGGGTTAAAGCTGACGGCAGCTTTTCATCAGCACTTTAATAAAATCCCCCGGTGAATGATGAGTTTAAGAATCAGCTCTGTAATATCACGTCCTATAAATCACGACCAACATCTGACAGTGATGAACTTCTTCAAACGGGCGGAGTCCGGCACGTACGACATTTAATTAAGTCTAAACCTCCACTGTAAATGTATTAACAACGTGGACAGTGTTTAAGTTAAGTCCAAATAAAAGAAAACCCACTCGTGTGACTGTCCATGTCGTCGCAGACAGGATTTGACATGCGTCAGTCTCATAATCATAACTCCTACACCGTTTGAGATATTTAAACAATTCAAAAAACTAAATGGAAAGCAGAGAAATGGAGCTTTAGAGATAGAGAGGTGCAGGGAAACGTCTAAAAGCAGGACCCGGATAGTTTAGGGAGTAGAAACGCCTGCACATAAACATGTAAAATAGTTAAAAGTTCAAATTCTAAATGTCTAAATTGTTTGTTTATGGTCATTTTAGAGTTCCCATTTTGTTATAAGTTTGAAAAATCCATATCTGTTTTGTATCTTTTATTCCTTTAAACTGTTATCTTCAAAACCCACGGTAAGAAAGTTATCTTGGAAAAATGGGCAGAGGCACTTCAAATCAAAATGAATCCAGGCGTCCTGGTTATAGTTATGGTCATAAGAGGGTGAAATAACTATTATTACACTATTATGGTTGTTCAGGTGATTGTAGGTGAACAGGGATTATGTTTTAACCCTTTGATCAACTGTACATAATAATAAAAGTCATGTAAAACATTGCATAAGTTACCACTTACTTGTCACTAAAATCTCCTCAAGATTCAGTTGTGATAATATTACCTGTGTAAATAAGAGGAAATAACAGGTCAGGAAATAACACATTAAAATACATATATTATGAAGTATATATAGCTGTAAGCCCTGCGTCTATAACACACACTATAATAACAGTAACTAACCTACTGTACACAAAATGAAATCCCACATCACACTCTATTTAGCAAAAAATGTTTAATCTCTCCTTGATGCGTGTTTATTTACAAGTAGTTAATCTGCAAAATAGGAAATAACAGAATATTTACACAATGAATGTTGAACCTGCAAACTTGTGACAGTCGCTTCAAGTCTGAGGTCTGTAGTATTAAAAGTCCTTTGCTTTGCGTTTTCCTAGGAGCCTATATGCAATTTCCTTCTTTGAAAAACAAATAAAAACATCACATTCAGAAATGGAGAACAGCAGTGGGGAGAAAAACAAAACAGAAACAGATTGGTGGTGTTTTGGAAAAGGCATAAGTGTGACTTAGTTTGTCCTTAGAGCTGGGGATTAAAACATGAGATACACGGCTTTGTGCTGAAACTGTAGGCAGTGAATTCACGTGTTCATTTGTTCCGATTGGACGTAAAAACGGCAAAAAAAATCCCGGCGACTCTGTCAAACTACGGTCGGCCTCTAGATCACGGCAAACACAGCAGACTATCGGAACATGCAATAACTGGAAAGTTTGTGTGTGGACGCTCTCAAAAAGGCAAGAAATCGACCGGTTTACAAGCACGAGGAAAACACCCCGACCCAAATAAAGCATGAACCTGAGAATAACTGAGAATGTTTGTCTTTAAAAAAAAAAAGGAAGAAGAAGAAGCCTTCACATGTGTTTGTGCACTGCTGAAGTCTGCACCAGCAGCCGTCTTCGTCTTTACCATGTGATCAACTGTGACAGCACTGACGTGTTCACATACAGCAAAAGGTCAGACGGACAAAAACGAGAAAAAAGAGGTGAACAAAGCATATTTCGGTGAAAGGTTTTTTGCACGATGAGAGAAATCATTTTAACTGTAATTTCTCGTGAAAACTATTATTTTCACTTAAATTAGGCTCAGAGCAACGTCTCATCAGACAAAATGGCGGCTTTATCTTCAATTTGTGTTTCTGATTTTCAGATGCGACTAGGGCTGAACAATTCATCAACATTTTATTGAAATTGTTAAAGCCAATAATTAATGTTGATCTACACACGTCTTATTCTACAGACTGAGAAGAACATCTTTGTCTCACAGATTCCTGTCAAAAATAATCGCAATTAGATATCGATTCCAAACCGTTCAGCCCCAGATGCGACACAGGATTGTTTTCTTATTAAAGAAACCGGGGCATTAAAAATGAACATGGACAGCATTTATGATCAGCACAAAATGACAGCCCTAATATCTGACAGAAAAACAAGGTACGAGGTTAAAGCAGCAAGTCACATTTCCATCACAAAGACAACTGATGCTCATCTGATGAGTTCATTTTGATCCACGAGATCAGAAAAAAACAAATAAAACAACAACAACAAAAAAAACCACCTCGAGTTCCGTCAAGTAGTTAAAAACTTTCAGGCAAACTAAAGAGAATTTTGTCTTCTGCGTACCTTCAAATGTACAATTTACATGTGGAAAAACAAAAAGACAAACGAAAACAAAAGAAGAACAACCTGATCACAAAAGAAAATGGCATATAGCTTTTGTTCATGGTGAAAAGTACACAATTTACAAATGAAAACATCAACAAAAACATTTTACAGACCACAGTTTGGTTTTTCGGCAAGCAGAAAAAAACAAAAAACAATCCAACATTACTTCTCACCACAAATCATGACTTCAAAAAAAAAAAAGAAAAAGAGAGAGATAGAGACAAAGGAATCCTCTAAGGAGAGCAGTAATAATAAAAAAGAAGCTTAAGCCACACATGGCAAGAGGCTAGTTCTGAAACAAGAGCCGTGGGCTAAGTGGAGGATTACTCAGCCTCGCGTCGCTAATGAACAGAGGTATCTCACCTCTGAATTGTTCAATCGTCCTCCCCTTATGGATAAAAAAAAGCTAAATCCCTGTATGAAACAGAACAGGTTAGAGGTGGAGAGAAAACACTGACTTTATCTTTTCCTTTCCCCCCTTTATTTGAGTATTAACGCTGAGAAAATGATAAAAAAAGAGGCGGCTTTAGGCTGGAAACTTCCAATAAGCTGCGTCTGACCTCACCGAGGCTGCTGCAACCACGGAAACAGTCTGAAATCACAGGACGCATCACCCGTGACCTACGACCCTGGACCAGCGGAACCCTCACAGACTCTATTTTCTATTTTATCTATTTTAGATTTAGAGTGGCTGCGTTGATGGGGGGATATTTGCGGTAGTGCAATGTAGCTACTTCATTGTTCAGTCACCGTAAAACGGCGAGGACCCACTTTTTTTTTTTTTTTTTTTTTTAAAGATGACAAACTATCGTGAGCAAATCACAACATCGATGAGGACACGAGCAGATCTGTCTATTCATTTACAGCCACATTTGTGACACCTAAGATTATTTTGAATTTCAATTCAAATCATTGGACTACAACTTCATTTTAGGCTTGGTATTTAAAACATGTACACATTCATCTAAAATAAAGGTTGGTAAAAATTCAGCAAATTTGTTTGGGGATCCTGAAAATACATCTCCCATGATACATCTGTGCGTCCCGACCCAGTCTTTGGGCATCACCGAGCTGTCACATCCTGACCCTTGAACCAAAGAACCAGCCTGAGAGCCAGACGACAGCGCGCTCACCATAAAAGAGACAATCCTGCGATATCATAATATCTGGCTTCCTTAAACCAAACGATTGCACTGATTGGACGAGGAACAGCAGCGACGTCACGTCGTCGCCGCTCTTTTCCCGCTACTTCCAACAAGGATCTAAAATGGGATTCATTTCTCAAAACGATTCTTTTTCAGTCACTAGGCATGTTTATATATTTAAAAAAAAAATC
This sequence comes from Microchirus variegatus, assembly GCF_963457635.1. Lineage (NCBI taxonomy): Eukaryota > Metazoa > Chordata > Actinopteri > Pleuronectiformes > Soleidae > Microchirus > Microchirus variegatus. The sequence goes on from NC_139808.1 coordinate 18,508,149, forward strand.
ATACGGTAGCACATTCCATCTAACAAAATGTCTTTGCACTAAACAACATTCAAAGAAAACATGGCACAGTACAACTTTTTTGTTTCTTTTTCATAGTTTTTTTCCTTTTGTCTACGTAGTTGTTTTTTTTTTTCCTTTTGTACTTGAAATACCAAATCATGTTTTTATTGTGTTTGCTTTAAAACGAGAAGGAAAACAAGTAAAATGTTTGCTCCCTAATCTTTCTTTTAAAAACGTAGCTGTATTTTATATATAATATCTATATAGTCTTCCTTTGTAACGTTTCTGTAAATTGTGCAAATTCAGCAGTAATACAAGTGGCGAGAGATCAGAGAGAGGGCAGTCGATTACATTTATACAAAAAAGGAAAAAAAAAAAAACTATCAACCTTTAAAACGGTGACACCCCCGGCGGGGTCACGTGACCTTGACAGCCTCTTCTCCATTGGCTCAGCACAGATTGGTCCATCCTGTTAACGATGATGCCGTGTGTGTGTGTGTGTGTGTAGTTCATGTTCAGGCTGTGTCCTCTGTGTGTTTGTGACCACTGCACAAAACTCCTGAAATCAAAATCAAGCAAACCACCAAAGACATCCACGATAATCAAATGCTGTCAGTTGACAAGTTTCTCCACATATTCATGTGGGGAAAAAAAAGAAGAAAAAAAAAGAAGTCCAGTGTCCCAGTGTCTCACACTGTCCAGGGCGCGCACACAAACACACACATACACATGTAAGCGCACACATGCCCGCCCATCTCTGCCGAACCCCCCCCAGGTTTTCAGTATACTGCGTCAGTCCTCGTGCAGTTTGTCTGTGTCGTTGGGGGCTGGAGTTTTGTTTGTTTTCTACGAGAGAGGAGCGAGGGAGAGAGAGAGAGAGAGACGAATGGAGTCGAGGAGTGAAGGAGAAGAAGAGGACGAGGAGGTTCGGAGGTGCTGGATTGTCCTCAGCTGCTCAGGGCCATTGTGTCGATGACCTGCTCCAGTTTGCTCCTCAGTCTCTGTCTCCTCGCCTGCTCGTCCCGCTCCAAAGCCGACAAGATCTGAGGACAGAGGAGAGAAGAGGTCAGAGGAGCTGAGACATGTGGAAGCTCTCGCTTTCAGAACATGGAAGGATTCTACACAACACACACACACACACACACACTGATGATCCACCTGGATGATCGATCAATCAATCAATCAATGTTTATTTTAGTGCTGGGCACAATCGTTAATGCATGACGCGTTACCATGGCGACTGACCAGAAAAAGACGCGCGTGGCGTCATGTTTACGTGACTCCCGATTGTTAAATTGTCTAAAGTAACGCTAAACTTTAAAAACAGAGGCACACATACGCAGTACACAGGTACGCTGGTTATTCATAGCACTGCTCTTTTCATTTAATAAACAGACCGCTCCAGTTGGACTGTAAGCGACGCTAAAGGAGTTAACGCAGCTAAGAGAGCTAACTGGTAAACGGTGCCTGAACGCACGTATTTTTTCCGGTCAGTCGTCATGGAAACGTGTCATGCGTTAACGTTGACGCGGTTCACGTGCCGAGCACTGGTTTATTTATACGGCACTTTAAAATATCTGCAAGGTTCTCAAATGGTGCTTTTCCGCTATACAGTTTCAGCACGACTTCTGTGTTGGACGTCGCACTCATGACTCTTCAATCAGTCAACCCCACATTTAGCATGGGCTCAGCTCACTTGGAACCTGGCCAGAGCAGGTACTAAAAATGTACCAGGTAGCAGCTACTATTTTTAATGGAAAAGCAAAAAAAACTTGAGCCATAAAGAGCCGAGTCGTGCTGGAACTGTGTTGTGGAAAAGTGCCAAAATAGCTTCACATAAAAAGAAACAATAAAGGAGTAAAATACACATTAAACAGTAAAGAACCAATACAATTAGAAAATGTACAATTAAGAACAGAGGGAAAGTGTCACCGTGTTACTGAATTCTAAATAAATGCGTTTAGAGTTCACTGATTGATGTTTGCTTTCGACAGTAAATGCTTTAGTAGAAGCTGGCACTCAAATGAAAACCTTAAAAATAAGGACCAGATTAAGTTGCTAATTGCTACGGCTAATCTGCCTGATCATGTTTACACTTAAATCGATGAAGCAAACTGAAACCAACAAACAGCCGGACTCTTCTGAGCCTGTTTGATTAGAAGAACAACACGTGGGATAAATCAGGAAAAAGCAAGTGGAAGATTCAATCGCTCTGATTTGATGAAAATATCCTCACCTCATCCTTGTACTTGACAATGTAGGAGTAGATCTCGTGCAGAGCCGACATGCTGTTGAACTGGTTGGCGTGGAGGCGTGACTGCTCTGCTAAGTAGGCACTCATGTCCTGGTCACTGATGGCTGACATCCTGGAGATGTCAGAGTAGTACCTGCACACACACAACATCAAATCAATAACCTGAAAACTCATTCAGGGAAGACTTGGTCACTGATGATCAGGACAAACTCTGACAACATGAGCTGTGCTTAAACATCTCAGTCTGCAGGGGCTGCATTTATGAAGACATTTTCAGAATCATCGCTAAAAGAAAACATGCAATACTGGGAGACTTTTATTCACTTAAACCATTTCTATTGCACTCATCTCCCTTTTATCGATATGCCAACTTTACCACTTTCAGCAAGTGTAAAAAAAACTTGCACTAGACCTTTTTCAAATTCTGCGTGTTTCCATTCAGGTGTTTTTTTTAATGCACAAATTGAAAATGTGCAGTAAAACAAGAAACATTAAGAACAGTGTCATCTGCATAACATGAGGTTTGCAGTCGTCTACTGAGGAGCAAGTTGAATGCAAGTGGCAACAAAAATTAGAGCTTAATAGTAGTACATGTTAAGGCCACATTATACTTCTCCGACTGCATAATTCGTTATCCGACACCTCGACTTCATACTTCTGCATTGTGGGCTGCAATTTCCCTCCCGATCAGTAGGGGTTGCTGCGCAAGGTTGTTGTGCTTTTGGCTACAATGAGCAATGGCGTCCGAGAGAGAAAGACTGTTGTTGTTGAAACAGTGGCAGTAATAGTATTAATAGTTTGGCAGGGACGTTGTTGGCGGTGATCAGCTCCGCCTCTGTGGACGCTCGGTGCGCACTGTGAGCCGGCACAGAGCAGCTTCGCTCGGCCTGTCCTGAGGACCAATCTCAGCTCTTGCCGTCTCCGTTGTCCCTTGACGGAGTGACGGACACTTAAAAAATATTTTGTGCAGTCGGAGACGACGCAGAGGCTCTTCGACAGGCTCAGAGTCGACGCAGAGGACTCTGCGTAGCCTGCGCAGAGCACTTTACGCAGGAGTATAAATTGGGCTTTAGTGGCTAGCAATGTTGCCTCACAGCAAGAAGGTTGCTGGTTCGAATACCGGGCCTTTCTGTGTGGTGTTTCTATGTCCCTCCCACATAACTCTCACAGAGAGAACAGACAACAACTGAGAGAATATTTCAGTTCTATCTTGGAGCATCTCTGCACCGAGCTCGACTCAAGAGCATGAAACCATTTTAACACCATGATTTTCAAACTGTGGTGCGTGTACCACCAGTGGTACGCCAGCTTCCTCTGGTGTTAGTTGGAGAAATACTGTTCGACTGTATATTATAGCAGGGTATGTGATCAGTGGAGCTGAGGAATTTTGACCACAGTGCAAAATAACAAAAAATATATAATAAATGAGATAATAATAATTCAAGTCACATTGTCTCTCGCTCCATCTTAATCTATTGGCTCTATACCAGTGTGTGAAGTATATATGAGGAAGAGGAGGATGATGAGAGATCAAATGATCTTATTGGGAATAAATCTGCCTCCTGTAGCTGACTTTGCTCGACCTATTTACACCTCTGTATTTAAATGTTGGTGATAATGGTGTTAAATCGAGATCTCAATATTTTCTCAGGTGGTTCTTGGAATTAAAGGATTCTTCATCAAAAGGTAGAAATAATCAGTGATTACAGAGTCAAAAGCCTTTGGCGAATCAATAAACAAACCTGCACAATGTTTCCTACAATAAACACCATGGAGTTTATTATTTGCAGCCACAGTTTCTGCTGTAATTTAAAACTAAAATATCAAAGCAATTTGACACGTTTGCAAATGTACCTTTCTACCCAGTTCTTGTAGTTGGGGATGTCTTTAGCGTAGAGCAGCTTGTTGGAGGGCGAGTCTTTCCCCAGTTTATGCTCCGATGTCGAACACGAGTCCATGAAGGTCTGAGCCACCACAGATAAGCAGGCGTCTGTGATGCTGTTCTTGTGGATGTCAAACACAAACTGCGGATTCTTGATCACATTCACCCAAAACCGCAATGGAAGACTAGAACGATTAAAGGTATGAAGGGAAAGGGGATAAAAAAGGAAGGGGTGGGGAGAAGAGTTGCAGTTAGAAAGGACTTGACAGTTTATAAAGAACTGCAGTGAATGAAGCTGTATAAACACTGAACAAAGGAGACAGAGTGATTAAATACTTGAAGGAGGGGAATTTAAGAACACTGTACATTCTGTTAAAGTGCCGTTGATCACCTCATTTTAGTGACTTCATAGGGTAAAACAAATCAAAGCTAATCTGAGAGTGAAAGAGGCTCCGCTCACCAGTTGCTCTTCCACGTGTGCCGCACATCAGAGTCTGATATGGAGTGTTTGTCCGCCTGCTCGTCCAAGAAGTCAAACATGTATTTGATGGCGAGGGGCAGGGCGCTGCCTCTGTGCGCCGTGCTGAAGATCGTCTCGAACAGGTCGTCTACAAACTTCTGCAGCGTTCCCTGAACATGACAAGCAATGACGGGTTCTTTTATTTCACAGTACACATATACATACAAGATAAAACACAAACAAAAATTAAAGTCAAATGTAAACGTATGAGTTATAAATAAATGAATGTTTCAGTCATTAAAATATGAGCCATTGCTCCCAAATGTTCCAATTCCACAATATGACTTCATGACATTTGATAAAATACTGATTTCAGGCTACTTTTCCATAATAAAGGACACAAATTTGTGGCCTGTCAAGGATGCTGCTAAAATAATGTTAAATGAAAAAGGCTTTGGCATCGTAAGAAGGAACACTGTGTCGTAAACATTAGTTACACTTGATTAGGGACTAAACCAGGGGAGTCAAACTCTTATGACCTCCGGACCAATTAACGTCTCGTAAGGGTAAGGAGGTAAAAACTACAACACAATATTCCATCATGAGATTGCAGTAAAGATACCTTATGAAGATATTTATATAAAATATATGTATTTACATTAAAATGAACTAAATAATAACGTGGACAACCGAAATTAAAATAACAAACAAGTCTTCATGATATACATTTAGTGCAATGTTCAATTTAATACATAACAATGTGACAATTATGATGAATATCTCATTATTACTATAATACAAATTATTGCTGGGGCCATGTTTACACTGTAGAACGATATTAAGTGGTTTCAGATTTCAGACACATCATGGAATCACTGGTCATGTTGTTGCTGTAGTGCCTCACGTTATTGTTAATCTTTGTACAATGAGTTCAAACAGTGCTGTCAACTTCTCAGTATCGCTGTGTTTAGATTCAAAAAGGGATTTGTTTTATGTCAAGACGGAACAAGGCAACAACACAAACAAAGAGTTTCAGAAATTAATTCTACTGCTCAAATAAAAAAAACTTCTTGACCCCTCCCACCCCTGCACCGCAGGTTTATACACACAAACGCTCCATCAGTCAGGTCTGATAATTTTGCTTAACAGAGTGTGTTATATTCAAAATAATATTCAATTGTTTATGTTCATGACCAAAAATCACCAAAAGTCCATCAGCTTTAAAACCAGAATTAAATGCCTTCATTTTCATTTTTAAGCATTCTGCCAATCTACAAGTTCAATCTGCACGTTTGTATTTGTTCACTCAGCCACAAATCAGCTTCCAAAATACACAAAGCTGTGGGAGCTGTAATAAATAAGAACAAACTGCATCGCTCCGAGCTCCCCCATTGTCTTCATCCGCTTTGCATGTTAATCATTTCCCAGCACTGGTTCCCTCTAACTTTGAACTTTCCTACCTGGAGCTGGAACAATGGAAATTTAGAGCTAATGAGAAAAACATCGCAGCAGAGGATGTAGCAGCTGAGCTGCAGCACCAGAGTTGTTAGTGCTTGCAAATGAAAGCAAAAGCCTGACACTGTTCATCAGCTGCATGAGGGACTTTTCTGTGTTTGCAGTGTTTCAGTTGCATGATGTGGATTTGAATTTGGGACAAAACACCGGGGTCTATGTGTAGTAATGTACAGTATATCTGTATGTTTTTAAAGTTTATGTTGAGTCGTAAACATGATAAGCTCTTTTGTCTTCAGGCTGCTTCAATGCCCCTCTAAACCTTTACATATAAATAATGACGTTATCGCAGGCTGCAGTCGGGACGCTGCTGTGTTTGTGTTCATGATATTAATGTGGTAGATGAGTCTGTGTGTGTTAGCAGATTCAAAGAAACACTGGGCTCCGTGTGCTTTAATGTACAGTATAATTCTAAATATGATAACCTGGCTTTTCTTGAGATTAATAAAAATAAATGAAACCTTTAGCTTTTGAGAAAAATATGTTTTTCTAAAAAACTTAGTGAGGGCACGACTGTTGCACCTGCACTTAACAGTAGCCTGTTTTATACATGTAATTGCTATGCATAGTTCAATATCGTTTTGTTGTTGATGCATCCCTTTTTGTTTCTATGCTGCCTCTTGGCCAGGCCGAGAACTGGCTCTCTGTTGACTTACCTGTTTAAATAAAGGTCAAATAACAATAAATAATTTCTGAAACACTGGAGGTAAAAAATGCCAAAGGTAGTGTGGACGACACCAGACTTAACGTATGTGAGAATCTGCATTATAAATGGATGATGTGAAGTCCTTATTGGCACAGTGCGTTGTATTGTTAGACATAGCAGTTATAGTTGGTGTCACTGTATGTGAATTACTGCCTGCATTACTCCTGTACCTTTTTAAATCGATAAATGAACTCATAAATAGACAGACAGAAAAAGTACAGGCTCTACAGTGTGCTTTAAGAAAGAAAAGGAGGGATTCAGTAGAGTAATGATCGTACGGTAAAAGCTGAGGCCTAAAAGCCCTCAGGCCACCAACAGGGCCCACTAACACCGACCAAACAACTCAATAGTCAAAGGTCAACCTCCTAATTAAGACACACACACTCATTCCTGTGCATATGTTTGTCTTTGTGCAAAAGGTTATGAAAAATATTAATGAGCTTTGAGACCAGCACCAAACAAAGGTCAGTAGAGGCTGCTGGTGTGTTAGCGGGCAACATGACAAGGATGTGGGAGGTGTGCGGGAGGTTTTTGGCTTAATTGTGTGTGCGTTGAATATACAGCATCTCCATACCTTAGTGGCCAGCAGTCGTGTCAGGTAGATCTCAGAGACCATCTTGCTCCCTCTGTCCCCTTCCCTGTGGTCCGAGTGGTCGTGGTTCTTGACCAGGTGCCACAGTTTGGTTCCGCTCTCAAGGTCGGGGGTGATCATGGGCGTTCGGGAGCGCAAGCTGTCTGGACTGCTGGCCGTCCTCAGCATGCTCTCTGGAGGAGGAGGAGGAGGAGACATGGAGGAAAGGTAAGCAGAGAGCGACAAAAAACATTAACACAATAAAAACAAACAACACAAATTAAGAGTTATGTTTGGGTTTGACAAGTTCAAAACAAAAGACAACACACTGGCCATCGAGTCATTTCCTTCAGGGGTCAGGGGGTTTGACCCAGACTTTACAGCAGTTTGTCATTAAAAGACGACCAAAAGCAAACAGTCCTTCAACTTAATGTAAATGCCGAGGCATATAAATCCTAAAAATGGATTACTATGCATTTAAAATGTGAAAATTATGTCATTTTTAGACATTTGAATGCCTCTGTGCGCTTTAGACATTTCTCTGAGAAACATAAAACAACCACTAAAACGAATGTTTCTGTACAGGAATGCAAGTAAATAACTATAATTTGACATCTTAATCAAGAAATAATGTGCTTTACTGTAAGAAGTAAAGCACATTATAAGAAGTATAATTTTGGTTACAGAGCCTCTACATACTGCCGTATTCCCCATTAGTGAAAAATAAGAAATGATTTTGATAATTACCAACACTTTTAATTTAGGGCGGCTGTGGCTTTGGGTGGTGGTCTAATAAAATAAATAACATTAAGCACTATGTTTCTATTTATTTAATTAAATGAACAATTTTGACGATGAAAAAATAGGGTTATCTACTGTTTCAGGTCAGTGGTCACAGCAGGGTCAAATCTCAATGTGAGTTTGAAGAGAACCCTGTTCATCAGTTTGAGAAGCTCCGACTTGTGCCGCTGTGCAATTTTACACAAGTGCTACTTATTGCAACATAATCAGCATTTCAAGGAAACCTGTTTAAACCACAGGTGACAAAACACATGAATACGAAATATGAGGCAGCTGCACAGAGAGTCAACTCTCACCCTGTGTGAAGTTAAAAGCATTTTCTGAAGATGACAGCTTCTTCTACTTTGTGTGTCACTCTCATCCAGAATAAATTTGTCTGCCACTCTCTCCCCCTCTATTGGACAGTGATCCTGTATTTTGTGACATGCGTTAAGTTTAAATGCTTGTCACTTGTGTGACAAAGCAGGAAAGGATTGAGAGGTTCAAAACGTGAACCAGGGAAGTAGAGAGTAAGTCAGTGTGATGAGGCTGTTGTGAGTATTTATGTGTATGTCACAGTGGGGAAAAGTGACAATAAAGAACAGAGGTCCACTTCACACCTGGATTTAACACGCTCCTGTGTGCAAGGACCCGGAATGAGCTGGAGTCATGTGTTTGTGGTGAAGCTGTTACCCAGAATGCAACAGATTCTGCATATTCAAATATTCAGGGGCAGAGAAAACCAGCTGTGTGTGACGTGAAAGTCCACGAGCAAAGCAGAGAGAGCAAGGAACTTCAGGATACTCTCCCTCTTTAAATCTGAAGGGAATTATACAGTGTTCATGACTGTTTGGTCATTTTCTGAGAATATTTATCTAATTTCTCTTCACTTTTGCCTTTTGAATCTCTCCATTCAAACCTGACTACCTGTATGCTACAATAACGTCATTTTTGTGTGAGGGCGACTGAGTTGAATATCACTTTTAATCATTCTAACTCAAAAATTATTAAAAGTTTCAGGAGGAGAAATGACAAGCTTGCACATGGAGGTTTTAATTTACATGTAGATAGATAGTGGTATAATATCACACACTGAATAGGGAAGTAAGACATAAAGGTTATCAGGCATAATTTAAGTTAGAAGAGATAGAGAGCTCGTCAGTGAAGGAACTAGGCAGTCGGTAAGAACACGTTCTTGTTGCATAAATGGGGATTTGGTTGCTCTGATTAGATATTTTCTACACAACTAATGAACTAATTAATTCCACTATGTACACTTTACAGCAGAGCGTGTTTAAAAACAAGGACAAAATAAAAGTCAAATGGTAATTTTTGAGACAGCACTACCTGAATGCATGGAAACACACCTACACTACACACACACACACACACACACACACAGACACACACACCTTCTCTCGTACCGTATCTGCTGAGGGACTTGGTGAAGGTGGAGGAGTTGGAGATGTTGTAGGCTGAGTTCTGTTTAGGCACGAGGGCGATCACTGAGCCATCCGTCACCTGAAATACAACATTCATGATCTGTGAGATCAGTGTTCAACAACACAAAACTACCAAACATCCTTTGTTCTCTGCGTCTTCAAGTGCACGATGACCGTAGGAGATATGTGACATGAACTAAACGGTCACGGTACCTGGTAGTGAGCCAGGGAGTTCAGCCTCTTCCAGTCATTGTCAATCTTCGTGGTGACGTCCTCGTCCTGCAGGATGATGCGAGCCATCCTGCCCTGCCGCCATTCTGTCACACAAAAGAACTGAGTGTGAGTGTTCAATACTTTACAATAAACTTTTATTAAAAAAAAAATAGTGCTGGGCACGTTAACGGCGTTAATGCATGACGACTGTCCGGAACAGTGGGCACTCCTCAAAGATGCAAGTGACTTTGCACCATTACCTTCCTTATTCAAACAAAATCAAGTTGCTGGGACTCAGGCTGCCAGAAGTAATGTTCAGTGATTCAACAAAGTTAGAATCTGTATAACACTAACATTTCAAAGACTTCTGAAGCCTTGCTTGAATTTATTTTCTGCACAATCACCTCTCCTGCCTGAAGGGCCCCCCTCCTGTTTGAGAGAGCCCTCGACATGATTCCCACTTTCCCTCCCTGTAGTAGTGCACCTGTGCTCTGTGTCTATAATTGCTGTGTGTGTGTGTGTCTTAAACCTTCCTCTCCTCTTACCCAGGTCCATATCTGAGGCTTTTGGTCTCTGCGAGTACGGTGTTCCCTTGTACACGGCATCCAGCAGCTTCTCCTTCACCTGCGTCACCGTGTCACAGTTCAGACTCTTCACCGTCACCTCGGGAGCGTTTTCGTTCTCTGGGTTCACACAGTGCAGCGTCTACAGAGGCAGAGGTCAGAGGTCAGAGGGCAAAGGTCACAGGTCACAGTTAGAGCAGGAAGTCAGCATGTTAATTATTGACAGGACGAATGTTTTTTTGACCTGGAAACAAACACTTCACACTGCTTTTAAGAATCAATATTTGTCCACGGAACAATGCACACTCAGCCTTTTATTATATTAGGATTAATATTATTATCAAGCTGAAACTAGGTTGGGGGTGAATGAGGCATTGTTTTGTACAAAGACAGTTAACCAGCTTACAGAGGACCTGAAGAAGCCTCTTAAATGATAGGTGAAATGTCATCACCTTTGCTAAAGTCCAGTCCAGTATCTAAACTCCTGAAAATGATTATTAAGGGCATTTTGTCCAAATCAAATGGTCCAGTTGGTTTTGCATTTGTCTTATGTTTAGATCATAAAGATCAGAGGATATTTGCGGATGAAAAAGGGTCTTTGATTTGCAAAAATGAACATGAACACTCACTATTAACTACGTGTGTGCATACTAACCAGAGTCTTGTAGTCAATCTGCTGCCTGATGAGTTTGTCTTCGCTGAGGGAGTAGCGGGCTTCTCCTGTGATCGCATCTATTGGTCCCTTCTCCATTTGCTGCTTCATGGCACAGTACAGCATGAAGAGAGGCTCGCCCGCACACTCCTGGAGACAGAGACACAGGAGGAGGTGGGAGGAGAGAGACACAAGTGGACGGATGAGACGAGAGGAAGGAAACAGATTGTGAATAATGCTAACTATGAATGCAACTGTGCAAAAAACTTAAGAGTACATGACGGCAAAATGTGAAACTCTTCACTTTTTCTTATTTTCTTGAAGTCAACCACAAGCACAGCAGTAAGAGATGAGGCCGTGGCCTCTGTGCGCTAACAGAGAACTGTTTTTCTCTCTACAGTACTTCCAGCTGGAATATCTATTTTAGGGAAAAACAACTCTGTGAGTGTGTGAGTGTGATTGAGTGAGCAAGAAGGAGAAAATTCACAGAAAGTGTAAGTGAGTGGCAATTGACGGAGGAGTTAATAGAAGGTTAATGACTGAGGGGTGAAAAACGCTTGGAGAAGCACTTTGGTGCATGAGACGTGTCAACCAGGCAACGAGCGCTGGGATGTTGGGACCCCTGTCTCTCCCTCACTCTCTCTCCTTTGCTCACTCAGTCACATTCTTTATTTGCTGCTTTGTTTACGTCACATTTGAGTATTTGAATCAAACAAATGAATGCAGTTAAAGGAGTGAATCGCGTTTCCTAACGTGCATCATCTTGGTGGCTCCGGGCAGAGGACGTGTGTGTGTGTGTGTGTGTGTTGTCCTGCCCTCTGTCCCTCAGCTGAGCATGTTCATGCATCATCACATGTCAGTCAGCTTGGTGAGCTGTCAGATAAACTCAGTGGGATCATCGAGCACTGGCCGCCTCCTATGGAGAACAAACAGCACACCGACAGATGTCCTCTCTTTCTCACAGCATCGAAATCACTCTCCTTCAGATGCCACCGCTATGGCAAGGCAAGACTGATGCTGAATTGGTAATGATTAATGTATACTTAGCCTTTCCACTGTTTTATCATACTTTATCTTTTAATTTCTTTCATTTCTATAAGTGTGTAACATTTAGGAGGTTTCACGGGCAGAAATTGAAGATACTACCCACCAATGTATGTAGAAATGTACGATCAAGGGCTGCAACTAAAGATTATTTTCATAATTGATTAATCTGGCCATTATTTTTTATTGATTATATTTGGTTGATCCACTGTGATTCCCTGGTGCATTTTGGAAAGGGAGGAGTGGAGAATTTCTTTCAGCAGTTTCACCATTCGATGTCACTAATTCTTACACACTGGACTGTCTTATACCATAAAAATAACACTTTTAATATAGCATCCATACACAAAATGTGATAATTTACCCAAAAGCAACAGGAAACAGAAAGGACTTCTGCAGGAGAAGGAGAGTAGTCATGTGACTCCCATACTCTCTTGTATACAAGTCAGTGGAAAAGAGAACAAGTGAACCCTTAGAATAGGTTAATGGATAAAAGCTTTTTTCCTCTCTCTTCTGTGCTCTTTGGTGGGTTCGCTCTTTCCTTCCTTTGAACAACTACTTGACCTTTACTCATCTCTATTCACACCTGGCTGAACCTAGAAATTGTTCCAGGCTTTTCTTTTATGTGACCCCGGACACACACACACACACACAGAGAGAGGTGCTGAATTGCAGAGGTTAGATTAAAGCTCGTCTGTTAACCTTGCTGTTAGCTACGGCAAGTCTTTACATCAGTTCTAATTTTTCCCATGTCTTTAATTTCCAATTCTCACACTGTTTTGAACTCTTTGTTCGTCTTAGAGCCTTCATTCTCCTCACCTGCATAACCACTTCTGCCTATTTCCTAAAATATTCCTCTCTCTCTCTCTCTTCAAACTTCTACCTTTCTCTGCTCTTTTTCTGTAGTTCTTTAACTAAAACTTGTAATCATGTTATAAAACATCCCAAACAAATTCCCTAGCAAGAAAGTCCCCATTCTCTGAACTCAAATCCAGCTGTCCAAACCAGGCCAAAATACACACATGCATTGCACATGCAAACTTCACTCTCACACACCCACACACACATTGACAGACAGATGTTTACTGGGACCCCCAGGGGTTTGGCTGGTTTGCTGTCCACCAGAACGCCTGTCCTGGCAGGGGTTTGAGGCCCCGCTGCTAACTGATTAGCTGCAGTAATGTTTGGATGTGGAGAATGTGTGTGTGTGTGTGTGTGTGTGTGTCAACAAGAATTTAACACAGTTTAAGCCTCAATTATTCCCTCTGATTCCATATCAGAGAGAAGGGAATTCAAAGGGAGAAAGACAGAAGAAAAAAAACGTGTAAAGCTTCCTCTTTTTGCCGAGACAAAGAAACGACAGGTTAGCCCAACAGGCTTCAGTGATCACAACAACACAGCCAGCTCTGTCTGACTCGGGCTTCAGACGCAGTTCAGTCCTCGGTTTGGAGAAAGCACATGAAAGACAGAGAGGTAAGTGACAGGTCACCTGCTGTCTTCTGCCTTATCTAATACTGCAGCTGTGAAAGTGTGGACTTGTGTTTAAGAGGCCTTTTTTGTTTACTGTTAGCGCTGCTTAAAAGACGTGAAGAGATGTGCGTGTGTTGGACAATTTTACCTTGAGGAACTTGTAGAGCAGGAAGGTGAACCAGTTGGTGAGCATCTTCTCGGCGACTGACTCCGTCCTGCGAGAGACGTGAAAGGATGGTGGAGAGACGGTGACGAGTGGAGAGGGAGAGCAAAGTAAAATAGGGTGAGGATGACGGCGAAGGAAAACAAACACACTCGTCTTCATTACAAATACAGCAATTAGTATAATTCGCTAACTTCTCTCGTTAATCACAAACGTGCAGTGTAATGGAGGGAACCTCCACACACACACACACACACATGCTAACAACTGATGACTGAATGAAAACAAAGCAATTAAAAGCCATCGTAATTAATGGACTTATTGTGTCTAATTTGTTAAATGGCTGAAAAGGACACAGCTGGCAGGGGTCCAAAAAATAAAGTTACTTCTCTGTGTATCAGCGTAACATTTACCTTCACCATCCTTCCTTTTTTTGGCATTAATGAGGAAGAGTGCAAATTTATTCATTCATTGTTTTTTACGCGAGATGGAAGGGAGAGCACATGAACCATCTTCAATTTTCCACAGTCGTCTGCTGATCACTGGTTTGTCTAACTGGGCCACGCTTGTATACTGATAGTAAATATTAGTCCTTTTTTGTCATTAGCATGCCACAAGTTGCCAAAAGGTGAGGACGGGTACATTTGGATGAGATATGAGAGCATAAAGGAGATATTTTCTCGCCAACTCCGCACAGAAGCTCTGCCTTTTTAGTGACAAAAGAGGAATAGCAAAAGAATATGAAAGGCAAACAGGAAACTAGGCCACTGCGGTTATGAATCCAGCGAAGGCCTTTAGCAGTAACAAGACATGAACTCCTACGCTGCTGCAAGCCTCCCTGTTCGACTGTGGTTTGATGTGTGTAGAGCATTGTTTTTTCTCTCCTGGTTGTCAGCAAACCATACCGGATGAAAGATGAGGCAGAGTGAAGGATTGGGGGACAAAGGATGAAGGAGATGAACACACCTGGACAGAACACGCTCATGGGCATGTCAGCATTTGATACTGGGCGACTTGTAACATCATCTCACTAATGTTGAATAATGTGCCAGCTCTTATCTTTCTAACATTTTTAAATGTGCTACAGGAGGGGGAGTCGATTCAGCGTTCCTGTCTACACACGGCAACTCCCAGACCATAATGTACAAATGGAACCAAATGAACATGGTAGAGCTTTGTTTCACCACAGGCAATAGAAACTCACAAGAGAGCCCACTATTACAACGTTCTCCTCTTCTTTGCTGTGCATACAGTGTGTCTAAAAATAAAAAAATGAAGTAAAAAGACCAAAAACAGGGTGATCCATGTGTAATAATTGCCAAGCTTATTAATGCCAGCTCCCGAGGCTAGTGTAGTTAACAGGGACGGCGTGTTGTGACCGTGTGCCCCAAGAGGGGATTGGAAAAGGCTTCACACCGGCACACTGGCTGAGAAACATTTATTTGATTAGATTTTTAATTAAATATCTCTCCAAGGAGTAGGAGGAAAAAAAAACTAACTTTTTATCATTTAATGTCTAATTCCAATTTATTTGGAGACAGGCCATTTCTCTAATTGTATCTTTCCTTAAATACAGTATGTGTATCTCTTCCTGGCTGGCTGGCTGTCTGCAATTCTTCATTTTAATTTCTCTGTTCTCTCACTGTTTTGCATTTCTATACCTTACCAGAGCATGGTTTCTCCTTCTTTATTTTCCTCCCATCATAATTTTGCCCTCTGTATTTCCTCTCTTTCCATACATTTTTTACTAGATCTCTTGGCAGCCTCCCATTTATCAACCATTACATGAACTTCCTGCTATGCCCCATTGTCAAATCAGTCGATTGTGTTGATAGTATCGTTAGTATGTTGATAAATATCAGATGAATAAAGTTGAAGAAATCATGAAATTGTATCTAAAGTGAACATCTTATCTCTGCAAGGAATATGTTGAACACAGGGTCTCTGCAGGTCAAATTTAAGACTTTTTAAGACTTTATTAAGGCCATAATAATAATGAATACAATTTCAAATCCATACTGGCAAAAAAGTACAAAGGACATGAAGGAAAATTGGAGCCACAAATTGTTGAACTTGCACTTACCCATCTTATGCAAGCAATTTGGATTAGCTGTGGGCTTTCATTAAGTTTTCTCCGCTGCTATGCTAAGCTGTAACACATCGCGGCGCGCGCACAGCACTCTAGCTAGTGGTGCTCGATAAATTCTCACCGGGCAGCACAGGTGGCCTACTTTAGTTCCATGTTGTAGTTATGTCATCGCATCATCAAAAATAGAAACATATCAAAGCGAGACGCTTTATGCACGTTTTAAATAAAAGTAACGTTAATAGATTTTTAAGACCTTTCAAAATTGTATTTAAGACCTTATATGATATTTAAGGAGAATTTAAGACATTTTGAGGCCTTAAATTCAAATTATTGGATTTAAGACTTATTAAGACCCCACGGATACCCTGGAAAAGTCTTGAACACAGGAGGACAAAGAAGGGACAGACCCTAAACCTTTCACCCCCATGTGTTCCAAACTGTCTTCTTGTCACTTTTCATACCTTCTGAGTAAGAGCTTGGGGTGGTTCTTGCTCTCCAGATTTTTGTCAATGAGGTCTGACAGTAGCTGTTTGAGGACACCAGTTGCATACTCCATCTCCCCTTGCAGCGCCGTCATGATGAGGGAGGCCACGTTGCCTCGGTCTCGCATGGAGAAGGACCGCTGCGCCTCCAGAGTGCGGATAAAGGAAAGCAGGAAGTGCTTTTTGGTAAGCAGCTGGCCAAACAACGTCAGGGCCTTCTCCACATTGGCAGGGACCTGGAGAGAGAGTGACGGAGGTAATGGTGGGAAGGACAGTGAGGAGAGGGAAAGAGGTTTGGACGAAGGAAAGGTGATCATGTGGTAGACAAAGGGAAGAGAAAATTAAATGGCAGTCAGGATGGAACAAGGGGATAAAGGTAGCACAGGGGAAGTGAAATGTGTGTGAGGAGAATATGTTACAGGTGCAGAGAAGAGGGGTTGGAGTGCAAGGAAGTATAAAAGAGAGGTTAAAAGAAGGGGCGTGAGAGAGAAAAAGGTGTAATTGAGGGGAATAGGCAGAAAAATCAGCAGCAGACATGCAGCAAAAAAAGAGCAATATAGAGGCAGTGAAGAGGGTGAGAGCCGGAATGAAGAGGAGGGAATGGAGATAAGCATTGGTTATGAGTTATAGTTGAGAAATGGATTAATGAGTATGTGTGAGAATGAGGAATATCAGATGAAGGGTACATTGGGGAAAAGAGCCACACATTCACATGCACAATTATATCCGCAATATCTCTCTCTGTCACTCCTTCGTTTTTTTTACCTCCCTCCATCCCTCACTACCCCTCCTTTCAACCGATTCTTTTCTTCTCAAAGCGACTGACAGGCCTCCCCCTCTGAGGCAGAGCAACGGTGGTTTGAAGTGAGAATGCGAGCTTCATGCTGTAATAAGAAATTGATCTGCCTGCGAGCGCACTACTGTGGACTGTGATTGCCTGGACCAAACAAATGAAAATCCAATGTCGTGCTACACTATCCCTTTGGAATAAAGTTGATGGCATGGGCAGATACCGCTTTGCCACACTTTGTACGGGTTGCCAACGTACATGCACGTCAGCGGACGGCAACTGTGCTGCTCCATGTAATGCATGTGTAAGAGTGTAATATATACAGAGAGGAGATGGAATTAAGTGCAGCACACACTGCCCAGGTATATTAATGTTCAAATGTCGGGCACACTGAAGCACACATGCTGCATTTCAGTGTCCACGCAGTTCATGTGTGGTTCATATGAGTGAGAGAGAGCGTTCCCTCGTGAGGGATGAGCAGCAGCAGAGGGGAGAGTGTTTTATTGAACGTGTGAACATTGCTTTCTCAGGAGCCTCAAACAGGCTCGGTCCTGCAGAGGCCATCTATCACTTGCACCAAGTCTAAGTGGAGCGCAGACATTGCTCACTACCCAAAAAGAAGAACTATCCCTTCCCTGTATTAAATCAAAGTGGAGCTTCCCTTATAAATTTCGAGTTATTCTTACTGGTACTGGAACTCACTTCTAACTCTATTAGAACTTCTATTTCCAGACAAATAATTTTAAAGCAGATAGATGATAAATTTTCCCTTCCTGTAATAAGTTCCAGACGATTAATTCTGTCTGTTCTTCCTTCCCATTTAACACATAACTTAAATCTCTTTTTTAAATTAAGCATTTCTAACTGTTCATCGAGTGCTTGTGTGTACATGTGTGCTGCGTGCTCTCTACTGACCCGTACCTCCATCTCCTTGAGCACAGGATGGTCCTCAATCCCAGGGAAGAGGACCCTCATGGCATAGGTGCGGTAGTCCAGGAACGGAATTCCTGCTCCATCCAGTTCCTGGGTGAGTTCATGGATGTCCGTCTGCAGCTCAGCAAACGCTGCACAAAAGAGAAGGAGATGTGAATGTCGTCAGTTGGAAATGTTTTACACATTGCTGGAAGAAAAATAAAAGAAAACAAAAGGAAATTATATCATACAGCATTTAACAGCTTAAAGATTGCTCTAATGATTTTGGTGAAACATTTGTTAATAATCAATCTGTCATCTAACCCAAAACAAAGTGACAATTTAAAGGCAAAGTCCTTTTATAATTCTTTTATCATCTTTTTATTCCAAACAAACAATAGCTTAGCCGGCGGAAATGTCTCAAATTAAAACCAAATAGAAAAGGAAAATACATATTAAATTGTCGTCTTCTTTTTCTGACTTTTTATGTCAACCCGATTTGAACATAGCCAGTTAGAGACAGCAGAAAGTCACCATAGATGGGACTAAAGCAAAGATGTAGGCGTGTGGAGGAGTAGCAGTGGGAAAGGTGGATTATGCGAGAGCGGAGATAAAGATGGAGTGAAGAAGCAGAGGGAGGATGGAGAAGAACGTGTTGTGGTGCAGAGGCTGGAGGGGAGTTCAGGATAGAATTGCACACAGGAACACAAGTCTGTGAGTGCACCTACATTACACGCTACCACCTCACATGTTTGTATTTCAGCAGCCAAACACACACACATGCACGCGCGCGCACACACACGCGCGCGCACACGCACGCACACACCTGTGTTGCGCTTCAGCTGAACACAACCTCGTGCCCAGATGATTTATGGGAGGGCACGTGTCCGTGTTTTTACACATTCTCCATTCTGACCCTGTTCTGTTTACTCCACTGGCTTCACAAGTCTCATTTAGAAGGAACACATTGGATCAAACCCATTCTCCCACTCAAATCCCATACAACTGTGCATATAGCCAGGGCTGAATTGCTTCTATGGCATTTTACAAAATATAAAACTCTCTTCGGGAAATAAAACACACAGCTATATGGTCCTATTAGCTTGAATCTGTGTGTAAGAGTGTGTGCCCTGTAGCCTCATCCAAAATAAACCAACAAATGGATACACAACCCAAACAAATAAAGCAAAGCCCAGACTAACAGATAGTTCGTGTCACCCTATCCCTCTCTTCCTATTTTTCTTTTTCTCCCTCTCTCCTGCCTCCAGTGTCTTCTTAGAGGTCACCTCTCGTCCCTGTACAGTTTTCTCCTCTGCTATGTCCCTCCATCTTTTCATTTTTTCCTCCAGTTAGCCCCCCGTGCCCTGCATTTCTCAGATCCTTCATTTATTTGTATTATTTCATATGGTTGACAAGACATTGAGCACAAAGAGTTTCATTACTGGTAATAATGTTTCATTGTTGCTTATTACATGATGATAAAGGATCTTCTTCTCAAGACCTTTCTAACCTCTCAACTCGCTTTCCTTTCTTCATCTATTTTTAATGTCTGTATTTTGGCTTTCAGCAACACTTTTGTTTGGCTTCCCTGAAAAAAAAGGTGGTTCATTCCTTCTGACTATCCATCAATTATTAATATATATTTTTATATTCTAATAACTCCCCTTTTTGTCTGTTGACCCCTTATTTGTGCAGTTTGCAGTCAAATATTTGTCATTAACTTCATAACCAACCGTCTTCATATCTAACTTCTCTCCATTTCTAGCCCAATTCTCTGCTTTCCTTTTCTCATAATCTTCCACTCCATCTCTTCCTCTTCTTCCATGCCCTCACCCTCCTCCTGCCCCTTTCATTTCAGAAGTTGTCCAGCTTATTTATCGCCCTCGCTCTGTCCTCCTGCTTCCATCCATCCTCGTGCTGTCTGCCAGACCGTGGTGACAGCGGAGGACAGACAGGGTCGGGGCACCTGGACTCTACACCTCACACCTCAGCCAATCACTGTTTGACCTGCTGTTTGAGTTTATGTGTGTGTAAGTGATTGAAGGGAGTAAAAAAAAGGAGAAGGACGTGAAGAGTCGGGTGTCAGGAGGGAGAGGCATGAAGTGTACACACACTAAGTCATCCTGTGAGCAGGTGATTGGCACAGTCCTTCTTGACTCAAGGAAAGAAATTTGCCTGGCAGTGTACAAAGCGCTGGACACACTTTATACACTTCAAAATCAATTTCCACTCCTACTCTGCATTAAAGTCTTGAGTAGTCTACCAGTACTCAAGATTTTTTGTTGTTGTTGTCGGAATCTGCAATCTATGGAGAAATATGAAGTTTCCATTTTCTAATCTTTAGTTGGAAACACAACAAACCACCATTAACAACACAACAAGTATGAAATTGTTGAAATTGAGGTTTGCAAAAAAAAAGGAAGAAGCATCCTCTTTCCACACACCCAGCCTTCTTTTCTTGACAGACAAAACAATAACATCACCAGATCAGATTACCACTGGAACTATGCAGCATCCCGTCCAATAAATACATGCTCATGTACCGGTGAGTTAGTCTCTGCCTCTTCTCCTGATTTAGTTTCTCCTGCCAAACCCCATCCTACCTCACTAACCCCGACTTTCCCACCTCTGTACTCTTTATCTATCTAACCTCCATCTCTGTGTGTGGACGGCAGTGAGGCCAGTCAGGCTGCTCTCTCTCTCTCGTGAGGTGGAGAGCCAACATCTGGTGGATGACACAGATCAAAGAACTCCTCTGGATACACACTAATGCCCACACTCGCACACACACACACACAAACACACACAAACACAGGGGTACAGTTGGCAGAAAGAGATTGGCAGATATAGAGAGTAAGAAAAGAAGCAAAGGGAGTGAGAGCAGTGACAGAGAGAGAAATATGTAGTTATGATTGAAAAGCAGACGTATGATGATGAAAAACAACTGGGAGAACAAAAGCATAACTGAAGAAAGATATGAGGTTTCAGCAGATGGCGCTTCATGTCACACCCACCCTGGACAGATTTAGTCAAAACTCACCCTCTTTGCACTCAAGAGCGACTCTGGACTCCAGGTTGTCCATCTGCAGTTGTAGTCGCTTGAGGGTGCGGTCAGCATCACGTGACTTCCTCTTATAAGCAATCAGTACGACGATGATAACCAGCAGGAGCAGGCCACCGCCTCCCCCGATACCGATGATGGCAGGCAGCGTGAGCAGGCTGTCGGAATAGATCTGCAGGGTCCCTGGTGAGTACTCAAAACCTCCAACACGCACCTAATAGACAGAAATAAATAATAAAGTTACACGTTTGTTTGTGGAGCAGGTCGATGTCAAACTGCAATAATAAACAACGCAGAAAAAAATGATTCATGGGTTTGTTTTCAGCAAGACTTCAAGTCAGTGCTGTAAAGCATTTTCATTAGAAAGTAAATCAACAAGCTAGTGCTGAGTGAGTCATGTACAGAGTGATCAGAAACATTATTCTGGCTTTTTACAAACATGTTTACAGCAGTGACTTTACAGCTCCAAATGATGACGATTAAATGACCAATTTTACAGGCTATACAAATCCAATATAATGATAAAAAAAATAAGTTCAGTGCTAAATTGCTAAATCTGTCAGGCTCTCCAAAACTCTATATCTGGGTTAGGAGGCAACATCCAAACCCCAAGGGCTGCCTTTAGAAATGCAAGCACACGCACTCGCAAACATATTCAACCCTATCACATGAAACCAGTTCGAGTTTTCAGAACATTATGAATAAAAATGGAGGATGTGTTTTTCTCCCCTTTCCCAACTTTTATTCTGTCTTCGATTGGCTGATGTCTATGAAATACTAAATAGAAGAAGGTATAAATAGATTGAGAGCAGACCTCTCACGCCCACTAGCCATTTTTGGTCTCTACTGAATATCAATACTTTTTAAATCCCGAGGAGGAACGGCAGCCAAACGAGACCAATCAAAAGCCTCTAAGACATAAATACAGAGGCAAACACAGCCAGCGGTGAAGGAGACGGGACGTGGGTGTGTGTGTGTCTGTGTGTCTGTGTGTGTGTGTGTGTGTGTGTGTGTGTGTGTGTGTGTGTGTGTGTGTGTGTGTGTGTGTGTGTGTGTGTGTGTGTGTGTGTTTGTGTGCGTATACAGCTGCATGAATGGGGGGAGAGAAATGTAGAGTAATTGAAGAGATTTAAGTCTGATGGATGGGGAAGGAAAGGATGAGATGAATGAATGAATGAAAGGAGAGGAAGTGGATTAATACAAAAAAAGATGGATGAACAGCACTGCAGAAACAGCAGAGAAAACAGGAACTGAATAAGACCGGCCGCAATTAATATGAAAGCCAGATCCTCCAGAAGAGGGCTGGTGAAAAAAAATGTATATTTAGTCTGCATCATATCCATACTCCGTTTTGTTTAAAAAAATAAAATAAAAAAGGGCATAAATGCAGCTCCTGATAAACCTGCTACATTTTAGTCCAGACAGGCTTTTCTATTCAATTTTCTATTTTCTATTACATGTTGTATACATTACCGTTCAAAAGTTTGGGGTCACCTATACAATTTTTTGAGTTTTCCATTAAAACTCACACGTTTATTCATAAAGAGTTGCAAAATGAATAGAAAATATAGTCAAGACATTGACAAGATTAGGAATAATGGGTTTTCTAATCATCCAATAGCCTTCTTACATGATTAGCGAACACAATGTACCATTAGAACACTGGAAATGGGCCTCTGTACACTTATGTACATATTCCATTAAAAACCAGGCGTTTGCAGCTAGAATAGTCGTTTACCACATCAACAATGTATAGAGTGTATTTCTGATTCATTTAATATTACCCAAACTTTTCATTAAAATTGTGAAATTTGAAAATGATAAACATTGTTCAGCACTAATGGAAAACATTTACAGTAGTTGACAGTCTTTCACAAAAACATTTTTAAGTTTTACTTACAGTGACTTTGTGTTCTCCAGTCAGGTTAGGCCATTCACACAACAGCTGGCTCTCTGACAGGGTGAGAACGCAGGGTGTCTCCCCAATCAGCACGGTGTAGTTCAGCTTAGTGTTTCCTGGGGCTGCAGGGATTAAGTTACGGCCCTGGGAACACACATACACACAAACACACACTTTGGTTAATTACACATGGTCCCAGTCTGAGGTGGTTGACATTAATAGGATGATGATCCCGGGGTATAAAAGCTAAAGCGTTCGCTTAGACTCTGATGTTTAGAGAAAAGACAACCCTCTTTCTGATTGGCTGGCAGGTGTCAATAGTTCAGCGGCAGCTTTAAATCCCTGTGCATGGTACTTTAAACCGCAGGTAACCATGGCAACAGTGCTTCTGCCTGAAGCTACCAGATTATACCTGGCAAAAGCGAAATCGACCAAAAATACGGGTCTTTATTTTATGATAGCAAACTATCATACATGCACCCTGTTGTAGAAAGCCATCGTTAAAAAATATAACTTTTATTTATCATTTTATTTTACCCAATATAGTGTTGGTCAGAATAGGGTGTATTACAGCAAATAATGTTTAGTTATGTCTAATCGACATACATGTACCTCTCCCTCAAACTACCTCAATATTATTTGCGGAGGGGAAGGCATTAATTGCTGGAAAATCTTGATGAACATCTAATTCATCTGCAATTTTTTTTTTTTTTTTTTTAATGGGATGCAGTTTTTAAGCTGCTTATTTCTAAAATTCTTTATCCAGAGCATCGTGGGGCAATCAGAGCTTTTCATTACTGAATAATATTTAGAGTTAGAGAAAAGAGAGATGCAGGATTCTTCATTTCTAAACCCTCTGCATGATTGGCTGGGAGAGAGGAAAAAAAAGGTTTTAGTCTTCGATGAAATTGCATGATGATTTTGCCCCCTCGCTCCTGAAAGGCTTTGAAGTTGAAGAGCAGAGGCACAAATGACAAAAAGACAACGTCTGTGGGTGAGGGCCTGGATTCAAATGTGTTCTACCTCTCTGGCTTAAAGATTAAACATGGCTATGAAGTCTGTCTTCTGAAGTTACCTTCTGAGGTGGATGTTTTAGAAGTTACCTTTTTTATATATAAAGGTTTCCAAAACCAATTGGAGACAGCAGGTGGAAAAATAAAATGTTTCAAGGTTGAGACATATTTGAAACAAAGCTGTGTTTAAAGGAAACCTCTGAGAGCAGGAGGAAGGTGGAGGAGGATGTGTGTACAGGAACGTTGAGAGTATATCATTTTAATTGCCTGTTAGTACCTTATCATTTGTTTTTGTACTCATGTACTTGTGTTTCAGCATTTTCCAAAAAGCAAACTATAGACTGTATGTAAAATATATTATCTTCCCACTGCAAAAAGGCTTGAAATTTGCAATTTGACTGGCGATATATCCATTTTGTTCACAGAAATCACCAGGCTCCTATTGGACAATACCAGCTGTCAATCACACTGGTGTCTACTTATAAGTGCTGTACTTTATAGGACGGTACTTCACTCTAAATGGGAACATAATTTATATAACTGGCATCGTGTTCTTTTGAAGAAGAACTGAAACTAGCAATTGAGAGACCATTAACGCGTACTGACGTTATAAATCCAGTGAGAAATAGACTAACATTCATTATAAAAGTAGTTCTTTTCACCCCATGACGGATAACTACTATTTCTGTCCTGCTTCTTGGACTCCACTTTTCAAACAGGAACAACATGTCTTCTTTTATATCCAGACTATGTACTTGCTGAGGTCTGGTAATATTGCAAACGTTCTGTAACCCACAGGCTTGTAAAAATAAAAAAAACTGGAAAAATTAGACAAAACACGATGAGGACAGACAAAAGGAGAACAAACAGGACCAAATTCAAGAATCTAGTGGCTCAAACCCAGATAAGGGCAAGGCCAAAAGAGATGAATGCTAAGAGTGCAGGGCATCATACCTTGAGTATGAGCGGTGAACTGGGCTTTAGCTCCAGCATTCCTGAGGGGCTCAGAGGCTCAAACACGGGGTCCGGGTGGTAGTTGAAAGTCTCGTTTACCACCAGCACAGAGCGCACATCATCCATGACAAAACCGATCTCATCTGGACTGGTGCCGGTCTCAGAGAAGACTTTGTCTGATCCGGCCACAGAGGGCGCCAGACACACCATCACGGTGTTGTTGACAACCGTACAGTTCTAGAGAGGGAGGGAGGAAGAGAGAAAGTTTAACTATAAATAGGCAGGCAAAAAAATTAAAAATCAAAGTCTGACGAAGAAATTAGAAATATATTAAGGCAGAAACAAGCTTATGTGATGTGAATGATTATAAGCATCTGTAATGACATAATGAGTAAGAGGCTTGCTTAATATTATCAGTGTTGTAATCAGTGTTGATATTATCTGGAAATCCCCAGTGGGGTTGGACACTTAAATCAGTCACCGCAGAACAAATTAGACTGTAATGACACACTGAGAAGCAGAAGAGGTCAGCGAGTAGCTGTTAATGAAACCACAGCACAGCTTCCCCATCCTGTTACAGCCTCACATTCCAGTATGTTGTGTACGTAGGTGCCATATGTCTCGCCACATATATCCACATTTACAGAGACTGAACGAAACTGTGCAGAGTTGGGTTTGCAGGTGACAGCAAAACCAAAAATGACTGCAAACAGGAGGACAAAAAGCAAAAACTGAAGGGATATTTTTACTTTCAGCTAAGAGTCGGGGTGGGATAAAGGTTAGCAAAGCCCTGTGGTGCTAGGTGAGGAGAGGAGGATTTGCCAGAGCCACTTTATTGCTAGTTGACATTTCAAAGGTTAAACTGCTAAAAGGAAATTCAACATCAAAAACAAACAGAAAATGGGCCTGTGGCTGGTTGACCGATGGGTCAAGCGTGTGCGTCTCTGTGTGTGTGTGTGTGCATGTGGGTATTGTCTGAAAATCACTTTTTCCACAGAGAGTCAGAGGGAGACAGCGAGAGAGAAAGTGCATTTATTTTGTCAACTAAAAACTAGTTTGCGAGTGTCTGGGTTCAACCACCTACATTCTCTGACTTGGCAGATCCATATTTGGCTCTCATTTTCGGCTCCTTGATGGTAGCCAGATTGGTCCCAGTGATGGTCAACATAGTTCCTCCGCTAAAGGAAAAAAAAGGAGAAACAAAACAATTTGTAAAGAAAGACAAACATAATTATACAGTGGCACCAGGACAATAAAAGCACTTCTATGTGCAACTGTGTGTTATAGTACATCTCTCTCCTGCTGTACTTTTTCTTGCAGGATCCAAGTGCATACACTATTCAGGAGAGGGATCAGTAGAAATAAATGTTAATAAATCTGTTCTCGGTGGGAGACAAGAGGCCCTCCAGTTGGCGATTTACCATTAATGCTTGCTCCTGCTGTAGCCTTTCACTTGCTTATTCATGAAAGCCCATTTTCAGATAATGATAGCAATGCCAAAGTCCTGGCATGAATGTTGAAAGCTTGTTTAAAGTGATATGGAGGCTGGAGGGAAGAGCGTATATGTAGCATCACTCCTGAGAGCTGGAGCTTTTGGCCTCTACTCACTACCTCTCGAAAGCCGGGGAAGATAGTATTTTCATCGTGTTCAAATTGTGCTATTTTTTTTTATTTCATTATTATTTTTTTTTAGCATTAGATAGACTCCACAACTGAACTGCTGTCAGTGCTCCGACATGTGCAGTAACCTTTACACCTGTGACCTATTCAGGTCTATGTGATGCTGACCAGTACAGACATGGGTAATATGGGTGAGAGTTGTGTTCTCTCACACCACCTTCTTGACGGCCTCTGTTGACCAGAGAGGCTGAACTTTATTTGATGTGAAGTGTTCTGACAGCGGCTAAAATTGTAGCTACTTGAGGCCCAGTGACACTGTGAGGCACCTCTGGAACCAGCGAACAAAACAAACTTGCATACTTTGCAGATAATATAATGGCTAATGTATGCAAAAGCTTTTCTACAAAAACACCACACATTTCAGTAGCACAGTTTTTTTCTCCTGGAAAGTCCAACTTTAAAAGTGAGTTAAATGACAGCTTGTGTGTTTTAATGGCCTTAAAGCTTTAGTCCTTTATTTGTTTTTGAAGCACTTTATTACAGTATTTGTTGAAATCCTCTTAACATGCAGATAGCAATCACTAAATAAACTTATCTTGGGGGGAAAGAAAGAAAATCTGGTGTTGTAGGAGACTGGAAAATACAAAAAGTGCATCCCAAACCCTCCAGTCTGCTCTGTTATCAAATCTCCACCCTCAAAAGGCAAAAACATGGACTGTCTGACAAATCCTTGAAGCCAAGTGGAGAAGAGAGAGCTGCGAGGACGGTGTCTTTGATACTGACTGCATCTCATCTGAAACTACTGTAGAAAACACTAAATATTAACACAGATAGGCAGTTCAGCGAGTGACAGATATGTCAGTGAAACAATCTGTTCAGTTTGGATCAAATGATTGCTTGTCTTTATTGCAGAGTTGCGGGGAACAGAAACAACTTTATGTCCTGCTGACTATCAGGACTATCCTCATACGTGGCAGCATTCCATCTTTCCACTTATACACAGTGCAGCATATGATAACGTGCAGTGCTCTACACAATGTTAAGAAGATGAAATGTCACAAAAATCACTGCAGTGGCACACATTTGTCTCATCAGCGCTGGAGAAACTCCTTCTGAATAGCGGAGAGCAAGTCTCAGTCACTTCAGATTTGTTTGGACAAGGGAGGCTCTGTCCTTTTTGAAACAGCCTCAGCAACAGGGTCACACAAGGGGAAGGCGGAACACAATAGCTGGGTAAATAAAAGCACGACTGGCCCAGAGGACCGTGTGGCTGCTCCTCCGGGAGTTCTGAGTGAAACACTGAGCACAAGCTGTGTGTCGAGGTGATTTGCCTGCGAGCCTGGAGCCAGCACTTTCCTTCCTCGTTCCCTTCGCCAACCCTCAACTTTTCATTCATCTCCATCCAAATGAGTCTTCTCATCTGCTCACACCTCCTTCACATCATGAGAGACATTTGTCTCCCTGCAGAGTTTTAAACGCAGACCCCATTTTCATGAAGCAGCAGTGGGGATTGTTATGCTGCCTGAACTGAAAATGTGTGTGGTGGAAAAGTCTTTTGTGAGCTGTCCTGATGGGTGATACTCCCACATAAATGCCTGGGATAAAGGCCCCGTTCAGACCTGTTCATGGTATTAATGATATCCCTCCTCAGTGAACCTAGCGCATGTGGTTAGTGCCAAGTACAACTGTTGTCCTGGATGTGTCTCCTGTGACGAGGAAGGATCTACCCTCACCTGGCTCACTAGTGTCATGTCTTTTAATTCTGACCGTACAGATATGTCTGTTTTTTTTTTTAATGCATCTGAGAGAGCGCAACAGAGAAATTAATAATTAAAGCACTACTCACGCTGCTGTATCGTAAAATAAGATATTAATCATTCAAAAAAGAAGTTATATGATGATCAGTGTTATTATTACAACAGTGGCTAAAAATACTTAAATATGTTGG
Source organism: Microchirus variegatus (assembly GCF_963457635.1). Classification (NCBI taxonomy): domain Eukaryota; kingdom Metazoa; phylum Chordata; class Actinopteri; order Pleuronectiformes; family Soleidae; genus Microchirus; species Microchirus variegatus. The sequence continues at coordinate 18,536,630 of NC_139808.1, forward strand.
TGCTGAGAAGTGTAAAAAAAAACAAGGACATCAGCTGAGGTGGCGGGCCCTAACGGACACGTGGACATGTGCCCTCAAACCACCACTGAATCTCACTTCTGAAGCTGCATTCACAAGTCAGACTTTAACTTAGTGCGATCTGGATGTGATTCAGCACATTAAGACATTAAGACGTTAAGACCAGGTCTGAACGGGGATAACAAATAACAATAACAAAACAAATTATGTTGCTAAAGACATAAACATGAGAATCAAATAGTAAAGAAGCTGTGACTATGACATACAATTTGTAGAAATACTCAAACTGTACGAAACTGAAACTAAATGCGACAGTCATCTCTGTTTGTGAATGTGTGTCATGTGTTGGCTTGGAAAAGTAGAAAGTTTCCAGGTCATACTAGTGAGCCTTTTGTTCTTTCTCGACACCACTCGCGTTTGCACAGGAGCTTTTCTTGTGGCTATGTCGTCTCATTTCAATAAGTCAAGTGATATTTACAGATACATCTCTGCTGCAGCTCATCAACTATCGGTGCACTGCTTCGGGCGCCTCCTTTACTGTCGTTCCTGCTCCCAAAGATTTACTTTTGAAACATAAAGATAAGCAGAATAAATAAATGATATGCCTTTGAAAAGCAAGATGAGAATGTTCAGTTAGTTCCTTTTCTCCTAGACCCAATTGGGGAATATGCCAGCAGAATTATAGCTTTATTACCTTTTACACTGGGTTCATATTTCACTTTTGAGACCAAAATGGCATTAATGTATGGCACAGGCACCACCGGGGATTAATGCAGTATTCATATGTTTGTATCTCTTCTACACATCAGTGCACCAAGCAGAATTCCAGATCAAACATTAAGCTGATGTAAATTATAGATAAGTAAATAACCATGTGACATGGTGACATTTGTTACACAATAATATCTGATGGAGTTAACTACTGCATATGTGCAGCAGAGCTTGAAAAATGCAGCATTCCAATACTGCACACTGACCCAGTATTTCCTCTGGATTATGCAGTGTCAAACACTGATGTTTATGATGTATGTAATACTGGTAATAAATCCATCATTCAATATGGTTCCATGCAGTTAAGTGTAGCTACAGTTGTAGACAATATATTAGCTCCTCGCCAGTTGCAAACTGCAGTGGTTCTTTCTTTTTCGTTGCTGTTTTCTCCTCGTTTTGTGGATGCTTCTATTGTTTACAATTCAAAGCGCAATGTTATGACAGTCAAGGCCAGTCTGGGTCCATTTGGACATAATGTTATAATAAATCCAGTGAATTTTCTGAACGTGTTAATACAACTTCAGTACATTCAGTACAATTTCAGTCAGACTAACATTGAAATGTATTTTACTCCCAAAATAATTAAAGGTGCATTATGTAATAAATATAAAGCAACTGGCCATAAAATCCTCCTAATATAACAGTACAGCCAAAATTTGCAGTATTATTCTCAGTATTTAATATTATTCCTGTCACAGAAATCCATGACATAGAATAGAGAGAACCATAGCCAAACATTATAAAGCTTAAGAAACAACATTTTTGGAGGCCATAATTGAATGTATTAGAAATATATCTTTTTTCTTCAGAGGCCAGAACAACATCCCAGTCCTCTTTATAAGCCAATATGTTGTCTTGAAGTATATTCCCTATAGCTCCATCTCACTACACTATATATAACCCTTCAATATTTTCAAATTTGAGTAAAAAAAAAAAAAAAAAAAAATCTATTTCCATATTACTTTATATTAAAATCCTCTATTTGTCTGCTCACCTGGCGATACTCCAGTCAGGCTCAATCTTGAGGATGGTAGGATCATCGGAGTAGTTGAACTTGACCTCTGGGTTCCTCAGCTCAGCAGAGTTGATGTCCACCATCACTGGGGTCGTTCCCGGAGTGAGACCCGCTGGGGTCACACACACTATCTCCCTGCCATTTCGTCTGTGAGAGCAGGAGAAGGAGGGAGTAGGGGGGAGATAAGGAAGAAAGATATCTCACATAAAGGTCTCTCTCTTAAAGATAACAGTGCACACGAAGGACCAGTACATGAATAGTGCAAATTCTTTAGAAGGACAGTCTTTGGACACACAGAAAAATACTGCAGTGAGTGCACATAAGAAAAGAATATCCTCCTAAATAAGTCATAAATTATTTATTAAATGTGACACAAAAGCAAGCGCACATAAATTCATTGGCGTCACAGATGCCTATCCATGAGGCTGACCATCTTTCACTGTGTCCAGCTATAGTTTTATCAGCCTGAACCACAGAGTGCTGGACTTCAAAGCAGCCCTCTCTTTCTTTATTTTTCCTCCTCTCTATCTGTTTGACTGTCTCCTTCCCTCCTGCGTGTTTTCTGGCTGATAGATCTGAAGTGGCAGATCAGGCTGGTCGTGACTCTGTGTGATGTAACTCTGTCCCTGGCGAACAGGGAGCCAGCTGTGAAACTGCTGGGAAACTTTGTGCAGCTGCCAGAAACTTTATACGCTCAACTCCAGTGGCTCATTCCACCATGGCCTCCTACATGGAAGAGGCAAACACTGCTGGCCGAGCAGCAGGTGGGTGGCTTGCACTTAGAGGTGACTTTAAATATGCACATAAATAAAGTATGCAACGAGGAGATTAAATTGTTAACAAGGTGTTTAGATTTGCATTTTGTTTTTTGGTAACTCATCTAATGTATTACGTCCTGCAGTATATAGAATAGATTAGATGTACTTATTAATCCCAAAACTGGGAAATTTGAGTGTAGCAGCAGCCTGACACACAATATACATAGAATAAAAATAGATTATAATACACGTATAAAAATAGAATGAAATTAAATTGTGTGTACATAATGTAAGAATGACGAGTGTCATTAATAATAAATAGTGATGGAGTGAACTGTAAACTGTAAAGTGCATTAAAAAAACTGTGGGTTATCTACCCCGGGTTCTCCGGTTTCCTCCAACAGTCCAAAAACAGGCAGATTTGGGGATTAAGCAAACTGGACACTCTAAATTGACGCTAGGTGTGAGTTTGAGAGCGGACGGTTCTTTGTCTCTTTGTGTCCCTGTCATGGACTGGTGACCTCTCCAGAGTGTACCCTGCCAGCGACCCTCATGTGGAGGATAGGGCAGTAGAAGATGGATGAATGGGAAGAGCAAACCAGACTGTAAGGCTGGAATGATATGCTACCTGGGTGCTGGGTGTTTTTGAATTCTGATTGACTCAATACAATCTTAGTATTTGTGCGCTTTACCTGCTCAGTGTTCACTCTATAGTGCTGTAAGAAACCAAATTAAATTGCTGGGCCAAAATGAACAGAGAACTCCGAAAAACAGGACGCGGCACAAATGTGAGCCTTCAAATGAACATGCTTCAAACTAAACTGACATATCCCTTCTGTCTCCCAGGAGGCAGTTTCAACTCCGCCCTCAGAGGGGACTGAAGATGGAAGAAAAAACAACATGGAAGACAATATATAAGAAACAGGTTTCTCACATTCCACTAGTGCTATGTTTCCATGGAAACCATTTTCACAACACTGTCCTCGTCAAGTGCGCCTGTGGTGCCATGTATGCATTTTTGACAAGGTTGCAGCCACACAAAAGAGACCCAAGAGGGGGGTACAGAAAGAAAGAGAAGAAAGGGAGTTGCAGAGGGAGATAAGAGGATGAGTGACTCGGGGTAAATAGGGTTTGATTAAAGCGGAGGCCTCACTGAATACAAAGACACATTAAAGACATGGACTCAACCAGTTCATTACTTTGGCCATAAAGGTTATTGTCTCTCAGTGAAAGAAAGGCCAAGGCTATTATGTTCACCTTTCTTGGGATGTGCTACAGATTTTTAAATTGGCCTTTGCTTTTCTTTTGATATGATATAAAAAGAACTTGAGAGGTCCGAGCTCATTAGTTTGACCTGTCACTTGTTGCACAAGAGAACAAAAAAAATATAATAAAGACACCAGCATTTTGTAGAATTTGTCCTACTAAAGAAACAATAAAACCCCAAACAGGACAAACTCCAGTCTTCAGCTTTTTAAATACTGTATACTGGTTCCTTTCCGCTATAGTTCGTCATCAATCTTTTCATCCATGTTTCTATTCTCTGCCATCTGTCAGACACCATGCAAGAGTGGATTTAGTCCAGAGCTCAGTTCTGTCAGTTTGCCAGGAAGGGACTCAAAGAAACAATAGAGTTCTTGGCTCCAGGAATTAAGAGTCATATCAAATTGGATCTATGTCTCTTCTGCTTGAAATCCTGGCACAATCTCTCACTGAGTGAGAAACAACAGAAGATAACAGTGGCAGATTATTAGGGAAAAAAAGAAAAAAAAAAAGAAACATGAAACACGAGCTCCAAAGCAGGCGAAATGCGAGTTGCCAGTTACCAGCAACACCATATCATTCCTTTCAAATTATAGTCATATCTCTGACAGAATGTGGGTCATGCACATAAGTCATTCAGGTCACAGATGAACAATGGCATCAGCCTCCAGGAGAAAGGCTACACTGTCATTCTTACAATTACTGTGAATTACACTCCAGCCAGTTTCCATCTGACTGACTGGTTTTAGAGGTAGACTGATGTCAAAAGTATACATTCTGAATTAAATTATTGTGTATCTTGTACCAGAGAAATGACTGCTTTAAAAGCTTTTGAAGTAAGTGTACGTGCTCTTAATAGCTTTATAAATCATGGACTTATTTAACAATGATACACAATGTTAAAGTTTCTGCATATCACCTAAAACACTGGAGTTGAAAAAAAAAAAAAAAAAAAATGCATATACAGACATTTTGAGTTCTTCAGAAACACTCACCTTTCAAAGCGACAAGAGTTAAGTCCAATCTTCACAGACACAGCACTGCCCGCGTTAAGATGACTGCCGTCGATGGTGATCCTGGTTCCTCCAGACAGTGGACCAGTGGAGGGATGGACACGGGTAAAGTAGGGAGACTAAGGTACACAGGCAGAGAACAAGCAGGTCAATGTTTGGCCGTGTCATGCACAGAAAGCATCGTCTTAGCTGTAATTTGAATAAAACCAGGGGTCAAATAAAAGTTTGTGATCAGTAAGTGTGTGTTTCATCAACATTCGCTTCCAGGTCAAATGGCTCTACAAAGTATGTGGGTTTTTCCAACTTCGTATAATTACTAGGTCTGTAAAATAGTTCAATCGCCACTGAATTTGAACAAGCAACCAAACTACAAATCACAAAATGGTTGTGTTGTTTCCAGCACGGTTGAATGTCAAATTGTACACACAGTTGATACAGAGGTGAATAAAAGGCCTAAGTGGAGTTTACTTGTGTTAAAAAAAAGCCTTTTAGTGTGAAATAGGCTTAAGTAACACTTACCACAAAGGTAAAAGCCTTGGTAGAGACTGCTTTGTAGTCGGGGTGAAGGCAGTCCCTCACACACACTTCCACCTGCGCCTCCTGTACTCTGTAACCTGTTGCATCATTGAGTCGACACACAATCCTGAAAAAGGGGGAAACACAAAGACGGAGAGAGAGATGGATTGATTATCACGATGAGTGCAGTGTGCTTTTCTGTCAACGTTAGAAAAATAGCTCATAAAAAATGACAAATGCTCCATTAGTGGAAATATATATATATATATATAAATATGTGTGTGTCTGCATTAGCGTGTACTGTAGAAGACTGAGCTTCAGACTTGGCCCTGGGCGCTGGCTGGCCAAATGAAAATCCACCGGTGAAATTATTGAATGAGGGAAGGGGAGGCCTGTGTAGCCCACAGGGGGAAAACACACAGACACACACACACACTTCATGTTTCACCCACTGGAGACACACTTGACTGTTAATTAGCCGAAGCGAATGAATGAGACGCGGAGAAAGGGTGAAAGTGCAGAGGGAAGTAGAGAAAGGAGGAAAAAAACAGGAGGAACTGGCGAAAGAGAGAAGGAGAGAGAGAGAGGAAGGCTGATTAATTGAACAAGCTCATAGTCTACACATCTCTAACACATCTTAACTCTCCTGCCTCCATCCTCCCTGCAGGTGGCCATGGCAACTGCAGCGCTGCAGCGACAATGAATCACACATTCCAATGCTGTGTGTGTCTATTGTTTTTTATGTTCCCTTTCATTTATTCCCGGGTCTTCCACTATGACAGGGGTCGTGATTAAAATGCTGGACAGCTCTCAGAGACTGCAGCTTCATTTGTATCATTAGTGCACAGATGACAGGTGGCTACACTGAGCGCTTACTACGCGCTGAGAAAGAAAGTTCATCGTACAATTGTGGGAAAAGAAAACAGTTTACTCAGTCATGAAACTGAGGAAAAATTTGATTTAATGTGGATTTTTTACAAATAGAAACTAGTAATAAGGGGATAACAAATCAAGGAATAATCCTGGCGGCGATGGCTACATTCAGATTACCAGCTGAATCTTTCAGATGTGATTCATTACAGGTCAGTTCACGTTCACAACTGTGAGTGTGAGGCATCTGAAAGCACACAAATACCATTTTGCATATAACAGAGTACGTCATATTTGTGAGACCAATCAGTATTGAAATGGGATATGAAGAGTAGTTGAAACTAGAGCTGAAACGATTAATCGATGAATCGATTATTAATCGATTACTAAATTAATCGCCAACTATTTTGATAATCGATAATCGGTTTGAAGCTTTTTTCATGATTAAAACAATATTTCTGATTGTTTTAGCTTCTTAAATGTCAATATTTTCTTGGTTTCTTTGCTCCACATAAACAAAGAAATCATAAAAACTGAATCATTTTGGTTTGTGGACAAAACAAGACATTCGAGAACATCATCATTTCCAGCTTTGACAAACACTGATCAGCGTTTTTTAATATTTTCTGACATTTTATGGACCAAACGATTCATCAATTAATCGAGAAAATAATCGACAGATTCATCGATTACGAAAATAATGGTTAGTTGCAGCTCTAGTTGAAACTTCAGATTTTGCTCTAGAGGACGACTCTACTCCATCGTTGTTTGAATGTGCTACACGGCCACATATTGCCGGTATATCTGATATAAAAACCACATACTGAAGTCACAAAGGTCTGATTTGAAAATCTCCAATCACAGGAACTGGCGAACGGCTGAAAAAAATGAGCAAGAACGAGAAAAACGTATCTACATTTTGACGAACAATCTGCGCACTTAGTTCTCTCCAGTCTCTCTCGCAGCTGAACTTTGACCTGTGCTGTCAGTCCCATGACCCCGTCCTGTCTGCCGTGCTTAAGCTCTGATTGGGTCACTCGGATGACGAGAGCAACCAGGCCACTAATGGCACCGTATGGCCAATATCACTTTTAATTAGCATGACAGCCTCACTGCTGGCCGCGCCCTCCTCCTTTCTCCTCTTCCTGTGGGTGCTATGGCAACAGGCCAGGGCAGCTTTACAGGGCTGACGGGGTTAAACATTGACATCTTGGTGGTTTTGAATGTAAATGCTTGGACAAAATGTTGTAAAGAAAAACCTAGGGCAGGAAAAACAACTGATATTACTCTGCAGTAGACCTGCACGATATGGTCTGAAATATGATTGTTTGCCTAACAATATGATTAAAAATTATTATTATTATTAGCATCATGTGGTTTTGTCACTAATTTCATATTAATCTAATAATCGTAGAGTCTTTCAATTAGGAAAGTGTGCTTGGTCATACTGTGTCTTCTCTTGTGATTAATTGTGCACACCCTACAGAAGAACATCACTATGAAAAAAAAGTTTGTTCTGTGTGAAAATGAGAATGTACGAGGATATGAATTTTAAATCAAGGCTGACATGTCCCTGCCATTTATCTAAGCCCAGTTTGGGGATACCTGTCATTGCTGGTGAGAGCTGCACAGTACTCTGTTGTCCTGGCTGCCAAACCTTCAAAGTCTTCTGTTCTGTTCCCTCCTTAGCGAGAGGGCAGAGAGAAAACCAAATCTGCTGGGACCGTGCTGCACAACTCAGCAAATGGAGCATTTGGGTACAAATGACAGCTACATAGTTGGAAATAGAATATTGAGGACACCTCCAGCTGTGCTCAGCGTCCCCAGTTATTCCTCGACCTAAATTGTATCTTTGTTTCTGTATGAATTCAACATAAAAAAGACTCATTTAATAGTTTCGCTGGAATTAAAAAAAAAAAAAAGGATCAGTATTTCTTGCCAGCTCTAATAATGGAGCAACAGTGTCACACTGGCTGTGCTTGTCAACTGCTTCTCTGTCTGAATAGCAAACCTAATTGAGGAACCTGTTATTATTTACAGTATGGAAAATGACTGATATGAGGCAACTTACGATTAAGAGTCATGTCCAATCAACAGAGCACATACAACTGCTGTTGTTGTGGTGGGTCCACTTTTCTAATTTTCAGTCTGTAAATGGGAATTAGGATCCACCAGTGACTGGTAACTATCATCATTTCTAAAATAAACAAATAATTTGTCGTTTTCACATTTTACTAAAACCTCCAAATGCTGTGTTGTGAGAAAGTTCTGAGAGAGTGTGTCACGGTGCTTCTTAGCAACGAGGGTCACATCAATGTTGGACGAAGACATGCAAGAAAGTAGAGTCTCAGAAACAAGAGTCCCGAGAGAGTGAGGGGGTGAGAGTGAAGAGGTGAGGACAGAGATAGTGTCAACATACTGTTCAGCACTGATGTACTCGTCCTCCTTAGGGATGCAGATCACTTTGCCGATTCGGACTCCATTCTGGATGTCTTTGAACTGCAGACCCAGGTTCTCGCCTGTGATGGTCAGCATGGTCCCTCCCTGTCTGGGCCCCGTCTCAGGAGACAGCTGAGTGGAAGGACAAATGAAAGAGGACATAAGTTACCCAGGACATTACATTTGACAATTAACTTTAACCTAAAGCGATACATCACAGAACATTCATCACGCAAGTTACCATGAATGACAGCTTGCTTAAGTCATCCTGCTCATGTCTCCCTCTGCATGAATCAAGACACTTGCAACCTCATTAAGTTAGATGAAAAATGACCTTGGATTCATTAACTGCACCTCAACTCAGTCAAACATTCACCGCCTGCCAACACACACTCTTAACCTAGACCAACCCATCAAGACCTCGCTTACATCGCTCATTTAACCCTGTGACGATTCATCTACTCAGTGCAATTACTGCACACAATGACCTCTGCTCCCTTTCTTTCCTCTGGAGGTCTTCAAAAGGTGTGCAGAGGTACTTATGGGGATCCAACGCTAGCCTTGTCACTGATCGCGATCCCATTCATCCACATCCAACACAGACAATGGACCCTTTGGTCATCAGTCATTATGAGCATAATTAGGGCTAAAGCTAATTGGATTAGAACCTGGCGGTGGGGTGGGGTGGGGTCATTTGTTCCAGCAGGGAAGGAGGAGCGTGAAGAATGAGACATTGGTGGGTGAGTGTGGGAGGAAGTGGGGTTTGGGAGGGATGTGTGAGTAATGTCACACTCTGACCTCAGCTATGCTATAAAGGACGGTGAAGATAAATCATGACAGGAGATGCTCACAGTTTTGCTCTTTGGCAAATACAGTATCTCCACTTTACATATTAAGCTGTGCACATAAATGTCGTTTTTGTTTAGGTGGGACATCAATCCACACACAAACTGGTGAGGACTCCATGACTGGTAGATTTTATAACTGACTTTATTCAAGTAACAAGGTTCAGGAACTATTAACTACCATCCAAGAGACTGCAAACCACAAGGCACAGTACATCATATCATCCCCCCATTTGTTCTACGGTTATATTTGTTCTTTAAAAGGTCAGACGTGTCAAGGCAATTTGTAATTGGGTCACAATCTGATTCATTTGTCAAGCCTAGCCATTGTTGAACGCTACACCAGAAAATCTACATCTACTTTTACTTTGCCTCTGCAAGGAAAGTCACTGATTCTGATGAACAGGACAACAGCTTTCAGTCAATTTTGGTTACATTTATAAGTGTATGAAGAGGTTTGTATTTAACTTAAATGCACACTTTCTATAAATGATGGTATGACATTGTCTTAATAATAAGAAACCTTAGGGAAACAAATGTATTATTCTGTTTCAGCATGACAACTGACAACATCCTATGGATGTGGAATAAGTTCTCTTCAACAGGAATGTGGAGAGCACAGACACCGAAACGGATTTAAAAATAGCTCAGGGAACATGTTTTGCTCTTGTTGTTTTTATTATGTACATAAAACAAAGTGAGAGTCGCAGTAGACTCTACTCCGTAGACTTAACTGTCCAGAAATGAGAATATAGATGTTTTTTATCGCCTGCTCAGCAAAAAAAAAAGTGAACATTAGCCATCGAATTATTCTTTTCAAGTGACTTTATAGCCTAAAAGTTTAATTTGATCCACTCTCTCATCTTGTTGTCATCACCTGAAGACATCATTATCGAGAAGGTGGCAGACTGGTATGAAGCCACAGGTGTCCAGGACACCACCAACAGAAACGCACAATAGGAACAAAGCCCAGTGTCTTGCGGGCCAGAACTGAAATGCCACAGTGATTAAGGAGTGTTTTCATTCTTAAAGCATCTAGACTTCTGATGAACAGCCCTCCTCCCTCCCTCGCCTTCTCACTCTTCCTCCATGAACTTGTGTCTCTTTAATTCACTCCGTCTCTCCGTGAATGGGCCTGAATACATTTATATTTTAACCGGAGACAAAAGATTGAGTCTTCCAGTTCACATTTCCACATACGGTAATCAAATGTGTCTCTCTCTTTAACCACTGGCTTATCAAAACACACACACACACAAGTTGTTATATTCACAGCAAAACAACACCACAAACAAAAAGCCCTCTTTGATAAAAAGCCACCAGCCAAAACACTCTGTATGAATTCTGCGATTGCTGTTGCAGTGTTCTGCAACCAAACAAACTCTTTGTCTCCGACTTTCCCCGTTGTGTCGGAGGCTTTGTGTGAGGCCTATTGTGGCGAGCGGAGCGGCAACGCTCAGACAGCATCTGCTGGTTATAAGAGGCAGCGGACGGGTGGAAGCAGGGGACATGGACAGAGATGAACCGATAACATTTTCTTCAGTTATTATATGAAAAAGTTCAATTTATATTTAAGTTCAGCCATTACACAAACTCTCTTAATGTATAATACAATCACTGGATCGTTTTCCTTTGAATGAGTGAACTATTTCAGTTTTTGTTTGACGGTTTCTGTCCATAAAATGTATGTGTTTCTTTAACTTCAATTATTGACTGGTTGATACTGATTTTAAAATGTTGTGTCGTTATACCCTTTAAGGCTACAAGATCAAATCTTTTTTTACTGTTATGTTAACTTAACCTTGACTTAAAGGTCCAGTGTGTAAAATTTGGGTGCACTGATTTTACTTTTTCATTACACTTGAGCGAGCCTTTTATATTTCTATCAGGAACTGGGTCAGCTCTACGGAGGCCGCCACTTCGTATCCCACAGTTGACCAACTAAACATTCATTCATTGTCTACAGCTTTATCCGCTACATAAGGGTCTGAAGCCAATCCCAGCAGACAAAGGGAGAAAGGCGGGGGGGGGGGGGGGGGGGGGGGGTACGACAGGGACGACATACAGAGACGAACAACATTCACTCTCACATTCACACATACAGCCAATTTAAAACTTCCAACTAACCCCTGCATGTTTTTGGACTGTGGGCAGAAAACCAGACAACCCAGAAAAAACCCACACATGCAATCTTCCTGCACAAATGCCCTCGGTCGTGAAAATGTTCACCAATGTTTATGAAGATTCTCAGTCATTCAGGTCATGGTGGTTCTTTAAGTGCTAAACATGAAGGCAACTGGACTTCCTTTGGATCTTTTTGGCTTCTTCAGTTCTGATTCTGGTGTGGAGTCCCCAGGTTTATAAACCCTTGGTGGTACCTTGGAGTCATTAAGATAAACCATGACGGAGCCTTTTGTATGTGAGGTGAAACGTCTTTAAGAACCGAACAGAAGTCCAGTTGCCTTCGTTTTTAGCACTTTAAGAATCTTCACCAATAAATGTTGCGAAATTTTACACACTACACTTTAAATGATCACATGCAACATGGTAAAGATATCTAATAATGACATTAAAGACCAAGAGGAGCTAACAGGAGAAAAACATCTCTCTTGATATTGGTTGACAGAGAAGGCTTGGAGTAGTGGGAGAGGATATGAGGAGACAAAGAAGTAAAAGGAAGTGTAAAGAGTGGAGATTGAAAGAGGGAAGACAAAAGCTGAATGCTTGGAGGTGGGAAGGAGGACAGAGAGAGGGACTAAGAGATGGAGGATGCATGAAGGAAAGTAAAGGAAACAGTCGAAACAGAGAGATAAAGAAGTCAGGCAAAGACCAAAGCTGCAGCTTATCAATACATATGGGAAAGAAATACTGGCTTTTGACAAAGCACTGAAACGCATGCAAACACAACAAACTTTGCAGCATAACAACAGAAGCCGTATATAGTTTGAATACACAAGATCACAAAATAGTGCATTAATATGCCACATGCTAAGATGACCCCCCCCCCCCACCCCCAAACACACACACAGCCTGTGCTGTTTTAATTGGTTTCTAAGGGCTAACTGTAATGCTCTTCCTGTCCCCTAGGAGAAGGCAGGCAGGAGATGATGGATGACGGAGGGCCATGCAGCATCCAAGGCCAGTACTAGGACACTGCTGCTCTACACTTGGAGCCAGTACCAAACATTGTGTAAGTGTGCGTTTGTGTGTGTGTGTGACAGTGTCGTTGTTGCTGTAAATGCTATATTGTGATTTTACAAACTATCTACAAGTCAATATTTAATCCTTAATTTTAAAGTTTGCGAGTGCGTTTGTGCTGGTTCCCATGCTTGCACAAGCCGTGTGTTTGCTTGTTGTGAAAAGAGCACTAATTAATGCGAGTGTGAAGAAAAAAATGAGGCACACTAACGGTCTAACTGCAAAACTTCCAACATTTAGGGGCCTACAACATCAATTGTTGTGTTTGGAGAACTGTACTTAGCAGCTAGAGCGATTACTGGAACGACACCCAACTGCACACTATTGAACGACGACAAATGGGTAACAGCACACGGCAATGACACCAAATGGGTTGATCATGCGTTGTTCTGAAAGCACTAGATAACTGTGTTAGATGGTCCATCTTTGTACACGTGTGTCAGCATGTGTTCACACTCTCTCCAGTGGTGTTTGCCCTCCCATTAGAATATATTCTTTGGCCCAAATGAAATTAGAGGCTAATCCGCTGACTAATGGCCACACAGCAGCTAATATGCTGCAGAAATGAACAAAGTGGACTTAATGGAGCAAAAAAAAGGAAATCAACAAAAGAGAAGGGATCAAACAGAAAATGAGGGCTGTGACTGAATGGATGGTAGGAAGCGGAGCGATATTCAATTTGTGTGGTGCATGTGATGCTCTTTGGAGACCTAAAGGATGAAATGGAAGAAGAAAACGGAGCGATTCTCTTTGTCGCCTGCAGATGTTCTTTGGCATTAAATGTCACACTGTAAATGTCAAAAGTTGGAGAGGTAAGCTGATAACACTTCCTGGATGTCTCCTCTTCCTCTCTTCTGTCTGTCTTCTTTCATTCTTAAACCAAGAGCCTTTCTCCCCGTGTCGTTTTTTGAAGCTCCTCTGTGCCTAATTCTCAACTGCCACCACCATTTTGTCCTGAGGCGGGGATTTACCCCTCCATATGTATGCAACAGCACATGCATGCACATACATATCACCATCTCACCCCTTCATATACTCAAATCTCTCTCTCTCACACACACACACGCATGCACACAACCAAATTGCCTCTCTATGCTTGTTTCAAAGAGATAACTGAAGCGAGGAGAGATAGAGAATGAATATAAGTTGAAGGATTTATCTATGTGCCAGTGCCCCAATTACCTTTCTATTCTTTTTATTTTCATCCATATCAAATCTGCATTGGTTAAATGGGCCTTCATTACATAATATATATATATGTATATATACACACATGTATATGTATATATACAGTACAGTACTACATATATATGTATATATACATACATGTTTTAAAGCTGCACTGTGAACCTTCTGGTGATTTTTGTTTGGCCTCCATGAACTGAAAGAGTGTAATAGTATTTCTATGCTGTGTTCTTTAGGCAGTGTCAGGCAATACTATCAGATCTGACTGATACAGGGAAAAGAAGCATTTATGTGTGTGCCTCCATCCGTCTTGACATAAAACAAATTACTTCTTTTGGGAAGTGTGGGAATGTCACCAGGCCACAAAAGCTCTAAACACCTGCTATACTGAGAGACACAGAGGCACTCGTGGGGCTGAACTCATTTGACAACGATTTGAATGCAACAGACATTTGTTTATATTTGAAAGCTACACACTACAGTTTAAAATTAAGAACAGGAATGCACTGAGAAAGGATTTTGGATAGAAAGAAAAACAGAAGGAAGGAAAGCAGATGGATGAATGACAAAGTGAATGAGTGGAACGTCTAGACATGGCTCACGCAGCAGTGGATCAAAGCAGGCTCTGTGTGTGTGTGTGAGCGTGCATGTGTGCCAGTTCCTGTGGTGAACTCTACAGACGCTGACCCGGGTCACAGTCAGACAAGGATCATCACCGCCACGGTTACCGGTGGCAACAGATGGGTAAGCCATGGTGTTAAGATGCCTTAGCTCACCCGGCCTGTCAGATGCAAACATGGGCACATACATTCTGCACCCATAGTGGGACACAATTTGTTCACTTCCTCAACTTCCCTGTTGTCTGTTTCTTTGTCCACACAGACAGAGACACACACACACACACACAAACACACTCCAGACAACCACTCTCTCTGCCTCCACAGGTGAGCCGGTGTTTGTGTGTTTGTGTGTCGCCATCATCTCTAATCATGTCAGTGTGTTCAGACTTGGTGAGTGTGAACCGCCTCCTCCTGGCCAGCCCATCTGTGTTGATGTTGCAGTCATGATGATGGGTTCTAAGCTGTCTATCCTCCCTGTTGTCCTCTTTTCCTACAATGTCCACTTCCTTTAGTTTCGTTTTTTTTCCAAATCTCTTCTTCACGTGAACTATCTTTTTCTAAAGATGACTTTAGAAAGTCTGTGACGTGTCAAAGGGCCTGTGTTCGGTTTCAAGGCAAAGCAAGAAGAAATCACAACCATGTTACAAAGGGCATATTGTCACTTGAACCCATTCTGACCTCAGTCCTGATAGAAACCTGACATGTTTGTTACTTAGGATGTTAGGTTGCTGGGAAACAGCAGCTAAAGGGTGACTGGTTTCACAGATGAAAGTATTCCCTTTTTTTGGATTTAGATGGTCTATATTACGTTTGAGAGGCTCTTCCTCAGCCTTATGGAGCCTTTAGGTCAGGGGTCTCAATCTCAAATGACCTGGGGGCCACTGAGTGTCTAGTTTCTGTCATTTAACAGAATTTCAAAATAAAAGTGTTTTGATGTGAAATTATAAATATTCCATATTTATTTATGTATATATATATATATATATATATATATATATATATACATATATATACATATATATATATATATATACATACATACACACACATATATATATATATATATATAAACACACACATACATATATATATATACATATACACACATACACATATATATATATATATATACACACATACATATATATATATATATATATATATACACACACATACACATTTACATATATGTAAATTCATCTATAAATTAGAAAAACATGACAAAAGAAAATAACTAAGTATCACTTCATATTAAGTGGCAGGCCACAAGAGATTGGGAAGTTTGAGGCCTCTGCTCTAGGTGTTTGTATGTATGGTGAGGGCATCATGTTTTACTGATATGTTAGAACTGGTACAGGTACTTAGTTGTACTATTTGTAAGAATATCTCATTATTCCCATCTCTTACCTTGATGATTTTAGGGTGTGCACAGCGGCTGTTTCCTGTGGTGGCATGCATCCAAGTGCTCTCCACGGGAGTGCACTCCTGTCGCAGGGAGCACTTCTTCTCCTGTACACACCAGCCGCACTCAAACCTGGGGTTTGCCTTCAAACACATCCCACAGCTGTCCCGCAGTGCGTAACACTTATACAGGTGAGCTGTAGACAGGAATGACAAAGAAACAGAAAGTTAATCATCATTATAGAAAAGCCATACTCTGAAGAAATTGGTTATTTTATGCAGAAATATCCTCTCGTCACGATTCTTATTTTTTAAAATGGGTCAGATAGTTTGTCACCTTTAAAAAGTGGGTCCCTGTATATAAAAGTTTGGCAAACACTGGGGCTAAACTATTACATCCAGGTTGAGAAATGAATCAACATTCCTCTATTTGTATTGTATGTTCACAACCTCACAAAAAAGTGCTTCTTCAATATCACAGAGACAAAGCTGAGTTGAGGAATCATTTCACTAAAGGCCTCAGGACTTGTACAGTAAAATCTTTTTTTTCCCTCTCACTGCTATTTCCTACCCAAATCCCATTGGTCATGGAGCAGCTTTAAAGCAACTCTGTACCAATTACTGATTGCTGAACGACTCCTCTCTAATTACATTAACATATCAGTATTTAAGACAAGTGAGCGTCACTCTTCACCAGATGATTATCATGAGTAAGTAATAGAGGAGGGGGCTGACATTTGAGAAAGGTAAAACATAGTTTGGCTACAGGAGATTTACACATGAGATACAGCACAATGCTCAGACCTTGATGCATGCTGTTGATACTGTCAGTACTTCTGCATATAATGCTGTGTCCTTGGGAAAACCATTCACTGTCATTTTATGTTGCCTCCGTGAACGTATACACGCTATTATTGTGGATTACGGTGAGGTCTCCGTGTTCATGTATGATGGATGTGTTACAAACATCAATATACTGTGACATAAAAAAAACATGTGAAATTGGAGACTTTAACAGCTCGCTTAGTACATTTAGACTGGAGAGAGTAACATTAGCAAAACATGGCAAAGTGACTCCATGGTGTCACCTTACATTACTGACAAAATGGACACTCCTTCACAGATATTACAGATGTAACAGTTTCTGATTTAAAATACCGCACAAACAACACGGATTCCCTCTGTCTTCAACCGACAGAGAGAAACAAAGAGATAATGCAGCTGCCTCACTTGTATAACCCTCATTGTGCTTGTCATCCACAGGACCTATTGAACGCAGTGGTAGCAGGCGATGATGTTATTGTACTTCACAGCAGGAGAATGATGTTACAGCCCCCTGCTACGCTGCACAGGTCACAATAATCATGGACACGGCAGTATTAAGACCGCCCTAGCAGTAATTATATCCAACAGACGTGATCTCATTGTCTTCTCTCACTGTGGCCATCGATTATGTGTATGTATCCTTAACCACAAGGTTCTCTGTTTGAAGGCTAAGGCGTGGTTATTCATTTGAGTATATATAGTGCGTTCAGCTGCACATATTCACGCTATATCATTATGACAGCACTGGGCAGCTCCTTCGGTGATAAGTATGAAGGAGTAATACAATATGATCATGAAATACAAACCATGTGATATCATTGCATTCAAGTTTATTTACTTTTTATTTATTTTATTTTGTTTTTTTCACGATGTCCCCTTCTTAAACACTGCAGATTTACCAGTTGTGGGATTAACGAAGAATAATCTGACCTTGTTACCTTGTCTTATTACAATATCGCATAATAATATATTATATTGAGAGTGGATGCAAATCTACTATTCAAACTTAATTGAATAACATAAGAACCTTAATGTAATAAATCCTAAAGAATAATTGATTTGAAATGTGTTACTTGTGTGCTGTAAATATCTGGTTTCCACAATTTCACTACTTCACATAATGACAAAATTTTTTTTTAATAACAGAAACTTGATTGTTACTATGAAAAGTGGCTCGACAAATAATTATCCTATTAATTCATTGACAAAATATTGAGCACTCGAAGTCAGTGGTGTGTCAGACTTTGCGGGAAGCCTTGTGCTCACTGAACCAAAAGAAAAAAAACTGAATTTGGTAAAATAATGAATTATGTTCAACACTGGTAACAGTAAGTCAAACTCACCTTGGATGTTGTAGGGATTGTCAATGACAAAGTTTCCATTCCACACCACAGACAGGTCCACAGGCAGGTCACTGATGTCATTGCCCTCATAGGTATACTGTAACATAAAAACAATAGGTTAGCATTCATCGTCATGTCTGGCTGCATGAATAACATTTTCCTTGTACCAATAATTCAAATATATGACATTCTCAGTCTAAACATGAAACATTTAAATAGATAAAACCAGCAAACACTAAAAGCAAGCTCAATTGAGCTAAGCTAGTAGTAATGTCATCACCCAAGGAGCTAACACAGTTGAAGGGCCATATAAATGAATGATGAGAGACAGGCTATATTGTGATTTTAACACTCTGCATATCCGCCACTGCCTGGCTTGGCACCGAGTTGATTAAGAGATTGGAATCCCCATCACTGTATGACTCATTCCATTCCAGTGATGAATGAAAAGTGTAATATATCTCCAACAATAATATTCTCATCTAATTTCATTGTTGCATCCTGAACTAATAAGAGCTGAAATGTAATTGACTCGTCGTCGGCGTAATCAGTTTTATGCGATTGCTTCAAATGAGACAACAAGCTTCAAAAGCAGCGGTGTGAAGGGGGTGAGTTAGCGAAAGGGGAAAAAAGGAGCTCCAGTGAGACGCCACCTAACCTCAGAACAAATGAATTATCAGCAGCCATTATCACCAGCAAATAAAACGCAGCTTATACTGCCTCCTTAGTCCCGCCCTCACATAAACAAAGCAGCAGAACACTGATGTAAACACACAACAGTCTGAAAACACTCATTCATCAGCAACACTACGCCCTCCGATGAGGCTCACTTTGTCACTGATGCAGCATGAAACAGATTCTGGACAGTGATGGTGATGCCTGCTCTCTGCTTTGAGGCTACTGTGATGTGTGGGTGATAGCTGGTAAAACTAGAGACAGACCATGTTAACCTAACACCTCTGTCAGTCAAAGGGTGCCGCGCTCACTCCCACTCCCACTGCCATGGTCAGTCTCTTCAATGGCCTCAGGGTGAGAGATAGCAGGACTATTCTCCTCGAGTGGAGTGGTGATAAAATCCAATGTGAAAGCCTCTGAGCCTGAGGCTAAGGGGCCCTCACAGATCAAATCTAGCTACAACTTCACCAATATGCGATATCCCCCCCCCCCGTCTTCTCCGATGTGATACAGTGAGATTTATCATGACATCTGTAATCATAGCAAACTCAAATGTATTTGAGGGAGAAATGTGCGTCGAGGAGATAAGAAAAATGAGAGGACACAGCAATGTCAGTATGTGTGAATGGCTGATTGATTCATTCATTGTTTATTTTTTTTGTTTGGCAATTTGGATGATTTATATTGAGCGGGCCCTGAAGGCAGACATGCTGATATTCAAACACAGTCGCACGTCTATATGAATCTCACTTATACGCACGTATACTTTGCTGTAAGAGTTGTTATGGTAATGACATCATGACATGGCTCTTGGCGCGCGAGCAGCTTCCACATATTTACGTGGATTCAGTTAAAATGAGGTACGAGGGAGGAGGGCCTTGCCTCTGCATTGATTGGAATTCACGCTGCTTTTCCATTACACAGTTCTATCTACTCGATTTGGGTATCAGGCACGTCCTTTTCCATTACATTATAGTACCCTGCTGTGACGCTGTATCATCCAGAAACACAGGGATGTCTGAACCTTGTAGATGGACCACAGTATGTATATTTAAAAAAATAAATAAATAAAATCCTGGGTTTTATTCTTGATTCAGACATCACGCTCATGACTCTTCCAGTGACGACAATCTCTGACCGATCCGTGGCCCGCAGTCTGTTGATATCACATTTTAACATCGGCTCAGCTCGCCTGGAACCTCGCCAGAGCAGCCAGTTTCCAGCTACTATCACAAATGGAAAAGCAAAGTAAACTGAGTAGAATCAAGTCGAGTAGAGTAGCTGCTAGAAGAAAAGCCCCATTAGAGTGGCCAATAGCACTGAATGGACATTATAGCCATGACTCAGAATGACAACATATTAGCTAATCATGAAAGACAGCCCACTCTATATTGCGGAGGACTGTACCACATCTGTGACGTTAACTGACTAGAAAATTTCTGAGAAGATGAAGAGGAGGACATTTCTGAAACGAGGCCATATACTGTATGTTTGAACTGATCCGAGATGGCGGGGCTGCTGCTGAGGAGAAATGCAGGCTCATCCCCACGATGGAGGGGATGCAGCTGAATGTTACGTCATGTATGTTGCGGGGCATGGAAAGACGCGCATACAGTGCTTGATTAGGTGCAAATTGCTGTACTCATCAACAATTTGAGGACACAGAAACCTTTAAGTCCAAGAGCAATATGTTGTACAGGGGCATTTCAAGCAACATATATGTAATTAAAGAACTAAAATTAATTTGATGTCATAGGGACTTTAAGGAGAATTTAAAATGCTACTCCAGGCCTATTTTGGTGTTCTGATTTATTTAGGAGACATGTGCGACTTTTCAGTCCACAGAGACTCCACCTGGGAGACGGCGAGTATAGAAAGAGGTGACAGTTTGGCTGATGACAGCAAGAAATGAGTGATCTGAGAGTGGAAAGAGAGCAGAAAAGGTGCAAAAAAGTGACAAGTGATGGTTAAAGGAAGGGAGAACTGGCTGATGGATGATGTGTGGGGAAACACACAGGTGAAGTGAACTGGGACTAGTGGAACAGGGAGACCTAACAAAGAAAAAAAAAGTTTGTGAGAAGATAGGCTGGAGAGAGGATGATACGAGCAGCAGGGTCAAAGGAGAAATAGCGAGGGAGAGATGGATAGAGAGAGGTGATTGTGTGTTATTCTGTGGACACCATTCATTTACACATCGAATAAGAGGCTGGAGCTGAGCTATAAGCGCCTGAGCTGGTGGGGGCTAAAGTGAAATTGGCATTTTCAATTTGTTCACTGACATGTCTGCCTTGGTCTTTTCACACATTCCTCTGCCTCTCCTTCTCCCACAATCCTCCTCTCCACCCCCCTCTTTTCCACTCTCTCTCTCCCTTCCTTTCATTATTCCTTCTCTCCACCTATATAAATCTCAGTCCGACTTTCTCTCCCTTACCTCCATCCCACAGAACGCCCACGGTCAAGCGAGGAAATATGGAGCAGATTCCTTTATCGCATACATGTTCAGCAAAAACACACATGCACAGCGCGCAGTGCTATAAATATGCATCCTGCATATGGGACAGTTTCCAGAGATCGATGCCAGCAAATGCATCAAAGACAAATCACACAGTTCTCCCATATGAAAACACATGCAAACAGGGAGATAAGACATGTCTAGTATTATTTCTGAGCAAGTCCAATCGTTCACTCCCTTCTTCCTCTCTATCTCTCCCCTCGAGGGACCACCCAGTCTGCCTGGGAACAAGAGCACCTCTTCACCGGGTAGAGATGAGGAGAACATATGGGTGCGTATAAGTGTGACAGACTACAAGAAAGAATAAGAGGAACAAAACTAGGCACAGGGACTCTCCACTGACAACAGAGATGAGATAAAGCAGAGGTTGAAAGGCCGGAGAATCAAGTGGGACAAAACTGGAGAGGTAGAGCAGAAACGAGAGAGACAGGCACAGAAAAGGAGAGGTGTTATCAGGCTGAGGGCAGCTCCACATCTGGCATCTGCTCCGGTTGTAGCAGACGAAGGAGTTTCAAACCAAGCAGCTGTTTCTCTTGACAACGATGTTCGCACCAAGCAACAGGTGGATTTCTCACAATCACACATTTGTTTCGTTTTGCGGTAAAATCTGAAGACTGCCCCTCAGGAGAAAGGCTTCCTAATTAGGGCTGCAACCAATGATTACTAATCTGACGATTACGTTCTTGATTAATCCACGAGCGGTTTCATCCACAAAATGCCGAACAACACAAAGATATTCTGTGTAATGCCATCGAGAATCTCACAGGACTGATGAATCTATTATCAAAACATTTAGGAATTCATTTAGTAATTGATTGATACTTGATTCATCACTTTTAATCAAGATTGCAATGGCTTATGAACAATGTTGGACAATCTTTCTGATAACAATAGGTCAAACAAACTTCCTGCCTCTTTCATAATATCACAAAATAAAGGAAATACAATAAAAAAAATATAAATAAAGGTGACGTCCTCACATTGCTTATTTTGACCAACTCCAACACTCTCGTTCTATGATTCACTTGGCCTTCATTTCTTTCCATTTCCATTTCTATTTTATTAACAGCTAAACAACCATATCTACGAACAAGAGAGCTGTGTTTTCCTGAAATGAACAACAGCAAAATAATGTTGCACAGGTGTATATTGGCTCCATTGTTGCTCCTGTATAGCGGCCTCAATTACAATGTAATTTTTTCCAATAAAACTTCCATTCAGGCTTCTCTGCTGAACAGCCGATCGAATCATGACCTGATTGCGCTCCAAATCACACGAGAGCAGCCGATTCTGCTGATAGAGATAGAGATGATAGATGTGTCGACATCTTAACCCCATTTAACACCACGGAGAGGTACACTGGGGAGGTGTTAGTGCTGATGGACAACAATAACGCTGGCCTCTTAAATGTTTTCACATTACAGGCATGTGCACATTAATTCACAAATGCAGGCTCTGTGTTAGAGAGACGTACATTGTTATTCTTATTAAACTTTCATACTGAAGCAGCATTTTTACTCCATGTACAGTTTAGGGAATACACACATGCACCTTGTACATGGGTTATTCACTGCACAGCAAATTCCAATTTGAAAATGCAAACATTAAGCAGGCTCATCTCAAAAGGTTAGGATTTGCATGTGAAAGTGTGTGTGTGTGTGTGTTGGGGGTTATACAGTGCAGTTAATGACAGTACAAACTCACAAACTAACATAAGAAGCATACTAGCCCTGTATTAGTAAATATTAAGCACGTATTCGGACACCTTATGTAGGAAAAACATTAATTCATGTCGTAATAGAGGTAGAATAAGGTTATGTAGAATAAGGTGTTGATACATGCTTAATGATTACTAATAAAAGGCTAGTATGCGACTTATATATGTTAGTAAGCACCTAGTTAATGGTGAATATGTGTTCCCTAATCTTAAGTGTTTCCAACATTTCTATAACTTGTTGAAGTTATAATACTAAAATAATACTAAAAGAAAGAGCCATTCTGAGCTCCCATAAAGAAGATTTAAAGAACTGTAAATGGGAGTCGAGGAAGGTTTCAGCATCAGCAGCATCTGTCACAGGAAACTGAAGGAGGGGAGCGGGACTAGATGAAAGAAGGTAGATGAGTTAACACTGGTTACCTCCTATGAGGGTCCAAGACTGATAATTAGTCATTTTCAAAGTGTGAGCTATAGCCGAACAGCTAAAAATACAAAACTTGCCCGGGGCAAATCCTAACCCGGGAAAGAATCAGCCTTCTGTCTTCCTCTATCCTCGGCTCTTTCAAGGTGACAAAGTTATCGAGAGTTATGACCTGACACAACATTATCGTTCAGTCTGGATTCTGCTGCATTTATTCTGCTTTTCAAGAGAAGTTACATTAACAGCAAACTGTGACACACATTCACATGTCTTTGTGGTAGATGTGGTTTCCTAATCAAGGATCAAAGTAGTAATCCTTCCTATAGCTTAGTGTGTGTGTGTGTGTACATACTGTAAGGGTGGGATTGGCAGCGTGGAATCAGCTCCCAATCATAATAAGGGTCTGTTAGCCAGTGCTAATCGTAAAGGCTAACAGGATTGAAGCTTGGTTGGAGCAGTTACCGAGCTTATCTCTTGCACACAAACACACACACATGCATACATGCTTGCACGTATACTTTCTTCATTGATAGAGGGAGAGGGAGAGAGAGAGAGGGAAAAAGTGCTGGCTTGAGGGAAAAATAAATGCTGCCATAGCCAATGTTTCTTATTTTCCAGCCCACACATTAAGCTAGTGTAAGCTTACTCGACTTCTCCCCAGACAAAAAGCTGATTTTCGGTCGTTTGCAGAAATGCCATTCTTCCGGTGGCCATTCTTTGCTTGCTAACCCCCCAGTGTTCCATATCACCGGCGCCTATATGTATTCACTCACACACATAACACGAAAGTGATGCAGCCAGAAGATGAAGGGGAAAAGTTTTGACAAGGTTGAACACTTCATGTTTGGGTTCTCGGTGTCTTTGTCTTGTTCAAACATGAAGCCGTTGATGTGCTTGTCGAATGATGACAGATCGCATTCACTTATCCCTAAAAACAGACACTTTGATAATGTCACAGCATTTGTATCAAGTTCAAGTCATTAACGGAAGGAATAGCAGCCAAAGGCACTTTCCCTGGTGCCTCTTCACACCTTTATTTTAATGTCCAATACTCATTTTTGGCATTTGTATGATCACTGTTACTGCCCATGTGTTGCCATGTTTCCTTATGTGCCAATCACTTTTTAGCGAGAGGTAAAAATATTATTTGTTGGTGACTAAATTAATCGTGAACTATTTTGATAATGGATTTAATAGTTAGTGTGTGATTTAATAATTAAAAAGAGTAATCATTTATGTAGAACACAAAGGGATGGAGAGATCAGATGATAGTGCTGCAGGCAGAGGTGTGGAGTCTTGCCTTAGAATAATGTATGTATTTTAAAAGGTGCAGTCAGACAGAAAGAAATTAAGGCACAAGTCCCTACTCCCTTTTTACAACTCTCCTCTCTTCTCCTCTCTACAGCAAACTTGGGAAATGTTGCTCACAATACTTTTTGCTGCTTTTGCCCGTCAGCCACCACAGAGAAACATGAGGTGGAGCATCGCTATCAGAAGCGAAAGCTGTAGAGTAGTCAAGGTTGCAGATTGCAGTGATACGAGGTGAGAGACAGAAATTAGAAACAGATGATGAGAGTGAGGAGCAGCTCGGGGTGGAGACGCTGGCATATGCTGATAGCTGAGCAGCAATTCATTCTTATTTATGCGGGACAGGAGCGTGGGAGCTCTGCTCGTCACCTGCCAGAGGGGAGGAGAGGCGGTGATGGGCCTGAGACGAGGAGGAAGGTGGAGGCAGGAGAGGTGGAAGAGGGAGACACACGCATGACTAGGGGTAAAAAGAAAGGTCAGGACGAAGGATGAAGCAGGGATGGCTCTAAAGCACTCTTTTTGTGTCCGATACCAATAACAATATCAATATCACAATTTTGATCTTCTACTTCTTTTAAACACCTTATCTATTGATTGATAAGACATTGGTGCCAAGGATTTTCTCCGTATCTGCACTTAACTTTGTTATTTGTATTTCTAGCAAATTTTACTTTTAATCCACTACATTTTCTCTAACACTCTTTGCTACTCGTTACTCCTAAATAAAAGTAATAATAAAAAATGAAGAGTTGGTAATGGTCTGTATTTATATAGCACTTTTCGAGACTTAATGAGCTGCTTTACACTACATACAGTCATTCACACATATTTCATATCCAATCACACGCTTCAACATGGGGTTAAGTGTCTTGCACAAGGACACGAGCCATGGCTCAATCCTAACTTCACTTTTTTTTAACTTTTTTTTTTTTAAACTTAAGTACATTTATTATCAGAAAATTATCTTTGATACATAAGTACAGTAAATGTCATATACTTTAAGACATTAACTTAAGTAATATTATAAAAAAAAGTGACTTGAACTTCTACCAAAGTCATTTTCTGCGTTAAATGAAGCTTTTGCATCATAGTTGAGGTTTACAAATAGTATCAGAAATTCTAATTTGATAATTACTGTTTGAGGTATAACATGACATGTGAACAAAGATCAAAGTCATCCAACATTGGATGGTTTTTCAATCTTAAGGAATAACCATTAATCTGCACAGTAAGTTCCAGGGAATTCTCCGTGCTCTTTGGATCTCCACAAATCACGCATGCACACACACACTCGGTCTGCAAGCCAATTAAAACTGTGTCAGGTTGTGCTGTGGCTGTGACTGCGGTGGCAGGTCTAGTGTTTATATCTCATTAAGCTTTGCCAGGCCATGCCAGGCCAGGCTGCACCATGCTCTGCTGCGCCAACCCTCCAACAGCCAGCACCGAGGCCTCATTAGTTCCATCTCTGCCACCTTTAGCACTGTGCACGAGTAAATTTATGCGCTTGTTATAATGAATTCAAAATGAATTTATTTATTTTTTATAAATATAATAACACATTTTTTTAGTTTTTATATTCGGTTACATCTCAAAACAAATCCAACAAACTCCAAAAGGCTAAGAAAAAACTTTTGCATCAGCAGCTCCCATTTCTGTCACTCTCCCCAACACACACATGTGCACACACGCACACACACACATGTGCACGCACACACACACACACACACACACACACACACACACACACACACACACACACACACACACACACACACACACACACACACACACACACACACACACACACACACACACACACACACACACACACCACATTTTAGTCTCCATGAGGACAGCGTCAGTGTTTATGCCAGCAAATAGTACACACAAAGACACAAATACACAACGATGGGATGTGTGTCACCATTAGACCAGTGAGGTTTGTGTTCTTCACTCTCCCTGCAGTCGTGTTTGGCCTCTTCTCTGGACCTCAATTTGCTCCATCTATCAATCCATCATTCTTCTCTGCCATTTTTCCTCATTTTGGAAGGAAGTTAATAAGTTGTCATCTCTCTCTCTTTTCCTGCACACTTCCTGTAAGATGCTGTTGGACTCTTTGTGCTCTCTCCACCTCCTGCTCATTCATCTTTCACGCTGCTCCATTTCTTTTTTTGGGAAAGATTTCTTTGCATTTCTTCCATCTCACCTCTCCTTCATTTCCCAAAGCGATCTTCTCCAAATCTGTACATTCCCTTCCCCTTCTTCTTCTGCTGCTGTCTACCTATATGTTTGTGTGTGTGGGCTCATAAACACAGGACCATTCGTCTCCACTGCCCGACTGCAATTCATCATCATTTTATCTGCCTTAATTGGATGCCATCAGGACCCCTGATACTTCCCATCTCCTCTTAAACAAACAGCTGCTCTCCACACACAGACGAATCACACACACACCCTTTCCCAAACTAAATTTTCTCCTCCTTCTCCTTTGTCTGCTTCTTTTTTGGTAAAGGAGTGAGAGAAAGAAGGTGATGGAGTGGCCGAGGGGTTTATCAGACAGAAGGTAATGGTGTAAGGCCCGTACGGATATTATCTGTCCTCTCATTCCTGCCCTCCATGGAGAAACAAGAAAAAAGGGATAAGGAGGGAAAGAGGAGGGCCAAAATGGAGACGCTAAAGTACAAATGGACAAAAGGCACAGACCAGAGGGAGATAAAGGAGCAGAGAGAAAGGAAAAGTGTTGAACGGTTCAATTTGGTTCTTTCAACCTCCAGACAACACCCAGCTGTGCTCCATCAGCCTCTCTGACCCCAGAGTGTGGTCATTTGTGTGTGAAAGTGTTGTTTGTACATGTGTTTATTCGCTCCCATGACCCCCGTGGTGCCCTGAGCACAACTCTACAGCCTGCAGCTCAGCATCATACTAACCGTTTCACCCTCACCTCAGCCACTGATTGGCCCACACACTGCAGGACGCTGCCTGAGCTCGGTCAAAAAAAAAACCGGAAGGAACCAATGTAGACACCAGCTTGGTGTTTTGGTCGCTGCTGACCAGAGTCAACTGCTAACATAAGGCCTGGCGGATGGCTCCGTATGTGTCAGTGGTAATGTGGGCATATCTGGCATTAAGATCTCTCTTTAAAAAAAATAAAATCCGATTTTCTCCAATTAACTTGCTATGAAAACTTGGACGATCCACCATCTTGTCAACTTTCACAGGTTCCAAAAATGTTGAATTATGTTTGGCTGAGAATCCGATTTCAAATGTGAGAAATGGAAAATGCATGATGACTAATTCCTATCATACAGCAACATTTACAGCTTGAAATTACAGGTTGCAGCTGAATATCTCCGACCTCATTCTTCCCTTCCAAGCACCTATGGCCTTCAGTTATCATTAACATTCAATGGTGGGTTTGTTTCCTCATTAAAAAAAAACATGGTGATAATGAACACAATCATTTGTATATTCACATTTACTCCAAATAACAAACAAACCCTAACCTAATAATTCAATAAGTTCATCTAAATCTTATAAACTGGACCTATGGACTGAACTATGAAGTGACCTACTTGTTCCAAGTCTCTGATTGCAAAAGCAAACTTAAAGCCATTCCTGCATTCCTCTCTCTCAGGGTCTAATGATACACTTTCTCATTTCCCTCTGGGACCTGATGGTATGTACAGAAACCTTATACAGAAACACCATCGCCCCAATACATTTCTCCCTTAAGATATGGAAAGTCAATAGCAAATAAGGTTAACAAAGAGCTGCTGTTACACTATCATATATCATGTATGTCACATATACAGTACGTTATTGACAGTCTCCTGTTAGTGGATACTATATAAGGGTATTAAGTTTTTACAGTCACTGTAAAAAAAAAAGGATTTAAGTATGGGAAACTGGAGTTTAAACATGATCCGACTGTGAATATTCTCAATGTCCTGTTGTTAGGTATCATCTTTTGCTTAGTGTGATGACATTGTATGAAATAAAGGAGATTGAGCTTTGGCCTCAGGAGAAACTTCTCAGATGTTCTCTTGTATATTATGGCTCTTCTTCTCCTCACTTTTCGCCGTTTCGTCTCACTTGAAACAGCAATTTCCCTTTTTCTGTCTTTTCCTGCTCTCATCTCCATTTTTGTCGTTTATCCACTCCTGTCTGGTATTACTGCCTCTGTCACTGCCCTTTGTCTAATCCCTCTTCATCCACCTCTGCTGTGTTTATCTTTTCCTCTGCCTCCTCCACCTCGAGGTGTTTTGCCCTCTCTCTTATCCTATCCACTCCTGTCCTTTATTACTTTAAAGGAATCTGGCGACAGCTCTCTAAGTCTCTGTCCTTGGTCTTTCCTTTCCTTCGAGTGTGTGATTTAGACACAGTGGTAAACACTTGGGTATCTCAAACACAAAAATAAACTAGGGATTAGCACCCCTGTGTTTATCCCATTGATTAGCAAGTCCCAACCACAGCAGTCCTCCTGTCAGAGCGTAATGGAAATTTCACACACCGACTTAAAACATACATATACATCTATCCGGGGATCCACAGCCTGAGGCAAACTGAACGCACATGTGCACATACGCACAGCTGATGATTAACCCCCATCTCAATGGATGTGTGCCTAAAAACCGAGGCAGCATTACAGATGAAGTCTACTTGTACTGCAGAGTCATCCATGATTCATTAAGTTGGTGTAGAACACTGTCAACGTAGGAACAAACATGGAGGGGCGCACATGAAAAGTAGCAATGCGAAGGTCTATAAAAGGATAAACTAATATTTAAGCTCCTCGTTCTTTTGAAATACTGCTCCAGAGCTATAATAAGATACTCATTCTCATAATTCATGACTCATAATTATATTCATAAGCTCAGGCCTGGGTGAATTATGCTTTTATGGCAAGTTCATGCAGCTGGCACCTTTTTTCTTTTTTTTGCCTTCTTCTATCCGCTGAATCTACCTGCGGCCTTGTGTAGACTCAAAGCAGGCACTGCATCGATATGCAAGCATACAGTCGAGTTGGCACAACTAATTGCTAACAAGGGCTAAGTGCTGACAGCCCAAGGCTAATTGCTGCTAGCATGTCTACTTTGTGGACATCAAACGGCAAAATTCTGCTTTGGACTTGGGCAGGACTCCGCTGCTTATTAGCAGTGGCCTTGGAGCAACAATAAACAGTCAATAAACAGACATCTCTGAGGAGAGACGAGCCCATCGCCGGCCAATTAACGCCATCCTCACAAACAACTGGCTTACATGTGCCAACCCCTGAAGACAACGCATCAATACAGTACAGACGGGAACAAATCACACACATATAGCTGTCACAGCTCTTAGCGATATAGTTACACAGAGGGTAGTGCTGGTGTGTGCTTTACGTGCGTTATATACAAATACTTCAGGTGCTTTTCCACTATAGAGCTGTGTAGATCAGTTAAAACGACGTAAAAATCCCGAAAACATTTGTTAATCTCCATCTTTAGCAAGGACATTTCTAAAATATCAATATTTAACAGAGGAGTTTGGTTTATTTAGCGACAGCACTGGTCGAGCGCCGGCGAATCACAACCTCTTCCATCGTATTTCAGTTCAGTGGCTGTGTCAGATGGAGTCTGTGGTCTGGTCATGCTGGAAGTACAAACTAATATTCTTAAATAACTGATTCTAATGATGAACTGCTTTGCCTGTCACTAGCTTGTGTTTGTGTCGTGTATGAAACGACGTCACGGCATTTTCGTGCAGCCGTGCTACGACGACTCCGCTCATGTTAAGGCGGTACGATAGTTGTGGAAAATGACCCAAACTGCACAGAGCCGTGCCACAACAAGGCACAGCGTATAGACAGTTCTTCAAGGTGCTTAAACTTATTAGCAAGATGTTTCTACTTTATTCTAACGAGACAAAAACATTGTGTCCAGATGTGACATGAAATGTGACAGCTGCTCCAACTTCACCTCAAACAGAATTAACAGCACCACCTTGTTTCTCGTCTCCTTGTTGTTGCATTGCATTATATCTGAGGACAGAAATAAATACGGGGGCAGAAAGCAGGAGTGTAAACGCAGAGTAAGTAGGGGTTTGGTCGGAAGAGGAAAGTGTGACAGATGGAGGGAGCGATGGAGAGAGAGAGAGAGAGGGAGGCAGAGAGAAAGATGAGCTCCATGATCAGAGCGAGGAAGGAGAGGGAGAGGTATGGAGCCGAGGTGTAAACATGATCAATCCGCTCCCAACTAGGTTCAGAGACAGACTTCCTCTTCACATTTTCAGCCTCAGTGAAGCGCGACGCTAGCTACCTCTTATCTGTCACACTAGTTTGAAGCCTCAAGCACATGCACACACAAACGCACACATTTTAAGAACATCTCTGCCTACCTGTAAATCCTCTGCGTAACTACACACACAAATTCTTATTAGAAAACTTCTGCTAAAAACTCTGAGAAGACTTTAATCTGGCACACACTTCATCTATTACAGCCTAATCCACAAATGCATTAAAACCATAGAGGCACAGAGCAAAACTACAGCTGACCATCGCAGCTTTAAACTCACCTATTTAAATGACATATCACACCGACCATGAAAATCCATAATGATGTAGGGGCATCCCAAACTTCCCATGCATTGGACCAAAAAAAACACAGCCGTATCTTCATTTAAATGCAAACTCTTAACGTCAATATCAATTTGCAAACTATCAGTTCAATGTGAGAGATCAGCCATGAGCCATTTATCTAGATTGTGACTAAGCCAGTGTCCAAAGGGCAAGTTGGTGATCTATCACGACAATGACCATGTTAGTGTCTAAAGTGGTCATTAGTTGTCGGTGGCCATTACTTAAACTCTGACCGAGTCAATGTCCTTACCAGGGTCATGATTTAGTTACCTAGCAGAATTTATTGGTTCAAGATGAATAGCTCCAAATGACTATGCTTTAAGTGCAAGTTTAATTTGTGCTCTAATCCATACAACAGCTGCAGTTCTACATCAGCCGTTTATTATAGGACATTCTCTGTTATGTACAACACACATTCACTTTAGTTTTACCCATGTAATCACACCAGGACTCATCACAATTACCCGCTGCATCCCTCTAGAGGTGGGCGACAAGGGTCAAATTTGAGTGTCCAATTGATATCCTTAGCTTAACTTAGCTTAAAAACTGATATAAAGCTTAAAGTTTATATCAATTGGCACAATGTCTAAGAGAAACAACTCTTATTTTCTTTCAACTTAAGCATTCAAGTACAAATTCAAAGACTTGTAATTGAACTACAGTTTAGAAACACTGAACTCTGAGTTCCCTCTACATCCCTCTCACTCAGAAATCAAGATCAGCCAAAACATCTCTTTGTCCTCATCAGGTCTGACTCACCGGTGTCTTCTGGCACTGGATGGACGTGCTGTTGAAGCGCAGGGCGGGGACATTGTGAGTCTCCCCCTGGATGTGGAAGACACACTCGTAGTTTCTCTGTCCGGACTGAGGCTGCGGCAGGTTCTTGGCTGCCAAGGTTATCGGCTTGGTGACCCCGACGGGGATGTAGATTTGGGTTGAGGGAAGGATCTGGGGGCAGTCCTGCAGATTCAGAAGGAAAAAAAAAATTACTCAACATGTTTTTCCTTTAGTGGAGACAGATGGTTGTAAGAAAGTAATTTTCTTCAGCTGAGAAAACATGGCTGAAATAGTTCAAAGATAAGACTAAATGAATCACTTTTGTTGATTGGGGTGATGGAATACTACGCACTGTTCACATGTGCGATGGGCTCGTGTAACGCCCTCCGCTGGCCTTGCACCAGATATCAACGATGCACGGCAGCAACGGAGCTTTACAAAAAGTCCACGATAGATTTTATGCCAAATAAAATCGCTCTAATGACAACAGTGCTGCATTGTCAGGGCGTCCAATATATATTATGTCCATGTGTGGAATGGAGTAATGAGCTCATTAACTTTGGATTTGCTTATACAATGTGTGTGTGTGTCGACACACTCAGATACTGGACAGAGTTGACAATATCTTGTTTAGATCATCTGGAAACAACTCATTCACTGGCTCACGACACTGGAGTGCTCCACCCTGGAGTGTGTGTGTGTATGTGTATGTGTATGTGTATGTGTGTGTGCGCGTGTGCGTGTGCGTGTGCGTGTGCGTGTGTGTGTGTGTGTGTGTGTGTGTGTGTGTGTAAATAAGACAAATAAATAAGTAAATAAGACACTATATATGCAGCACATATTATGTGCAGTTGCTATAATGGCTGTACTGTATATGTTTACAATACTAAGCTACAATTAGAATTGACAGTCCCCTCATTATTTGAAGCCTCTCCTAGATATGTACTGTTTGTGTGCATGGGTTGGATGAAATGAAGTCATTACAATGTTCAAGTCATGCTTTGGCAGCAAAGCAGATCTCGTCAACACTGGAAAAACAAGCCGAGGCGAGGGTGTGTGTGTGTGTGACAGATGTTCTATAACATGAGTTAAAGCCTGGGTGGAACTAACCAACCCTTTATTGCACTATTGGACACAAAAGGCTAACAAACGGACAAATATTACATTTTACAACATGGAGACATAATTGGAAGACTCACATAATAAAAGACTGGTTAACAGCAGAGAGCAAACTGAATCGATTTCATGATTTCATGTGAGAAGTCTGAGCTTCAGTTAAAGATTCAGGTCAATCATTCACTTAAGAATGTGTGTTTCAGGTCGTCAGGAGCCATTTCCTGTAAAAATAAACGTACTTAAAGCTTAAAATCACAAAAAAATGCCGCCATTCTTCTTCTTGTCAAGTTGAGTCTATGTAGCAAGGTGCGGCAGAATAAGCTAAATATCGACAGTGTTGTCGCAGTCAGAGTTGCAAGTTAACACATTCGCGTTGACTCCGTCAAAAGTGCTTAGTCCAGGAAAACATCGACCAGATCCTTGTAAAATATTCACTGCACACGAGGCACCTCAGACCCTCCACTTCACTTCCCATTGGAGCTTTTCTTTTAAGCAGATAGCCGACTGCCTGTCAGTGGATTTTTCTTTCTCCTCTACTCTGAGCTGTCGTACATTAGAAGCTACAGCACGTCCCCGGGGCATGGACACAATGCCGGAGTTTGTTCATTACCCTGCTAAGTCTTGGCCTTGTGTGTCTGATCACACACAAACACATGCGCGTGTAATGAGAGCGGGGAATACTATAGGAGGATGGAGCAGGATTCTGAAGACTTGGTGTCTAATCAACTAAGAAAGGGGAAGGCAGAAATGGAAATGGAGGCAGAATGAATTGTCCAGAAAGATGGAAGGAGGTATGGAACAGAAAGGGAAGTGGAGCTGGGGAGATGAGGAAGAGAACAGGGAAGTTTAAGAGGGAAAACAGAAAAGTAAAACAGAGTAAGTAAGTCAGATTGTTGTTGATGCCAGGAATAGACAAAATGTGACAGCTGTAAATATACAAGTGTGAATGTTTTTGGGATTTATTTCTGTGTTCATGTGGAATATTTGGATGTGTGTCACCTCCCACAGGACTCCTACTGAGGCTTATATCAACACCAATCAGGATTAGGTGAGACACACATCAAGTGTTTGATCGGTGTCCATTATTTTGTCCACTAAGGTCGAAACCAGTTGGTGTTAGTCTTGTAAATAGCCGTGTTTGAATAAAGCTTTTTAACCCAACATTGGGCATTGTGTCCGTGCTCCATGCTGGGGTTCCTGTAGATTTTATTTTATTTTGAATCATGTGTTGACCCTATTCTTCAAGAACACCTGTGTACATTTTGAGTCTAAATAAATGAAAACAGTCCTTGAGTATATTACTCTCCCCTTTGTAAAAAAAAAAAGAAATGAAGAAAGTTAAGAGGCAAAGGATGAGGAGGTATGTTTATTTGGGAAAACGGTAACGTGAAATGGGAAATGAGAGTGAAAAAGAAAAAGAGAAACGAAAGGAAATGTGTAGACTGGACATGAGTCGAGGTCGAATGTGATGGCTGGTTAACCATGCACCTTTTATGCCACTTTATCCATCCACTCCATCCATCCATCCTTCCATCCACACCATGTACCAAAGCCTCCTGACAACATCCTACTTAATTAACTGCCTGGTCCTGCAGCCAAGGCTGGAAAATTGATGGAAGGAGCCAAAGAAGGAGAGAGAGTGAGAGCGAGAGAGATAAAGTAGAGATTGATTTGCACTGGCTTTTTAAATCCTGCCTCAGTAAAAAGGATGCTCACGTCAAGAGCTGTGGCCTTGCGCTGTCCGAGGTGCCGCGCGAGCGTTAAAAAGTAAAGTTACAGCACACCTTGCTACTAAAGCTACCATAGTGTGTCAGACAGTAGCGTAGCCTGTAGCACACACTGCAGCTAACCAATGTTTTATTCATCCACCTATTGACTTTGTGTCAGCTCAGCTGTGTGCTTATCGTTTCCTCTGGCAGGCGTCTTTCCTTTTAGTGTCCCTTTACTTCATTTAGTCCCATACTGTATATTGTCATCTCAAGGTACAGCTGCGGGGAACATTTAAAACAATACTGCCCCGTACCGCTGTGTCATGAATGAAGCATGGTTCGGATTTTGAAAAGTGGTGTTGAGGCTCTTCACAGGCACTACAGAAAATTGTTTTATAGGAAGAATATAAGAGAATATAATGGTTAGATTACGTGCCTTGATATGAGATATATCAGAACTTAACTTTAACAGGATTTAAGAGTCTCATTTTAACGGCAATGCAAGCTAATGGAGAGTCCTGGGACACTTTATGCAAGATATACTGCAAGAAATTTAAAGACAAGAGGATTCTGCTTCCATTTAAAAGATCAAACTGTGTCCCAGACAGAATGGAGAGTTTTGGGAAAGAGATGGTGCTGGAGGAGGGGACGGAAATCATTTTGTGGGAAAGGTGGAGGAACAAAGTGCTTTGCAGTTAGTTATTTCATCAGTATTTGTGACAGGTGCCAACACGGTTCAAATGTGGCATTATGGCTACAAAGTGCAGAGCACACTGAAACAATATTGTACTGTGGTATTCCTTTGAAGCTGGAAATGACCTTTTTTTTCCCCCTGTGCCCCCTTCTTTCCTGACTTCTCAACTTTCATTTCATCTCTACAGACGGATGTTGTGGTTTTCTTGGCCAGATGTGACACTCGCATCCGGTTCATTTCAAGAAGAACTGACAGTGGAGGAGGAAAGAAGTGTGTGTTTGTGTGTGTGTTTATCTGTGGGATAGGGTGTGTGCTGTCACTGCCTCAGGGATATGGTTTGCAGGTATTAGCTGATTCAGTTAAACGCTAATTCAACAGTCGACGGCTTTCCTCTGCACACAAAAGCACCGTCTCTTTTTACACAGAACAGCAGCTCCCTTTATTGTGAGCTACCTCATCCAGCAGTGCTGTAACCAGAACGAGCCATTTATAGTTAAGTTACACATGTCCGTGAAGTGGAAAAGGAGAGTGTGAAGGAATACACACCACAAATGGTTTCTCAATACCAGAACACGGCAACCAAAACATCTGCTTCATTTCAAGATATTGATCACTGTCTTTACATTCTGACATTCTTCATGAGCTGGAGTTTTCAACAGATGTGGATACTGAAGCATTAAACTATTTTTCCAAATTAAAAATAACTGTTTTCCTTTTGTTTTTCTGAGCACACACATTATTATCTGCACATGGTGATAAATGCTACACCCGGGGCCTCCCAGTGGATTTTTTCATTCTTTTTCTCATTGTTTAAAGCAACTTTTTTCCCGATTGGTCTCCGTTAACAAGAACAGTGTAACATTATTTGTATGATGTGTCTTTCATCTTAAAACCAGCTCTGTCAAGCAGTGTTATCAGGCCTGTGCACACAGTTTTGTACGCATGTTATGTACGCTAAAACTAAACTAATGTGCGCACACAAACGCTGACTGATCATATAATTCCAACCAACCACTGACTCACTTCCTTCCTGTCATCAATGTAAGATTATTAGGATGTAAAAAAGTGAACATTCTGTACAAAAATAAATAAATTAGTAAAATAGAAAACAAAAAAACAAGCCAAGACCTTCATTAATGAATGATAACATTTCAATAGTGCAAAGCCTGACCTAATTTCTTTTGATATCTTACTCCCAACACCCACAGTTTTTGATTAAATGTTGCTATGAGCTTTCTCAAAGGAGAGCAGCTGTCATTCTAGGTCAAGCCTGTTGAAAATATTCCTGCCTTCATTTTCCATGCACTCTGATGTGTACCACAGCACCTCTTTCCACACCAAAAAAACCGACTTATAAAAAATAAAACAAGTGCTTGGCTGGGGAAGTCTCTAATCACATGTGAGCAAAACACCATTTTAACACCCACCACAAGCAGATAATGAGAAAATCGGCAGACAAGTGCACATGTGTTCATTGGGATATGTAGAAGGTGTAGAAAATTAAAATCATGACATAAATGAGGGTTGCGGGCTGCGGGTTGATGGAGTAAGAGGATGAAGACGAAAGCATGAACAGGAGGCTATATAAATAAATAAATGCATTAAAAAAAACAGTTCTGAAGGTTTGGATATAAATTAATAAAACTCCAAAAACACATGCATATGGAATGAAAAGGGTGTCTGGTCGTTTTTTTTATACCCCCCCCCCCCAACCCCCCCTTTAGTCCATCCATAATTAATTAGCTGCCTCTGTGATGTGGAGACTATAGATCAGGGAGAAGAAAAAATAACAAGCTAAATAATGAAGTAAAGCGATACAGAGAGCCTGGGGGAGAAATGAGATGGCAACGCACAGCCACAGAGGAGCAATGGGGGCACATTGGTACAAATAAGAGGGCCAGTGTGTGTGTGTGTGTGTGTGTGTGTGTGTGTGTGTGTGTGTGTGTGTGTGTGTGTGTGTGTGTGTGTGTGTGTGTGCTTCTCACAGTGGCCTAACAAAGGAGTATATTAAAGTATTGAATGCTTCCTCGTCGCCTCTCAACATCCACCCTTGAACTAAAGGGTCCCATCTATACCTTGATACAATTTACTGTACATTATTGGTAAGATGTTGATTGAATCCTTTTATTCAGCACAGTATATGACATTATTTATTGTGGATGTGAGTAACATGTAAGAATTAACTGCGTTCCCATCGTACGGCCCCGGAGCCCAGTCAGTCAGTGATTGGTCGGAATTATGGCACATTTATGAGACTGTTTCGTTTACATGTGTGCTCACATTACTTGAGTTTTCAATTATGTGCTTATAAAACAACAAATATGCGTATAAAACATGCCTGTGTGCGCTCAACACAGTGAGGTCTGATTACACTGCTTGACAGAGCGAGTTTTTAGATGAAAGACACAGCATATCAACAAAATACTCACTTAACAACACGACTTAATACATCAGTGGTTTGTGTTATTTATGGGTTTCCAAAAGACAGACATGGATTGTAAAATCATTGTTAATGGAAAACATTTTTTTGAAGTCCAAATGTTTTGATGATAAATGGTTTTATTGTTAAAGATCACAAAGTGCTGGCAGTCAGTGCTTGCTTTATTTGTTTCAACAATGCATATGACAAGTCAGAGTAAAAGAAACAAATATTGTGAGTGACATCTTGCACCATATCATTAATGGAAACCTGCTTCCAAATCATTTCCTTAATGAGTATCAAGTATGGAACACAATGTCATGACCTATTGTTAAAGCCTGCTATAGGTCCTGTGTACCAGCTGGCCAACAGCAGTGTGTTTGTTCAAGCGTGCACATGTGCGGGTGTGTGTGTGTGTAGGATATTCTAGTTCAGTGATGGAAAACAAAAAGTGTCCAGGTGCAATTATTATAGATGATAAATAAATACTACTGTAGGAGTACAGATAATTACTGTGTCTATATGAGCTGCAGGGTGTGGCAGGTACATGGACATTTTTCTGAGTGTGTGCGTGTGTGTAAAGCTCATTAGGGGGCAGAAACTAGAAAGACGGTCTGTGACCAACCAGACACTTATTGTGTGTGCGTGTGTGTGTGTGTGTGTGCGTGTGTATGTGAGAGAGAGAGAAGGGGGAGGGCAATTAATAAGGCAACATGTAGAACAGTGCAGGAGTGAGAGAAGCAGAGAAAGAAACAGGACTTTGAACCTTGAAAGGGACAGAGATTGTCCACCCACGCCCTTCGCTTCCGAGCAGAGTTCTGATGCAGGGAGGCAGCGACGGAGAGAAAGTGTAGAGAGAGAGAGAATTGGAAACATGAGGGAGCGCAGGAAGCACAGAAAGGAGAGTTTAACTTAAAGCGAGACGCAGGGGGAACGTGTGACATGAATAAAACACGGTGTGGATGATCAAAGTCTCGCAGAGCAGAAGCTTGACTGGATGTACCTGACAATGTGCAGGTGGATCCAAAGACCTGACATCACTTTGTGGTCTCAGACTTTTGGACTTGGCTGTATGGTCCTCACGCTCACGCACACACACACACACACACACACACACACACACACACCGTCTGATTTTCATACTTTACACTGACTTACATTCATTTCATATATCCTGGAGACTTACTCTGTACTATACCAAAACTACTACTGGCCTAACCCTAACTCTAACCTTAGCCTCATCCTAAACATACAACATACCTCTGCCTTAAAATGTCATCATTTACATTATGGGGACTTGCTTTTTGTCCCCAATGTGTAAACACAAACTTGTTGTTTTATCCTAGTGAGGACACATCATTGACAAATTATTCCAAAGCCCCTTACCCTAACACTAACTAACATAATTCTAATCCCAACCCTATAAGAGGGGCCATACAAAATGTCCCCACAAGGTCAAAATGTCCTCACAAGGATATGGGTGGTACATTGTTTGGACCTCACATAGATATAAATACAAGTACATTTGCACAGTATTCATAGTGAGGGCAATCATAGATATACTGCTTTTCCTAACCACTTAGCTTAACCTTAAACATCACAACTAAATGCCTAAACTTAACCCTTAACCTAACCCCAATTCTAACCTTAAAGCCAAGTGGAGTGACAGAATGTGAGGAACAGCCACAATGTCCCCACTTTCACAAAATGTCCTCTCCTATGGTTTATAAGTTTTTTGTTCCCCCATAAGAACACACACACAGACACACACCCTGACATTGAGTGCACACTGACTGCATTCTCTCCTCCATTATACTTAACTTACAAGCAAACCTACACAGTTAATCCCCTCAACACAGATGCTACACACAATGCTCTAAAACAATAATGAGCAGCAATGTGTTAATATTTTTTTCTCAGTCTTCTTTTTTATCCTTATGGATTTTCATCGTCTTCACAAAGATAGAAGTGTAGTGTGTGTGTGTGTGTGTACATATATATATATGTGTGTGTGTGTGTGTGGGGGGGGGGGGGTGTCACGCCAGGCACCGCGTTATCATTCTAACCCAGATATGTCAGCTGCGATCAAACCTTGTGCTTTTCAGCTTTTCAAAGACAAACCTTGACTTGAGAGGTGTACACACTCTCCCATCTGCCGCCTATAGCTGCCTATAGCATCCTCTCTGAAGACAATGCCATGTTTCAGTGACAAGACGCGCCATAAATTGTCATTTTCGTCGGCATAAGACTGGGAAATGCAAATCTATAATGACTGAAAACATGTTAATTATGCTTTTTAGTGGATTTTTTCTTTTTAGAGAACTAATGTTGATGTGGAATGTGGACGTGAAAGGTCATACAAATGTTTCTTCCCCTCAGAGGAATAAAGAAATATACACTTACATATGGAGAAGCCACCAAAGCATCCCCATGTCTCTTCATTACACTTTGTTGAAACCCTCTGAAAACCATAGAAGCCAGAGAAGTATACTACGCAATGAAAAGTTGGTAAAACATCCAAGCTGCAGGAAAAACCATAGCTAATTATGATTAATGGTTGTTGGTGTTGCAAGAAACAGTTAGTATTTGGGTGGAATTCAAAAGGGTAGCTAACGATACGATTCACAATACCAATAATGTCGCCATATAACGATTCTAATACTCGATATGCGTTGAACTGAAGAAAACCAAACGTCCAGGGAAAGTTGAAAGTGCAGGAATTCTCTATTTATTCACGACATAGACAACAAAGCTAATACTTCTGCATTCAATAACAAGGTCTATAGAATTGAGGAATAAAGAATCCAGAGTGTAAGCGTCAGTTGATGAGTTTGGATTTTACCAGAACAGAAACAAACTACTTGCCATTTCATACCACCCCTTTAGAAAAAAACAACAACAACAACAGACACCAAAAGAATTAATGAGCCCAGCCACACACCCAAAAACAAACAACAAAAGAAGCACAAAAGTTTCACTCTCTGGTCTGCAAACAATAATCTGTGCAAAAAATCTATCCAGCTGTGCTGGGAACACAACGCATCAGTCACACTTCAACATCTGAACACATTTAGTCTCTTTAAGATGCTGCCTGAAAATAAATAACCTACTTCTGACAAAATGTATACTGTATTTTAACAGCCAGCAGAATACCATGCATATTTGCAGCAGAGGTTGAATTTATTTAGACTAAAATGACAAAAGTCATCTTTTTTTTTTGGCGTTTCTCTATTTCCCATCCTGTCCTCAGGACAATACACCAAATATCGAGAATTTTCCAAACACAATAATAAAATAACATATTTTCTTTCAGGGTGTTGTTTGAAGTGCTTTGCATTTTAATATATTAAACCCCTGCACGGTGAGAAAAATAAACCAATTTTACGGTGAGATGTTAGAATTCATACTGTATAAAGACTAAAGCCAGCACTCAAACTGGCATTTGAGTTCATCTCCACATGTGAGGAGCTGGTATGCCGTGGATCGCTGAACACCTTGGCTTTTCTATGTTGTGCAATTGTGTCGGTAGAAGACAAATAAAATAAGCGCTGGTCACTTGAGTAAAGCAACATGGTGAAAGGTTCAACATTACAGACTGGTTTGCTGGTCTTTTGAGTTTTTACCTTGATGTCTCTGCATCCCAGCGGTAAAACAGTCTGAATGAAAGAACTTGTACTAAATTGAATTTGTCCATTTCTTTAATAATAACCCAGATAACTCGACTGGGAGTCGATTATTTCCTCGATTAATCGAGTATTTGTTTGGTCTGTAACATGTTGATCGATCAAAAAACTCACTTAGTAAAATACTTGACAATTAATTTAGTAATCAATTTATACTCGATTAATAATTGCAAGGCTACATGTACTATACCTTTAGGTGGACTAGGGTTCAATTCAACTCCAATAGAACAATAGAAGAAGTTGGTTTACAGAAGAATACGACATGTAGCAAAATTCAGGCCGGTTTATAATTTAGAGATGACTGAATTCATGCTCTGGCTGTTTACAGAAATCTGATATAGTTACATTAATAGATGGTAGGAAGACTTAGCGACAAGCTAAAGCGGACACCACCCATTTCTAACGAGCTGAAAAGGGGCATATCGCCCCTTCGTAGCGGAGTCCTACACACTTCCTTCATTAAATCAGTTTTGTAACAGTGAACGCTAGAACAATTCTGACCTGACAACAAGCTAAGCTAATGCTAACAGCAGCTTAGCTAGCTGAATTGTTTAATTTTGAACACTTATTTATGTTCTCTTTTTTTTTTTTTTTTTTTTTGTTAATGATATGTAGCTATTTAATTGCTTTTTTCCCCCTGTCCTTATATTTTGTATATATATATATATATATATTGTAATCGTTTGCATTTTCCTTGTTTTGCAGATTGGGACAAGGACAGTCATGGAATTTTCTGGACATGCAAACAGACTGAGACTCTCCCGATCTGCTTTCCCTGCTCTACTCCATCTCACATTGCTGTGTTATTCTGTAATATTTTTTTTTCTCTGAGTGACTCAACATTCTCTTCGCCTCTCTGACACACAAGCTAAAGGTTTGCTGGTGAAAATGCAATATTCATCTATGTTCACCATTAAACAGGGTGAGGCTGCAAGCGTCACAGAAATGAA
This sequence comes from Microchirus variegatus, assembly GCF_963457635.1. Lineage (NCBI taxonomy): Eukaryota > Metazoa > Chordata > Actinopteri > Pleuronectiformes > Soleidae > Microchirus > Microchirus variegatus. The sequence continues at coordinate 18,579,307 of NC_139808.1, forward strand.
GATTTAATACAGCCTGAATAATTAAACCACTGGGATGTGACTGACACATAGAAACACACTTGCACACACACACGCGCACGCACACGCACACGCACACGCACACACATGCATGGCCTAGAAACCAGAGAGCATCTATCATGTCATCATATTCCTGTGTGTGTGCATCACTTGTGTGAATCTATACTACACCATTTGCTCTTCATTAAGCTTTCGCTGATTGTGTATTCATTGCCACAGCCGGTGTAATGGCATAGCTGTGGTGATCGTCGCTGCATCAGTGGGATTACCTCAAGGAGAAAGAATAACCAAGGGGCCATGTTTTTTACCTAACACTTGGAAGGAGCCAAACTGACTGCTTTACTTTTTCTCAATGTCAGACGAGGATTAACGCGATCAAACCAAGGAAGTTTCCTTCAAAATCTCCACAAATGTGAGCGCCTTTGCACAACAAATGCAATGTGAATAGACAACACAAACTCGCAAATAATTCACACACATCCTCGCTATTCACGACCACCGCAACGGGATTAAGCGGATCTATTAAGAAGCAGAAAAAACGAAAACGAGAAAAAACAGAGGCATCAGCGTCTGGTGATGATGATGATTACAATGGACAAAAAGAAAGAGAAAATACAACTGAGCAAAGTGAAGACTAGAGAAGCGAAGAGAGCTTTGCTTCATTCATCAGGTTAAAGCTGGTAATTTTACTACTTTCAGGAAGACTTAAGGACGTCTTTCAGGCAAGATTTGAAGACTGTCCCAACTGAGCACATTTGCTAGGGGTGAAATGTAGCAATATTCTGCGTGGCAATATTATATTGCTTTAGAGACTAAGAATTATTTTTCTTTTAGCATATTAGTTACACACTTGATTAGCATTCAAATAAAGAGCTCAATCTCACTTGAGCTGTGGTGTGAGTACATATCGTGATAATATCGCATCATGACCAAATCGTAGTCTCTGGTGATTCCTACCCAGAACATTTTCTGATCTATACATTTTTTAGGATGTGCAAAAACATCAACCTCAGTCCAGAAAGATAAATTATGATGGTGTTATGACAGCTCACACACATCAAATGTGAAAAATCACACACTAAAAATATGCATCTAGTGAAATAAAGCCCTAACAGTAAAACCAAGCTGCATTTGTTAAACTCCACCCTACTGTGACTATAACTCTTCCTGTCCTTGTGTAGTTGTCGACTAAGCACACACTTCTTAGGGTGTAACCGGCTGCTCGCTCCACAGTGCCTCCCTAGCACTGATCAACCCACCCTCCCTGCCTTCTGTCGGTGAGGGGTTGATGAATGGACATGAGGACGCTGCAGAGCGCGTGGGGATTTCAGGGAGAGCTTCTGATAAAACATAAGGAAAAGCCGGAGGAGAGGAACGAGGGAAAGAGAAGATGTGGGATGACGAGCACAAAAATAGCCACAGTGAGATGGAAAGATAAAACATCTGCATGCGTATACAACAACAGCATCAAGGGGGAAATTTCAAAATTCCCTGGTCTTTACACAAATAGTGACCAAGAGGCTGAAAAGATTCCTCCAAAATGTTTTCCACCTCCTCAATTCACCACATTGTTCTTCAAAACAAATTAGAGGGGATGTAAAAGACAGTTTTCTACAACATCTGATACAAGCGCACACTGATTTCCCCAAGGTAATGTGATTATTGACTCGTATTGGACAAGTGTCTGAGAAGTTTCCTATGAAAGTTAAAGAAAGAACAACAAAAACGGAAACATGAAGGGCTGGAGGGCAGTCAGAGGCGGTCTGAGAAGCACTGCTACCAAACCAGTCCAAGGGTTAAATGCTGGCTGGTCACGGTCTGACTAAGATCCATCTGGCAAAGGAGGCATGTGGTTACTTCACCCTGTCGCCTCCACTTCCTCTCCATGTTCCCGCTTGTTTTTACTCTCTTTCTCTCCCTTAACTCCCACCATGGAGCCTACATTTGGAAAATAAATTGCGTCAATCTGAATTTAATCCGCCGCTCGTTACTGCCCGGACTTTCTGCACTTGCTTTACTGCCCTTGTTTTTGTGTTTTTCTTTACTTTTTTCTGTTCCTGTCTACCTCAGTTTGCATCTGGTCTCAATTACACCACATTTAAACGTCTTTACTTTGTCTCCGGTGAAATGCATGCACCAATAGAAGGACTGCATTGTCTTAAAGAACAGCATGGGGCTATAATATCCCACATTTCTCATTTACTTTGTTTCCTTCCTTTCAAGCATTGTTTATATTTTATTAAATATGGCTTTGGCACATCTTTTTTTAATTAAGGGCAAAAATGGATCCAGCTAGGAGCTACATGTTGTGTTTAGGTGGAAAGAGGAAATTAACTGACTGATAGAAAGAATAGCAACCAAGAAAAGGTTTTCAGTGCACATTAAAAGAAAAGCTTTTACGTATTAATATTATTCAAAACAAAGCACTCATTAAAATGACATGGAATAAACACTTGGTGGAGGATAAATCATGGACAACAGGAGGACAGCTTTTAACTAAATTATAATAATGTTACATCAAGGCAAATGGCCCGACTTAATTTGTAATATAATTTTCCAGAAATACAAATACATGACTCTCCACCAAAGCAGCAGTAATGCAGGTCTACATCTCCAAGATGCTGTCGCTGCTGTCACTTGGGAGGAAACCTTAGTAGAAGCCTTTTGCTGGATCCTAAGGACAAGCCAACTTTGCACACGGTTAAATAATTGCAATCTGTCTCCTGAATCTGTACTATTTATTATGACGTGTGCTGCTGACCTCCTGGCCAGGTCACCCTTGGAAAACAGATTTTCATCTCAATGGGTTTTTCTATCAGATTAAATAAAGGTTAAATAAAATAAAAAAGGGGTACTTCAAATGGTCTATGAGACTGCAGCATGCATTTTGGAACAGGTGATTACAGCTTGAACGTGAACTTTTCATCCCACGTTCAAAACAATATTGCATTTCAAATAAAAGGGGCAACAGGGGGCAGACGCCGTGTGTGAAAAGAAGGGAGGATTCTGAGGGATGAAAACAGATATTCCTAAAATGGAGTGGATGAGTGGGGAAAAAAAAGGTTGATATTGTTCAAACACCGACTCCTTCCTTACCCTGACCCACATGCCCCCCTGTGCTGCTGGTCGTGCTTTATCCTGATGAGAACCAGCGACAGTCACACAAACACATGCTAAAACGGTATAGACAAACCCACACATATGCCAATGCACACAGTATGGCCCCTTGAACGGCCTTGGCCTACAGTCTGTGATATGTCCTTTTCTGAAATATGTGTGTGTGTGTTCTGTTTAGTGTCTGAGTACTAGCCAGGGTAAACACCGTGTGCCAGAATGTCACGGTCTGGGGCCTTCACACCTCCGTCACAAATAACCCTGTCGGCCTTTGTGAGCAAATGTGCGTGTGTGTTTGTGAGAGAAAGACAGAGGAACAGCTCGCATGTGTTTCTGAGACTGTTTGAGTGAGATGGTGCTTGAGAGAACATATTCACGTGGAATTGGTGTGCTTTATTCAGAGTGCAGCCGAATGCCCTGTTCAGTCCTGGATTTAACATCCGTCCTGGGTACTGAGTTTTACGACTGTTCACACCCATTCAACACAAGATGGACAAAGTCTTCTAACTGCAAAACTGACTCCTGTTTTGACGCCTCATGTGTCACATTTTGAAACCCGGAAGTTCACAGACTGATCTGGACAAGTGGGCACCGACTGTCAATCACACTAGTGTTTACTCATAATGTGCCGTGTATTATCATTTACTTTTCTCTAAATGGGAAGATAATTTACAAAACTGACATCAGGTTACATTGAAGAAAAACTGAAAGACTGACCAAACTGACCATGTTACCAAATAAGTTCCCATTACATTAAGACAGGAAAAAGTGTGTCAGAATGTTTGTGTGTGTATTTTTTAAATGAATTTACATGTATGTTTTATTGAGTTTAAGGACAAGTTGAGACTTTAAGAAAGGACACTTTCTTATATTCTTGGAGACGATCGATGCCATTGACTGTTGATTAAATACATCCATCTGATGAGAAACAATGAGAAACAGCCAGCCTCTGTCTGATTAAAGGTTAAAAAAAGAAGAAAATCTGATTACAAGCACAGCCCAAGCTGATTAATTAACACTTTTCAGATCATTAGCAAAAAGTGTATTTCTCAGTATGTCGGATGCTTGCTTAGCAACAAATACAAGCCAAGAAATAGTACAGCAATAACCTGCTGTATTTAAATTTAGCAAATTATATTTACATGAGGGCAAGGTGGGGTCAGTACTTTTGGTTTCAAAGGGTTTCATTTCACAACGACGTATCATCTAATAAAAAGGCCAACGCAAACAGACAAAAGAGGAGGAAGAGGAAGCGGGTGGAGGACAGTGAAGGGACAAGGGTGACATCATTTCGTCCATCGTGTATCCTTGCAAAGACGAGACAGAAAGTGGACAAGGAGTGGAAGGTGTTGAATTTACAAAAGAGTGACAAAATTTGTCACTGGGGTCACACATTCCATGTCACACAGACGTGGAGGAAGTGCCAAAAATAAATGTAGAGGAAGGTGATGATGGAGAAGCCACGGACAAGACTTAGAGAAGGTGGATGTGTTACATTTGAAATGACGTGTGAGAGATCATGATGGAAATAATGGGCACTTCCTGACAAAATGTTTAGTTTGGACATGAACTTAAATCATGCCGCAGACACAAAGACGTCAACACATTCTATGAGATAATCGTCAGTGATGAGTTAAATATTTTCCTCAATCTGGAAAGGAAACAATATCACGACTGCTCAAAAGTAAGGCTTTAAAAGAGAGAAATAGAAGGGGAGAGTCAAGGGTTGTGGGCAGTACTGTAACCGCAAATCTCGATCAAGTTAACCGCCGCCCTGATTGCTCAAGTGAGACTGAGCCTTGCGTTGCAGCAAAACAAACATGTAAGCTGGTCTTAACAGAGCTGAGCCCAGCCACCCCGAACCCTTTCCCCACACTCATCAACGCTTTGGCTCAGAATAGTGATTTCTCTCCAGGGCTGAGGAAGGAGAGGCGGAGAAGAAAGAAAGCGAAACCTAGAGGAACAAATGGCAATTAAGTTCCATAAAGAAGAAAAGCATACAAAAGAAACAAGGGGAAGGTTTGACTATGTGAATAAAAATATAATAAAGCAAGGAGACCTACTTTCCTTCTTTTATTCTAACCTCTTTCCTCTCTGTTGCTTTTTTTCCTCTAACTCTTGCTCGTCTCCTGCAATTTTCCGCACGGTTGCTCCTTCATTTAAGAATTTGTCTGTTGTGCCATTGGAGGCATTGTTGATTCATGCATATTTGATTTAGAAATGTCACTCATTATATTTATTTTCTGCCTGCTTCCTCTGTATATTCTCCTTTCTTCTCTCCCTGATACAGTTTGTTCACAGAAACAAATTACATTCTACATTCTTTGGCTTGTTCAAATCATTTTGTGTTACATTTTCATTTTTGCTTGACAAACAAAAAAAAAGCCATAAATAGAAATGTAATCTATCAAATTGCAGAAAGGATGCATTCTTTTTAGACAGAACATAAAATAAAGGAAAAAGGATCCACTGGTTCTCTGGGTTGCCATGGCAACAAACGATTCTGATACTGTCAGAGGAGAACAAGAACTTATATTCAGAGATGGTCAACTATTAAGTTCATTATTTTTGGAACAAAAACACTGGTGTTTGTAGTGTAGAGTGGCCGTGATTCATTTTAAATGTGAGAAATAGAACTCTGAAGACGATGTGAATACATTATTTTCTGGCTTTTGATCACAGTCTGAAAATACAATTCTCTCTGAGTTTATGTGCAGGAGAGAGAAGCAAAAGAGAAATGTCGAGTTTGGTTTTTATGATAAACTTTGCTGTTTATATCAGGGTTAATGCACAAAAAGAATGTATATACTCATCCCTGATGGCATTTCCAACCTATTCTTACTCACACTCGGAGATAAAGGGATGAAACCATAAAACAGCCATGTGTCTGTACTCTGTTTGCTTTCATTCACTCATACACAGGAGGAGGAGGGTGAAGGAAAACAATGGAGTGAATGAGCATCAAAGTGGTAAGGAATGAGCTGGAGAGAGTGTGAGAGAGGGAGAGATGGGCCCTGGAGAAGAGAGGGATAAGTCTCGCCTACAGGAAGAGCTGTACTAGTTGGGGCCTTGAGAGCGAAACTAATGGATATGGCAGCTTGAAGAAGGATGATGAATGACTGTGTGTGTGTGTGTGTGTGTGTGTGTGTGCACACGCATGTCACTGTCAAAATGTTTACACTTCTGTGCATGAAAGACACAGAGTATAGGAGTGATGTATGGTGAATGTGTGTGCGCGCGCGTGTGTGTGTCAGTGCAGGATGATGGATTCTTTGGCAGAGCATGTGGTTGGTGGTTTCTTGGGCAGAAGAGGTGACAGGAGACTAAAGGGCTCTCTGCTGCTCACATGCCACTCTCAGTCGCTCTGTCCGTCTGTCTCCTCTTTCCCTTTGCTGCCGCTCTCATTCTTCTTCATTTCCCTCTCCAGCTATTTATCTCTGTCCCCTTTTTGTTCTTGCCCATCCTGCTTTGAACTGAGCCTCAGTAAATGTAGTGAGGTGCTTAAAAACGCCTCGGACAAAAATATTCCTATATCATTGACATGATATTCATAAACTGTAATGAATAAATGTGCAGTGATGTAGACGTTTAACATGCTGCACCACATCTCCTGCTATTCTCTGAGGACGGCACAATATCACAATCTGTGTGATACCACAAAAACACGTTGTAGTTTTACATGTGTGCTACCATATAGCCTTAACAGCTAATTCAAAAACAGCGCAAATATTCTGCCCCCATAAAAGATTTACAGAATTGAAGCAACATTTATAGTTTTTCTGACTGGTTTTGACCAATATCAGACCGCATATTGCTCATCCTTGCTGTTGACCAATGTTACCATGCAATTCATGTTCCCTTGCACACCTTGCTTTTCTAAATTTTCTTATCATCACTGCAGGCCTTTCCTGCTAATCCATCCGTTGCCCCTCTGGCCTGTCTCAGCTCACAGTGTGCTAGCCAGTGCTCTCCCCATGTCTTGCAGATGGGCGCAGTAATCCGCTAACGTTAGCTCTGTGAGGCGTGAAAGCTGGGCCTGTGTGTTGCTTTGGATGGCACTGGAGGAGGCTGTGGTTTACTGTGGCAGGGTGTGGGATTCTGCACGGCTCCAGTTGAGAGAAGAGATAAGGAAGGACGTAATTGGATGGAGGTTGACCAATTAATAAAGGCCTGTGATTTAAGGAGACCAACAAGGGGGAGGGAGGTAATCTACATAGAGAACAAAGGGCGAGTCGGAACACGAACCTACAGAGATAAGGTGAAATTGTAAGAATGTGTGCATGTCAGGTGTCCATCAGATAAAGCATAGCACAACTGTCAGTCACAGGAGAGTGCAGTGGATTTACATATGTAAGCCCATTAAGGGGCTATGTTTTTGAATGCCTTATATATGCAGGATTGTTTAGAACATTTGAGAGAGAGAGAGAGAGAAAAACCACAGAAAAGTGATGTGTCCATCATTAAAATCCTTGCATATTCACTCCAGCAGTTGTCAAACACTTGTTATGCCGTGTGCATGCCGCTCTCGCTACAGCCGCCACTCGCCACGATTGATATTAGCTTTTATGCTAATGCAGCATTTTGCTATGTAAGAACAAGGCAGTATTTCCATAGACATTCATCCCAGCCTGCTTACAGCCTTATGGGCCACGACAGAATTATTGCTGCGCAGTACACAAGCTGTTGTCATTCTGCCAAGAGCCACAATTACACACACAGGCAGGCAGACACACACCGAAGCACTGAAGGTGTGGGGGTAAAAGTGTGTGCAGCTGAACACTGTTGATGCCAATGTTCCTATAATGCGAGTTTGATAGAATAAGCAAACTTTCACTGTGGAATCAAAGCCATGTATGAATGTGAAAAACAGTGGTCAGATATCACCAATTAAAGTATAACTTTGCATTAGCGCTACAAAATTGTGCCACACATTTTGTCAAAACTACAACATTATGCACAGATCCTCCATAATCAATCTTACCTCAGAGATGTTGACGCGTCCCTCCTGGAAAGAGCAGTCGTTGGCATTCTGGGTGCACATGTGGCGATACTTGCACCAGTGGCATGGGAAGGAGCCGTTTACACAGGAAAGGCACCTGAAACAACAAGATGAGAAATATGTGTTTCACTAAATATGCTTCAGTTGATAAAGTTTAAAATGAAAGTTCAATAGTAATATTTCATACTCTTTTTTTGCAGTTTGCATTTCATTTTTCAGAAATCTCATCTCAGGTAAGTGCACTAAAATAATATAAAAATATTACAGTGGTTCTGTAAATATTTATTTAGAGCAAAACTATATGAAAAATATAGTGAGGTAGAAAAAGGTAAGGACTTATTGTGATCTAAAGTGTAAACACAGAATCCACTGTAGTCTTTTTGTTCTTAAAATGCTACTTTTCTTTTAATTATTTACTTTTTTTGTCTGTGGACTTTTTACCCCACCATGTCTGGAAACCTCATTTTCATTCTTTCATCTTCCATCTTTTCCACAATCCGTCTTGACCTCTTTCTTTCCCTCACTCACTTCACTGACCTCTTGCTGCTTCTACATGTATATGTATAATGATCTCTCTCACAATCTCTGCCCTTTCCTGTTTTCCTATACCTCTGCCATATCACCATCTCCGTGCATTCAGCCTTGAGCCTTTCTTCCCGTCTGTCCATCTCTGCCCGTCTCCCTCTATCCATCCCTTTCATTTGCGGCCGTCTCATTTTTAAAAAAGCTCTCCCCGCTGTTCTTTGTCTAAAGCTCTCTTTCATCCATGGGCTTACAAGCGCTTCACCATTTTAAATTCACCTGCTTTAGCTGAGGAGAAGTGCAGATGGATGGACCGAAAAGAGAAAGATCAAAAGCAGGTGGGTCTCCCCAAGAGAGGTGGAGACGCCAGGTATCGTGGGAGAGCGAGAAGGGGAAAAAAGGGAAGGAGGCGGGGTATAGCCTGCAGGCTCCGCATGGGCGTCTCATGGGAGACGGAGGAAACATTAGGTTGGAAGTTGAGGAGAGTGTGTGTGTGTGTGTGTGTGTGTGTGTGTGTGTGTGTGTGTGTGTGTGTGTGTGTGTGTGTGTGTGTGTGTGTGAGAGTGCGTGTGTGTGTGTGTGTCTCAGGACAGTCAGACAGGTCCATGCACACAGTTTGTCATCGCAGCTTCATGTTATTGCTGTTCTCTCTTCCCTCCAGAGACGCAGCTATATGTGCATAGAAGTATCAAATTTAGCCATTACGGGTTTACAAATAAAATTGTTTCATTTTATTACAAAGCTTAATAAACCCTTTTGTCAGGAAGATTTAGTTGAGGTGCAAATTTTTCATTTAGCCATAATGATTTGCGAGGGAATGTGGTTTGCCGGAAATATAATAAACTACATTTAATACAGTCAAGGTAAGCAAGTCTAGCTCCATAACAATAAAAGAGCAGATAGAGATGCATCACAGTGTAGGCTGATTTATATTCCACCAGATTTGAATTTGCACATTTCTCTCCAACGGCTATGCACACACTCCCCGACAAGCTCTCAAGTGTGTTTTAACCCTGTGTAAATTGCCAGCTACCGTTCCCCCTCACACACATGAAAAACTGAGGGCTTTAACTCTTGAGCTCAGACATGGAGCTCATATACAAATCCATCAAACCCTGACGTGGATTCATTTGGATCAATTAAGGTCGCTCATTTGGTGGGTGCACACTTTAAGTGATCGTTTCCAGCCCAGACCCCTCCGTTTGAGTGAGATCAGAAGCTGGAGCTAAATTCAATCCCACTGTCGCTTTAATTGACCAATTTAGCATTGTGCTGAGAGAAGCTGTCCATTTAGAATGAGGGATGTGTGGCTAAGGAAATAACAGGCCTGCTAATACCACGCAAGAGCAAGTGGTAGATTTGTCAATGTTGCCAACAAATGGAGGCAAAGCGATTAGGCTACGCTATGATAGGTTAGCATACTGTGCTCCGACACGCAGATGGGGGGGGGGGGGTTGTAGCTGGTGTTTTGTGTTAAGTGTATGGTAAGAAAGAGAATAAAGGGCATCAATGGCAAGTTAGCAGCGGGCTCTTTGTGCTGTTTGTTGGGTTTTTGTTAGCGCTACAATAATCACTACTTTGGTTGTCAGTCTTTTATTGTGCGGGGGGCCACCAATGCATTTGTGCTCATCAAAATACAGTACAGCACCCACTTAACACAGTGGGTGACCAGGCCCAAGCTGCCAACAGCACAATGTATAGTTGGCAGATCAAACCCAAACACCCGTCAACACATCTGCCACTAAGACCTGATATTAAACATTCCTAACTGACTTTTATCTTTTATTCATGTCATATCAACATTGTTAGTCCATCAGTGACTTTGAAATAATGAGCAAAATATCAGCAGGTAACTGCTGCCAACTTTCTGGGACTTTTATGATCACACCCGCTGAAATAAAAGAGGGTGCCATTATGTTTGCCACCCAAGGCCAGCAGTCGGCCCAGTCTGACAACCCCCTGCTGCTTAATCCTTGGTTCCTTGAAGTAGCCAAGGTCCTGTCATCGTGAACTGCCTTAGGATTCCAAAACCGCTCTTTTAGCCTGGGCACAAACCCTTTTAAGGAAAAGCTTACCCAGGGCCATTTTGGGACCTTTAATAATAATTCTTCTAGTCTTGTCCAAGGGTGGGCTGCTTTCCTTGGACCCCCAGTATCCCCCTATCGCTCCACTCAGAGGCTTTGAGAAGCCACAGACACGCTCCCCGTATGGCCACATTCATAATGCTAATTTAATCCGTTCATATTCACATGCTAATCAAGCTACGCTAGCTTTGAAGCTATAGTGGGGTTTTTTAGGGCCCGACACAAAAGGCAGTGATTTCTGTCTTTCTCCGCTGTCAGTTGAGAACTAAATACAACCTGCTCTTCTAGTGAGGTGAAATTGACACTCTGGCACTCCTGAGTTTTAATACGAGTTATTACCATTCACTTCAAAAGGAGTGGAGACGAATCATTTAATGGTCCTCTAGTGGTCTAGTCTGTAATTACTGGAACCCTTTTAAAAAAATATTGAAGACGGGATTAAATCCTGCACATGACTTTATCAACATATTTTGAGTGTGTCATTTGTAGAAAAAGAAGGAAACATGGATGTGACACAACTTCCCTTTTTCATTCACATCATGACTTTCTTAGTTCTTTATCATCCAGTTATGTTCCTCCAATTACCTCGATCCCAAAAGACCCAGTCACAAACAAGCCAATGTGATTTATAAGGCCATGTGTATTTACAATCCTACTATAACAGACAAATTATTCTACTACCTTTTATAAACAAGTAGCTATGGAGTGAGAAAAGGCATATGGAAATATTTAATTAAGGAACAGAAGGAGGTGATTTTCTATTCAAACCTCAGCAAAAACTGAAACTGGGAATTCTAATTAGATTAATAGCAATATGCAAATGTATGGCATTTTTGAAAAGCTATGGGCTACGACGTAATCAGTTAAGTAAATGATGGGGAGGGGTATGTGTGTTTTTGGGGACTGGGTGTTGGGAGTTGGTGGGCGAGAGTCAACTCATCCAGAAGGTTCAATTACCTGTAAAACATGCACATGTATGTCATAGTTGAGTGCAGTATGAAGCTGAAGAAACAAATGCAAAGGAATTTTTAATTCACAGTTCGTGAACGTTGTATCTGCGTGGAAACTCATTCCTGCAATATGCCTGCAGTCTTAGCCATGTAAAGCCTGTAATATTTTGATTCTAAGATTATCTGATGGAAACTGTAAAGAATGACGAAGCATTCTGGAAACACGGCCTCGCGTGCGGTGGCGGGAGTCTAATGTCATATAGCCAACAACATTACCAGTCTGATCTCATCAGACGCCACACACTGACACCCAGAGGGCACAGCCAGTAAGCGGGCCGTAGCTCCCGCTCCAAATGGGTTTCTTATCGCAGCATCTCTCTTTGCCATCAGTCGCTGCTGAAGATGCAAAGTGCCATATCTGTAACTTCATTAGACGTGTCCATTACATCACTCGGAGGCTGCATTAGATCAGCGCGGGAGCCGATTTAATCAGCGTTCATTGCAGGAATATCCTACGAATGGGCAAATGTCTCGTCTGCATCGCTTCTCATCCATTTTTTTTTTAGCCTTAAGGTCATTCCTATACATGTGATGTCTTATTTCAATACATCATTTTGGAAAAATGTTACACCTTTTATTTAATATGTTTGTTGTTTTAACATGTAGCAATTTCTGCTCACAGGATTTACATAATACCCAAGATATGCCCCAAGGCAGTTAAAGGTACAGGGAGGTATAGAGCAAACACCATGTGGTCCTTATGGGAGATAAATTAACCGTGAGTTGACATTGTAACCCACCACACCCTTAACCAGCTGAGCTAATCATCGCTGTCGTGGCAGGGGATTTGAGTAAGAGGGCAGGGAGACGAAGGGGCGGTGGGTTAAAGGTCACAGTAACGGATTAAGTGTCCAAGGCATTCAAGGCTTCAATGAGATGTAAGTGACAGAGCAGGGAGAGGTGTGGCTGTGCATGTCTGTGTGTGTGTGCATGTGTGTTTCTGGCCAATTCTCATAGGAAGCTCATCTAACATCCAGAGGGAAGCCGTGATAGAACTCTGAGGTACTCCAGGGGGCTAGTAACCATCTGCTGCCCTGAGGCTAATACCCAAGCAGACGTTCAAGCCTGTCTTGGATCAGGCATGGATGGACAAGAGGGTGGGTATTATTTGGGGCAGTGTGTAGTAGATGGATGATAATTTTAGCCAAACCGGCAGCAGCAGGCTCCTGATTTAGTGACTGGATGGGTAGTGGATATTTTAAGCAGAGGTTGGATTAGGGGAGAGACAGTTAATACCAGTCACATTTCAAACTGAATTTAAAATTTGGGTTTTTCACAATGCATGTGATCTTTTAACCACATACTCTTTGGGTCGATCACTCAGGTCTTCATGTCAGAATCTTGGTTTGTGGAACGCTCTGCATCTGACTGATTAGATTGACTCGGCTAAAGACACTGTTATGGTTTTTTATTATTTCAATAGTATGTTTTTATGTTTTTGTGTTTTTAATGTGACATATTTTAATTGTTGTATTATTTTAAATGCCCTTGGTTATTGCCACTCTTTCTGATTCTATTTGTGAAAAGTGCTCTAAAAACAAAGTTGACTTACTTACTTATGTTTACAAAACTGAATTATTGTGTGAGTCTGACTACAACCAGACTTTTAAAATGTTGGTTCACATGCTTGACTGAAACTGTACTAAATCAAAGTTTTCAAAGCCAGACCATCACACCAGATAATGTGGTTGAGAGTCAAATTACTACTGCATGTATTCCCTACACATCTGACGTCAGGGTTTGACCTGGGAATAATAGATGAAGCCAACAAAAACGATAAAAACTGTAGATTTTTGGACCGACAAGGAGACCAAATTTATGCTCTGTATGTTCTTATTCCATCAGCTAACTACGCTAGGTGGGGATATGTCATCATATGTCACCATCATAGAAAGAGGCTGAGATAATTAATTCAATAAAGTATATTCCACTAGTGTTTATATATAGTAGTCCAATTATTTTAAGCCTTTACTGTGTATGAGGGAGCACAGAGAATGTGAAGGAGACAAACCTAACTTAAATTACAGAATTATGATTACTACACAGATTAATACCAGACTGAATATAGAGGTTTTCAAATAAGATGGAATTATTTATTTAATCAAGTGGGGCAGAGGAATAAATAAAGTTATAATATGGGATTGGGAAGCATTACTGAACACCAACGCTCAATTAATTAATCATTAAAGTATCATTAGTGTGTGTTGTGGGTTATGATAATAAGACTAGAATTACCATCTCATATCCCAATCGTTTTTCATATACAGCACGTTCGATTTTTCACTTCAGCGGTAACTCGAGCCTCCTGTGGAGGTTGTCAGGGTGGGTATATTTGTGTGTGAGGGACTGAGTGTGTGTGCTTGTATGCGTTTCCTCTTAAGAACCTTTTCTTAAGGCCCAGTAGCCCTGATGGAGACTCTGGTTCCAATGACTCAGTACCGCATTTCTGAGGACCTGGTTAATTTGGGGGCTAAGATTTGAATTGTGGTTAGGTTAAGGTTGGGTTAAGTTTTGGTTAAAGTTAGGGTTAACGCCTTGTTTAGGCTGTTCAAGTGAATGGATATCAATGCAGTGTCCGAAGAAGAACAGCTGCACAAACGTGTGTGTGTGTGTGTGTGTGTGTGAGTGAATCTGTTGTGGACAGTAATAAGAGACAGCCCAAGGAGAGACCGTAAAAGATCAATAAGCAAAAGACTGAAATGGGACAAGGGGACAGAGAGACAGGGAGAAAAACGTAATCAGTGTAACTCACGACTGGTGGACGCTGCAGTTGTAGAAGACAAAGTCGACGCTGGCAAACTTCTTTCCTGTTTCCTTGGATTTCAAGTAGAGCTTCACCACGCGCTTGTCACCTACAACAAAACCATACCAGAAAACATACTTAAGAGTCTTGTATGTTTTAAGGAACAATAGTAATAACACATTTCTGAACTGAAAAGACTATTTAAGAACAGAGAGTAAAGACATTTGTGAATCAAATAAATGGTTGAAGTGGTTGAAGTGACTTTGGAAAATAAATAAACCGTGGTCAAAATTAAAACCTGCATTGTGGCTCTGTTGAATTCCATTGCTGATGTGAAAGCTGCATTGACTGAGTGACAGAGTATGTATTAAACAATTTATTCACCGACACATAATCACAAGTTTAAGTCCCCTGTGTGACACCAGATAACACAAACACACAAAGAAACAGTGTAGCTTAGCAACACACCGCTCATGTCACACCAACAGTGGGGTAGCAATAAAAATAGCAGCACCAATCAGTGTTTGGGTGCCGGAGCTGATGAGAGCTTGTAATGAGGCACACACTGGCCTCAGTTGAAGTACTGCTGAGGAAAAGTTAGAGCACAATATCTGACACATTTTCACCGAGCTGGATTTCAATAACAAACACATTTTTATCATCTTTGTGGTGTGATAGAATTAGACATGCAACAGTAACAAAAAAAACCCCAAAAACTGCTATTTTTAACTCGTAACGATAAACCACATGGAGGTTTCTGCTTTGAAAATAAGTGAGAAGCATAAAGAGTGTTTTTTAGATGGGTTTTTTTTTAAAAAGAAAAAAAAAACAATTAAATGAAACTGACAGCGGTGCATAATGCATGATAATGGGAATTCAAATACATGTCTATTTTCAGTAGATAAATGAGAAGCAGTGTTTACAGCGTTGAAAGGAAAACGTTCTAGGTTTTATTGGTTGTGACACTGTATGCTGAATATAGATGCACTAAGCATCATCTGGTAACATTAAAATTCTGTTCTGGTCAAAACACAGCTCTATCCTCCCTCCAGTTATAATGTAGAAACTCTGAGGAGGAGACGCATCAGCCCATGTTGATGAATTTAATTTTGAGAAGAGATGAAGAGGCAAAGAGGGGGGAAATATAATAAAAATTGAGAAATATAATGAGTGAAAGTGACTGTGAGTGTGGTAGGAAAGTGAAGTTAAAAATGTGTATTCCTGGGGCCAGAGAGGACAACATCATGTCCTATTTCAAACTAGTGGCTAAAGAAATACATAAATTCCATGAAGTTATAATTCATGTCACCAAACAGAGGTCACAGCAGTTAATGTTGAGTCGCCGTGCGCTTATGTTATATCATTGTAGCTGTCTCTGGATCTTTGAATGTCCCCTTTGAGACCAGTGATGTCACGTGAAATAAAACTCTAATTTGATGTGATTAGCGTCAAGTAGAATAAGGATCGTCATTCCTAAATTCTCCACATATTCCGCACCCAGTCTCTTCACCACCACCCAAATGACCTCACAACCGCAATGACTTCATCATCCTTCAACCCCTTCCTCGTCCCAACCTTTGTTCCTTGTGATCGGAATGACGTCCCGTACGGAGGGAGAGAGGCAGAAGATGTGTCCACCCTGGATCCGTCCCTCCGTCTCCACGTAGTCCTCGAAGGAGCAGTTGACCCCCGCTGACAGATCGGGCACGTTACGTGCCTGGAGGACCAGCTAGGGAGGGAAAGAGAAAGACAGAGAGAGAGAGAGAGAGAGAGAGAGAGAGTGTGAGACAGTCAAGAGCAAGATCAATGGAAGGACATGGTGTACATGGATTGTTATAAGATATGACATGAGGGTTAATGGGTGTTTTGGGGTGGAGGGGGAGGTGGTGTGTGACAGTTGGAGGAATAAAAGTGTGTGTGTGTGCGTCAGTCACTGCAACAGCTATTACATCAAGGTTAATGTGTGTGTGTGTTAGCTACTGACAGACTGTTCACACACACACAAGCCTTTTTTTCTCTCCACCAAATGCACAGTTTGTTCTGTTGCCTTTAAATTGTCCAAAAGTTGTGAAGGACAACAAAACGACCACTTTGCACTGACCCCATTTTTTTGCACGTGAAGCTGCATTCAGCTCAGTTCCTCACAGAACGGTTTGGAGAAGTAAACCCTGATCAGGTTTGCGTGTCTACTATGTGGTGTACACGCTACATACATAAATAGTATGACATCATACCCACACAATACACTGAAACCTACCAATAAACATGATGAAGAAGAAGATGGCCACATGGCAAACACTACTGCACTGACATTATTCGCAAAAAGGGAACACCAATGTCCTCTCCCTGTTCTATATTTGTTTTCATGTTTTTCTCATTACATTATCTTTGTTACCCGTAAGTAAAACATGCATGCCGTCCAATCGACAGAATACAGCGTGGCTGGCTCCACCCTTTAGGTCCGAGGGAGCCAAAACAAGGGATGAGCGATATTAGCTTTAATTTGCATGATATTCCATTGTGATGTAGCAATAACAACATTTGTGACAATATTTCACACAAGTGCAAATTAAGGGTGTTTGTTTTATATGTAATGATATATTATTCATAATTAAAAAAACACACGCAAAATGAATATTCTAAATATCAAAAACAGGCATGTAAGTAGCGAGCCACATGAAATAATTTTCTAAAGAAATAATGTTACTTTGTCGTATTAATCTTCTTCATTTCTTCCCCAGTATGATGTCATACACAGTATTTCAGTAAATGTAGCTGAGCTCATTCGGGCTACACACTCAGGTTTGACCTTTTCAAACTCTACTATGGTGAGATGAACTGAACTGTGCCGCTGACTGAAAAAAGTCAACTATTTACTCGATATAGAGCTCATGCAAATGATTAAAAGTTCCACCCTCAGGATAATATTCTGTAACTTTTATAAATAAAAAGGTAAATGCCCTCTGCAAACATTACGGCAAACTGAGGTAATGACTCTGACACTAAACAATGTAAATCACTGACAGATACACAGTGTCATCTGTGGGCTGTTGTTACCCATTTCCTGTAATGGTCTCCTTAATGGTGCATCAATTTGCTGATGGAGACATTGAAAATGTAAAAAAAGAAAAGACACTGTAGAAATAGTTTTTTTTTGCATCTTAATTGCTACGATAACACTTAAAATTCATGGTTTTGTCACAATGTGACCTTTTGCTATTGTGCAGAATGGAATCTTTGGAAGAACAGTGTATTTCTGAGGGTTTGAGGGTATGATTTACTTATGTATGAAGCTCCAGCAAAAGTATATGTAGATGTTGATGTTCAAAGTAATTCAAATTCATCACAGCACAACTGTGAAATAACAAATATTGTCTCGGGTATGAAACTGTTCCTGTGGAGACTGATATTTATCCTTGATATTTTTGTCCAAATCTATTGTTTTGGGGTTTGATTCTGGGCTTGATCATTTATGGGGACGGTATTTCAAAAGAACCTCATACATTTTCAATAGTTTCAATACTTTCAATACTACGATTACATAACGATAATATTGAGGAGTTCAAATGTGGCTTCTCTGCCATCTTTGGGTCAATGGATGAGGGATGTTTTATGTATTGTTAAATCATAAAGAAAAGGTTTGCCACCAGACACAAGCACGCTCCTTTTAATGATGTATTATACCCCCATTTTTAAATATTTCCAGAAGGCTACCTTTTCTTTAGGTTTGTTTTTCATCATCATCTGACTAATTCCCGACCTTATGAATTGTGCTAGTTTTAATTGCAGTATTTAAAACGTGTATAAAATATGCTCTCTTCCTGAGACCTGAAAATTGATGTGAATATTAATAAAACATGAGCGGAAAATAACGTGTACCTGGACTTCCGACATGGTGACAGAGATGTTTCCAGGCTGCACACTGAGCTCGACACACTGCCTCTGGTCAGAGGCAAACCTCTGGGGTTCTCCTGCACGTTCACACCGGTCCTTACGAGAACAGCTACAAAACAAAAAAGGAGAGGAGGAGAACGACAGGGACAGAGTGAAAGGGACAGGGCAAGAGGAGGAGGACAGAGAGACGAGCGGTGAGCGGAGGAGAGAGAGATATCGGATGTGAGCAACTGTTTCGTTAACATTGAGATCATATTAAGATGACAAACATGCACAGCCATCACCGTCACACAAATGGGAGCAATAACACAAGACAAACAGGCTAATAGCTTCCCCCAGCCATTACTGTAGGCCTTTACATCATTACCTTATTGGCCCTGACATTTGTGCAAGAAACACTATGCTATATGAACATACTGCCCCACCCCCTATCCCTATCTTTTTAGTTTAAAGCTCCACACAACTCACGACTTCTTAGCAGATATAAAGACGATCATTAAAAATTCCCTACACAATAAAAATGATACTATTTCCACCAGCCATATATCAGCGAGGTCAGCGTTTCCTCACGCAATTACGAGCCAACTGATCATGCTAAAAAAAAAAAGAAAAAAGTACACAGCCCCCGTATCGAAGCTGTTTTACTATTAGCCATTTATAATGCATTAGCTATCACTTCACCCCCCTGCACTAACAACAACTGGCCCCAGTGGTTAAGAGGAAAGTGCTGATGCGGCATTTTGCGAGGCCTAAACAATAAGAGGGAGGGGGGGGGGGGAAACGCTAACTGCCTCCTCGCACAGCAGCTCTCCATTCCCTTGTTTAGTTAGCCTTCACTCACGCTCAGCAAAAAAAGCTGTCGCCAAACACTCCCTTGATAGACACCAACACACACACACACATACACACACAAGAGATCCCAAGGAATGTACACATTTTCTCATTATAAACCTCATTCTGCTTCTCATACTGCTTCTCTGATGTGTGACTGGGGGAACTTATGTGAATGAAGTGTGCTAATTTGCCTAGAAACACCTAGGTGTGTGTGTGTGTGTGTGTGTGTGTGTGTGTGTGTGTGTGTGTGTGTGTGTGTGTGTGTCCGTGTGTGTGTGTGTGTGTGTGTGTGTGTGTGTGTGTAGACTCCCCCTTTAATTCCACTGCTGATTGAACCCACCACGGCTAATAAGATGTGGCTAAAAGCACCAGAGGGCTGGAATGAGGCTTATAAATAATTTGCCTGTTATTACTACTTGTCCATTTCATCTGCAACGGGCCTCAACCAGATTTAGTGACATTATCAAGTAGGAAATGAGCGAGCTGCACACATGACACCAGGTCAAAATGTGCCCAAACGGTTCAGGTCCATCATGATTACGCGTATAATAGAACATACTGTGTGTGTGTGTGTGTGTGTGTGTGTGTGTCTTTTGAGTGTGCGCCTTGGGCAAAGACAGGTTGGCGTTATGTTTTATACGTTTAATTAATGCAGAGCGAGATGGGATTTTTGCCAGATGCTGGAGGTGTTCCACAAGTGGTTTAACATCCTGTCACCTTTCAATAACACAGAAGTGTAACACTCTCTTGTACGAGCGCACACTTGGGGTGTCATGCAGGTCTGCTTTAGAGGAATAACCTATTTACATACATACACCATGACATGACTGAGGGAAGATTATGGAATCATTCAATTAGATTTTATAGAAAATTATACGATTATTTGGTGTTCACATGCCAATAATATCAACATAAAACATCACTTTTCTCATTTTATAACATTTTAACTAATCATATTATTTCAACTTCAGGAGGTCATACAAAAATAAGATTCAGGTTAAATATTAAAGGTACAGTGTGCAAAAGTGAAGTTGCAAGTAGCTGCTGAATATTTTTACATTTTATCTTCAATTTATTTTTTATTTTTTTAAATGTTACACACTGGACCTTCCCTTCCAAGTGTGTTGGTTGTCGCATTGCACGACAATTCTGTAACAAGAGTTACAGAAGCACTGCGGTGCGGAAGTAACGAGTCAGCAGCTTAATTTGCGCATTTCATAACATTAAAGGACAGAACATTGATCGGTTCATTGCTTATTTAGATCTGTTAGATTTGTACGCCTCCCGCACACACACACACACACACACACACACACACACACACACACACACACACACACACACACACACACACACACACACACACACACACACACACACACACACACACACACACACACACACACACACACACACACACACACACACACACACACACACACACACACACACACACACACACAAGAGTAATCTTAAAAAAAAAAACATAAGAGGAGAAAAAAAAAACCATCACAATAATAAGCTAAGCACCACCAAGACAAATGGGCGTGTCACGGTGCCAGCAGGCAGCCAAACTGTGTTGTTATTTATGTGCTATTAAGAGGTTTAACTATATGACACACTTACACAGGATAAATGCATCACTGTGCTTGCAGGAAGCCTTATCGCTGTAGAAATTGGATATAAATCACACTTTTGTGATTCATAAATATCTATTTGAGGCATTTTACTGAAGTCGTAACAACTTGAAATTCACAAATTCCAAGTAGCAGCTGAATCTCTGGTCGTAAATGATCTGCCGTGTATTAGGTACGTGTAGTTCAAGTTTCAATTTATCCAACTACTAAGGGTGTGGTCGCAGTTTAATTTTAAATGTGTTTTAAATAACAAAATAACCTGAAAATACTCACACAAAAAAAATATTTTTAGGGTGCATTTTCCCTTCAAATCAGGAGTGAATCCCCTGAACTTTAACTATTCAGCAGAGTGCTTTGAACGACACAAATGCCCAAAACACTGAAACACTGCTTTTACCATTATTATATTGGAAGCAACGGGTTTGTGTGAAGGGTAGCATGCTGGAGTGGGTTAATGTGTGTGTCTGTGTGTGGGGTACTTACACATTGTGGAGGACACACCATCCACAGTGAGGATCTCTGGAGCCCAAACACTCCCCACAAGTGGTGTACTGCTCACAGCTCTCCACTGGAACTCTCACCACCTAGAGACAGAGAGGGAAGAAGAAATAATGAGATGGATATTCAACAGAAAGCAGCTTATCGGACTGATTCAGTCTCAAAATTGTGCTCAGCAAATAGTGTGTGTGTGTGTTCGTTCTGGTGAGTGATTCTGGTCCAGTAGACTGTGACAATCTCCATTGAAGCATGTACAGGAGAGACCTCGCAATGCATGCTGGGAAACCTGACAGGTGGCTGTGGTAACAGTGCAGTGATTGACAGGTGACCTCGAACACCAATGGGAGGTAGATGAGCAGAAGGACAAACCCTGTGTGTGTGTGTGTGTGTGTGTGTGTGTGTGTGTGTGTGTGTGTGTGTGTGTGTGTGTGTGTGTGTGTGTGTGTGTGTGTGTGTGTGTGTGTGTGTGTGTGTTGTGTGGACATGATTTTCAGGGACTTGTTGCCTCCACAGCAGTCCCTAACTTTTTAAACAATATTATTTTTGTCTCTGCTTGGTCTCCCTTAACAGAAATGATGTAACATTTGTATGCTGCGTCCTTCATCTGAAAACAACAACTTTGTCAAACACTATTAAACCCAACTGAGGGAGCATTTTGTGTGTATACATCAGCAGCACAGGAATGGGCGGCGCAAAGCGTCTTCATCCCACCAAACGAACCACCAGATTCTTTGAGCAACAGAGTTCACTTGATTAATACTAAATGAATCGTCAACTATGTGGGTGTATTTTAAAAGAAGAATTAAAACAAGTTTTCAGATTCTAAAATGTGAATATTTTCTGGTTTCTTTGGTCCATATAACAAAGAAATCATTCAAACAAAATAGATTAAGAAAATGATCAACAAATGAATCGATTATGAAAACCTGCAATGCTGTGGTTGCCTCCGTCTGTCTTGACATGAAACAAATGACTTCCTGTGTGCAGGGCAGGAATGTCGCCGGGCGGCACCAGATCTAAAGACCACTATAAGTGAGAGAGAGTCATGTGGAGCTGATAGGCTTAATCAGCACTGTGTGGAGCCATTTGTTGATGTTTAAAAATGACACAATACAGTTTGAAAAGATTTAACGACCAGCTGAAGAAAGACAAACGTGTGCGTGTATGTGTGCTTGGAGACGGGGGACAGATGTTGCTTTACAAACTAGACTTCGAGTTAGTCCTTTATTCTAGTTTCAGGTGTTGACACGTGGATCACAACATGGCTGAAAGTGTGTGTTTATTTCAAGACGTTCACAAGTGTGCGCAAGTGTGTGACAGACAGATTGCGAGCATATGCACACGGCGCTCCATAGTGCGCCGCAAAGTAACCGCATGTGTTTGCGGGTCTGCGAGTGCACATGTGTTGGACGTGTCAACACCACAGTCAACCTTTCTTCACCAAAGGGCCCCAAGTTGATGAGTCACTTGATCCCCCCCGTTTCATGAGGTGGGTATGTGTGTGTGTGTGTGTATGTGTGGCTGATAAGTAACAGCATTTAACAGCACTGCCCCAACACCATTATACCACAGATGCACATTTAACCATGAGAACTCCGTCCAGTGGTATGTGGGGACTTAAGTGGTGCTCGTCCCAGTGGGGTCTGACTTTATGAGCTTGTGATGAGAGGGTGGGGGAGACAGAAAAAAGATGTACGCAGGGATAAGAGAGGAAAAAAAGCACATGGCAGAAAGAGAGAGAGAAGGGGCCCGAGGTATGAGATAAAGCTTGTTAAGATACGACGATGGAAACCAGGCAGACAAAGGACCTCAACACTCACATTTCATACTGAGGCTGAGAATCCTCAGTGAGCTTTAAGTGGAACATAAATACAAGACAGATATGACATGATGGAACTCATTTATGTCTTGCGTCAGACTGGATTTGAGACTCTTGGATGGAACAATATTGCTCGGGGGAGCAAACTATACTCTGCATTTACGTACATGTCCCTTACGCCCTACTCTGTTCCCTGTACATGTTTCTGTCTTAAAACCATCTTCTGTAGATCCATCCATTCCCGGGAACCTCATTCGTTTTCCAACAGACTAAAGCATGCCTCTACAATAAAAGCCAATAAAGAACCTCAGTAACTATCTATGCGGCTTCCTGCCAAAACAGAGAGAGGGAGACAGAGATGAAATGATGTAAACGAGCAACAGTAAGGATCAGGGAGGGGGAGGGAGAGAGGACGGTGGTCATCTACTGGAAGTAGCGCGAGATGGATGGATGGATAAATAGAGTAAAATAGAGGCATAATGGAAGACACATACAGGGAGAATTGGCTGGGACATTGTGCTGAGTAGATGGGATATGGTGGCAGACGGCTGCTATGTGTCATTGTCAGAAAGAATGTGAGTAGTTTCAAGCTGAAAGAAGGATGGAACAAGGAACTGGTGTGTCTTAGAAATAAAAGAATGACGGGGAAGGGAAAAGGGACAAGAATGAATGAGCACATAATGGATGGAGGGATGACAGAAAGGTAGCCATAGATATATGATTGGAGGGGAAAAAAAATATCTTTGCAGCATGTAGTTTATGATTTAGCAAAAAAGAGAGAAGAAAATGGAGAGAAGTAAGAATGGCCTGTTCCTCATATTATCGAAAATCCCCCTCTCTTCTCCATAAATCACTGTGATGGTGATTAAGGACAATGGTCCACATAAATCATACTAACACTAAGGGTTCGTGGTGAGCTAGCAAAACCTTATCATTACCCTGTGTAATGATAGATATAGACTATTGTTCACAAATGTCCCTGTACTAGTAGACACCATAGGCTGTAGAGTGGGAGTACCACAGAGATGTTGATGTGTTAGGAGGGATATGATGGTTGTTTTCCCCTGTGGAGCTATAAAATGCTTTACTGGAGACGGGACTTTACTTGTATAACTGCATGCATTTCCAAAAAATGTGTATATATGTGTGTCAGGGCACACTGCCGGGGGAAAACGGCCTGCAACCTCCCCTCTGCTCGCCGCTTCTCTCTGTCTCTCTCGACGGCTCTTTTAATGAAAGCCAATTCCAGACAGCGCGCCACATTACTCCTTTAAATGACCTTATAAACCAAGCCTGCCATCCCCTCTCTTGCCATCTCCTTATTTACAATAGCATCCACTGCTGTAACTCAAATCCGCTTTCTCGCTCTCTCTTCCTCCGTCGTCACACCTCCACCCGGACGATAGCGCAGTGCCATGACATCTCCTTTCTGCTGTAAACTTTCCACCTTTCCTCTTCAATCTGTTTTACAGACCACTATCACCTGCCTTAATGCTGCCAGCTAACAGGTTTTGCGACGGTCACCCCCAAAACCTGCAAGACCTGTAAAGCTTTCACTGTGGCTTTTCATTGGCTGTTAAATCTAAAGACATAAAAGGGTTGGCCTTGTAGCGCCTTCGTTTTTTTCTTTTTTTTTTTAAACATTCAAAAACAGGGCGAGTCTAAAGCAGAGGAGAGGAGGAGGGGTGTGAAGAACAAGAGAGCCTCCTCTCTCAGTTATGTCTGGGTGAGAGAACTCGGTTTATTATACACACACACATATCTGCTTGAAACTCATAAATTAGTCATGTCCATACCTCCCTGAGTAAAACGAGTTGAACCTCTTGTGCTAAACATTTGACCTCATATGACTCTAGACTCTGCAGAAAAGGAACATAGAGGAACACGGTGTCAGTGAAAAGCTGAAAGTGTCAAAGTGGAAAACCCCAGATAAAGACAACAGCACATAGTAGGGATGTGCCAATATACTGTATATACATGTTTCCCTGTCTTTTCTGTAGTGAAATAGTGAAATGAATATAATTTTGTTTATACTCATGTCACAGCAGACTTAGACATGATCTTAATTAAAATAAATAACGGCAATTGAAAGTCGAAGTCAAGGAGGTAGCATCGTATTATAGCAGCCTATTAAGCCTACTGTTGTAGTCATTAGTCAGATCAGCAGATCTTGGTGTGTTTGCCGATATAATACATTATAAAGCCAATATCTGCCAATACAGATGCTGTGTTGATAATATTGTGCATCACTGATATACAGTGCATTAACCTATTCGGAAAAAATTATATACTAGAGATGGTTTGCTACCATTTTTTCATGTCTGATATATCGACTACAAATCAGTCCGATACGGTCTTAACACTTTTTTGGGGGGCTTTTTTCTTCTTAAATGTAAAAATAAGTGTGATATTTGATCCAGTGATTTTAACCAGTATCAGTATCTCAGCGAAATAAGTTTTAAATTAGGAAAGAATTAGGAGAAACATTTCAACTAAACATTGAATGAAAAACATCTTATTCTTCCTTTTACCTAATACTCTCAGAGCTGTGTGTTAGAATTTATTTGAATGAATCGCACGCCGAATCAAACATGATTTGTGTAAAAAGCGATGGCCCCATCTAGCTTTTCTGAGAACTACAGCGATATGGCTCTCAACAGGTTGTTTATGTGTGCGAGACAGATCCTGTAGTTGTGGAACACCAAGCTCAACAGGGGGTCAGAGGGGGGGGCGGTTGAATCAAAGGCTGAGTTAGCATGTGTGCATTGACTGGATTGTAAGGGGCTTACAACATCAATGGCTGGTTGGAGCTTGATGTGTTGACTGAGCGGCGATAAGAAGGAAAGCAAACACCACTCGCAGAGTTCGACACTGAATAGGACGAAGAGCTGTTGAAGGATGACAAAAGAGAGGGAGGATGGGTGGAGTTTGAGTAGAGGGGAGGAATGGAAATTGAAAAACGGCAATCACATCAGTGTGGTCCCTTGAAAAAAAAAAAAACTGAAAACATCTACTGTGACACATCCCATTTGCTACATAATGTTCAAATAGTGAATCTTTGGGGTGGGAATTCACATCACAGTGTTCCTGCAAATCTTGTGTCATGATGGATTGTTATTGTGATACTGAAAAGATTGCAATTTTCTGACTGCAAATTATATTCCCAAATTAAAACCCCTGAATATCATTTATTTAAGGGAAAACGGATGTCACTACACAAAATATCAACGTTTATAGACAGGTATGATCACTGCAGACCTGTTTTAGTGACATGTTGTTTTCTCTCCCAAAACTGATGCCCTGCTGTATTTCTTGTGTCCGCTGCCCTTCCTGCCTCTCCGGCCATATTTATCTCCCTCATATTATGTTTCGTCTGCCACTTCTCCCTCCCCGTCAGCTCTCCTGCTTTATCACTTCTCTAATTTATATGTTTTATCCTCTTTCTCCAGCACCGGGCTCAATTATTCATCCACTACTTTGTTTTTCCTTCCCTGAATTACGGCTTTCATCTCGTCCTTTATACGCCGTGCCAGTGTAAAAGCGGCCATTCACACAACTTATTTGTCTGGAGTTTGAGGACAATTCCTGTCACAGAAACTGCCATGAAAACATGTACAGATTTAAGATGACAATCCTCGAGTAGAAGAGTTTGTGAGGGTCTAATATACTTAGTTTTGAGCAGAACACAAATTCCTGGTCCTTTTGAATTGCTCACTTGAAGCTATATTAACTTCAGTCTAATTAGTTGCGTTTTTCCCATTTAAAAGAAAACGCAAAACATGCCAAGACAATGAGATGAGCAGATAAGGGATGGAATCAGTACAAGAGCTGCAACACAAACAAACCCCAAACTGGGTTCAACCTTTAAAAACAAAGATATGGAAAAGCATCACTCTTCATCACCATCCTCATCACACGGACATTTCTATTAACTCCCCTAAAAAGAGCTGTAGGTCAGTGTCCTCTCACTCTGTGTGCAGCCATTTGTCCATAATACTCTGTCCTTCACTTGAGGGAGAGTCTGACAGAGAGTAAGCGGAGAGTAAGAAGGATGAAATGGAAGAGCGAGCGATATAGAGACAAAGCACGAGACTGAAAACAAAGAATATGGACTCAACGGAACCTGGAGAGAGAGAGAGAACGAGGTAAATGTGAGCAGCTAAGGTAGCCAGGCCTAGGGGTCTTCTAATTAAGTGAGGATGGGAGAGGCGGGCTGCCTGGTAAATGACTCTGTCACTTTAGTAAATGGACTTGGTGAGGAGTGAAGACCCACACAGCTGGCATTTCCATTAGTGCTGCCACGTGACCACCATATAGACCGACAGAGAGGAACAGAGGAGGAAAATATGGAGGACGATCTTTATTTGTTCTTGCAGGAGATGTTGTGTGGAAGCAAAGTCTTCACAGGCAAGTCTCGGCACTCGGCAGCCATCTTGGAAACACCCTTGTAATTTAATATTTCAGTAGGGTTGGGCAGATGGATGATAATAGCTGAGGGAAACAAAACAATACAACTTTATTCATCCCAGTGGAGCAATTTGTTGCAAACAGCCCCACATTCACATACACATTTAATCATGGAGACAAACTAATAAACAAATCTACAAAGAAGAAAGTTGGTGTAAATACCACGAAGAGAGACGGACACTGACAAACCAGTCCAGCAGAAACCGCCACTTCAAATGTCCAGAGTGTCAGATAAATGTAAGAGAAAAATGCCCTTAAATAACATTTATTGATGAAGTTGCAACTCCACAGCTGAATATTCCTCACTGCAGCCTTTCTTTCCAAGTGTGTTAGAGAACCTACATAGCCTTCAGTTAGCATCAAAACTCAAAACATGTTTAGTTTGTCCATTGTGGGCTACTGTAAAAACATGACAGACTAAAATGGCGGCCTCTGTAAAGTTGACCTGAATCCAGATAAAAATTTAAAAGGCTCATTCTGGAAATGAAAAACAACATTCAAGCATAAGGTATAATTGTTTTATCTTCTATTTTTGCTTAAAGAAATACATTTCACCATAATTTTACACGCTGGACCTTCAAAATCAAACTTAAAAAAGTATTTATGGTAAAAGGCTTGCTTTAAGGAGGTCGCTGCCTTGAGCCAACATTTCTACAGCAGCAAATTATGATGAATGGCTTCACCCGCATGGACCTTATGCATAAAAAAATAATATAAAAAAGAATGAATAGATGCTGGGAGAGTGGAGAGAGTTGTAAAAGATTTTCTACGTCCTTTCTGGTATTTGAAGGCCATCCAGGTGCTGTAACTTTCGGATTAGGTTTTCCCTCTCAGTGTTTTTCCCCAAAGTTGTTTTGTGTTCCCACCAATTAGCCTTTTTACAAAGTCACCTTAGACTCTCAACATTTTATAGACATACAGTCCCTTTGAGCTAATAATTCAGTTTTTCAATATTTAATAATTTCCATCTAATAATAAACATATATTTGTACTATATTTGTGCAAATGTACTTAATAATACTGTTTTTTTTTCTTTTTCTGCTGTTACTTCCTTTGTATAAAAGGAAGATAAATATTTTTCCCATTTCTCCTGAGCTCTTCCAATTTGATACTTCACAACGGTTCTGATGACACCTGCTGTGCATGGATAAAAAAAAAAAAAAAGCGACGTTTGACACAAATTCAAAACGACTCCCTGCACCGACCGTCATGCACAAGTGACTCTTCATTGTCTCATTCACAGCGTCTTGTGGTTCAGACGCGGGACTGAATCCAGTGATGTGCCCCGAGGAGTGGCTCTGCAGGCCATTCCAGCTTTTGATTGGCCTCAATCAATGACAATCAGTCAAACACACATCGTTCTGGCCCAATCACTGTCGAGCAACAGGAGAAGCAATTGTACAGCCAATTGATAGTGATTAAGAAGAAAAAGGTGAGAGGGGGCTCAGAGAGGGATATCGTAGCCATTAACCTCTCATTCCGCGTCATCCAGAGGGAACAAAAAGATGGTGGACTAAAACTGAGAGATGAGAGACCCACAAAGATATCTTGTGACAGCTACACTACCATTAGGACTGATGGCATCACGCCAAAGAGGAGTTTGAGCCCACTTCTGGCAGACACACTGTCAGTCAAGCACACAGGGAAAAAAACACAAGAGAATAATACAACTGGAGAGAGAGGTTTGTTAAGGAAGGTTTGAGATATTAGGAGACATGGAAACTGACCCTTTCTGTGTATCTAGGCCAGTATCTACTATATTTGATTATTGTCTTGATTTAAAGCGGAACTAGACCGGAAGTTCCTATTATCGCTGTTTTTTTTGGTGTGTATCTGCGTCATTACCTTGTTTATGAAGCCTGACGGTTCGAAACAAACAGTTCAGCCATTGCTGAGAACGTTGTGTTTTATTGTAATCTCGGGGCTCAACGAGATCACTGAAAATCCCGTAAACGTTACGTAAGCAGCGGTTCTCCTGAACAACCGATCGTCCTGCTCCGGGCGGTAGTCCGGGCACATCCGGTTGCGTACATTGAACCGCAGAAGAAGAATAACGTCCGTTGTGGAGGTGTTTCACGAGCAACAGTGTCTTCTGACTCTGGGTCTGACTCCGGTTTAAAGTCATAAAGGGACTGCGGCGGGGAGTCGTGAAGAAGCTATTTTTAAACACTGTTAAAACAATGTTTTGATAATGAGTAGCAATGCATCCACCGCACCAGAGAGGGAGCTGCGCTTCTGAGAGCTGACGTGATAGATTACGTCACTTCCAGATACCTGGCCAATCACAACACAGGTGGGAAGGCTCTACGCTGGCTAATCACAACACACTCTGTCTTCTCGGGCGAGATTTATGGCTAAAAATAGCGCGACTGACAAGCGCTTCGAAAAGGACAGATTTCAATCGGCTCGTTTACATCAACTAGGAGGATTTTGACCATAAAAACAACTTAATATATGTAAGTAGACCTCCATAACTCACATATATGTGCAACAGGACCACTCTATGTGACCTTTAATAATTTTAACAAAGAAAGAACCAACTTACAATCGAGGAATACTGTGATGGAAAAGTACAACACTCTTGACAATTTGTTTCAATTACTGTCTAGGGATTCATGATATTATTGGCAAGATATAGGTATTGGCCGTCGTTTGGATTTAAAATGTACTATTCTATATCGACAAATCAGTGAATATCCCTCGATATGACGACAAATAGTAGGGGATTAAATCTGTGGAGATTCTCATTCATCCAGATCAGCGTTATCCAAAACTTAAGAAGAGGAAGTGAAAGTTTTTTTATGAAAAAGTCTTGTTGCTACCGATATGATGTGATTTTTATGTTAGTTTACTTTGCACAATGAAGACGATGTACTGTAAAACAGCATCTGCTGTGACATGAATATGCCAAAAAAAAAGTGTACATTTCACTTCAGAGGAGCCTAATTTACCTCTGCAGGGAAAAGAAGCACATACATATGTATATAAAAGTAATCAGCCGAAGCACTCCCAATATATCAGCAAAAATATAATTATTATACTATTTTGATGTAATATTATTATACTATTATTGTCAAATGGTCTTGTCGTGAAAGCAGAAACTGAATCTAAGTCCAAGTTGGGGGCTTTTATGGATCACACCTTCTTTAATCCATTTTTAAGGTCTTTGTCTTTTAAACATTTGAATAATTAATTATATGTACTTGGGGATGTGTGGTCATTGTTGGAATAACCTTTATTTATTCATGATTTTGCATTAGCATTCATACAGCAAGCATGGTTGGAGACGTAATTAACAGGAACACCTATACACGCATGAGTGTAGTGTGTAGGGGTGCATCGCTGTTCTGTGCTGAGAAAGGTGCTATAATGGTTTGAACTATTGTAATTGAAAGCCATATACCTCCACGAGCACCTGTCCCTGCACCCTTTCTCATCACCGTGTCCTCATCTTCATCTCTCAGCACCAGGTCTATTAACATTAACATAACAATGATCGTACACAGTGTGTGTGTGTGTGTGTGTGTGTGTGTGTGTGTGTGTGTGTGTGTGTGTGTGTGTGTGTGTGTGTGTGTGTGTGTCCGTCCGTCCGTGCATGTGGCATAAAGGACATATTCCAAGTATCTCACTCCAGCTTCCCACTGCCGGTGAGTGGAGCGATTGGAAAAGATGAAACTGCTCATGAATCTAAATGAACCAGGTGCTCTGTGCATGAATGAAAATCCGGAAAATAAATATTAAAAAGCAAGTAGTTAGAAAATTTTTCTGCTACGTTAATAACGACAAAGTTAAAACGTCAAATTCACTTTGTGGCCACACAGTACGTTGTGAAAATGTGATTCAAATCCGATATTTCAGTCCTCAAAAGGAGTACACTGTGTACACACAGGTATTCTATTTTAACACTTTTTTATAGTCTTCGTGTTAATATCTTTATATATTGTAATTTTTTTTGGTAATGCATGTTTACTATGTATTATCTTTACTGTAAAAATGTAAATTTCCCCACTGCGGGACAAATAAAGGACTATCTTATCTTATTACATGCTGTAGTAGCTCGACTCCTGATCACAATATCTTGGTGCGTTTATATGCATTTTAAAACACATAATTCATTTGTAATAGTACCGAGTGTCAGGCCCCAGTATCTAAACAAACCTCATGCTGTATGCTACATATGCCGCGTAAATGATGAAACAAAGTGTCAGTCATTAGCTGATGTTTCAATGCTGCATTATGCGCTTGTTAACTTTGGGAGTTCCTCTGTTTGATAAATTGTAGGAAAATTAATCTTTGAGCTACTTAGAACTGACTGATTAGCTGTATCCAGTTCGCTAAAACGTCAGTCTTGATTGATACAACCAGCTGCTTTATTATGTGTGTTGGTGTCAGTGTGTGCTAATGTGTTTGCTAATGAGATTGGCAGTGAACCAGTAATATGTGCGTGTAAACAGATCGACAGACACGCAAACAGAGGAATGAAGTCAAATGAAACCCTATGGGTAAGATATCACTCACCGAGGCCATGCCGAGTCAGCAAACACAAATTACTGTGGCAACCCAAACCAACAGTTTGTGGACGGCTAGTTTAAACGTACAAGGATGTGCATGAATATGGATTCCTTCGAGGGATGCGAAGGAGCAGTGAAATGAATGTGGAAGGGAAATCTCTTTCAGACGCTGAATAAAAAGTCAGACAATGGCATTAGCCCACGCACACACACACACAAACCCAAACATTCACAAACACACTGAATGTTTGAGTGTGTTTACAAATGCAGATGCCAACAACGAATATATCAAAATACAACTGAGCAATACACACTTTTATGTACACACACGCAGCACTTGAACAAAGCTCGCCTCGTGTCCTTCAGTTTCCACGACGATCAGACTGGTTCCAAACACAGACCCACGCGATGAATATTCATGCTTTTAGCAATTAGGCAGCGACGCACACCACACCGATATCGTACGCATGGCTGCCGTCAAAGACATAAGGATGTGTGTGACGGTGTGAGTGTGTGTGTGTGTGTGTGTGCTCTACACTGAGGGTGAACACGTGTGCAGTGGCAGCCAGAACAGCAACCGCGGAATCAAATTCAATCTTCTCGACTATAAAAGAGCAGAGGAAATGATTTTCGATGGTGTGATGTGTCACGACCGAGCCGCCACAGGATTTTCACGACTAAAAGAAATGATTACAAAGTTTGTGTTCGGTCAGTGTAAGAGGGACAGTGTTAAGAAGTTAAGAAAGTATCTAATCTGGATTATTATTATTATTTTTTTAAATAAACACAAAAAGCAATGACTGAATGCATTTTGTCCCCATTGAGTGTGTAAACACCAAGTACAGCGCCATGAAGGATCACAGTGTGTGTAAAAAAAATTCCCTACTGTATAAGACATTATGACACATTTTGGATCGTGATTCAGTCTATGTAAGTCCAAACAGTGTCACAGTGAACAAGTACCCTGAAACTGAGCAAGCCAAATGGAATTCAGTGACATTAATTTCATTATTTACACCTGCCAGAATAGCTGCTGTGCAAACAAAGGACCCATTGACAACACTTGAGGAAATATGTGTGTGTGAACACAGCTCAGAAGCGAGTGAATAGATTCTTATCAATAAGGTCAACATTTCTCAATGGCAGTTGGTGAAGACATTTTTAGCTGTTTGCTCACACACACAAAGTGAAATGACCAACGACATGGACTTAAGTCACAGCCACAGTGATTTGAAGTCGTCTGATCACACAAACACACACACAGTAGGACACACTCTTCAGCTGTCGTACCCTCTATTGATAATAATGACAGTGATGAATATAGCAAGAACAGAGCGACTCATAAATCACCGGGTGTTGCCCCCAACTCTGACTCACTGCTCAAGTGTGTGCGTATGTGTGTGTGGGGTGGGGTGGGGGCGGTGCTTGTCATGGGCTACGCATCAGTGGATATGTCCAGTGACACCTTAATGTGCTTGGCTTGTCGGAGGAACCCCCAACGGCAAACAGCCCCCCCACACACTGTGACACACACACACACACAAACACACACACACACAGGCAGGAAGCTTTCACAAGGATTGCAACCATGGCCCTCATCCCATTCACTCGTGATACATACAGCCCTGCTTTCATCCCGAGTCGATATTTACAGTACGCGTGTGCGTGGTAGTGAAGCACCTCCACCTTCAGCTCAAAAACCTGCCCACCGACCGTCATCCTTCAACACCTCGTTCTTCCCTCCATCTATCCATCCCTCTCTCAATTCAACATTTTTCCACCTTGGCCTTCATTGACAAAGAAGAAGGCAGTGTCATATGTGGGAAAGTGTGTGTGAGGTGGTGGAGGTAGTGGGGGGTGAAGCAAGCGATTGTGGGACATCATTAAAAACATGGGAATGGGATCAGCAGAAGGCAGTTTGAGAGGGGAGGACTCAATTTGGGCTTAGTTGAAAACATGGGAGAGTGTGCGTGTGCATGTGTGGCGGCCAATGCAAGGATTTATAAAATCAGGGATGGTGGAGGCACAGCAATATAGATGGAGGGCAGAGGATAAAGATGAGGGTAGCACGGAGAGCAGGAGAGGGGAATTGGCCCCTCTAGTCATTAGTGCTGGAATGGGGGGTTTAGGTAGCAGGTCTTGCGAACACAGCCCCTCATTCTGATAAAACCCAATCCTGCTTTCCATTAATGGGGATCAAACACAGAGATGGAGGTGTGTGTGCGTGTGTGCGTGCGTGTGTGTGTGTGTGTGTGTGTGTGTGTGTGTGTGTGTGTGTGTGTGTATGTGTGTGATGGGTATATGTGAGGGGTGCTTAAGAAAAGAGAATGATGTGAGGTGGATGGAGACCGGCTGTCCTTGAGTGTAGATGGAGTTGGAGTGAGTGTGTGTTTGTGCACACTAAGTGCATGAGCCTGAGTGATGATGTCAATTTGGACAGTCTATAAGTAAAAATGTACATCCGTTTGTGAGTGTGTTTGTGTCCCTCGAGCCCTTTCAGTTGCTCCCACTGCCAAAATAAACAGGATCAGTCCACGAGTTACAGAGACAAAAACAAACTCCTCTATGTCAAGGTCTCATCTCCAAAACTCCTGAATGGAAGTACAGACGATTGGAAAAAAAAGTCAAATATTGCTCAATTTGACAGTTTTAACTGTTTCAGCGAATAAAAGAGGAACGTTTTGGAATCAAACTTCTGCGTTTCCCTGTATGGGATAATATTGGAAAGGGTGGATAAGGCAAGTGAGGGAAGAATGTGAGGTCTGAACATCTCTCAGGTTAAAACAGGAAGCAAATATTATCAAAATAGAAATATGTGGTGCCATGTCATCCTTCAGACCTTTGCCACACCTACTGCTCCTCTTCGAAAACTTTTTCGCAATATTTACTGTATTTTGTTTTACAGAATCTTTGAAAATTTGTCAAAACATTTGAGATAATGAAAAGCTAGCGTGTGTATCACACTGGCTAAAATATTAACATTATACGAGCAGTAATAATTTCCTTTGGGAAAAATACCCAATATACATCAGGCAGAATCTTGCCTAAATACATGTCTCTAATCAAACATGTACTGTATCTCACCCTTTTTAATCAGGTCTTTACTCAAAGCCCAATTTGGATTTATTAAATGCAGACATATTCACATCATGTACAAACCTACGTCCCTCTCTTCTCCCTCCATCTCTGCTTCCTCCGCTCACTACACTAATGAGACAGAAAAACGAGTGGCGCAGCAGCTGAGCCTGGGGAGCGACACGTTCTCCTCCCTCTCCTCTGCCTCACCATCAAAGTAGACACGGATCTCACCGGTGGTGTGGCTGGTAATGACCACAGGCGCACACACACACGCGCACGCACACACACACACACACACACACACACACTACACTTCTATCTTTGTGAAGACGCTCATCGACATTCACGAGCACCTTACATCTAAGCTTGATTTACACCACGTCGTGCAACACTTTTGTGCAACAAAAATGGACAGGAAAAGTGTCACTAGATACTTTTATGTAAAATCTTGTTGTGATGCATTACTGTCATATTGACTTCACTATGTGAGTCACAGTCTCCATGTTGAGGTGTAATCTTCAACTGTCAAACCAAAACATAATCTCCCCAGTGGCTCTCATGATTGGTTCAACTGATGCAGTGACCACCTCCACTTGTTTTGCAGTAGGTAAGTCAATTCAAAATTGTTTCCTTTTTTATAACAACTTCATAAAAGCCATTCATTATGGAAATGAAGGAAACATTAAACAACTGAAACGTCTAATGGGAGGTGTGTGGTTACACAGAGACACCTGAGACCTTCCACAGAAGCATGAATTAAAAACTGTGCAACTCTTAAAAGCTGTAGTGCCTGAAAAGTGTCCGTCACTCCGTCAAGGGACAATGGAGAGGGCAAGGGCTGCGATTGGTTCCGAGGACAGGCCAAGATAACGCTGCTCTGTGCCGGCCACTGTGCACACCGAGGGTCCACAGAGGTGGAGCTGATCACCGCCGACAACGTCGCTGGCAAACTATAAATACATCATATCTTAACAACATCAAACCACATGTTTAGACTCTAAATGGCTAATTTCTCACCTCAAATTATCTTAAAACTGTGTTCCGGGACACAGAAAAATATTTATTTCAGGTGAGAAACGGCCACTGTTTCAATGTTAATCAGCTGCAACAACAACAACAACAGTCTTTCTCTCTCGGACGCCATTGCTCACTGTAGCCAGAAGCACAACAACCTTGTGTAGCGACCCCTACTGACGGGCGGGAAATTGCAGTGCGTATCCGGCACCATGACGGAGAACTATGAAGGCTCGAGGGGCAGTTGGATAACGCATTATGCAGTTGTAGAAGTATAATGGGGCCTTAAAGTGAGAGAGATTCAACACCAAAAAGTGCAACAGATTTCAGAGGTGGCTTCTAGAGCTAAAAAAAATGGATCTGGACATTAGGTAGGACTTTTTGCAAACGTGATCATCAGACATTGAAAACACATCCAACAAAAAGCAAGCTCTCCCTAAACATCTGCCTGACTACATGCCTGCTTGAATCAATCATTCATCCGTTATTGTTTCCTGCTGACTGGGATCGGCTTGCAATCAGATCTTGATGTCAATACCAGGTGTAGACGCATGTGGAGAAGCGCTATCTGACCCCAGGAAATGCATTCTAATGCCAGATGTATGGGGACCTAAGTCATAGCATGGACCGCAGGGTCATAGAGACCACGATGTTTAAGTAATTATCCAGAAATTCACAGGGAATGATGGAGATTGACAATGATTAAAAGGGTCAAGCAATGGAGTATAAATCAGTCCAAACATTCGCAAGACAATGGTCTAACCTCAAACATTCTCCTGAGCCTACATTCACCTGATCCCAAACTGAGCCTAATCCAAACCTGGACAGTAGCAGTATTGCATAACTGCAACAGTTGATTCCTCCACTGCAGTTTAGTACCAAATATCCACAGCAGATCTCACCCCAATTAGACGTAAGGGGCTGTATATCTTACTCCTCATAATCCTACCCACTGTACAAGCACAACACAACTCATCCCCTCTAAATGTAATTACAGAGTGCAGTACAAGTCACACATAGGCTGCGTGTTTGTGTACCCACGTGTGTGTGTGTGTGTGTGTGTGTGTGTGTGTGTGTGTGTGTGTGTGTGTGTGTGTGTGTGTGTGTGTGTGTGTGTGTGTGTCCAGGCGTGTGTTAATGAGGCATTGTTAGCCCAGTGCAGTCACCTGTGGTAACTGTTACATTAGGAACTGCTGGATATGGAGGCTAATGATGGCTATACAGAGACATATACACCCATCATTACAGCATACACACACACACTGTGTGTCTTTAGCACATGTAGGAATATCACAACATTTGATGCCATGTGGCTTGTTATGATGCCACCGGGATTCCTGCGCAAGTTATATAGAACAATGTTGTGGAACACTGTGATGATCTGAATGCACAAAAATCTTCATTCTCTGAGTCATTAAATATGTATTTGACGGTAAGAATTGACAGATTGGGTTTAATTTAATAAGTAATTGCAAATGAATGTCTACATTAAGCAGAATTTTATTGCATCAAATCATCCCAAATATTGTTTAGTGTGCGTTTTCAAACTGCTGCACCTGCTCCAAATTATCTGCAATATTGTTGCCCTGGAGACAATACGCTCATAAGTGTTGTATTTTTATTCATCTTTGTGTGCCATTTTATGCATATTGAATTTATTGTTGATATATTACTCTGGCAAAAGTCTAATTAATAGTTTTGTAGTGTTTGTAGCAGCCTGCTTTGCCCTTGATGTGAGACCAAATATCCATATTCACAATAAACACAAAATAAACAGCAGAAAAATTAGGCCTTGACGAGCTTTGTTTATGGAAAATAATTGTGAGGGCAGCGAAAATCATATCGTGCCAAATTGTTCTATTAAAAGTAGACCATAAATCTGGATATGCAACAAATGGGCGAGCTGCACACCTCCAGTATGTACAATGGAGTTGGCGAGCGACCACGTCTCCGTGTTATTTGTGCATTTATCCGTGAAATCCCCGACAGTGAACTCACCTGTCTTTCTGTCAGTGTGTAGATGTACTGCTGGTCGGGGCTGAACAGCATGTCTCGGAGTAAAGGACTTCCTCCGTCACTTACAGTCACCTTCTCATACAGCACTGCAGGGCGGTTGGGACTCACAGAGTTCACCAGGATCTACAGAGAAACACAGGAAAACAGATTTAGAAAATATAGTACAGTATTCAGCGACGAAAAATCAAATCCTCACACCCTCACACAAACATTCAGATAAATGTACTTTGACATGTTAAATAAGTATAGAAATATGGATCTTTGATATTATTATGAAAAAAAAACACAGTTAAAAGGACACTGTGTAGTATTTATGGGTTTATATGGCCCAAAATCCACTTTTGTATACATATTATGTGCTCCTGCATTGTCTAGTCGTTGTATAATATTCTTTCATTTTCGTAGTGTTTCAAAAAGTCATGTAAAATAACATGGTCGCGGGCCGATGTTGCATTGCCACGACGCCATGTTTCTACTGGAGCCTGTATAGACAAACCTGAGAGAACAAAACGAGCGCTGAGACGAGGCTGAGGCGATCTTTTTAGGCGTTTAGAATGGAGGACCACGCGTATTTTACAACGGATAAAGGAACACCAGTACCTGACCGTACGCCCGCACCACGGAGAGAGACGACATTTGACCGGCTGAGGATACCGTAGCGCTCAGGGAAGGGAGGGGGTGAGCAGAGGAGCAGTTCGTTGTTGTAAATTTCAGCCTCTCCTCTAGATGTCACTAAAAACTACTTACTTCCCCTTTAAAGCTCCCATATTTGAAAACAATGCTTGGACTTTTATTTTGAAATAGTTGCGGGTCAACTTGTAACTTCCACAGTAGTGACTTCAAGTCTAAGATGGTTATAATTACAGAGTAAAATTAAGAGGGAAAAAAAGTACAGGTGTTTACCGGACCATGTAAAGAGTGTAATTGAAAGGCTGTGTTAATAGGAGTATTGGATTGAGTATTGTTATTGTGGACACAAACATGATTACTGTGGCAGATTATTGACTGGATGATTGTGTTATTGCGACTGAGGAAAAGACGGTTCTATTCCGCACCTGGGAGGAACTAATGAAAACACGTTCACGAGTGAAATGATGACAAAAGGCAGCGACGTGTATGCAAATCGTACAGTCTCGTGTAACGCCCTCAGAGAATTAGAGTCTCTCCTAATCTTTCCATTTTAAGGAAAATGTAAATCGCCAGATACTCGCCGACATAAATCCCAACTTTTCTCCCACGGTGCAAACATGCAGGCGCCCAGGCACTCAAATTATCTTTTTTTTTTGCAGATAATACGTCAAGATATGGTAAGCAACAATTCAGATTGAAGATGGGAGATTGGCTGGCTGACAGCCAAAGTCATCTCAGCAGCAAATGAAAAGCTCAGAGCGACGAGGGAGGAGGGAGGAGGGTTACTTCTCCATTACTAGTCTTTGTCGACTGCTGCTATCAGCCCACAGTGACAGGGAGGGGAATGATTGTGAACACACACACACACACACACACACACACACACACACACACACACACACACACACACACACACACACACACACACACACACACACACACACACACACACACACACACACACACACACACACACACACACACACACACACACACACACACACACACACACACACACACACACACACACACACACACACACACACACACAGGTTCATATGCAGATAGGTGGGAGATTCAAATAAAACACACGCAAGCAGACACAGGTATGCATCAACTAAAATGGGCTTTGACTCACACTTTTTTGATGACAGAATTTATTTACAATCTCACCAAAAGAAACCAGGGGCAACAATTCCATTATCTCTCACTGCCGGTTTGTGTGTGTGTGTGTGTGTGTAAGGGAGAGTGGGAGAGAGAGCACTCGTAAGGCTGTGGTAAAGCACAGAAGATGAGAGGAAATATGGATGTTATTATCTAGATAATGGGCCTGCAAACAAAGGATACATTTCATTCATGGATCGCTCGCACTCCCCAACCCCCAATTCCTACCCCACCCCACCCCCACTCACACACACACACACACACTCAGGTCTGTTCAGTTATTCTTCTTAGAACAGTCTACATTGACTTGCATTTATCTGGACAGCCTAAACAAAGCACTGAACCATGTCCAGTTAATCACTAAACCTTACCTTAACCCAACCACTGTTCTAAATCTTAGCCCTGAACTGAACCAGGTCTTCAAAAATGTGGTTCTAAACTATTAGGGCCAGGTTTTGGTTTCTATGAAGACAACAGGTCCCCTGACGAGGTCAGTGTTTATACCAGAAAAAGAGGTACACACACAGTATTTCATCAGGTTTTCATCCGATTGATTTTGCCCATGTACTAATAAAAAAAAGACTAGAGTATTCTATGGATATCAATATCTTCTGTTTGTATCCAAGTGGTCGTAGATCTGTGCATTTTGCAGGCTATTGAATCCCACATGAACACACGACACTCTCACACATTCTCCAACACCTTTTCTGTGCTGTCTTTGTTTCCTTTTATATCCTCTTTTCACTCATACAACACACACACGCACGCACACACACACACACACACACTCAGATGCAGTGCTGTTTACATTTCAAAGAAAAATGTGTGAAAAAAACAACAGGTAATAAGAAATCTATTTAAATTGATTTATTCACCAGACTGAGTGAAGATTATAGAAACAAGGGAGAGAAAAATCACATAAAGAATATTGAAACAGAAAACGTGGGTGGATGGATGGATGGATGGATGGATGGATGGATGGATGGATGGATGGATGGATGGATGGATAGAGGGATGGATGGAGTATTTGGACCTTGATTATGGTCTCACACCGACACAGTTCTGGCATGGTTCTGGTTCTGAATCATATTTTCAACCACCTGGTGCATTCACGACAAGAATAAAACGTTGAGGCTGAGGTTTTTTTCATGTGTCCTTGGTACTCGTTTTTACACACACTAAAGAATAAAGGCCATGTGCCTCCTTCCAAATTGATTTTTTGTGGTGGGATCTGAAGGCAGGCAAGTTCAAACAAGTATTAAGTGTTGTCCAATTACAATTTAATTACACAGAAAGGATGTCACTACACCCCCGGTTTGAATGGGGTCTGTGTATTTACACACCTGCCAACATGTGGGATGGTAGCTGTACACATCATCAACCACCAGTAATATTTTAAAAAGGTCCAGCGTGTAACATTTAGGAGGGTTTATTATTAACTACTACCCATAAATATGTTTGTATAAGTGAATAATTGTCTTGAAATTAAACTAATTTGGATTCCATAGACTAAACATAAGCCTTTTCTATGAACTATAGATAAGGGCCTTGTTTTACCGCGTTTTTTTACACAAACAAAGAACAGCTCTGCCCAAATAAACCTGATACAATGTTCTTTCTGGTAGATTTGAACACCCTTTGGAAAGAAGGAGGTGAGCAGAGAAGTGCTGTAAGCTGGATGTTTAACATATTTAAATCTGTATTTTTCACAGATGCATAAAAGATCCTACAAATCTATATAAATAATGTGTCAAACAAATATAAAATCAATGCCACAGTTAGGGATGTGGCTTCTGTCTCCGTCAAGGGCTCGATGGGTGAATTAGTGTGTGATGGAAGTGCCATACGTCTACTTAAATGTAACATAAACAGATCTTAAACACACAAGAGCCAGTGTCTTAACTCAGGACAGTGAGAATGGCAGAGCCGGAGGAAAGTAAAGCAGAGTGAGAATGACTGGAAAATAATGAGTGAAAGCCACAGGGAAAGAAGAGCAGATGAGGAAATTACAGCAGCAGAAAAGTCTAACTATAGTCTTTGTATTGCCTCTGAAATATCCTCATAACTACCACTCACTGTTTCCATGACCTACAATTGTTGCTCTGTACTGGTATCTTAATGTTGCTTCCCAGCGCAGCCAAACTGGAAGTAAAAAGAGATAATAACTGGTAATAACTGGTGTTTTCCACCACAGTTGCCCTCTCTCTTCCCTCTGGAGACGACGGGCCTTTATGTTGAAAACAACTGCAATCTGAAGTCCAATGCAGCAGAGGAGTAAAATGAGTTGTCTCCCTAAAAATACTTGTTTTACCATCCGTGTGTTTTCCTGTC
The DNA here is from genome assembly GCF_963457635.1 of Microchirus variegatus. Lineage (NCBI taxonomy): Eukaryota > Metazoa > Chordata > Actinopteri > Pleuronectiformes > Soleidae > Microchirus > Microchirus variegatus. Next base: position 18,621,690 of record NC_139808.1, read on the forward strand.
TGCCTCTGACAGTGCACAATCCATGTTTCCAACACAGGGAATCAAACGTGTGTCATTTATGGCCAAAGACATTTTTTTTCCCCTCTATCTATTTAATGAAATAAATGTAAGTTTAATAACAACAGATGATTCACATAATTAAAAGTTATACATACACACCACATAAGGAGAAACTCTACATTAGTAACCCTAACCATGTATAACCGCAGCAGGCTGCACATTCCTGACTTTGATGTGTGTGTGTGTGTGCGTGTGTGTGTGTGTGTGTGTGGGTGTGTGTGTGTGTGTGTGTGTTCTTGTATTTGTACTTTCTGTGACATAGAAAAAAAAAAAACATCACCGTGGAGACCAAATCCTGGTCCTAATGTGGAAGAGCCTCGTTTCTGAGGAACTGGTTAAATTTAGGGCTTAGATTTCAACTGTGAAAGCTGAACTAGGTTAAGCATAGTGTGTGGCATTAACGGGTTATCATTAAGGTTAAACATCACACTTTGTTTAAGCTGTCTAAATGAACGGACAGCAGTGTCCTGAGAAGAATAACAACACAAACCTGTGAGTGTTTGTAAGGCGCCCCTAGTGAAGAGGGGAATTTAGAAAGACTCTCTGCAGAACAAAAGGAAATGAGAGAAAGCAGCAAGAGTGTGATGAACAGGTGAGATAAAGGTAGTCCTTTAGTCAATTGTCTGTGGGAGGGAGTGATGAAGAGGATGAAGGAGGGAACAACAGATTAGTTGACTTCAGAGGCTTGGTGCTATCGTGCATTGTCACAAATCCCTTGAGAGAACCGAGTTGGACATTACTACGTTGTGATGATAATAATAGGTGTCTTTGATGCCATTTCTTCACATCTTATCTTTAAATCATGATCCTCACATGGGTTTGGCCACATGATCCTTTCAAGTTCAAATCAAATTATTCTCCCGAGTTACGGACAAAACAAAACCCTCGATTATTTGCCTTCTCGCCTCTGGAAAAGAGCAGAGTAGGAGGAGACTTTATCTTTTCACCATTTATGTCTGTTGATTTGATTTCACGATATTGCGTCACTTAAATATTTAGCTCAAGTTCAACTCCAGCACAAACTCTACTTTTAAAGATCATGTGCTTCATCAAAAATAGCTTGGTGGTTTAAGACAAACTGTCCTGTCTCCTGTTACAAAGGACAAGAATAAATAAATCCTGATCCTCAGCTTATTGAACGACCAATATTTTGTCAAGAAACATTACTTGAAAGCCTCAATACCAATTTATAAAAATAAAAAAAAACTCCAACCTACAACCTTTCAGAGCCAAATAAATCCATACCAGAGTCAGATGCATTATACCAGGCCTGGGAGTTAGAGACAACCTAATCACAGCTTCATGTAAACGTCACCTATATCCTCTGTCCCTCTTTAAACTGTGCTTTCCATCTGCATCAGGAACGTTCAAGATAAAGGCCTGAAATCACTCACTCCCTATCTCACCGCAAGCTCGGCAGAACCTAAACACGGCAAGACACAAAACAAATCCATCAGCTGCTCTCGTACAGCAACATTTTCCGTGAGAAGGAAAAGGAGGTAAAAAAAAAACAAAAAAAACACCTCACTCCTCCATAAGTGGGAGTCAGACCTGCGCGACATGAAGAAAAACTTGATATCTTGACAGAGGTCAGTGTTTATGGGGCTGTTTTCAGTTACAGAAATACAGTTAGAGAGGAAGCAATAAGAACCTGAGACTACACTCAGAAAGAAGCTCAGTAAGGAGTCGTACACTCTGGTTTTTGTAATACTGCATGAAGAGGTTATTTTATCTTGCATAAAAAAAAGATTTGTTATCTCCCATATTGTAGATCCAAGGAGGTGACTGTCGGCTTGTGTGTATGCATGGCTGAGAGTTTGGAGGCTGAGGGCAGATGGAGGCATCACACATGAGTGAACGATCACCCCGATGCATCTATAGTGGAAAATCCCCCCACCATTACCAACACACCACACACACATAAAGTCACACACTACATGGAGCCGACACAGAGAAGAGCACCCAAGTAAACCTATGCCATATGTGGGTCAGACAGTCAGAGACCAAACGACTTTTCCTTCAGCGGCAACAAGACAGACAAAGAGCTACGGTGACAATGACGGAGGAGGCGTGCACTGCAACACACACACACACATACACACACACGCTGGAAAAACAGCATGGCTATCAAAACAGTGTGTGTGTGTCTGGAATGAGTTATTTTAAGGTATGGGAAGGAGAGCAGCTGTTAACTGAACTTTATTCAAAAATAAAATGCCTCTCTTTTACATTGGCTGCATTTGTGAGACATAGTATGGAAGAAATAAGTGGATTTATGTGAATGAATATTCAGGCACAAAGTAGAATAAATGTCCTGAGGGAAAAACACAGGGAATGAAGAGAGAAGCCAAAATTCCTCATTATTTAGTCACAGGAATGTCATAGCTAGCAGCAAAACAGTTTTATTCTAAACATTTATACATATCTTATGTGAAATGGACAGAAAACAAGTGTTGTTCCTCCTCTGTCATACACCTGTAGAGTTTTATCATGTAGCGGACACTAGGGCTGAACCATTCTAAATAAATATCTAATTGTGATTATTTTTGACAGGAATTGTGATACGATTCGTCATTTTTACATTATTATTCTCATTTTCATTCGAAAAACATATTTCAAATGATTGCTGTGTGACATTTGTGCAGATCTGTGAGAAACAAAGATGTTCTCTATATGGTCAGATGTGTATAGAATCAAGACAATAATCTAAAATGGTCATTTTTCACACATTTTGAACAAATATTGCGATTTCAATAAAATTTGGATTATTTGTTCAGCCCTAGCAGGCGCCATCATATTTTGATGGCACCATCTTTATGTAGAAGTTTGTTCCTCAGCAATTGGACCAATCTTCTCCCTGTTGCTTAAGATTGTTTCAACCCCCACACGTTTCCTCTCGCTAAAAGAAAATTCTAAATCTCTTCCTCCACAGTTACATCAACAATTTAACAAAAATCCATTCGTTATCAAAACAAGACGCATAAACACGCAGACAGAAGGATAAAACAGAAAGATGGGGAACAGAAAGAGCCAGTTGGAGGATTCGTGTGTGGTTGGTTGCCATGGAGACGACTAAAACCACAGTATGGGGAGAAAACTTTGTGCGAGTTTTGTGAAGCAACACTTTATCAAAAGGGTCCAAAATGACCAGAGGAGTGTTCTGCGTGGCCGTGAACACTGTCTGACAAAACCAAAAGCGAAGCAACAGAACCACAATGCAGTTCTCCAACGCACAACTTCACAGCTCCATTGAAAGACTCTCCTCTCACAAAGGTTATTTGTTATTTATTTAATTAACGTCTCAACATGAGATGAGCTCTTAGTCTTCACCTGCCGGAACGTCTTGTAGCGTTAAAAAGCAACTATTATGAGGTGAGCCGAGATCTGGTCCGAACAGGATGTGGTTTTGTGTGCACTTCATTCATCTCACAAACGGCAGGTTTATCAAAGCTCTCCGAAGCTTACATTAAGCGCTCGCCGACGAGTTCAAAATGTGCAGCCGTGTAATCCAGTGTATTCTGTCATATCCAGTTACTTACTCTGTCAACTCTTATTGTCTGCCTTTGGTATTCACCCGCATGTCTACACCGTGGGTATTCATGTGTGAGCCTGTGGCCTTTCACCAGCAGAGATTTCAAAAGGTCACATATTCTCACACTCACACACAAAGTTACAGCCACACAAAAATAGAACAGGCTACGGAGGAACAAAAAAAGAGACCGGGGAGAAAAAGATCCACTCAGGGGAAAAGTCTGTATACAATGAAGTCTAAACATGAGCTGCTGTAACAGTAAATGAAACCTATTCATCAATGATGTGGTCCTTTAATCCTAATAGTTGTTCATATTAACAGCCCTGGTTATAGCACCATCCCTCCATGTCTACCAGCTGCTCACATCTTTAACCTTCTCCTCGCGTGATTTCTCACTCATCTCTCATAAACTCATCTCTTTCTTTCGTTCTACCTTTCCTCCCTCCCTCCCTCTTTCCCTCCTTTACATTCAAATTAAATGCCTTTACCTAGCAGTTGTCAGATAAGCGTGTGTAGCGAGTCACTAGACACGACACAGCAGCGGCATTTCATCTTCCCACCATCACTAAATCACACTAACTCAATCATCTGCATGGAGTTACACACAGACACACACACACACACACACACAAGGCAGTGGGTGCCGAATGCACTGCATCTGAAGAGGTGCTTTACTATGACTGATTTTATCAGCCGTCTTGCAAACGGGGGAAGAATTTGCACCACAACATTATCATATACAATAAGATGAGACTTGAAGATAGAGCTTTTCAATTGAATGCCTTTTAGTGTCGCCATTTAAATGAGAGAAGACCTCCTGTTCAACTCCCTCGCTTGGATATCTCCACGCAAACAATATTACACATTTACATCAAAGACGTATGAGAGGACATTTATGTTTAAGACATAATACCTCCACACTTAAACATTACACTTTATATACATACAGTTATGGGTGCATGCAGATTCTCACAGTGACACCGCCATCGTTGGCTACATACAGCTAAATAATGATGCTTTTCCATTAGTGATAGTACCTGGTGTTTTTATTGGTAGCTGCTCTGGTGGGGTTCTGAGCCCACACTAAATGTGACGCCAACAGACTGATTGGTCAGAGAGTATCATTACTGGAAGAGTCATGAGAGCGACGTCCGTCACAAGAATCATACTGTACAATGTTGAACTGTAGATCAGTTTAAAAGACTTAAAAAGACTTCCTGCGTTAATTTCCAACATTTAGCAAGGGAATGTCTAAAATCTCGACGTTTAACAGAGGAATCTGGTGTATTTAGCGACAGCACAATCGTGTATCGTTGCATTTTAGTTCAGTAATAGTCATTATAGTAATGGAAAACAGATAAATTGACTATTTCTTCAAAGATGTATGCAAAATAGATGGGATAATCACTTCAGATGTTCAGATGTGATTTTAGGCTGTGTATTTTTAATTCAAATATTTTTAAGGCTCAGATTTGAACTTGAGTTTTGTATTAAAAAAAGTTTTGTAGACCAATGAAAGCAAAAATGCTGCAGGCTCCATTTGCATTTAACGACTCCACTACATTGTAGTGTAAATGAGCAGAAATGGCAACCTTTGAAAACAATCTGCAATTACATGCATTCACTTCCTGATTCGTTCCCATCAGCCACAACTCATCTATTGGCTGAGAAAGAAAAGCTCCATTAACACTTCCTCATAACAGAAATTCTATGTTTTAACTTTTCACTACTGTTTTTCTTCTCATTAGGGGCACTTTCTGAAACTAAGCAAACAAAACTGTAGAAAGAGAGAGAATCAGTGTTTTAGTATAGATACAGATTACTTCCCAGACGGAGCTCAAACGACTGTCTGGACAGGGATTGTTTTGTTTCAAAACATGGAAGTATGGATGTAGCCTTTGGATCACTGCTAAACCTCCACAGCCACAGTGGTGAGAAAAAGTGAGAACTATGCTAACAAGCTGCAAGCCTTATCAGACACAGGAAGATGGGGAAAATAAACAAAGACTGGGAAGAGTGCTGGATGCAACGAAGGGGGACAGATGCTATCATATACAGAGAGTGTGTGCAAGTGTGTGTGTGCTCTTTTAAGAGAAGTGGAGCACATATACAAACACTGGATGAGATCGGCTGGGGAGAAGAGTGTTTGTATTGTGTGTATGAGTGTGTGTCGGGGAGGACGAGCTTTTATGAAACAAAGTGTGTCTGCACACAGTGTGTGAGACGAGTCTATAAATTTGCATGTGTAGCAGAGTGCTCGCGTGCAGCGAATACAGGCATGTGTGCCATTGTGGGCGTGCAGTTCCATTTGAATCGGTCGCACTGAAAAGGCATCAATTAATAGCTTAAACTAAGACGGGATTTTAAGGGAAAAACACACTCTCACACTCTAGATGTAGCACTGTTTGACACACCATCTACTGACAAGATGAGCCATTCACCACAGCGAATAACACCTCATCTTCAGCTTTAATTACTGAGAAAGGTGTGTGTGTGTGTGTGTGTGTGTGTGTGTGTGTGTGTGTGTGTGTGTGTGTGTGTGTGTGTGTGTGTGTGTGTGTGTGTGTATATGTATATGTATGTGTGAGGCTTCCTCTGGGAGAGCCACAGTGATTACACGGCCACTGGTGCCTCTAATAGCATCTTTTAGGAAGAGAGAGAGAGAAAAGAGGAGGTGGGGGTGTGAGTGACTTCCATCTTTCTTGGGAAGGAACAGAATTATGGTGGAGGAATTCTATGGCAGTTAAGATGTGGGTCTGTTTTGACTGTGCCATCAAGTAATTGTGTGTGTGTGTGTGTGTGTGTGTGTGTGTGTGTGTGTGTGTGTGTGTGTGTGTGTGTGTGTGTGTGTGTGTGTGTGTGTGCAGATGTCTGTAATGGATGTAACACAAGAGGCTAATGGGAGCCAGGCCAAAACCACACCTCAGTGAAATGTGTGCCAAACCATTCCTGGCCACAAATGCCTGCCTCCCCTTCGCGTCTTTCATTTCTCTATCTTTCCCTCTCTTCGCATCATTATCCCACCCGTCTGAAAACACTTCTGATTTTTCTTCACTTTCAGCTTTCCCCCCTTCCCCCTCCTCTCTATTTTCTTTTATCCTCCTCTTTTTCTTCCTCCTCTTCCATATCTTTCTCATCAGTTTTTTTTCTCTCTCTCCCCAAAACAGCAACAACAAAGTAAAAACCTGACTCAGCTCTTACGCACACACACCACAAGCATCCATGACAGGAAAACGGAGCAAGAACAGAAGAGGAGTTGACGTAAACAAGATCAAGATGAGCGAGCGGGAGTGACAGGAAACCAGCAACAGCATCGCTGCTGCACAGTCACACAGGAGAATAAAAACACAAGAATAATAGTTATACTGCTAACGACTGTAAGCCCGGTGGATTAATGAGTGTGTGGACAAACACACTCAAACACTCACACAAATAACGTCTGGCAGTTGTTAAAAAACGAGGAATGCAGATGGTGTTTAACATGAATTTTATAGCGTGGTTTTAGAGCGATTTACAGCAGTGTGTGTGTGTGTGTGTGTGTGTGTGTGTATGTGTGTGTGTGTGTGTGTGTGTGTTTCATTAGCGAGTGGCAGCCTGTTAGCATGGTACACTTCTCAGAACGCCCTGTGAGTTTAGTGTTCCGGTAAGATCGACCGCTCCACTTGCACTCAACACACACACACACACACTACTCTTAGTTTCTTCCTTCGTGGTCACTTTTGGTCTCTTTCAAAATGTGTGTTTTTGAAGCAGAAGCTAACCCTGAGCTGGCATTAGCTTTCACTAACTGTAACCTTTCTGGACCTTTAATCTATCCCATTGATATATACTTGCCCTGCTGCAGTCACCCTTGTTCTGGATGTGCAGACATTCAAAAGGTCTTTAAAATATAAGCAGATGAATCACCTAATTCATTCATATTAGTCGTTGTTAATGATATAATGTCACATTTCGGCTTTATAACACAAAGAGATTAGCACCACATCAGAGTGAGGAAGGAAATATTCGGTAAGGCGAGTTACCTTTTGTTTTGTTATGTTGTTAGGTATAAGATCAAGACCACTACTCCATACTGGTTTTCAAAGCCCTACCTGTGGGGAGCAAATGCAGAGGAACAACAACTTTTTCCATGATCCCACGCTGCTTTCAGTCATCCCTCAAACTAGGTGTTTTGGTATTGTTTTGACTGTGAGCATCTTAGCGGTAGAAACCATATACTGCGTGTTTAAGAGAGATCAAGTTATGATAGTTACAAACTTTGCCCACACAACCAACCTGCTTTCCAGTGTCCGTTACACACTGTAGAGGGGGGTCAAAAGTGCAGAATCGAGAGAATGGTACAGCCTGTGTGTGTGTGTGTGTGTGTGTGTGTGTGTGTGTGTGTGTGTGTGTGTGTGTGTGTGTGTTGCTTTACAGGAGGAGGGGGAGGAGGCGCATTCCTGAAATGACTGGCCTAATCCTACTTTTTAACACAATCCTGTACTGCCTCATCAACTGGTTTATGAGTGAGCGGCTTTATTCTTGCAAGAAAATCAGTGCCTGTGATGATTACACATTGTGGACACACACAAACACCTAATTCTGTCCACCGACTCACTGCACATGTCGGGGTGGACACCAGAAAGACAATGGAGGTGCTACGGAGGAAAATAATTTGAGTGTATAATTGTACATCTGTGCCTTTAAGCACATGTAAAACACACAAGAGACGCTGGGAAAATGGACTTTGGGTTCAAGTCAAAAACACAAGTTTAGTGGTGATGAGGTGTGTGATCTGTAGGTCTGGTGGGGTCTGAGCTGTTAGCTTAACACAGCTGGACTCTATTTGTGTTTGTCCATGAGGCTGATCTTGCTGCTTTTCTTGGCATTGGGGTTAGATTTAATGCCTTCTGCTGAGAGTTGTCGTAGTGGACAAGAGGTCAGAAAGTGTTTTGAGTGTGGACGGTAGAGACTGAGCTGAGTAAATGTTTCAAAACTCTAAGCATCTACTGCACATGACTCAGTGGGCTTTGGCAAGTGAATATCTGTGTGCAAACATCTATCTCTAAAAATCATTAATCTACAAGGAGTGAGGAACTTTTGAACTTGTTGTTTTGCCTTGCCTTGTATTCCAGTATCTCCTCAATTTAACGTGTACGCCTATAGAATAGAACTGCTGAAATGGAGCAGTGCTGTTTCTCACTGCTCAGTCACCCATTCTCCATCTCCACCCTTGCAATGAAAACATTAGGCCTAAATGTTGAAACCAAAAGCCTGACCAAGCATGACGCCAGCAGAAAATATGTTTTCTTCTCTTTGCCCGGATTTCTCTCTATCCACAGGTGTAGCCTCCCACTTTTTTTCCACAGATAGCTAACTTTTCTTTGGGGTGAGGCCAGAGGAAAGTCCCTGGCTTCGGTTTGGGCCTGGTGCCCACCTCTGAAACTGAAGGAGAAGAGGAAAGGGAGGAGTGGGAAAACTGCCACTGACAAGAACACAGGGTCTAACCGATGTGACTTCACTGTTTCAACACGTTTTCTTCCATCACTTCATCCCTTTTCATTCAGAATTTGTCCTCTCCTTTCAGTTCTAAATCATAGCCCGGGCTCGTTCCCCATTTCCCTCCCTCTCTGCCACCTCAATCCGCTCTCCTCATGTGCTGTAATGGTCCACAGGGGCGGTCTTGGCTGCTGCCCACCAAATACAAAATGAGTACGAGTGATTCAAGAGCCAAAAGACTGGACTGGACAGAGTGAGCGACACAGAGGAAATGAGCGAGGGTCCAGTTCAAGCTAAAATGAAACAATTAAACAACTGAAGGACTGAGCTGCTAAAGTCTTCCACAGAGAGAACATGGAATACGAGACCACACCGAGCTCGAAATGAACTCTGTTAAAACACACATTACACTGTGTGTGTGTGGAATGAAAAGCACAGCTGGGCAGAATACATGGTGACTTAGTCCCAAGCGTTACAAAATGCTGAACAGTCATTAAATGACGACACTGTAAATAGAAAAATGAGGAAGATACATTTGCTCAGTTGAAATGTTCAAAACAATGACATTTCTCAATCGCTGACCTTCCTCATTCTGGGTTTTTAATAACTATGATCATCTAACTCAGCATTTTTGGGAGGCCAACAGGTCTGTGCTGAAAGCGATGCTGAGGCAATCATAAGTCAAGTGATAAAGTTGAAGCAAGAGAGATGAAAAACAAACACTAATTTCAGAAATATGAGAGAGACAAATCATTGGAACTACTTTCAGACATGAACTGAACTCCTGCAATTATCCAGAGCCGTCAATGTCCGGGTTCCCTCGTCTCATCTCTGCTTTCACATGACAGAGCAGCAGGAGGAGAAACTCAAGAGCAAATAACCTGCTTCCTGCATGCTCAATCCTCGTCCATATCCTCTTGTAGGTCCTCCTGCTTATCTGAATTTGTCTCAGCCAGACAATGTCCTGCTGTGTTTGTCATATGAGAACGTCCAGAGAATGTCCAGACCTAAATCTGTGGCTATTACTCGGAGATTACGTCTGAAAACAGCTTTAGATTCTCACTGTTCCAATCTCTGAGTAGTTTCACAGTGGACACACACTGGCAGGAATATGTCCTGTCTACTTACAACAGAAAGCAAAATCTAAGAGTCTCCAGTTTACGAGGTACAAGGTCTAAAGTACCTGTTTGCAGGAAGGGATGTCATAAAGAGGTTTTTAGTTGTTCTGGTCTCCACCAGGGTCACAATTTAGCATTGTCAAAAGCCCTTGAAACATCTTAAATTACCAATTAAATTCCCTTTAATATGCCAACTGGCTAACAGCACACACAGACCATGGAGCGGTTTATAGAAAAATAAGCAACATTACTTGAACGGTCACTGCTGCTGGGATGATGTTATTTGTGGTTAGAAGACGAGGATCAGGGAATCTACTGATAATACATCTCATACATACATAATACACATAATTTAAACCGTTATTGTAGCGCTGCTGGCATTAAATTTCATTCTAAATGCTATTGCAAAAGGTCTTAGTCTTAAAATTGATTTGGTGGAGCCCTGACAGAAGAAACAAGGTGCTTTTATAACACTGACCCAGAAATGATTCATGAAATGCAAATTTTATATATTGTATTTCACAGGGGCAAATAAACCCCTGTAAGTAAGTTAATTCCCCACCCCGATCGCAGGCAAAGAGTAATAAATAGTAATGGCGATAAATCATTCATCCACTACATTCCCGTGATGAAAAGCAGCGTTGGAAACTACAAACCAGGAAGTGGCTACATCTTTCTAGCCTCTGGGCCGAGCTAAGTGTCTATATGTGGGCTGCGAGCTTGGCGTGCAGCACTCAGATAACGTTTAATAATACCTCCCCTGCTCAACTGGAGCCACTTTACACTGCCTTATGTAACTGCAGGGGCCACAGAGGGCACGGGTAGAGATAGATCTATAGCTGAGCAAGTGTTCAGTCTGCTCAAACATACAGAAATACAAACCACCTGCCCTGCACTCAAGTGCATACACACACACACACACTCTCTCAAATGCCATAGCACCATTGCTTGAGCAGCTGTTATGACCAGGTGGAGGAGGACAGATGCCCCGCCTTTGGTTTGGCCTGTAGCCATGGTAACACAATGTGGCCCCACTGACGGCTCCCCCGAGGAGGAGGCAGGGATGGGTTTGGTTGACACCCTAAGCTATGGAGATGATACGGCCCACCCACGTTCACCACATTCCCGTCAGATTATGACAATTAGAACTCGGCTGTTTCTGCGCGTTCCTGATTCCATCAGCAACACAGACTGACCCACAGTCACACAATCAGCACAAGCAACATTTAGGGGAGTCTAAAATCAGCTGGGACTTTACAGAGAAAACCAGGAAGTGTTTGTTTTGCAAACCAAGTACATTTGTCTGCAACGCTTTTGTTTCCCACACAGAGAAACTGTGTTTACATGATTTGCAATACACAAAAGTGTAACTAAAACATTTTCGCTGTAATGTGCTGAAAGGGTTGAACTTAGAGCAGTCCCACAGGCTCGGAGCACAAACAGAGAGAAGGGCAGGGATGAAAGCAGAGCAACAAACGCAGAGACCCGGCCAAGGATGAAAGGAGGAATGATGGAGGAGAAAATGAGAAACTGAGTAATGAGTGTGAGACCTCATGAAATCAGAGCTTGCCTGCTGCCAATTACTAACAGATAATGTGTGTGTGTGTGTGGTTTGTCTGTGTGAGGAGGAGAGACAGTTGAAGGTAAACATAAGGGAGAGTTTGTCATAAGCGGTCACCAGCCGGCTCAGCTCTCATTCCTCTGTGTCAGCTGGGGGTTCGGTGGAGGTTATGGAAAGACAACAACAGCAGTGGACTACAAGTCCCTTTCAACAGGGAACAGAATCAGGATATACAGAACCTTTGCCAAGCCTGGAACGGGGAAAGGAATGCAGGACATGAAAAGAAAAGTGTTTTTCTTTTTTCTGTCCAACTGGCAACTCTGTCCCTCTCATCAGTGTCTTGAACCGAGGAACGAAAAAAAAGGAAAAACTAAAAACCATGAAGTCCAGAGATGATTTGTGATCAATCAAGTTTCTGAAACAGACCAATAAGTTATATATATGCTCTCTTTTGAAATTGACCAATAACTGCTGATAATGGTGAAATCCTAAGCAGTTTATTCTCATTAAAACGATCTTACAGAAGGCTCTCCTCTTGTCTGTGGGCTGCAGTAATGTTCATTATAGTTATACAGTAGTATAGTAAAGTAAAGTATAGTATAGTATATTATAGTAGTATAGTTTTAGTGTCCATATAGGATTTGTACATCATACAAAAATCCCAAAAGAAATAGAAAGTCCAATCATGTTCTCACACACAAATCTATAGCATTGCAAACATTAGGAGGGTACTGTAAGCCAGTGGTTCCCAAAGACTGGGGCGAGACCCAGAGATTTCACATGAAATTACATTTCGATTAATTTACCAAACACTATGTCATGGAAATAATGTGTTTACTAATTCAAAATGACTTCAGGGGTTACATAAAATTATTGCTTTTCACAACGTATATTGTGATTTGGATCACGATAGTTTGCCATCTTTAAAAGTCAGTCCTACATCCGTTTACACATTCACATGATGGGGATTTGCCTTCCTTATGGGGACAAAAATCCCCATAATGTAAATAACTATATTTTAAGGTGAAGACATGTTTTAAAGTTAGGCTGAAGGATTAGGACAGTAGTAATTATGGTTAGCGTGTGTGCGTGTGTGTGTGTGTGTGTGTGTGTGTGTGTGTGTGTGTGTGTGTGTGTGTGTGTGTGTGTGTGTGTGTGTGTGTGTGTGTGTGTGTGAGCTTCTGACACACGTCACCGAGCATTAAATCACATCCCGCTCACTCTTTCGCTTTCTCTTCAAGTTTCTCATTATTTGTCTTCTCTAGAGCACTGTTTTAAAAACAACTGAGCGAGAGAGAGAAGACTGTGTTAAGCATTGATGTGTTTCAGCTCTTCAACATACACAGGGGAAATGCTCAACTGGTGAGAAGACTTTCCTCTGACCCACACAGACAAGAGGAGGAGAAAGCACGAGAACGTTTTACAGAGAGTCAGCTGAAAGCACTGGACTGTCACAAGATAGCGTCTTTTTTAATATAGAAGTGCTCTTTGTTGTGTCTCTTTCTTCCAACTCGTATTCCCTCTTTCTCTCCCACACTCACACACACACGCACACACACCTGCCAGCTTATCTCACCCTTTCACTTCCTTCTCGTCTTTCTCCCACTGCCCCACACACAGAGACAGGAAGTGCTGTATGAGCAGAGGAAGTTGTACATACAGAAAACAGAGGAAATCCTTCATCCTAGATTACTTTGTCACACACATGCACACACACAGACAATTACACAAACATGCAATCACAGAGATGTGGCCTGATTGTAGGTGGAGTTAATTACACACTGACGCACACACACACACAGACGACTATTCCAGCTGTGCTTGACTAGAAATTAACTATCCACTCTTTCAAACAGTCTATGTCGATACCAGGCATAGTGTAATTTATCTGATACGATTCAGTTAAAATCACTGGAAGTGAAATAAAGCACACGCAACCAATCAAATCGGCTGTTCCCACACATATGTACTGCAGATACAAACTGATTTAATCTTCCAAGTATGAAAAGTGAACCCTAGAATAGGCTCGAGCAGCAGCTAACCACCAGGGGGCAACTCCACCTACTACAAAAAGAAGTGTGAAATGAACTACTTCGCACTTGATTTATAATGTCAGTAAACATTTACCTGTGGAGTTAATAGTCTCAATCTCTAATTTCAGGTCTGCTGTATCAGAACATGACGTCAATTCTGTACATTATGTTCCTATTTAGAGGGAAATGATTGATCACAGCACAGGAGTGTTTTCAGGTGATGCCTCTAAACTTCAGGTTCCAAAAAACTGACATGGTGCTGGTCAAATGCAGATCTCGAGGCTTCACAACAGGAGTTCACGTTGCCACTGGAAGATTTCATCCACCTTTATCTGCAGTCTAAAGTTACAAACTGGCCAACACACTCAGACACTCAAATCAGATGTCACTCAGTCTCACTTTCTCTTGCTTCCTCCTGACTCATGAAAACACACAAAAAGCGCAACTCGTAGATTTCTCAAAGGTTAACCACACGTTGCTATTAGGTCATTATACACAGAGGGAGCCTGAGTGCTTGCTCACTCATCCCTCTCCACTCACAGGAAGAACCCGCTCGCGTGTCCCAGCAGATCCGACACATGCAAAACATAAACACACACATATGCGCACTCACACCATTAAGCAGCAGCGTGTGTGCTCAGCAGGATTTAGAGGACAATTAAAAAGCTCAATTAGTCTTATATTCTTATTTCCAGAAAGGAGCATGTTGCAGATGGTGTGGTTCACTCTTTTGCGTCCAAACACACACACACACACACACTTTGCTGGTTTCCTCCAGGGAAACGACACAGAGGAGGTGCAGAGAGACTCAGGGATTTGATGTAAATACGTCTAATGGTGATGCATTTGCCAGGCTGTTGAGATAAGTGCCCAATGAAAACATATTGCACGTCCTTATAATGCAATATTGCTGATACTAATATGATTTTGGAGGTTTTCAAAAGCCAATTCACATCTATGGCTTTGAAATCCCTCTGGTAATGTTTCCTCGCTCAGTGACTGCAGAGACAAACAGTGGCTGCGTCTCTCCACAAATACATTTACAAGCTTGTTTTGTTCTTGTTCTCGATAATTTCCTTCCCCCGTGCTTTAACTATTTACAGTCCTGTCTTGCTAAACTCTGCCCATTCTACAGCCTTTTCTTCCAAATTCCCCACCTTTCCTTCCTCTCTCTCACTCTCCGTCTTTGTGTGCATTGTTTGCAGTGCGAGTAGCACAGTCCCATTGTCGTCTTTCGACTGCATCCTTTAAGTGTCCCGATGCCAAGTCTGTTGAGTCAGCCGCTGCATAAATCTACTAAGTGGGTAAATGGCTGTTTGACAGGTCACAAGCTTTGAATTGACAATACCTTTACATTCAGACAAAACTCACAACACGCACACAGAAACAGGAAAAAAAAAAACATGCAAGAGGCAGATGTTGCGACCTGTAGATTTTCCTCGGCCTGTTTGTGTAAAGGCAATACTTCACTGTCCGCCCCTAACTGGCTGCACACTCCCACAGAAACACACACGCGCAATAAATTCTAACCAGCACAATACAATCCCTGCAGTGGACATTTTGGGAGGGACGGTTGATGCCAGAGAACCATACTGAGTCCCAGAGTTCATCTGGAGGTAAACCTGATTCACGCTCGCAGGAGGGCATGCGATGCAGTTCCTCACAACTTGGCAACATATGAAAGACCTCTGTCGTCACTCAAACTGTAGAGTTCGGACTGTTACAGCGGGGGGAAAAAGGAACCTCATTTCAACACCGCAACTGGATTTTTTAAGGGAGGAGGTTTTATTTTGATGTAATCTGTGGCACTTAATGGGGTTGTCCACACTGCGAGTCTTTCAAGTTCAGCATCTTGTGGAGGAAATCACTAGCAGGCTGTGTCTGGTTCTCTTCGCTTTCTTGCCGCTCAAACCGAGACTTTTCTCTCTCTGTTGCTGTTGCTAAATTCTTCCTCAGTGATGGAACTGTTGGGTTTTTCTCTTTCATGTTGTAAGCAGAGGTTCAACCCATATTGGGTTTTTTTTATGGCCTATACCAATCTTAAGAAATCCATTTATATTTTGTCCTCCATCAGACAGAACAGTTCAATAATAATTGACATACACAAACTCATCAACTTAAATAAACGCTTAGGGCCTGTCTCTGCATCCTCACATGACACAGTTTGTCGCAACTTAACTTTTCGATGGAAAAACACATTTTTAGAGACAGCGGAAACAAAAATGTGTAAACTAATGATCCTCTGCTGATTAATTAAATAATAATCAGCCAGTGTAAAGTGCCTTGAGATAATGTACATTGTGCTTTTCAGTCCCCGATACGAGGAAAATAAAGTGGGACGTGTAACCTCTAATGTAAAACATAAAAGTGACTAACATAAAGAACCTGAGAAACACTGAACACTATATACCAGCCATAAACACTGAACTACAGCTGAATGTGGGAGGAAATGGTTTCCAATTAAGAAAAGAGGGTAATGAGCTGGTGGACCTTTGAAGAACTGTGAACCATCTCTGGAATAATACCAGACAACAATCTGCGAGCATCTCCCATGATATGAATCCCTTCTCACTTCAAACAAATGAATATTTTTCTTCTCTTGCATGTCTTTATCTCTCTGTCTGCAACCAGCATCAGATTTACAGTTGGCCAAGCCTTTCGAGGAGCTAATAAACAGAAAGTCCTTATACTTTATACACTCGTCCTTTCTTTCTACCCATCCTCCCTGAAATCACATGTCGCCTATGGCAGACACACAACGAGGCACACACAAGCACATGCAGAATCATTTGTGTGCCAGAACTGTGGCGTGATCACAGCCACACACACCTTTCTCCCTCTCCCTCTCTCTCTCACACACACACACAGTAACGAATGTGCTAACTCGAAGCTGGAGTGGAGAGGTCCCAGTGGGAAAAGCCACTTTCCGGAACATTTTACCCAATTTGCATCGCTCCTGGCTCCATCGCTCTCTTTTAGGCGAGGAGAATGAAGAACAAGTCGCATGGCGTGTATGTGTGTGTGGTTACGTGTTGTGTGGGTTTGAATTTGTGTGTGTACCAGTGCTGGGAAATAAGAATTATTTAATGTGTGAGAACACAAAGCACTTGTTTGTGCACTTTAAAACACCAAAGAGTCACTTGTTTGGTGATTTCATCCATTCAGTCATTCAACACTTTAAATGGTTTTAACTCGAGGACGCAGGTCAGGTTTGACTGTTAATGAAACCGGCTCTGTATAAAAGTCCCATCTCCTGGATAAATGCTGCACGCACATTAACTAACACGCCCGACTTAACTGAGTTCTAATGGATGTGAATCAGAAGCTCACAAACACAGATTTTGGAGAGACCTGTGGTTTTATAAGATCAGGACACACACACCCCCACACACACCCCCCCACACACACACACACACACACACCACACACACACACACACACACACACACACACACACACACACACACACACACACACACACACACACACACACACACACACACACACACACACACACACACACACACACACACACACACACACACACACACACACACACACACACAGGATACTGTGAGGCAGATCCAGTGCATTAGAGAGATGATGCAATGAGAGATGCAAGAGCCACAAGCAATCAGTTTGATTAAGTGTGTGTGCGTATGTGCGTGTGTCTTCCTGCTGCGGTACAGTTCTCTGTAATCCTCCACTCACCTCTCACATGTAGAAGTGAGATTATGTCACAAAAACAGAAGGATGGATGATGGATGGATGGATGGATTGTTCTTGTGGTTAGTGAGCCACCCTACAACCCTACTAAAACTAAAACATGTCCGACATAATGCACACATCCAGTATTCATGACGATATAATGGCTGTAACACTATTTGGTTGCTTTCTTTGCCCTGGATGAGGAACACAATATTGCTTGGCATTCATTTGCTGCATAGAAAGGAAACTTTCAGCAAATAAAAAAACACTTCTCAGATCAGCCTACATTACTATGAACAGTACATCTCAGTGGATCTTTATTTTCTGGCCTTGGAGGTCACTAACAATTACAATCCCTCCTCTTCATCAGAAGGTCCAATCGAAACCTAATTTCCCTTAAAGCATGCCTCTTAACTCTAATCACCTGGAGGAACAAACAATAGCCAGGAGCTCATGAGTCCTACCTTCTCCCAGAGTACGTCACCTCCTTCCCTTCCAATAACTAAGTGGCTTTGAGGCTTAAACACATTCTTTGGTCTTTAGTAATGGAAAAATGAAAGAGAAACACAAATAAATCTCTATTCGAAAGATCTGGGTTAGGGACAGAGTTTTAATGCCACTGCCTATATTATAGCACAATTATCGCAAAAAAGAAAAATATGCCGTTCACTTGGTTCATGAGTCAAGTTCACAAAATCAGCTGATAGTAGCAAAACAACTTGTCAATGACAGACCATAACAATCGATCACTACTTGAGTTTATCACGACAGCAGACATATTATGCAGATTGGATATAATGTACCATTATATTAATATTCATCCATCCTTTACAACTTTTGACTCTACATTAGGGAAAAGCAGGGGAGCTGGAGCCAATCACATCCCAGTCCCAGGTCTCCAGTCCATCGCAGGGCAAACATACAGCGACAAAGAACCACTCACACTTATAAGTGTCCAGTGCCATTAATTTCCATGTATGTAAACATGGAAAACTGGAGAGGTAGATATTTATGTCAAAAATGGAGGAATTAAAGGGCATTATGTCCTCATCTACCAGCAGTACAAATGTGGCCATTGCGGTAACTGGCCATCAACTTTATCTGGCTGCTCTCTGTCCAAGACACACACACACACACACACACACACACACACACACACACACACACACACACACACACACACACACACACACTACACTCCCAGCGGCAGCCTTGACCCTCTTGCCTTCTCCTCACTCCACTGCATCACTAAATGCAGCCATTTTGGCTCCCGTAGGGCCCATGATAGAGCTCTGGCCGCCTCTCGGCCACATTCACACCACTGGGCCTGTAATGAAACTATGGATTTTCCATTGCATAGCTGACACTTACTGCCTATTTGCTGTGCATCCAGTCTCCACAGCACTGTTCTGTACTATAGGAACGTGTGGACAGGGATGGAGAGAGGAGACAACTGCTGCAACACTATACCTTCATTTATTTATTGTTTACATCTTTCTGGCAAGATACCATAAACCATATTGAGTAAAAAAGTCAAGAACCATAAGCAAAAGAAAAAAAATATTGGTTCTGGTGTCACTTAATGTATGACAAATACTCACTTTAATTAACTTTTAACTTTATTAACTTACTGGGAACATTTCCAGCATGTATCGGCATGTTGTGCAGATAAAATATTAGTAGTGTGTTTGTAAGCACGTGTGATTTAAAGCACTTTTCACAGCCCCCGTTTTGTGGATGGACGAGCATGTCCACACAAACATGAAGACAGAAAGAACATGCAGAGGGAGTTAATGAGCATGTGTGTGTGTCGTTTCTGCATTTTTCATCTTTCCTTTACATTCCTGTCTTTTTCTCTCTTGCCCAACCCCCTTACACACACACACACACACACACAGGGGTAAACATGACCTACAAGCCCACTTACATCCAACCCCAGTAGAAAACAGCATTCCCAACAATGTAAAGCTCTAACATTCAGCAGTGTTGCAGAAACCCACTTTCAACGTCGAGACTGTTCACATCCTCTGCCTGCACCATAAACATCAATGTGCACTACCAATCTCTCTCTTTCTCCCTCTCTCATCCTTCCTCTTCTTTACTATCACCAGCCATGGCTGCCCTGACTACTGTTGCCATGGCAACCAAGGAGCAAGCCCACCACAGGGGATTTGAGACAACTTGGAGAACAGACCCCTATGTTATTGGAGCCTTATTATTGGGTGTGTGTTTCTGTGCGAGTGTGTTTGCGTGCTGCACGCTCACAACACTGTGATATCTTGGTCTGCACAATAAGAAAAGGTCTCTCTCACGGGGGGCGCGTCGGTGCAGTCGAAAGCCAAACCCTCAGCGGTGGCACAGGAGGACAAATGCGATTTAGAGGGAACATTGAAAGCCAGTGGGTTACACACATTTTCCATCAAACATGTCACTAATTAACTGTGAAAGAATTGAATAAAGGGAAATTGTGTATGTGGAAGAATAGACAAAAGAAAAGGAAGCCAACTGTTCCCTTCCACTCCCTTTCTCACATACACAGCTTCTGTGCCGGTCCTACCCATTCCAGGTTATCAGTGATCCAATAGGTTTCCCGGGAAGGAAGCATTTGTACAGAGACTTGGCCAATATCCTGAACGTAGAGACATTTATTTTGGAAAGAATTCCTAGCAGGTGACATGATGTTCATGTCTTTCTCTATTTAAGGATCAAGTGTTTCCACCTTTTGTCTTTTATCAATCCCACCCATTATTTATTTATTTTTTTCCGCCTTTGTTTGTTTAGAGAACAATATTTATCTGACGTCATGAAGGCACACAAAGTACAGCATATCCCGCTACTTGTTTAAAGTGAACACTGATACATATAGAGATGCATATACCTCAAATGTGTGAAAATGTGCCCCTTTCTGGCCATAACAAAGATCAACATTACAATTAACTGGATTCTACAGATTTCACTCAGGGGCTAAATTCTCAAAAGTTCTTTAATTGTCCGACACTTACCACGAAAATAATATCATATCAACTGGTTTGATATGATCCCATCGTCATACAAAGATAGTAAATACATACATAAAGCTGTAATGCTCCCACTGGCAATCAATATCCTGATACATCCTCTCTGCCACATGAGGAAAAACATGTTCTCTAAGATCACACACTCACACACACTGTGGTTGAAGTATTTTTCTTCATCGTTTCCATCATTTCTTTTTTACTTTTTGTCTTAAAAACAAATTGTTTGAATCATTTATTATGTCCACACTTGTTAAAAATTAAAAAACACCACATACAGAAGCAAATGCATACATTAAGTTACATTATGTTCCTGCACTCACTGACAATCAATGACCTAAACACACTCACTACCACAAAGAAAGAAACTCTCTCACACACAAACACCAATCGTACCCACCATACCCACCAGAATCCAGTGTTATTTCTGGGCCACTGTATTCCTGCCAGTGACCCATAAATAGACAGCACAGGGCGCTTATGGGTGATAACGCATAACTAGTCGTCCTGAGGCTGAAGCTTGGAGCAAACACTGGCTGAAGATGCAGCTTGTTGGCTTAACAACACGAGTGTACAGTGCTTGTTGAGGTAATGCGAACTTAAACTCAGTTCTTCACGAGTGACAAATAACTCAATCTGCACACAAATCCGTTTAAAAACGACTGACAAGGACATTCAGCTCTTGTTCAGTGCAACATATCGATCCATAAAGTATTTACACAATGCTTCATGAAGACGATATAAACGACTACAGCTGTAGCGTCTGTACTCAGTCATGTGTTCCCTGCTTCATTTTTTCTATTCCGTACACCTGTGTTCTTGCCTTCTTCAGTAGGGTGGGTGTAGTAATGTGTTTGTGTGTATGCAGACTCTCCCTGGGGACCCTGTTAGCGGCTCTTTAATTAGCTTAATCCACCTGCAACACATAGCTGGGGGAGTGGAGAAGGAGAGGGGTGAGAGGGTGGTGGGGAAGAGAGAGGGGGGGTTTGACAGAGGAGAATATTTCTACCTCTGCCATTGGTTATTCCCTATCCAAAACTCTCTCTCACATGCACACAAACACTTCCATCTTGGCTCTTGGAAGCATTAGTAACTGGCCAGACAATTGTAAAACCCATAGGGAGGAGATTACTGTCTCCAAAATGGCCACATGTGCCAAACCGTGGCCAACTAAACCGTATCCACAGAGACGCCGCATCCAAGCGGTAATCAAGCAAAATGACCAATTAAATAAAATAGTGAGGGTTTAACTGGTGTTGGCCAATTAAGAATGATACTGTGTGATTAATGCTATGGATAGGAGACTGTTGGAAAGGTCTGTGTGCCTTGGTCAGCTGGTTTAGCAACAACAGGCAGTAATTGTGGCTGAGACCGTTTTGGGAAAAGTGTAAGAAAAGAAGTTAGCTAGGGTAAGAATGAGATGGGAGGAGAAGGAAAAGGACTGTTGGGAGAGAGAGGGAGACGAGCATGGGTGGGAGCTAGAGAACGGACCAGAGGAGGGAGGGAAAGAAAGGAGATGCACAAACAAATGCTAGCCTTGGGAATAGATGCAATCAGCTCAGTCAGTCAGCTAATGACTTATTCCATGGAGGAAAGAGAGGAGCAGAAAGAGAGTAGTGATAGTGCGAGTGAATCAAAGAGAGAAAAACAGAAGGGCTGGGTGAGAGGGAGAAGATCTGAATGGGGAATGAGAGACATGGAGAAGAGAGACGGATGCAGACATGACTAATTAAAGACTGCATCAGTTTGAAACATTTGAACCAAAGGAAAGGATGGATAAATATTTCACAACCAAGAGAGAGACAATGAACTCACTGTGCGTGACTAGGAGAAGGTAGAATCTGGGGAAAATAATGATGAAAAATAAAAATCAAAACTCTTACGAGAAACAGAAATAACACTCTGTGCTCGTTGAGACTCCACTTAAATGCCTGCTTCTTTATTTTAAAAGGCTGAGCAGATGGAAATGGGAAAGTCAAGGTCAGCTGCACCAATAATACAACCATTAGCTCTTGCTTTGCTGTGGCTCCACTTACGCTAAAAACAAGAGCTTTAGCCACTGCTGGAATAACGGCGACTCCTCTTAATTAGCACTAAATGAAATCTCAGCTCAGTAATTAGAAAGGACCTGCCGCCCTGCACACAAAAAACTAATGACAAACCAGCCAAAGAAAGTTCACTTCAGCCAACTGTTACTCCTCAAAGATTACCTCGAGGGTATTAGACCAACATGGGGGATTGGCTTTCCGCTTGGCTATCACCAACTCTAATGCTAACAGGATTAGCCAAAGGGTCAGTGCAAGATGGCTAGCAGCAGTCAGGAGGCAAACAGGCTGAAAGCAGGCAGGCTGACGGCAAGTTACCCAACCAGCTAACACTGTGACAAAGCTTCAGGCTACAGCTACATCCTCGGGGGTGGGGGACAGGGCTGGGAGACACGCGGTGGGCAGAGGGATAATTGGGTAGAGGGCGAGAGACGCCACCATGTTGTTGCATTTGGAGTCTGTGTCTGTAAATGTGTGTGTGTGTGTCACGAGAGAAAATCAGACACGGTGGTCCTTTAATGATCCTGCAGCACATGACAACCACATGATGATGACGAACAAAAGCACCAAAATAATTCTGATCATCATGTCAATTTTAATAATGAAACACTGTATGGGACGCGTTTGTGGATGACAAAAGTGTATTTGTTTCCGTACACAACTGTTCATCATCTTAACGTCACTAAACCAGAGGAAGGAACAAAACAATCTATTAAGAATCTATTAGCTCGGCAATGTGTAATCTGATAAGCCTGCAACAGTCGCTTCCCATAGGAGTGTGTGTGTGTGTGTCTGTGTGTGTGATGCAGTATGCATTCTTCACAGTAGATTAGCTAATTTAATAGTATCTCACATATTTACACTCATTTTCACTGGAGATGTAATGGAGATGAAGAAGCTCATTGCATCTTGTTATTTACAGAGATTTAAAGGAAGTATTGAAATGCTGTGTCTTGTTCAATTATGTGTGCTGGCGTCTGTGCCAGTGTATTCCTCCACAGATCATTCCTGCCACTCCGCGGCTCAGAGGATATGTCGTTTCCACGATGATGGCTGATGACGGCTCGTGGGGAGCTGTACAGCTCATCTAAGCCAAGGCATGTACTGTGAGCTGCTGGGCCTAATTGCAAGCAAATGAGTGTGTGAGGCATAGCATGAACACGTGTGAGCCTGTATGTGAGATACAACAAACCTGAGCCAAAGGTAACCTATGCCTGCTGCGTTACTCATGCCTGACCCTCTGGACGCTTCACCGCCGTCCAACACGTCCCAGTGTGAGTTCCGAGTTTGGACATACCTGCATGAATGTGCTCATTTCGGCTCGTTAGTTTGAGATATGACATCCCTTCTGGTGTCAAGGTGTGCTTGCTTGTGTGTTCGTGCACCCGTGGAGCGCTGGCCCTGTGCCAGGTGTGCTGTTAGCTGTGTCAGTCAGCATGGACAGAGCTATATTTTCTCTACCCCACAGCTTTCCCTCTCTACGGGAATAAAAAGGGCTTCATGTCAACACCAGGGACCGATAAACCTCCATGATAATTAGGGGCACCGGATAGCTCAGTTGGTAGAGCTGGCACCCAATGGGCCAAGGCCCCCCGCAGTGGCCTGGGTTGGATTCCACTCAAGGTTCTTGGCTGTGTGTCTACCTCTCTCTACCCCCCTTTAAAGCCCCCCAAAAATCTTTAAAGCTTTCAGCTTCTCCCACAGCGGATCATCGGCCTCCATCTTGTCCTATCTATTGTGTTCCTTTTCTGTTACACAAACTGTCCTTATTCAGAACATCCATGACCTTCTCTGTTGACATCCTCTTCTCCTCCTCTCTGGCAGCTCCATCTTCAACACCCTTTGTTCACTATCCCTCCTCTGCACGAGACCAAACCATGTCAACATTGACTCTCTTACTTAATCTCAAAACCCTTCAACCTGAGCTGTCCCTCGGATATCTTCATGTGTAATCCTGTCCACCCTGGTCACTCCCAACAAAATTCTCAGCATCTTCAGCTCTGCCACCTCCAGCTCTCTGCCTCCTGTCTTTTAGACGGTGCCGTCTCACTGTCTCCAAGCCAAAAATGATCCCGGGTCTCACTACCACTTTGTAGACCTTCCCTTTCGTGTTTGCTGCTTTTCTTCTGTCACACATCCCCCGCGACACTCGTCACTGCCCACTCCACCCTGTCTGGCCTTTCTCTGTCCATTGCTTTGGAAGTTTGACCACATATATTTAAACTCATCCACGTCCTCTACCAATCTTAAAAGTACCACCTGTCTCACTATCATTTTAAAGCTCCATAATCTTTAATAATCAGCATGAGCCAATCATTTACTTA